>NC_080401.1:48981923-49619615 GCF_030265065.1 Corythoichthys intestinalis | reverse complement strand
GCTGTCCTCAGCAGCCTGATTTAAAATTCGCCTAAAAAAATGATGGGGAAAAAAAAAAAAAAAAAACGCTCATTTTGAACTTATTATTAAAAATATTCTTGTAAATTAATTTTATTGCAGACAATGCGTTTCAGGTTTGTCAACATATTGTGCCCCCCCCCCTCCGCCCCCATAGTGAAACTCTATGACATGTTTTTTCAATAATTAATATTCAATCACGCAGGTGAAAGAAAAACAGAAATATCTACATCCATCCATCCATCCATCCATCCGTTATTGTCAACCGTCCTGTTACGTCAACGGGTCAAATTGAGCCCTTTTGAATTTTAACTAGGGCTGTCAAAATATCGCGTTAAAGGGCGGTAATTAATTTTTTAAATTAATTACGTTAAAATATTTGACGCAATTAACACACAAATGCCCCGTTCAAACAGATTAAAATGACAGCTAAGTGAAATTGTGTACTTGTTGTGTTTTTCAGAGTTTTATCGCCCTCTGCTGGCGCTTGGGTGCGACTGATTTTATAGGCTTCAGCACCCATGAGCATTGTGTAAGTAATTATTTACATCAACAATGGCGGGCTACTAGTTTATTTTTTGATTGAAAACGAAAACATTAAGAGGAGTTTTAATATAAAATTTCTATAACTTGTACTAACATTTATCTTTTAAGAACTACAAGCCTTTCTATCCATGGATCGCTTTAACAGAATGTTAATAATGGTAATGCCATCTTGATTTATTGTTATAATAAACAAATACAGTACTTATGTACCATATGTTGAATGTATATATCCATCTTGTGTCTTATCTTTCCATTCCAATAATAATTTACAGAAAAATATGGCATATTTTATGGATGGTTTGAATTGCGATTAATTAATTTTTAAGCTGTAATTAACTCGATTAAAAATTTTAATCGTTTGACACCCCTAATTTTAACACATCTTTGAGAGTGAAATTGCAATTTGTGATGTTTTTTTCATTTGGATGTTTACCCACAGAGGTCAAATAGACCCGTTTTTTTCCTATTTTAAACAGTCTTAATTTTTAACTATGAAACATTTAAACACATATTTTAAGTTATATTTAAGTTATTTTATTTTAAGATATTTAGTCATAGAGGTTGATTTGACCCATCTTTTCATGAAAAAATAAAATTTGTATTTTGGGGTATTTAATGTGTGTTGCTTGGTTTATTGAGGGTTAGTGGCACATGCTTACGATTAGATTAAAATTTTTAATAATTTAGTTTCTAACATGTCTATCGCCGTCAGTGGCAGCCAATTTTTATATAGTTTTTGGACACTTGCACATTCCTTGAATCAAACTGACACAACAAAATTACAGATAACGAGCGAGTTAAAATTTGTAATTAAAAAAATGTGGACAAATTGTATAATTGGCTGAAAATATTAGATGTAACATCTAGTTTCTGTATGTACTGTAGATTAGGGAGTGCCTAGTGCAGTTTTATCCTGTTTTCAGTAAACCTTTTAAGTTATACATTTCAATTGCCTTTAGATAAATTCAATTTATGAATATTAATGCACTTTTATGTTGTTTTGAATGCATCCGAAGATCACACGTTTTGAAAATGTTGCCTTTTGTCTTGTAAAATTGTTGAGTATTATTGTATTGTAAATGAGTCATATTTTGAAGTATTTGTGTATAATTACAGGTAATGTCAACGTACTAAGCTTCAAAATTATCGCTGATAAATCCATAATTCAAAATGCTTGCATATTCAGAGACATATCAGGCTAAAATTCAGTTTTGAACTCCAATGTAAGGAAAATATTGATGGGTGAAACGTGTGTAAGGTGGTTTCCTGATATAAAAAAAATACATTTTAGCTTATTCTTAGTACACAACAAGAAACAAAAGCATACTTGCTTAAAATGCCGCAGTCATAAAAGTAAAATTCTTACATATTTTCTCCATGACATCTAGAATTATTGTTTTTTGGAGGGGGAAAAAGCGAGTTTTTGAAGATAAAGTTTTTGATATTGCAAAAAAGTGCACATTTTTCAATTAATATTTTTTAAAAACATTGTTTTATCATAATTAAAATCAAAGCAAATCTCCAAAACAGTGGAGTAAAAATATACATATATAGCATGAAGTCATTTTCTTTTTTTTTTTCTTAGTTTTTTTTTATCATTGAGATCTTTTTAATCGTTCCAGTACTAACTGTAAACGCAAAAAAGTGCTTTTTTACTTTTAACTGAATTTGACAATAACATGACTTGCACAAATTTAGCTTGCAGATAAAATACTAACTTCAAAATACATGCATATTTAGAGACATATCAGGCTAAAATTCAGTTTTGAACTCCAATGTCAGGGAAAAAAATGATTGGTGAAAGGTGTGTAAGGTGGTTTCCTTTTTTGCATATTTTTAGTACACTTGTATGCTGATATCTAATTTTGCAAAAACAAAAAAGCATACTTTGTTAACATGCTACAGACATAAAAGTAAAAAAACGTTTCTATTTTCTACATAACATCTACAATTATTGTTTTTTTGGGGGGGGGTCATGTTTTTGACGGGAAAAAAAAGTTTTTGATGTTGCAAAAAGCGCACATTTTTCAATTACTATGAAAAATATTAGTTTTATCATCATTAAAAACAGCAAATCTCCAAAATAGTGGAGTAAAAATACATATTTCCAACATGAAGTCATTTTCTTTTTTTCTTTTTTTTGTTGTTGTTATTTTTGTTTACTGCTGAGGTCTTTTTAACCATTCTAGCACCAACTTTAAATGCAAAAACTGCTTTTGGACTGAATTGAATTTGATGACTTGCACAAATTTAGCTTGCAGATAAAATACTAACTTCAAAATACTTGCATATTTAGGAAATATCAGGCTAAAATTCAGTTTTGAACTCCAATGTCAGAAAAAATATTTGATGGGTGAAAGGTGTGTAAGGTGGTTTCCTTTTATTAAAAAAAAAATTTTTTTTAAATACATTTTAGCTTATTTTTAGTAAACTTTTATTCTGATATCTAATTTTGCAAAAACAAAAAAGCGTACTTGCTTAAAATGCCATAGACATAAAAGTAAAATTTTTATCTATTTTCTACATACCATCTAGAATTATTGTTTTTTTGGGGGGAGAGGGGTCAAGTTTTTGAAAAAAAAAAAAAAAAGTTTTTGATATTGTTAAAAGCGCACATTTTTCAATTACTATGAAAAATATTAGTTTTATTATAATTAAAATCAAAATAAATCTCCAAAATAGTAGAAAAAATACACATTTATAGCATTAAGTCATTTTCAATTTTTTAAATTTTTAAATGTTTTTTACTTTTTAATCATTCTAGCACTAACTTAATGCTAAAGCTGCTTTTGTACTGAATTTGACAACAACGTGACTTGCATGAATTTAGCTTGCAGATAAAATGCATACTTTGAAATACTTGCATTTTAGAGACATATCAGGCTAAATTTCAGTTTTGAACTCCAATGTCAGGAAAAAAAAAAAAGATGGGTGAAAGGTGTGTAAGGTGGTTTCCTTTTATTGTTATAAAAAAAAAAAAAAGCATGAAAAAAGCATAACTTGCTTAAAATGCTACAGACATAAAAGTAAAAAACGTTTCTATTTTCTACATAACATCTAGAATTATTGTTTTTTTGGGGGGGGGTTGAGTTTTTAGAGAGAAAAAAAGTTTTTGATATTGCAAAAAGCGCACATTTTTCAATTACTATGAAAAATATTAGTGTTACCATCATTAAAATTACAGTAAATCTTCATAATAGTGGAGTAAAAATACATATTTACAGCATGAAGTCATTTTCTATTTGTTTTTGTTATTTTTGTTTACTGCTGAGATCTTTTTAATCATTCTAGCACTAACTTTTATACTGCAAAGAGTGCACGTTTTGCAATCAATTTAAAAATATTAATTTTATCACAATTAAAATTACAGCACATCTCCAAAATAGTGGAGCGAAAATACACACTTATTCCATGAAGTCATTTTTTTCTTAATTTTTTTACTGCTGAGATCTGTTTAATCATTCTACCAATAACTTTAAAGACAAAAACTGTTTCCGTACTTTTAACTGAATTTGACAACATCATGACTTGCACGAATTTAGCTTGCAGATAAAATGCGTACTTCAAAATGCATATTTAGAGACATATCAGGCTAAAATTAAGTTTTGAACTCCAATGTCAGGAAAAAAATGATGGGTGAGAGGTGTGTAAAGTGGGTTTCTTTTATTCAAAAAAAAAAAAAAAAAGGGCATACTTGCTAAAAATGCTATAGACATAAAAGTAATTTTTTATACATTTTTCTACATAACATCTAGAATTATTTTGCAATTACTATAAACATATTAGTTGTATTATAATTAAAATTACATCTCCAAAATAGTGGAGTAAAAATACACATTTATAGCGTGAAGTCATTTTCATTTTTTTTTTTAAAGATTTTTTTTTTTACTCCTGAGACGTTTTTATTCATTCTAGCACTAATTTTAAACTCAAACACTGCTTTTCTACTTTTAAATGAATTTGACAACAACATGACTTGCACAAATTTAGCTTGCAGATAAAATGTGTACATCAAAATGCATATTTAGAGACAAAACAGGATAAAATTCAGTTTTGAACTCCAATGCCAGGGAAAAAACATGATGGGTGAAAAGTGCGCAAGGTGGTTTCCTTTTATTTACAAAAAAATGCTTATTTTTTAGTACACTTGTATGCTGATATCTAATTTTTGAAAACCAAAAAAAGCATACATGCTAAAAATGCTATAGACATACAAGTAAAATTTTAAACTATTTTCTACATAACATCTAGAATTATTGTTTTTTTGGGGGGTGGTGTCAAGTTTTTGAAGAAAAAAAAAAGGTTTTGATATTGCAAAAAATGCATGCTTTGCGATTTATTTAAAAATATTAGTTTTATGATCATTAGAATTACAGCAAATCTCAGAAATAGTGGAGCAAAAATACATATTTATAGCATACAGTCATTTTCACTTTTTTTTCTTATATCCTTTTCAACGTATTTTTAGTACACAACAAGACAAAAAAAAAAGCATACTTGCTTTAAAATGCTATAGACATAAAAGTAAACTTCTTAGCTACTTTCTACATAACATCCAGAAATATTGTTTTTTTTTTTGACAACAGCATGATTGGCATAAATTCAGCTCCAAAACACACTCCCCTGCAAACCAAAAAGCGTACATGCAGAATGTCATTAGGAAGTCAAATCAAAGTCAAAGACATGTCAATACGCGTTTGTTTTGCTTTTGACACACAATAAATCATTCAGAAAAACCCACAAGTTTCCTTGAAACGTTTAAGTAACACTCACATAAAAAAAGAAAAAAGTTTTAGTTTTTTTTTTTTCTTTTTAAAGCTTTATCATTCCTACCGGAGGGTCTCCTGCATCCAAAATGTTGTCTTTGTTGTCCTCACACGCACACATGTCCCCTTTTTTGTGGGCGCATGTCCTCACTTTCCCGGTGGTGCGTTCACTGACCCCGCAGCTGCCCGCACGCCGGCCATAAATATCATCGGCCGGCCGCTCGCTCGCTCACCATGACAACGTCGATGGAGTAGTCGTCACTCGGACAAACAGACGACACTTGAGCCGGCGTTTTTCTTTTTTGACGTCTCAAAAGGCCGTTGATTTATTTAATAGCGGCGATTAAAAAAGTCAAAGTAGGGGGAAAAAAAACATCAAGAGGTCTCATTAACTGCTTGAGTTTTAACGAGGGGGAAGGTGGGGCGTAGGCCAGATTGCAGGCTTTCTAACGCTAATTGGAGAGCGGATAGACCGGGGTGAAGGTTCGAAGCCGACCAATGTCGGGACTCACCTCACTCGCCTGGTAGCAGCGTTGAACTTTGGCCTCACTTTTCCAGCGCATGTCTGTTCTTCTTCTTGTGGAGTGATCCTTCCCCGGGGTGGATCACAATTCATATTTCATATGTCACCTTTAGCCACGCCCGCCCAGCCGGCCTGTGTGTGTTCCTTGCAACAGAACAGAGAAGATAAAGTACCACGAAGTGATTTTGTTTTAGTGGAAGGAAGACTACTTACAGTGGGGCAATAAGTATTTAGTCAACCACCAATTCTGCAAGTTCTCCTACTTGAAAAGATTAGAGAGGCCTGTAATTGTCAACATGGGTAAACCTCAACCATGAGAGACAGAAAGTGGAAAAAAAAACAGAAAATCACATAGTTTGATTTTTAAAGAATTTATTTCAAATTGGAGTAGATAATAAGTATTTGGTCACCTACAAACAAGCAAGATTTCTGGTTGTCAAAGACGTCTAACTTCTCCTAACAAGGTCTAACGAGGCTCTACTCGTTACCTGTATTAATGGCACCTGTTTTAACTCATTATCGGTATAAAAGACACCTGTCCACAACTCAATCAGTCACACTCCAAAATCCACTATGGCCAAGACCAAAGAGCTGTCAAAGGACACCAGAGACTAAATTGTAGACCTGCACCAGGTTGGGAAGACTGAATCTGCAATAAATAAAATGCTTGGTGTCAAGAAATCAACTGTGGGAGCAATTATTAGAAAATGGAAGACAAACAAGACCACTGATAATCTCCCTCGATCTGGGGCTCCATGAGAGATCTCACCCCGTGGCGTCAAAATGATAACAAGAACGGTGAGCAAAAATCCCAGAACCACACGGGGGGACCTAGTGAATGACCTACAGAGAGCTGGGACCACAGTAACAAAGGCTACTATCAGTAACACAATTCGCCGCCAGGGACTCAAATCCTGCACTTCCAGACGTGTCCCCCTGCTGAAGAAAGTACACGTCCAGGCCCATCTACGGTTCGTTAGAAGAGGACTGGAAAAATGTGTTATGGTCAGATGAAACCAAAATAGAACTTTTTGGTAGAAAAACAGGCTCTCGTGTTTGGAGGACAGAGAATACTGAATTGCATCCGAAGAACACCATACCCACTGTGAAGCATGGGGGTGGAAACATCATGCTTTGGGGCTGTTTTCTGCAAAGGGACCAGGACGACTGATCTGTGTAAAGGAAAGAATGAATGGGGCCATGTATCGAGAGATTTTGAGTGAAAATCTCCTTCCATCAGCAAGGGCATTGAAGATGAGACGTGGCTGGGTCTTTCAGCATGACAATGATCCCAAACACACAGCCAGGGTGGCTTCGTAAGAAGCATTTCAAGGTCAAAACATTTGGCCTACGTTATTGCCAACAAAGGGTACATAACAACAACAGTATTGAGATGAACTTTTGGTATTGACCAAATACTTATTTTCCACCATGAGTTGCAAATAAATTCTTTAAAAATAAAACAGTGATTTTCTGGTTCTCATGGTTGAGGTTTACCCATGTTGACAATTACAGGCCTCTCTAATATTTTCAAGTGGGAGAACTTTAGTGGTTGACTAAATACTTATTTGCACCATTGTAATTGCTTTTTAGCCAATATCCCGATTAGGAGTGTGTCAAAATATCAAAATGGTGATATATAGTGATACTCTGTATCCCAAAAGGTTATCGATATGCTCCTGTCAAGAATCGAGATATCATTTTAAAAAGGTCTCAATTTAAAAAAAAAAAAAAAAGGCTGCCACTGACGGTGCTCGACGCCCAATCCATTTAAACTGGGAACATTCGTTCATTCAAAACCAGAGCATTCGCAGTCAATCGGTCCAAATTTCGGGGCATTTACAGGCACTTCCTGTTCATTTTAGGGCATTTACAGGTTATTTCCTGTTTAGTTTGAGTCACTGCCCATTCGTTTGGGTGATTCCCAGGCAAACCACCTGGCAGAGAGCAATTTACAGCTCATTCCCCTGCTAATATGGACAGGAGAGCTTGCCGTGGAAGCAACTGGACAATGACCGCTGAACATTTACATGCCAATCCATGATCTAACATAAGTAGTCCTTTATTTAAAGAAAGTTTGTAGTGTACTTTGTAATCGCTGTATTCGCGGCTATTTTTAACTCAACGTTGCCATTTCTGATCAGTCGGAAAATTTGACGGAACACCGGGCACGTGAGCACAATAAGCTGAATATAGTGCTCTCCTGGCGGGTGGATGTGCAACAAGCCACCGGTGTTGTGCCGAAAAATAGCCGCCCCGCATGCATGTCAGCCACAAAATGCAAGCCATCTACATATTAAAATGATCCCAGTATTTGACATCATACAAAACACGATGTTTACTCACTTCCTCGTAAGTCCCACGGTCCCACAGTAGTAGGGCTTGTTTTGGCCAGTATCCACCGATGAATGGGAACCTATTGAAACCCCAAAAAGGCGCACACGCCTCTCCCTCGTAGAGCAAGATTTTTCTGCAGCCGTTTGGCAAGCGTGATGCGAAAAAAACGTATTAATCCGCAAAATCAGCTCAATCGGTCCTTCTTATACAACAGTACGGCTGTATAGTGAAGAGGACTCCTTCCTCCATACACGTCACAGCGCCCTCTTTCTCAACTCGAGACCGTTGCCGGAAGTCACTCATTTTCATGGCGCGGTATTAAAAAAAAACTAAATAAATATAGCGATTGCTTCCACACACATCCAAGAGGTCCATTTCATTCAGGAGCATAAAATACTGTGTGTATTATGAAATAAACATGCTTTTTCGTGTCACAGGCACTTTAAGTCCAAGGTTCCCTTTAACACATTCATTTTTATCCAATGAAGTATTGTTCATTTAATTTTTGCGCCATGAATGCAAATGGTCTGCTCACATAACAAATCCCAAGTATCATAGTTTGAAGACATCTAATGGTCAATAAGCATAACTTCTGTGCTAAGCTGTGACCAGGCCTTGTACAAAGGCAGAAGGCTTCTACATTCACTTTAAAGCAGTGTTGTTTTCGTCTACGATGACGATAACGTAAATATTTCGTCAGGGTTAGGGTTAGGATTGGGGTTAGGGTTCGAGTCATTTTTTCATGACGACGGTGAAACGATAATGAACTAAAAACGTATTTTGGTTGACTAAAACATATCGAGCGTCCGAACCTAATGCCCGTTTTTGTCTGACGAGAACAGAACAACACGAAAATGGGAAATGTCTGTTTCTCTTGTGACGTACTGCGCACCCACCCTCCCCCATCCCTCCACTGACCAGTACAGTGTCCTCCAGTCTCAAGGCTTGCACGCACGGTAGAATTTTTTTTTTTTTTATCTTGGTCAGAGACAATATGCAATGTTGCTTTGACCTTTAACGGTCTGTGCTGAGTGATCATTACACACTAAATGTAACTCGTAGCATAAGTGTACCATTTGCGTTCAAGTTAGCATTAGCCTAATGCTAACGGCCAGCATATGCTTACACTCCTTTGTTTTTTATTGAGTAAAATTAATATGATTCTGCAAGCTTTCCTCAAGTTTCTGATGTGAAAATTGAGTGATTTATTAACTGCTGAAAATTTATGACAAAATTGCACTAAATAAAAAACAATTTAAGTCGCTATTTCAGGCAAAAAATTATATGATATGTTAAATATTGCTAATGATCCTGAAAATATAGGTGACTATGCATTTGGTATTTTTTGTGCATCTAACATAAAATCTGAGAATTTTACAGCCATTTTAAGTTTTGTTATATTACAAAAAATTTAATCAGGATTCTATTAGGGAACAACAAATTTTTTTGATGGCGCTGCTCAGTCATATATGTACGGAGCCCCCCGGGTGCCAGGATGGAAAAAATAAAAAATCATAGCTAATCTGTACCCACAGATTACTAATCTGTACCCACAGTTTACTAAACTGTACCCACAGTTTAGTAATCTGTGGGTACAGTTTAGTAATCTGTGGGTACAGATTGCTAAACTGTGGGTACAGTTTAGTAATCTGTGGGTACAGTTTAGTAATCTGTGGGTACAGATTAGTAAACTGTGGGTACAGTTTAGTAAACTGTGGGTACAGATTAGTAATCTGTGGGTACAGATTAGCTATGATTTTTTATTTTTTCCATCCTGGCACCCGGGGGGCTCCGTAAGTTATCGCTCTGCAAAAAAAAAAAAAAAAAAAAAAAAAAAAAAAAAAAAAAAAAAAAAAAACTGCACAACACCAACAAGATGATCACAAAGGATTTTGTATACATGAGTTTTGATCTCTTCTCACAGAATCACCTTTGCCATGTAGCTTATTTAATCGAAATATTGCCACCTAGTGGAGCAGCGTTTGGTTCTGCTTGTCATTCTACGTAAAAGGAAGAGGTAGATAAATTGGTTTAAAAAAAATTCTTTTTCAACTATTATTATTTCGGGGTTTTTAGGCCCATTCATTCATACATTCATTCATTCGTAGTAAATGAAATTTGGGTATTTTATCCGTGGCACACACACCCATAGCATAGTGGTAGCAATCATTTCAGTGCAGTAGTTAGAAACATTATTGTAAGTAATTGTTTAATGCTGCACTACTATAATATACTTGATGAATATTCTTCCATCAGTATCCTACGGAGCCCCCCGGGTGGGTACAGATTAGATTAGTAATCTGTGGGTACAGATTGCTAAACTGTGGGTACAGTTTAGTAATCTGTGGGTACAGTTTAGTAATCTGTGGGTACAGATTAGTAAACTGTGGGTACAGATTAGTAAACTGTGGGTACAGATTAGTAAACTGTGGGTACAGATTGCTAAGCTGTGGGTACAGTTTAGTAAACTGTGGGTACAGATTAGTAACCTGTGGGTACAGATTAGCTATGATTTTTAAATTTTTTCTACCCTGGCACCCGGGGGGCTCCGTATATATGCCTAAGGGAGGTGCCTGTTTTGGTTTTAGGTGGCTAGCGTCTTTGAAAATATTTGAAGTTTTTGAAAAAAAAAAAAGGCCCTCTACGAATTGGCCCCGTTTCCCGTGTCATGTCAACTGATAATGAAGTCTATGAGTAAAGCTTTTTGACTTTTTACTTCATGTTTATTACAATTATTATTTTTTTAACACTAATACTAAGGTTGGATGCAGGGCCGGAGTGGGACTCATTTTCGGCCCTGGAATTTCATGCCCCAGACCGGCCCACTCTTTAAAAATAATGTCATTATGCATACAAGTGTTAAGTTCAGTGTTCTCTAAAGCTGTGTACTGTAATTCTGTGTATATAAAATGTGTATATGGAATATAAAAGTGTATGCATATGTAGAATATGCAGATCAATTGCATCTAACATTTATTTATCACTTTCAAATGTGTAGTTTGATTGCAATCTAACTTTTGATAAATAAATGAGCCACTATTATCATTTGGGCATAAAATGTGACCATATTAGAATTGAAGCTTGCTTGTTCACACTGTTACAACGCCTCACCTGTTTTTTCAACACTGACAGCATCAATGGCAGCAATCCCATCCTCACCACTTCCCCCTGTGTCTGCCACTGACATTAAATCACATATTAAAGAAATAGTCAATTTTGAACAAAAGAACAATGCATTCTGATCAATTCAAGTCAGCTTTATGGCACTTTAAAAACGCCACGTAATTGATTATATTAAATCTAATTTTCACTCACTGAACAACATGGCAATCCTACCTTCCAGCTCTGCACCTGTTGCGTGTTCATTATGGCTAATGCTTGCTGCTACATATCCCTTGTGAGTTGCTACAAGAAGCCAAAATTTCCACAATTACATATTGTCGTATCACACGGCGCAACTTGCATGGCAACTGGGCAGCGAGGTCGTTGCATGAAAAAAATTAGCTATTTTTGTGCATTTTGCCGATTCTTTCACGAGCACCAAGATAGCAGCTAATTTGGCTCAATATATAGACTACAATTAGGGGGCGGAGCTGCATGCTGTATTTTTCGTCTGCACACGAGAGGATGCGTCTGGAAAATGTGTATATATATATATATATATATATATATATATATATATATATATATATAATGTATTAGGGCTGTCAAAATTATCGCATTAACGGGCGGTAATTAATTTTTTAAATTAATCACATTAAAATATTTGACGCAATTAACGCACAAATGCCCCGCTCAAACAGATTAAAATGACAGCAAAGTGAAATGTGTACTTGTTATGTTTTTCAGAGTTTTATCGCCCTCTGTTGGCGCTTGGGTGCGACTGATTTTATAGGCTTCAGCACCCATGAGCATTGTGTAAGTAATTATTGACATCAACAATGGCGGGCTATTAGTTTATTTTTTGATTGAAAATTTTACACATTTTATTAAAAAGAAAACATTAAGAGGGGTTTTAATATAAAATTTCTATAACCTGTACTAACATTTATCTTTTAAGTACTACAAATCTTTCTATCCATGGATCGCTTTAACAGAATGTTAATGTTAATGCCATCTTGTTGATTTATTGTTATAATAAACAAATACAGTTACAGTTACAAATACCGTTTTATGTACAGTAGGTTTAATGTATAAATCTGTCTTGTGTCTTATCTTTCAATTCCAACAATAATTTACAGAAAAATATGGCTTATTTTATAGATGGTTTGAATTGCGATTAATTGTGATTAATTACGATTAATTAATTTTTAAACTGTAATTAACTCGATTAAAAATTTTAATCGTTAGACACCCCTAATTAATATATATATATATATATATATATATATATATATATATATATACACACACATATATATATTAGGGCTGTCAAACAATTAAAATTTTTAATCGAGTTAATTACAGCTTAAAAATTAATTAATCGTAATTAATCGCAATTAATCGCAATTCAAACCATCTATGAAATATGCCATATTTTTCTGTAAATTATATATATATATTCTGTAAAATAAATTGTTGGAATGGAAAGATAAGACACAAGATGGATATATACATTCAACATTCGGTACATAAGGACTGTAGTGGGCATTTCACTCTACTGTCATTTAAATCTGTCTATGCTGTCCTCACTCCGAAGCGTCTACTTTTTCCAAAGCTAGAGAGCTAGTGAACGATGCCGTAATAATCAGACTTCCTTTTTCATCTGATTTATAAATAAAATGGCCTCAAACCATTGTCCTCTTTAGGCCGTCGTAAAACTACAAAAAAAAAGTACACAAGCATTGGATTAGCAACAACGTTAGCTTAGCACGCTATACAGGTTCACTAAACAAACAAAAAGCGTCTCATACAAAAAATAGAACATTTCGCTTACTAACATAAAATGTACATTCTTTACAACAACCATACTTACGGACAAATCTTGTCCAAGGATCATATAAGCACAACATTACAGCGTAGGTGTCAGCCCGAGACGTCGAGCAGCCATATTGAACTGGCAAGAAAACAATAAACCATGTCGCAAAGCGACCACAAGAGTTCGCTGTTAGACAGCACAAAAAGCCTTGCTGTAAAGCTTACCAAAGGCAGAATACTGTCTGAGCGGGACATGTGCGTTAATTGCGTCAAATATTTTAACGTGATTAATTTAAAAAATTAATTACCGCGCGTTAACGCGATAATTTTGACAGCCCTAATATATATATATATATATATATATATATATATGTATATATATACATATATATACACAGTGCCTTGCAAAAGTATTCGGCCCCTTTGAATCTTGCAACCTTTCGCCACATTTCAGGCTTCAAACACAAAGATATGAAATTTAATTTTTTTGTCAAGAATCAACAACAAGTGGGACACAATCGTGAAGTGGAACAACATTTATTGGATAATTTAAACTTTTTTAACAAATAAAAAACTGAAAAGTGGGGCGTGCAATATTATTCGGCCCCTTTACTTTCAGTGCAGCAACCTCACTCCAGAAGTTCAGTGAGGATCTCTGAATGATCCAATGTTGTCCTAAATGACCGATGATGATAAATAGAATCCACCTGTGTGTAATCAAGTCTCCGTATAAATGCACCTGCTCTGTGATAGTCTCAGGGTTCTGTTTAAAGTGCAGAGAGCATTATGAAAACCAAGGAACACACTAGGCAGGTCCGAGATACTGTTGTGGAGAAGTTTAAAGCCGGATTTGGATACAAAAAGATTTCCCAAGCTTTAAACATCTCAAGGAGTACTGTGCAAGCCATCATATTGAAATGGAAGGAGCATCAGACCACTGCAAATCTACCAAGACCCGGCCGTCCTTCCAAACTTTCTTCTCAAACAAGGAGAAAACTGATCAGAGATGCAGCCAAGAGGCCCATGATCACTCTGAATGAACTGCAGAGATCTACAGCTGAGGTGGGAGAGTCTGTCCATAGGACAACAATCAGTCGCACACTGCACAAATCTGGCCTTTATGGAAGAGTGGCAAGAAGAAAGCCATTTCTCAAAGATATCCATAAAAAGTCTCGTTTAAAGTTTGCCACAAGCCACCTGGGAGACACACCAAACATGTGGAAGAAGGTGCTCTGGTCAGATGAAACCAAAATTGAACTTTTTGGCCACAATGCAAAACGATATGTTTGGCGTAAAAGCAACACAGCTCATCACCCTGAACACACCATCCCCACTGTCAAACATGGTGGTGGCAGCATCATGGTTTGGGCCTGCTTTTATTCAGCAGGGACAGGGAAGATGGTTAAAATTGACGGGAAGATGGATGCAGCCAAATACAGGAACATTCTGGAAGAAAACCTGTTGGTATCTGCACAAGACCTGAGACTGGGACGGAGATTTATCTTCCAACAGGACAATGATCCAAAACATAAAGCCAAATCTACAATGGAATGGTTCAAAAATAAACGTATCCAGGTGTTAGAATGGCCAAGTCAAAGTCCAGACCTGAATCCAATCGAGAATCTGTGGAAAGAGCTGAAGACTGCTGTTCACAAACACTCTCCATCCAACCTCACTGAGCTCGAGCTGTTTTGCAAGGAAGAATGGGCAAGAATGTCAGTCTCTCGATGTGCAAAACTGATAGAAACATACCCCAAGCGACTTGCAGCTGTAATTGGAGCAAAAGGTGGCGCTACAAAGTATTAACGCAAGGGGGCCGAATAATATTGCACGCCCCATTTTTCAGTTTTTTATTTGTTAAAAAAGTATAATTATCCAATAAATTTTGTTCCACTTCACGATTGTGTCCCACTTGTTGTTGATTCTTGACAAAAAATTAAAATTTTATATCTTTATGTTTGAAGCCTGAAATGCGGCAAAAAGTTGCAAGGTTCAAGGGGGCCGAATACTTTTGCAAGGCACTGTATATATATATATATATATATATATATATATATATATATATATATATATTAAGGGTGTCAAACGATTAAACGATGTCAAATGGGGACCGCAAAATATTGTCCCAAAGACCACAATTGGCCCCAGGGGCGCAAGTTTGAGACCCATGTCCCATCTGAACGTAAAATGGTTAAACGTAAAAATTATTTTTCCTTTTATTATATCAAATTACATTTTACACAGCACTCAAATACAACAAAACGCGAAAACACTGCAGTTTCTCGCTACTTTTTAACTCGAAATGTAGTCCACTCACTACATTTCGACAACAATGTTCCTCCTGCTCCTTTGAAGCCAAAAAGCAGTTACTGTAAAACATAACAAGTCCTTAAAAGATAACATATTACGACTTGTTTTCTTTCTCTTTATTGCCTTGCAGGAGGTCTGATTTGCGACCAACCCGCAGCGCAACAAGCGTCCATATCTGCCTATCTGAGGAGGACGCGGGCCTCGGCGGTCCTAGCGTGCCTTGGTCCAAGACTTGTCCCGTTCCGGCCAGTGCCGATGAATGCTCGGCAATCAGATAGCGCAAAGTCGATGATGCGCTCCGGATAGAGAGGTCAAAAGGTGACACAATCGAGTGTTTTATCATCAAAAGGGGAGACAGAAAGACATGCTTACGAACCGCCGTCCCTCATCGCCGCCCGCATGTGGCGTTCAGTGTGTTATCGCCGAATGGCAGACCAAAACAAAGTGGAAAGAACTTCTCCGACCGCCTCGTGACATCACGTCTGGATGCCGTAGCGTATGATGCGAGGAATATTACGGCAAACGACTGTGGAAGGAAGGAAAGTGGAAATAAAATGACTTGAGACATAAGGAGGACATGTTGGGATGACATGAGAGAATCAGATGAATTTGGTGCTGCCAGTGGAATTCCATGAGCTCATTGTACAACATTATATTTAACTATTTTTATTTCTTTCTGGGTGACGGACGGAATTCATATTTAATTTCTAGTATTTACATTCATACGCCTTAAAGTGCATATACGGTGGGGCAAATAAGTATTTAGTCAACCACCAATTGTGCAAGTTCTCCAATTTGAAAATATTAGAGAGGCTTGTAATTTTCAACATGGGTAAACCTCAACCATGGGAGACAGAATGTGGAAAAAAAAAACAGAAAATCACATTGTTTGATTTTTAAAGAATTTATTTGCAAATCATGGTGGAAAATAAGTATTTGGTCAATACCAAAAGTTCATCTCGATACTTTGTTATGTACCCTTTGTTGGCAATATCGGAGGCCAAACGTTTTCTGTAACTCTTCACAAGCTTTTCACACACTGATTCTGGTATTTTGGCCCATTCCTCCATGTAGATCTCCTCTAGAGCAGTGATGTTTTGGGGCTGTCGTTGGGTAAAACGGATTTTCAACTCCCTCCACAGATTTTCTATAGGGTTGAGATCTGGAGACTGGCTAGGCCACTCCAGGACCTTGAAATGCTTCTTACGAAGCCACTCCTTTGTTTGCCTGGCTGTGTGTTTGGGATCATTGTCATGCTGAAAGACTCAGCCACGTCTCATCTTCAATGCCCTTGCTGATGGAAGGAGATTTTCACTCAAAATCTCTCATTACATGGCCCCATTCATTCTTTCCTTTACACAGATCAGTCGTCCTGGTCCCTTTGCAGAAAAACAGCCCCAAAGCATGATGTTTCCACCCCCATGCTTCACAGTGAGTATGGTGTTCTTCGGATGCATCTCAGTATTCTTTCTCATCAAAACATGAGAACCTGTGTTTCTACCAAAAAGTTCTATTTTGGTTTCATCTGACCACAACACATTCTCCCAGTCCTCTTCTGGATCATCCAAATGCTCTCTAGCGAACCGCAGACGGGCCTGGACGTGAACTGGCTTCAGCAAGGGGACACGTCTGGCAGTGCAGGATTTGAGTTCCTGGCGGCGCATTGTGTTACTGGTAGTAGCCTTTGTTTCTGTGGTCCCAGCTCTCTGTAGGTCACTCACTAGGTCCCCCCGTGTGGTTCTGGGAATTTTGCTCACCGTTCTTGTTATCATTTTGACGCCACGGGGTGAGATCTTGCATGGAGCCCCAGCTCGAGGGAGATTATCAGTGGTTTTGTATGTCTTCCATTTTCTAATAGTTGCTCCCACGGTTGATTTCTTTACACCAAGCGTTTTACCTAGAGATGTCCCGATCGATCGGCATCCCAATCGATCAGGTCCGATCACGTCATTTTCAAAGTATAGGAATTGGCAAAAAAATATCGGACATGCCTTTTTTAAAATATATATACTGTACATATATATATTTTTTTTATTAAATCGTTTTCTAATTGTATTTAACGTTACAGACATAATATGTTACACTCATCCAGAGTCTTTAGTTTAGGGGTAAGGTAGGGTTATCAAATTTATCCTGTTAACGGCGGTAATTCATTTTTTAAAAAATTTATCACGTTAAAATATTTAACACAATTAACGCATGCGCTGCACGACCCACTCACGCATTGTCACGTTCAATTTGTAATGGCGCCGTTTTACCTATATATAGAGCTAAAAGGCAGCGTAAAATGAGTAGAGTGAATTTTCACAGCCTTTGGAGCCTTTTTTTAATTGGCTAAAGCCTTACAATCCCTCTCTCTACGATTAGAAATATTCCGGGAAGCAATGTCGGGTAGAAAGGTAATA
The DNA here is from genome assembly GCF_030265065.1 of Corythoichthys intestinalis. NCBI lineage: Eukaryota > Metazoa > Chordata > Actinopteri > Syngnathiformes > Syngnathidae > Corythoichthys > Corythoichthys intestinalis. Next base: position 49,601,793 of record NC_080401.1, on the reverse strand, counting down.
ATTGATCTTTTTCTTAACACCCTATGTTATTTCCCAATGCAGAGAAGATATATCAATTGGTACCACTACGCACAGTCATGGTTGCACTTCCCATCATGCATTTGGGCAGAACAGTTAAATGGCTACATTATCATTTACTGAAAGCTCAACAAATACTCTAGATGGCAATATTTAGTCACAATATACAAAGTCACATTTATCCTTTAAGAATATCCTTTAAGTCTTTCTATCCGTGGATCCCTCTCACAGAAAGAATGTTAATAATGTAAATGCCATCTTGAGGATTTATTGTCATAATAAAAAAATATAGTACTTATGTACTGTGTATTGAATGTTTATATTCGTCAGAGTTTTATTCATTTTTTTCTTAATGCATTGCCAAAATGTATATGATCGGGAAAAATTATCGGGAATGATTGGAATTGAATCGGGAGCAAAAAAAAAAAGCAATCAGATCGAGAAATGTCGGGATCGGCAGATACTCGAACTAAAACGATCGGGATCGGATCGGATCAGGAGCAAAAAAAACATGATCGGAACAACCCTAGTTTTACCTATTGCAGATTCAGTCTTCCCAGCCTGGTGCAGGTCTACAATTTTGTCTCTGGTGTCATTCGACAGCTCTTTGGTCTTGGCTATAGAAGAGTTTGGAGTGTGACTGACTGAGATTGTGGACAGGTGTCTTTTATATCGATAATGAGTTAAAACGGGTGCAATTAATACAGGTAACGAGTGGAGCCTCGTTAGACCTCGTTAGAAGAAGTTAGACCTCTTTGACAGCCAGAAATCTTGCTAGTTTGTAGGTGACCAAATACTTATTTTCCACTCTAATTTGGAAATAAATTCTTTAAAAATCAAACAATGTGATTTTCTGGGGGGTTTTTTTCCACATTCTGTCTCTCATGTTTGAGGTTTACCCATGTTGACAATTACAGGCCTCTCTAATCTTTTCAAGTAGGAGAACTTGCACAATTGGTGGTTGACTAAATACTTATTTGCCCCACTGTATATAGTCGAATTGTCTCAAAATATAATTCTTATTCACATAATAATGCTATTTAAGGCTTTTTTTCTCCTGTCGCACGCGCTTTAAAAGAATAAAAGAACCTGTAAAAAGAAAAAAAAATCGACTTTTTTTCCCTTCATTACACAACAAACTTCACTTGTAACTCAAGCATCGTCTTTCAAACCCCCTTAAAAAAACAATTCCGTATAAAAGCTCCAAAATAACACGCGCTTACTAAATTCCGAACAAGTAGCGCGTGAGAGTCTTTTCACTGCGCGAAGAGCATTTGACCTCTGCCGCTTTAACTTAATGCCTTCCCTCCACACTTTGCTTATTTCATTGAAATCAGGTCGCCTCCGGTTAGTTTACAATTGACACCGGCAGATTGCCGTGACCTTTTCTCCTTGCTTTAAATGGCGACTCATTGAATCTCATGGGTGGAGTGCTGGTGGGGGCTTTGGGTGGTAGTGAAAATCACAGCGGTGAAAAATGCAGCGGGCCAGGAAAAAAAAAAAAAAAAAAGAGGCCTGATTGCGTCGGGACGACGCGAGTGGGAAGCAGCAGGTTCAGCCCCAATCAGGACGGGGGGGAAAAAAGCGCTCTTATCAACAAGTAATGGCCCACTTGACAATCACACAGGCACAAAATGGTTCTATTTAACGCTGATTGCAAAAACTCAACCCCCACTTCCATCACCAAAAACGTAGGACCCCCATAGGCCTCCCCCCGTCGACAGCCAGAAATCTTTTCTCCCATAAATGGAATGTATAATCATTTCTTTTGTTTTTAGTGGCTAATTGTTATTTTAAGGCTTGCAGATTTGATTACAGTGTTTAGCGGGACTTTTCAATCCTGTATAGAAAAGTACAAATACTTCGTTTTTGTCGTTAAAATCTCGGCTGTCATTGACGGTGATATTTATTCGATTCATTTGAATCAAGGATTGCAAAAAAAAATGGAGATTATCTCCTGTTTTGTTCTCTTCTTTTGTTTTGTTTTGTTTTTTTTAACTCATTGGCTGCCATTGACGGCGATAGACGTCCAATCCATTTTGACCAGGGGCGGAGCGAATGAAATGCGATTAATCGAAATTATAAACTAGTGTTGTTCCGATCATGTTTTTTTGCTCCCGATCCAATCACGATCGTTTTAGTTTGAGTATCTGCCGAACCCGATATTTCCCGATCCGATTGTTTTTTTTTTGCTCCCGGTTCACTTCCAATAATTCCCAATAATTTTTCCCGATCATATACATTTTGGCAATGCATTAAAAAAAAATGAATAAAACTCGGATGAATATATACATTCAACATACAGTACATAAGTACTGTATTTGTTTATTACGACAATAAATCCTCAAGATGGCATTTACATTATTAACATTCTTTCTGTGAGAGGGATCCACGTATAGAAAGACTTGTAATTCTTAAAGGATAAATGTGACTTTGTATATTGTGACTAAATATTGCCATCTAGTGTATTTGTTGAGCTTTCAGTAAATGATACTGTAGCCATTTAACTGTTCTGGCCAAATGCATGATGGGAAGTGCAACCATGACTGTGCGTAGGGGCACCAATTGATATATCTTCTCTGCGTTGGGAAATAACATAGCGTGTTAAGAAAACGACCAACTACTACCTTTCTTCCCCACATTGCTTACCGTTGGGAGAGGGATTGTAAGGCTTTAGCCATTTAAAGAAAGGTTCCAAAGGCTGCCAAAATTCACTCTACTCATTTTACGCTGCCATTTAGCTCTATATACTATATAGGTAAAACGGCGCCATTATAGATTGAACGCGACAATGCGTGAGTGGGTCGTGGAGCGCATGCTTTAATTGCGTTAAATATTGTAACGTGATAAATGTAAAAAATATTAATTCTCGCCGTTAACGCGATTAATTTGATAACCCTTCCTTAAGCTTAAACTAAAGACTCTGGAAGAGTGTAACACATTATGTCTGTAACGTTAAATACAATTAGAAAACGATTTAATTAAAAAATATATATATAGTAATTTAAAAAAGGCATGTCCGATATTTTTTTGCCGATTCCGATACTTTGAAAATGACGTGATCATTTCTATTATAAACCCTTTAATTAATTACCGTATTGGCCCGAATATAACACGGCCCTGATTATAAGACGACCCCCTCTTTTTCAAGACTCAAGTTTGAAAAAAGACTTTTTGAACACCAAATTATTTTTTATACAGAAAACATCTGAAACAAATGATTACTACAATATATTTGAGAGAAAAAGCATGTTATTTTGCCTCATTCAAATCTTAATTACTGAACCTATAAATATGTAAACTAAAGTGCAATCGCATTCATAAATGAATGGCTTCTGGTTTTTGAAATGTAAATAAACCAATCTATTGTGATAAAACAACAAAATTGCAATAACTGCAAATCTGAATCAGGAAAAACATTGCAATAAAATAATGCAAACTGGGTAAACTTGAGAGTAGCTGAGATCCGTCATGACAGAACACCGCTTCAATGATATCTGGCGCCATCTAGCGTCGTGAATGGGTATAACGTCTAGAACGCGAATATAAGACGACCCCCACTTTTTCAATGTTATTTCAATGCAAAAAACACCGTCTTATATTCGGGCCAATACGGTATATCTAATCGAGTACCACTCCGATGAAAAACACACTTCTTAAAAGAAAAAATATTTAATTGTTATGTTGATAAATAATATTTTCAGCTTGCATAATTAGATTTGCAAAATTCAATTGAATAAAATTATGAAGTCTCCCCTTGAATGTTCATTCGCTGCAACTAGGATTGCAGCTATCAATTATTTTTGCAGTCGATTAATTTATCAGTAAGTGTGAATAATTGAGTAATAAGATTAGGAACATTGAATGTGTTGCATAATAAATTTTAGGAGATGTAAAACAAAGGCTTGTTAAGATTGTACTTTCAAAACAGCATTAAATGTGAATACAAAATAAAATTCCCCAATTGTTTCTTCAAACTATGTAGAACTGCACTTTCATTAAAAAAAAATAAATATTTGAGCTCAGCCTCAGACAGTATAAAAAAATAAGTACAACAAAATAACAATTTGCATAGCAAAAGTCCGCTAGCTTAAATGCTACAAAACCCCATCGTTGTTTTATAATGCTCTAAACATAAATACTAAACTATGAATGCATTAAAAAACATATTAGCTCAAAAAAAAAAAAAACTTACCTTATGTAGGTCTTAACAGCCAGCCATGTTGAAGGAGTTACGTCATATTCACTGTTGCCACTAGAGGGCAGTGTATCCACCCAAAATCCATAAAAGTAAATGCAAACCCTTTCAAAACAAACCATTACAACGCCACTCAAATTAAACGTATACTCGAAGCAGCAAAATTTGATTTGACGCTTTTTTTCCCTAATCGAATTACTAATCGATTAATCGTAGCAGCACTAGCTGCCACCCTGACTCTTCAAATTGATTGGGCATCAACATATAATAAACTAGCTGTCAATTTATTTAAAATAAAAAATAAAAAAAAAGCCTGGTGACCCGTCAGGCTTATGAAACAGTTTTTACACACTAAACACAGTGAAAATTCCATTCATCCATTTTCAACATTGCTTTTCTTTATCAGGGTCGCAGGGTGCTGGAGCCTATTCCTGCTGATTTGGGGCAAAAGGTTAGGTTTTGAGACTCTGAGGGTGTACACTCGAAACTGGTCGTACAGTGAACCTTATTATAAATACATTATAGTTGCTTAAAACCCTCAAATGGCTTGAACCCCAAAGAATTAGGAATAACAAACCCAATTTTCTCTACAAAAACAACTCAAAGTACAAATTTATTTATTTTTTGCTTACTGATCAAATCAGGGGTATCCTGAAAAGGAAACATGGCTTACCTGTCTGGTCAAGTCTACTACCTGCAAAATAAATAAATAAATAAATAAATAAATAAATAAATAAAAGACAACAATGTGAATATAATGCGATAACATTTAGTAAATACATTCAATCTACTGTATTCATACTGTAGTAGCTTGTATTTAAATACAGTACAGGATTTGAAGTTCACGCTGGTGCTGTAATTCACTATAAATCCACTAGAGGGGCTCAGATGACCGGCAATATTATTCCATGTGAAACAAGCAGGTGTTATTTTTCAGTTGTTTACTTTTCAGAATTTGAATTTTTGTTGAAAAATGCCTATTTTAAAACACATTTTGAGTGAATTTCCAAAAGTGATTGTGATGGTGATTCTATCTTTTCTCAATAATATTAATAATAATAAATAGTTTTAGTTAATAATAATATGCACTACAGTAGTTGTAGTAATAAACAATTATACGTTTAATAACAAATGTACACAAAAAAACTAATAATAGGTACATCAGTTGCAGCTATAAGGGTCTCATTAAGTAACAATCATTGCCATCATATGAATTAATATGACATCCTAAGCAAATTTATATTGACGCAAATTATATATACAGTTGTGGTCAAAAGTTTACATACACTTGTGAAGAACATAATGTCATGGCTCTCTTGAGTTTCCAGTTATTTCTACAACTCTATGATTTTTCTCTGATAGAGTGATTGGAACAGATACTTCTTTGTCACAAAAAACATTCATGAAGTTTGCTTCTTTTATGACTTTATTAAGGGTGAACAGAAAAAAGTGATCAAATCTGCTGGGTCAAAAATATTCATACAGCAAAGCTAACATTTGGTAACATGTCCCTTGGCCATTTTCACTTCAATTAGGCGCTTTTGGTAGCCATCCACAAGCTTCTGGCAAGCTTCTGGTTGAATCTTTGAGCACTCCTCTTGACAGAATTGGTGCAGTTCAGTTAAATTTGATGGCTTTCAGACATGGACTTGTTTCTTCAGCATTGTCCACAAGTTCTCAATGGGGTTTAAGTCAGGACTTTGGGAAGGCCATTCGAAAACCTTAATTCTAGCCTGAATTAGCCATTAGCCATTCCATTACCACTTTTGATGTGTGTTTGGGGTCATTGTCCTGTTGGAACACCCAACTGCGCCCAAGACCCAATCTTCGGGCTGATGACGTTAGATTATCTTGAAGAATTTGAAGGTAATCCTCCTTTTTCATTGTCTCATTTACTCTCTGTAAAGCACCAGTTCCATTGGCAGCGAAACAGCCCCACAGCATAATACTACCACCACCGTGCTTGACGGTAGGCATGGTGTACTTGGGGTTAAAGGCCTCACCTTTTCTCCTCCAAACATATTGCTGGGCATTGTGGCCAAACAGCTCGATTTTTGTTTCGTCTGACCACAGAACTTTCCTCCAGAAGGTCTTATCTTTGTCCATGTGATCAGCAGCAAACTTCAGTCGAGCCTTAAGGTGCCTCTTTTGGAGCAAGGGCTTCCTTCTTGCACAGCAGCCTCTCAGTCCATGAAGATGCAAAACACGCTTGACTGTGGACACTGTCACCTGTGTTCCAGCAGCTTCTAATTCTTGGCAGATCTGTTTTTTGGTGATTCTCGGTTGAATCTTCACCCTCCTGACCAATTTTCTCTCAGCAGCAGGTGATAGCTTGCGTTTTCTTCCTGATCGTGGCAGTGACAAAACAGTGCCATGCACTTTATACTTACAAACAATTGTTTGCACTGTTGCTCTTGGGACCTCCAGCTGATTTGAAATGGCTCCAAGTGACTTTCCTGACTTGTTCAAGTCAATGATTGTTCAAGTCAATAATCACTCACAAGAAATTGCTAATTCGTGTTGCTGTATGTATATTTTTGACCCAGCAGATTTGATCACTTTTTCTGTTAACCCATAATAAAGTCATAAAAGAACCAAACTTCATGAATGTTTTTTGTGACAAAGAAGTATCTATTCCAATCACTCTATCGGAGAAAAATCAGAGTTGTATAAATAACTGGAAACTCAAGAGAGCCATGACATTATGTTCTTCACAAGTGTATGTAAACTTTTGACCACAACTGTATATTGGTGTAATAACAATAATATTTAAAAATAATAATAATAAAAACATAATAAATGATATGGGGTAAGTTCCATGAGCTACAATGAGATAAATCACTGTCATAACAATGTAATTATTGCTGTATATAAGTGTAATAACAATAAAAAATGAAATCATATTAATATTTACTCATAAATTGCAGTTCAAATGGATTTTATGACGTCAATGGCACCCAATAAGTAATTTAAAAATAATAATTTTTTTAAATTATTGATAACATTTTTTAAATTAATAATAATGTTATGTTGCGATCCGATCACCTGAACGCACGAATTTTCATTTTGTTGCTTCGTTTGCTGTTTCTGATTGTGTATAATATTGCCTCTGCAAAGCCGTTTGAGACAACATTTTTGTGATCTAGGGCTATACAAATAAAATTGAATTGAATTGAAATTGAATTGAATTTTCAGAGGATCGGAATCAGTTGAAAAAGGATCGGGTTTTCAATGTAAAAATATATTTATGTTTTTTGTGCTTAATGCTCGTACAGCGGCGCAGCCTCTCACCCTCCCTCCTGCTAAGCAGTGCGGTCAAACTGTCCAGCCTGCGTTTGGTACTTAAAGTTAACAATGATTGGCAGGTTTTTCGCTTTGATCTTGCCACAGAAGCTAGGTAGCTCTGCGATGAAAGGCACAAATCTGTCAAACATCGTTAAACTTGCATAAGTGTGCTGAGGCAACTCATTGTGTGAGTGAGAGGCTGTTCTCAGCAGCGTGAGTGGATTCACTCAATGACGCATTTAATTAAGACAAGCATTTTTCTACGTTATTCCCGTTTAAAAATGATTCACATTATGAAGGCGTTATTGTGGGACGGTAACATGTTTCGAACTTTTTTTTTTTTTTTTTTTAATAATCATAAGTGGATTTTAAGGGGGCCAGGCCCCCCCCCCCCCCCCCCCCCGGTGTCCAAAAAGTGTCGTTGCATGAAATTGACTTTCCTATACATATATATAAAAGTTGTAAAGCAATTAATCTTTAACAAAAATGAATGCAATGAACAAAAAAAACATTTTTATAATGGGTCAAAATTATTTTTCGAACAGATCATGTGACTAGCACCTTAGACGGTCATTTGCTTTGCATATAATTTTCAAAAATAAAAAATTAGGGGAGGGCAATTATATTTTTCAAATGATTTTTTTCTTTGATTGAAAATATTTTTTTTGATTGAAGCAACTTTTTTTGGGATTGAACGATTTAGACACAAATGTCCTACCTATAATATGGCCCAAACACAGAAAGGATTGCTTCATCATCAATGAAAATTGCAAATTTTTCAATCTCAAGTATTTTTTCGCATTCAAAACTGTTTTCTATGATTGAATTTTGTCTTTTTTTTTTAAGTGATTTTTCCTTTAGAAAATATATTTTTTTTGAAGCAACTTATTTTTTGATTGAATAATAAAAACAAAAACGTCCTAGCCAAAATGTGGCCCAAACACAAATCAACATTACTTTAATCAAAAAAGTTGCTTCAATCCTACCAAAAATTAAATCAAAGAAAAATAGCTTTCACATGCTTTTTTTTCTTTTTTTTTTTGAGTTTCAAATTTATTTTTGCATTCAAACACATTTTTTTATTTAATTGAAGCGACTTTTTTTGGTTGAAAATATATATTTTGATTGAAGCAACATTTTTTTATTGAAGCAACTTTTTGATTGAATAATAAAGACACAAATCTACCTCCATATGGCTCCGCCCAGGGGATACAATTTTTGACGGGGGTAACTACATTGGCACGACACCGGCGGGCGTACCATATTCAACGGTTGACGATTTTGGCGAAAACTATTGCCTAAGAGGCCTGATTTAGAATTCCCCTCAAGAATGATGGGATACAAAAAATGCTAATTGTCAACTTATTAGAGATGCCGATCGATCGGGTCCGATCACGTCATTTTCAAAGTGTCGGAATCGGCAAAAAAATATGGGCCATGCCTTTTTTTAATATATATATATATTTTAATTAAATCGTTTTCTAATTGTATTTAACGTTAGAGACATAATATGTTACACTCATCCAGAGTCTTTAGTTTAGGCTTAAGGTAGGGTTATCAAATTTATCCCTATAACGGCAGTAATTTTTTTTTTTTTTTTAAATGTATCACGTTAAAATATTTAACGCAATTAATGCATGCACTGTGTGACCCACTCACGCATTGTCGCGCTCAATCTGTAATGGCGCCATTTTACCTATATAGAGAAATAAAAGGCAGCGTAAAATGAGTAGAGTGAATTTTGGCAGCCCTTGGAGCCTGTTTTTAATTGGCTAAAGCCTTACTTTCCCTCTCCCAACAATTAGAAATATCATGGGAAGCATTGTGGGGAAGCAAGGTAGCAACTGATCTTTTTCTTAACACCTTATGTTATTTCTCAACGCAGAGAAGATATATCAATTGGTAGCACTACGCACAGTCATGGTTCCATTTCCCATCAATGATTGGAATTGAATCGGGAGCAAAAAAAAAGCAACCCGATCCGGAAATATCGGGATCGGCAGATACTCAAACTAAAACGATCGGGATCGGATCGGGAGCAAAAAAACATGATCAGAACAACCCTACAACTTATCATTATAAATATTCTTGTAAGTTCATTTTATTGCTGACACTGCGTTTCGGGGTCATCAACATGTTGTGCCCCCCCTGCTCCAAGAGTCAAACTCCGCCTATGTAAATAATAGTTTTTAAAAATCGGTATCGGTAGATTCTCAAAATCAGGTGACTCAGACGCAAAATATGCGATTGGACATCGCAAAATAATAATAAAAATACATGAATGCAATTTTTTGTTTTTTTTTAAATCATTAATATGAATTCCCTTTGAATAAATTTGAATGTAAATTAGAATTTTATCAAATTCAAATACTGATTTTGAATGACCTGACTAGGTTATATTTACATAGCAACACTGAGAAACTGAAATCTTATTGGAAAAATATCCACATATTGCAAGCAGCGCAGTCAAGAGAAACACTTTAAAACAAAAAACACTAGATTGTCTGTATTAAAGACAAGCAATTTCATCGTGCAAATATGAAAAAGGCTGTGAATTTAAATGTAGTTTGAAGTCAACAGGACTGGTACTGTGTGTGTGTGTGTGCCTGTGTAAATGGAAACCAGCCTGGTTGGCAGCATTGTCACGTGGGCTCCCATGGCAACCGCCCAGTGTCATCGCTCCGGGAGAAACACGGCGACGGCGGCTGACTTCGGGATCACGCGAGAACTCTGCCGGGTCGAGTTGCTTTCACATCGGCACCAACCCACCGAGTGCGGGCCGTCGGCCCTGTTGGTAAGAACTTGGAGAGATTTGGAAGCTAACCGTCAACATGAGTCACTTCAATCCGGGGTAGGTACTACTTCATTTCTTGTTACATGGTTGGAGGTCAATATTAGTTTTGGAAAAAGGACTCAGAAAGGAACTTATTAGCTTCCAGTGATGTGATAGACTTCCAATCAATTTGAAATATTGGGGCTTGCAAGCTGTCAGCCCTCCCAGTTCAGATGGATTGGATTGTGTGTCCTAGTTGAATGTCAATAGGAGATAATGAAGATTTTTTTTTTTGTGGGTCCGCACATGGAAATTTTATTTGTGGTTCCAAATTGAAAGTGAGCAAGAGTGGGAAATGTGAGTTATTTTTGTCCAATTTTGCCGGACCATACAGTTTTGATTTAAAAAAATAGAAACTAGAAACTGTATTTTCTGAAGAAATTACAATTGGGCTTTGCTGTTGTAGATACAGCTCTATCAGGTCACTTCCTGTTGATTTGGGGACATTTCGGGGACACGTCCTGTTGTATGGCTGTCAATGGCATCTACTTACTTGGGCGCCAGTTGAATGTCAATGGGCTGTAATTAAAGATGTCCGACCACGTCATTTTCAAAGTATCGGAATCGGCAAAAAAATATCGGACATGCCTTTTTTAAATATATTTATATTTTTTAATTAAATTGTTTTCTATTTGTATTTAACGTTACGGACAAAATGTGTTACACTCATCCAGAGTCTTTAGTTTTGGCTTAAAGTAGGGCTACCAAATTTATCGCGTTAACGGCGGTAATTTTTTTTTTTTTTAATTAATAATGTAAAATTATTTAATGCAATTAACGCACAACCCACTCACGCATTGTCACGTTCAAGCTATAATGGCGCCGTTTTACTTACATATAGAGCTAAAGGATAACGTAAAATGAGTAGAGTGAATTTAGGCAGCCTATGGAGCCTTTATATAATTGGCTAAAGCCTTAAAATCCCTCTCTCCACAAGTAGAAATATCGTGGGAAGCAATGTGGGGAAGTAAGGTAGTAATTGATCATTTTCTTAACACCCTATGTTATTTCCCAACGCAAAGAAGATATATCAATTTGTGCCCCTACGCACAGTCATGGTTGCACTTCCCATCATGCATTTGGCCAGAACAGTTAAATGGTGTCATGCCATGTCATATCCTGTTTTATTTTGAAGGCTTCACCCTCCTTGTGTCTGCATACTTGCCCTTCCTCTGGTCACCTAATCACCTATTGTCTCCACCTGCTCCCTATTAATTTAACCCCTGTGTGTATATATTGCCTTAGTTTCCCTTGTCTTGTGCAGAAGTGTCTTTCGTCCAAGGTCAGTCACGTCAGCCTCTCGTCATAGCCTACCGTCACAGTCTATTATAGTTCTACTGAATGTTATCCTCCATTGGAGCGCTTTGTGTTTGAATTTTTTAAATCTTCGCTATCTTGGCTTTTTCCTCCATTAGGAGCGTTTTGTGTTTTTGCCTTTCCTCCCTTATGGAGTGCTTTTTTGTTTGAACCCTGATCGTGGTTGCTTTGACTTATTCCTCCATTGGAGAGGTTTTTGTTTGTACATTTTTCTCATTCCCGCATGTCAGCGGAAGAACCTGTTTTCAAAATAAAAGTTTTTGCCTGAACCTCCGCAGCTGAGTCCGCCTCGTCATCCCGGTCTGACAAATGGCTACAGTATCATTTACTGAAAGCTAAACAAATACACTAGATGGCAATATTTAGTCACAATATACAAAGTCACATTTATCCTTTAAGAATGACAAGTCTTTCTATCCATGGATCCCTCTCACAGAAAGAATGTTAATAATGTAAATGCCATCTTGAGGATTTATTGTCATAATAAACAAATACAGTACTTATGTACTGTATGTTGAATGTATATACTCGTCCGAGTTTTATTCATTTTTTTCTTAATGCATTGCCAAAATGTATATGATCGGGAAAAATTATCGGGAATGATTGGAATTGAATCGGGAGCAAAAAAAGAAAAAGCAATTGGATCGGGAAATATCGGGATCGGCAGATACTCAAAAAAACATGTTCGGAACAACCCTAGCTGTAATGGTAAGTTTTTGGTCAAAAATCACAACCAAACAGGTTTCTCTGCCATTGAAAATGAATGGGAAATTTGGACGTACATGGCTGTCAATGGCATCAACTTACTTGGGCGCCAGTTGAATGTCAATGGACTGTAATGGTAAGTTTTTGGTCAAAAACCACAACCACACAAGTTTTTCTGCCATTGAAAATGAATGGGAAATTTGGACGTACATGGCTGTCAATGGCATTGACTTGCATGGGCCCTAGTTGAATGTCAGTGGGTTATAAAATCACAACCACCTGTTTTCCTGCCATTGAAAATGAAGAGGAAATGATTGGCATTACAAATGAATAGAATGACGTACATGGCCGTCAATGGCACCCCATTAGAAATGAATGGGCAAGTCTTTGGCGAATTTGGGGGGAATCCTACGTTTTTGGAAAATTCTGTACACAATTTTTATGCCCCTTACTGTCCTGGAATTTTTGATGTGTGAATTATGTGTTTGGTAAAAAAAAAAAAAAGTGGGACTAGATACATTTTGAAAACAAAAACTTTTTTTTTTTTTTAAAAACCTGTGTTTAGGGGCCAACAGAAAATTTTGTGGGGGTCATTCGACAAATTCCCTCCTCCTTGATATTTTAACGGTCACGGTCGGTCAAACGGTATTTAACAATTACAATCTTGGGTCACCTGAATTTTATGAATATTTTAGTATGTGTCTCTGCCAGAAATTTTGAAAATTTTGGAATTTGCCATTGGAAATGAATGGAGCTTTTTTTTTTTTTGTTAGAAAAAATGTCTTGGAGGAAACATGAAGTGTTAAGCCTGTGCAGCACACCCAAAAAGTGGGTGTAACAAAAGGAAAGTTTAAAAAAAAAAGTGTGAGGATTTTTGTATGCCTTACTAAATCTCGGTTGCCACTTTTTTGGAGTTCCGCAAGGTTCAATTTTAGGTCCACAGCTTTTCACTTTGAAATGGGGTGTAAGGGTCAAAAATCAGCTGCAAGACAAATAAAAAAAATGAACACATATGAGAATGCCTAAGAGTCAATCCGACAAGAGACACATAACATTGGCTGGTCATGCGTCAAAAACAACAACTTCAAAAGAGCATCCGGCCATCAAGAGCGACACGGTAGCACATAAAAGGCAATCCAGGTGCACAATAGAAAGGCAGACAGGGTCAAGTGTGCCATCCTCTTCAAATGCCTGCATGGAATTAGACACCTGTAACAAAACCTACTTGGAAAAGAGCCTGATAAAAAAGGCCATACAGGAGTACAGATTAACAAACAGGGAGGGTTCATTACAAAAAAAAAAAAACAAAAAAAGCGTTTCTCAGGATTGTTTTTTTTTTTTTTTCCCTCTGCAGGCTTATTTCAGCCTACAACAGCCTGACAGACAAACACCTGATTGGTTACTTCAGCAGCTCTCGCATCAGGAAACATTTGAGGAAAGCCGGGCTGGTATGTCAATAGGGTTGTCACGATTAATCGGTAACTAATCGATGGTCAAATCAATCATCATATCTGTTGACCAGAATTAACTAATCTCTTAATAGGAAATATTCTCTTATTTTTTAACATTTTTTTTTTTTTCTTCCTCAAAAATAACTTTTGATTTTTAAAAAAATGTTATTCATTTAATTATTGTTCATTAATATTTTTATTCATTATATTTTTTTATATTTTAAATGAAAAAAAAAAAACGAAAGGAAAAACTAGACATTCCGTTGTTTTTTTTTAAATAAAATGTTTAGATTTTCTTAATGAACACAATCACTGCTATAGAAAGTGATCGATCAAATTTCAACTGTGATGGATGGAACTGACTGATCACGTCTCACTGTCAGAGACGGCGATAGACGTCCAATCCATTTTAACTGGGAGGCCTAGCTGCAATCTAGCTATTGAGTTTTAAAAAAAATAAAAAATATTCACATATTAATGCAACCCTTGATGAAAATTAGGGCTGTCAAACGATTAAAATTTTTAATCGAGTTAATCACTGCTTAAAAATTAATTAATCGTAATTAATTGCAATTCAAACCATCCATAAAATATCCCATATTTTTCTCTAAATTATTTTTGGAATGGAAAGATAAGACACAAGACGGATATATACATTCAACATACTGTACATAAGTACTGAATTTGTTTATTATAACAATAGATCAACAAGATGGCATTAACATTAACATTCTGTTAAAGCGATCCATGGATAGAAAGACTTGTAGTTCTTAAAAGATAAATGTTAGTACAAGTTATACAAATTTTATATTCAAACCGCTCTCAATGTTTTCTTTTTTATAAAATTTGTAAAATTTTCAATCAAAAAATAAAATAGTAGCTCGCCATTGTTGATGTCAATAATTACACAATGCTCATGGTGCTGAAACCCATAAAATCAGTCGCACCAAAGCGCCAGCAGAGGGAGACAAAAAAACATAAGTAACAAGTAGACATGACACTGTGCTGTCATTTAAATCTGTTAGAGCTGGGCATGTGCGTTAATTGCGTCAAATATTTTAACGTGATTACTTAATAAAAATTAATTACCGCTCGTTAACACGATAATTTTGACAGCCCTCATGAAAACAGATGATTGTTTTAGGCAATTCACAGCAATATTAAATATTTTCAATTTCTTTTCAGATTTGTTTTGGAAAACAATGATGCGGTTACATATTTGCTTCATTTTCATGGACCAACTTTTCTCAGCACAGAAACTTTGGTTCAAATGCACATTTCTAGCTAAAATGAAACGTCCGGAGTAATATAGCATGTAAATTTAAATATGAGCCAATTACAGACAATTACACTCAAGTCACAGGGACTCTGACTATAGTCGCAAATTTGATGACTTGCAACTCGACTTGAAGAAATAAAGCGCAGACTCCGACTTTATTCGCTTGAGCTGGGAGGGTCCGAGACTTGACTCGACTCCACTTGTGAGGCAATAACTCAAGACCCGACTCCACTTGACTCATGGGACACTGCCTCACGACTCAACAAGCTGACTAAAAAACAAGGATCATAGATTGGTCACCATCTGCCAGTGATTCGCTTGATCGCCTTGGCCGCTCTCACCACACCCTCACAGAACAACCGACTCGGCCTCGTGACTCGACTTGGCTTCGTGACTCGACATGATCTCGTGACTCGACTCAACATGACCTCATGACTCGACTCGGCATGACCTTGTGACTCAACTCAGCACGACTTCGTGACTCGACATAACCTCGTGACTCGACATAACCTCGTGACTCGACCCGGCATGACTTCGTGACTCGACTCGTCCTCGTGACTCGACTGGACTCGCCGTGACCTCGTGACTCGACTCGCCGAGACATCGTGACTCGACTCGCCGTGACCTCTTGACTCGACTCGCCGTGACCTCGTGACCCGACTCGACATGACCTCGTGACTCGACTCGCCATGACTTTGTGACTCGACTTGACCTCGTGACTCGACTTGCCGTGACCTAGTGACTCGACTCGGCATGACCTCGTGACTCGCCATGACCTCGTGACTCGACATGACCTCGTGACTCGCCATGACCTCGTGACTCGACTCGCCATGACCTTGAGGCCTTGTGACTCGACTCGACATGACCTCGTGCCTCGACATGACCTCAAGACTCGGCATGACCTCGTGGCTCGACTCGTCCTCGTGACTCGACTCGTCCTCGTGACTCGACTGGACTCGACATGACCTTGTGACTCGATATGACCTCGTGACTCGACTCGACATAACCTCATGACTCGACATAACCTCGTGACTCGACCCAGCATGACTTTGTGACTCGACTCGTGCCCGTGACTCGACTCGACATGACCTCGTGACTCGACTCGACATGACCTCGTAACTCGACATGACCTCGTGACCTCGTGACTCGACATGACCTCGTGACCCGACATGACCTCGTGACTCGACTCGACATGACCTCATGACTCGACATAACCTCGTGACTCGACCCAGCATGACTTTGTGACTCGACTCGTGCCTCGACTCGTGCTCGTGACTCGACTCGACATGACCTCGTGACTCAACATGACCTCGTGACCTCGTGACTCGACATGACCTCGTGACTCGACATGACCTCGTGACCCGACATGACCTCATGACCCGACATGACCTCGTGACCCGACTCGACATGACTTCGTGACTCAACTCATGACTCGACTTGCCATGACCTCATGACTCGACTTGCCATGACCTCGTGACTCGACATAACCTCGTGACTTGACCCGGCATGACTTCGTGACTCGACTCGACCCCACATAACCTCGTGACTCAACTTGACTTGCCCACTACAGGTAAGACTCAGGACTTTAATTAGTAAACTAATCACAAAAATAATTAGTGCTTAATCAACCATAAAAATAATCGTTTGTGGCAGCAGAAAGTTTTTTTTGCATAAATGATGTGTACTAGGACTAATCAGGTAGAAATCATATGTTACCGTGAATAAATTACATAAATTACAGTGAAGAAATGTTTATTGCCTCTCCTGTGAAACAGGACTCGTTCATGTTTGTCGCATTCTGGGGTTGCTTTACTTCATGTTTCATGCCATTGGCGGCGATAGACGTCAATGGCAGCCAATGAGTAAGAGCTAAGTAACTACTGTTGCACTTTCTTAGATCACCCGAAGTGGGCGTATCGTTCCAGACAAGGAGTACAAACAAAAGCTTCTTCAGAGAGCCCACCAAAAACATGTGAGAGATTCCCTGGCACAAACAGTTTTTCTCAAGGTGCTGGAAATGGAGGTGGGCTGAAACTAGCAATCCCAGACACAAAAAAAATCAATTCAGTCAACGTCGCGTGGAATTAATCAACCATGCAAATTTCCTCCCTTCCGCTCGCAGCGTCTCCATCAGATGGAGATGAAAAAAAAACTGGAAGAATTTGCCAGGAAGGAGCGAGTGCACAAGATGAAGGTGAGTTATTAACATGCCAATGGCACCCCGTATCTAAACGTGACATGTTTTTTGAAGGTGGAGCGTGCAAAACGATTTGGAGACAACGTCCCAGTGATGTCACCTCGCCCACCTAAGGGTGCCAGGGGTGTCCGGAAGCAACATTCGGGGCCTGTGGACGATCGTTATGGATCGTCAGAGTCTGTGAGTCCAAAGAGCTCGGATGTGGTGCTAAATTCCAAATTGCTTAAAGGTCCTGTAAAGTCATGTTCATGATTTATTTTCCTTCAGTAAGAAACAGTTTTCAAGATAACTGTTAAAAAGCTGTGCAAAGACTGAGACCAATTTAGTGTTAATTATAGCAATAAACTTTTTCACTTCCTCGTCAGTGAAATCCTGGATTTCTGGACCCTCCAACCTTATAAAGGCTAAGCGCCATCAGTAGCTAATCTGTGCAATTGCAAATTACACACTGAAAACAAAAGAAAAGTTATCCTTACAAGTTACAGGCCCCACAAAATCCATATTCCCTTAGGTGTTTGTGTTTTACTTTTTAGGCTTTGCGTAATAACTAATCGTGTCTTTCCGATATGATTATTATTTTCTAGGGCTGTCAAACGATTAAAATTTTTAATCGAGTGAATTACAGCTTAAAAATTAATTAATCGTAATTAATCGCAATTCAAACCATCTATAAAATATGCCATATTTTTCTGTAAATTATTGTTGGAATGGAAAGATAAGACAAGACGGATATATACATTCAACATACGGTACATAAGTACTGTATTAGTTTATTAGAACAATAAATCAACAAGATGGCATTAACATTATTAACATTCTCTTAAAGCGATCCATGGATAGAAAGACTTGTAGTTCTTAAAAGATAAATGTTAGTACAAGTTATGGAATTTTTATACTAAAACTCCTCTTAATGTTTTCGTTTTATTAAAATTTGTAAAAATTTTCAATTAAAAAAAAAAAAAACTAATAGCTCGCCATTGTTGATGTCAATAATTACACCATGCTCACTCATTATGCTGAAAGCGATAAAATCAGTTGGACCCAAACGCCAGCAGAGGGCGCAAAACACCAAAAAACATGTAACAAGCAGACATCACACTATGCTGTCATTTTAATCTGTTTGAGAGGGGCATATGCGTTAATTGCGTCAAATATTTTAACGTGATTAATTTTAAAAAATTGTTAACCGCCCGTTAACGCGATAATTTTGACAGCCCTATTTTTTTCACCTGATACAGATTCAAATAGAGTATTGAAACTGATACGATGTCATTGCATGACAATGCAAATAGGACGGGAACCCGTCCAATCTGCCAACACTGGGCCTCGTCAAATATTTTCTTGGCGTTGAGTTTCATTTTACAGGACTTTTGAGCGCATTTAACACCTCTTACTAACTAAAGTATATGGTTCTGTACATGTGCGCAGCCATGTTCATCTCGACCCAACACCGCTCCAGGAAAGATGCAGCGGCCCGTGCGTTTGAAGCCAATCAACAGCGGCAACAAGCGCGACAACCGCCCGCCATTCAATTGCTCTGTGAGACTAAAAAACGTGACTTCAGCAAGGGCGTAGGTTTGCATAGGGACGGTAGGGACATAACTGTAACTGTAGTCTTGAAACAAATCTGAATAAGGAAAAACATTGCAATAAAATAATGCAAAGTGGTTAAACTTGAGAGTAGCTGAGATCTGTCATGACAGAACATCGCTTCAATGATATCTGGCGCCATCTAGCGTTGTGAATGGGTATAACGTGTAGACCGCCAATATAAGACGACACCCACTTTTTCAGTCTTATTTCAATGCAAAAAAAACAGTTTTATATTCAGGCCAATACGGTATTTTCTGCTGTTAACGTTAATTAAACTGAGAAATGTAGTGAACCGAGGTTTACCCCCTTCTACCCTATTTTCATTTTTGTTTTATTTATGTGGTCCTAAAGCAACACTTGGTAACTTTTCAGTTTTGGTCGATTTTAGCGACGCTGGTGGACATAAGCGGTAGTTTTTTTGAAGACTGCGTTTCCCATGAGGACCAGCGCATGAGCACATAGTGTGTTCCTACGAGGGACGTAACAGAAAATAATTGAGAAGCACTGGTATAACTCAATACAGATTTATTTTTGCAATGATCAGTTAGCCTAATTAATTAGGTTCATATTCGTGAGAAATATAGCCCTAACCGCCGTTTACCCAATCTGTTTGGTCTTATGAATGACCCTTCCCCAGCAAAAAGTGTACATGCATGTTATGCGGTTATATCGTCCCTATCAATGTTGAGCCCAAACCTACACCCTTGCTTCAGAATGTACCGCACTGAACTTTCAAATCGAACGATTCCCTTTCTTACAGATGGAACCAGGGAGACGCGAGACAACCCAATGGGAACCCCCATCGGGCGTCTCACCTTACCTCCTGCCGGTCATTAATAACTTTGTAATGCCGTTGCCTCCCGCCACTAAAAGGAACGGCAGGGCGTCCGGCGGCACTTCAGGTCTCAGGGGGCGCCGACGACTACGCGCTGCTACTGCCTCCGCTGGACTTGGCGACAATGAGGTCTTGCTAACAAGCTTTCTTCATCATTTCTGGCAAGAGAACATACAGCGCCATTAGATAGTGTGTCTTGTAAATCATCAGCCTTAGCTGTACAACAGTCTGGGGTATCCGATGTCGTATTTTACGCTTCATAACGTGTTTCGCGTTTTGCAAATAATACACCGCACATTGACATTTCGGTAAATGAATACAGATGTTACTACATTATTGGAACACTCTTCTCGACATTGCCATTGACGATGAATTCATTTAAACCGGAGGACTAGCTTTGAATGCTCATGCTTGAGTGCCAGTGACAACTAGCACTGTCACTGGTAGCCAACAGATTAGCATAAACACTATTCTAGCGGGAGATTTTCATCTATTGTTGATTATGGATCACTACCTACTATTCTGTGGCATTCTGGGGTGACTTCTTTTACATTTTGAACTAGAGATGTCCCGATCAGCCGATCGATCGGGTACGATCACGTCATTTTCAAAGTATAGGAATCGGCAAAAAAATATCGGACATGCCATTTTTTAATATACAGTGGTACCTCTACATACGATCGCTTCGACACACGAACTTTTCGACATCCGACGTAAAATTTGACTCGCCATTTGTTTCTACATCCGACGACATGCTCGAAATACGACGACAATGGCAGCACCGCTGACGAATGCACGGCGGCTTTTCTCGTGTGACAAATCAACACTGGTTTCAGAAAAGGTTGGTACAGGTGGTGAAACAAGGAAAAAGTTGACGCTTACCTTCTAAATGAAGATGCAAATGACAGAAAAATATGAGCGTAGGGTGGGCATCCGTGAAATGGCTCAACAATACATCTCCACGGTCCTCCTCCGACCATCGTTCGCCAGTCTTTATAAGTTAAGCTGACAATTCTTATTGTGGTAACATCTCCAGAGAAATCGCCAACTTCGCCACGTTTTTATCATTTATTTCACAACTTATTCAAAACAAAAACACCTTCTGTCTGCCGCAATTGACGGTGTTCTCAAGAACGCATTCAAAGTGAAAGTGAAACTCAAGCTCACCGGTCTCTCTGGCACGTCAGCTCCGCGGTGCGTTCAGGGTCAGCAAAAAACGTCCGCCACATTAGAACCCGATTCGTTACATTAATACAGGAATTATTATTATTATTATTATTATTATTCCGATTTTGATTTATAATTTATTTGTTTTTCTATGTGTAATTGCCATTTGTAATAGTACCAGCAGTATTTTTTAAGGATTTAGTGAAGGTTTTTGGCCTGTGGAACGAATTAATGGAATTATAATGTATTCCTATGGGAAAATCCTGCTCGACATACGACCATTTCGACTTACAAACAAGGTCCTGGAACGGATTAACTTCGTATGTAGAGGTACCACTGTATATATATTTTTAATTAAATCGTTTTCTAATTGTATTTAACATTACAGACAAAATGTCTTACACTCATCCAGAGTAGTTTTGGCTTAAAGTAGGGCTATCAAATTTATTGCGTTAACGGCGGTAATATTCACGCATTGTCGCGTTCAATCTATAAAAACGCAGTTTTACCTATAGATAGCGCAAAAAGGCAGCGTATAATGAGTAAAGAGAATTTTGGCAGCCTTTGGAGCCATTTTAATTGTGGCTCAGGCCTTACAATACCTCTCTCAGCAAATTAAAATAACGTGGGAGGCAATGTGGGGAAGAAAGGTAGTAGTTGATCATTTTCTTAACACACTATGTTTTTTCCCAACGCAGAGAAGATATATAAATTGGTGCCCCTACACACAGTCATGGTTGCGCTTCCCATCATGCATTGGGGCAGAAGTTAAATGGCTGCAGTATCATTTACTGAAAGCTCAACAAATACACTAGATGGCAATATTTAGTCACAATATACAAAGTCACATTTATCCTTTAAGAATTACAAGTCTTTCTATCCGTGGATCCCTCTCACAGAAAGAATGTTAATAATGTAAATGCCATCTTGAGGATTTATTGTCATAATAAACAAATACAGTACTTATGTACTGTATGTTGAATGTATATATTCGTCCGAGTTTTGTTCATGTTTTTCTTAATGCATTGCCAAAATGTATATGATCGGGAAAAATTATCAGGAATGATTGGAATTGAATCGGGAGCAAAAAAAAAAAAGCAATCGGATCGGGAAATATCGGGATCGGCAGATACTCAAACTAAAACGATCGGGATAGGATCGGGAGCAAAAAAACATGATCGGAATAACCCTATTTTGAACCATGTACTGCTGATTTTAGGGCATTTCTACGTCACTTCCTATTGATTTTGAGGCTTTTTTTATGTCGTGATCCTACCATTCTGTGGCTTTCCGCGGTGAATTACTTTACATTTTGGATAATTTCCTGTTGATTTTAAGATATTTCTCTAACCTTTTTCAGGTCAATTCTTGTAAACAAATGAGTGTCCTTCTTGCATTGCCTTCCATTGACAACATTAATTCGCCTCTCCCAGTCAAAATGAATGGGACATCTAGCGCAGTCAATGGCAGCCAACAAGTTAACACAGAAATTATTCCAGTGGATCTGATTGGGTCCTTTATACCATTGTTTTTCAACCTTTTCTGAGTCACAGCACATTTTTAAATTGGAAAATATCTTGTGGCACACAATAGAATAGAATAGAATAGAATAGAATAGAATAGAATAGAATAGAATAGAATAGAATAGAATAGAATAGAATAGAATAGAATAGAATAGAATAGAATAGAATAGCCCTTTATTGTCATTATACAGTTGTACAATGAAATTGTGGAGCATCTCCCTTTACAGTCCAGGACAAGTAAAAATTGCAAAGTGGCTTGCAAGAATAAAAGTATAAACTCTAAATAAATATAAAATATGTATGAGGTAGTCCTATTTTCAGGCAGTGCAAATAAACTAAAATGTCCCAAAAAGATTTTTGTACAGTATTTTTAAAACGATATATTGATTCAAAGCATCGCGATATATCACCATATTGTCACACGCCTAGTCAACAAAGTGTGTCATGTGACTACAGGAACAGCCCTACCTGAGGACTTGTGTGCCCCAGAGCGGGGTGTGTGTCACCATGGTCTATTTTGGCAAATCGGTGCATCTCTCCCATGACTCGGAGGACCCGAGGGATGAGGTCAAAGTCTTTCAGCAACACTGCGGAGGAGAAAACCTCTGTGTGTATAAGGGAAAACTCAGTGAGGGAGGTCAGTGAGATGAACATTAAATGGCCATTTTTAAAAATAAGGAATTATAAACTTTTTTTTTTACATTAGTTATTGCCAGTTGGTTTTCATATGCCAACCTTTTACCTCATTCACTGTACAGAAGCTGTGTGCTTTTGTTGTCATTTTGAGCCAGACGGACTGTGTGAGCCATATATGATATGCCAGTGGTTTATTGGCACTTTGCACTTGAAACTGATCCAAAAAAACCTGATGTTTGCACTATTTTGATTTCAAAAATAAATATAGCGTTGCAATATACTGTCATTTCTGGACTATAAAGGCACACCTGACTAGCCGCCATCCACCAAATTTGACAGGAAAACGGCATGTGTTCGCTGTATTATGGGATATTTAGCTCAAAAGATATTAACCGTTGACACTTTATTAGACAGCGGCATCATAAGACTGTCATGAGACCAAATGAACCACAATGAAGCTTTGAACCAATTGGCTGCAAAGCTTTAATGAAGTTTATTTGGCCATCACTGCTCCCTTGGGGGAGACAGTCAACCTCTGCAGCCACCTGCTGTACAACATTGTTGTCGTCCAACATGCCTCCTAGCATGCATTGCAGCGCTACGTAAATAACAATAAGATGCAAATAACAATTAAAATTCCTGTTCTGTGCTAATCATTTCTTCAGTTACAGTTGTTTCATTAATTGCTAGTTATGGTATTTGGTAACATTTTATTTGACAGTGGCGCCATAAGACTCATAAGATTAAATGAATGCTGAATGACATCTGTAATAAGCATTCAGTAATGCCCATGATGCCCATGATAGTGTCATGTCATAGTTATGGCGGTTTTATGACAGTCTTATGATGCCGCTGTCAAATAAAGTCTTAGCTATTAACCCAAATAAATCAAAAATAAACCGCACTGGACTATAAACCGCAGGATTAAAAATGAGGGGGAAAAGTAGCGGCTTATAGTCCGAAAATTACGGTATCGTAGGCATTTTTCCCATAACTTCAGGTGAAGTTGGTCTCTTATTTTTCACAGAATGTTTATTTGGAAAACCTTAAAGTTGTTACTTTTATCATTATTAAAGCATCCAGTGAGGCATCACATTACAATTAACCATAAGATGTGAAATCCACGACCGCATATATCGCTATCAATTCGATATCGTTATCAGATTTTTGGAGTTGGACAATATCAGAATATCGATTATAAAAAAATCAGCCAACTCTAGATTTTATTTATGTTTAACACAACGTCCCGACTTCATTTGAATTGGGGTTGTCGATCAATTAATCAATTCTTCGTGAACTCGTTCATATTTTGGCCAATTTTGATTTTATTTTAGATTTGCAAATGTTTTCATGAATGAGTTCTTTATGGTGCCAGTGAGCATATTTTGGATGGAATTAGGGCTGTCAAAATTATTGCGTTAACGGGCGGTAATTATTTTTTTAAATTAATCACGGTAAAATATTTGACGCAATTAACACACATGCCCCGCTCAGATTAAAATGACAGCAGTATAATGTCCGCTTGTTACTTGTCACCTGTTTTTTGTTGTTTGGTGTCCTCTGCTGGCGCTTGGGTCCAAATGATTTTATGGGTTTGGGGAGTGAGCATGGTGTAATGACATCAACAATGGCGAGCTACTAGTTTATTTTTTGATTGAAAATTTGACAAATTTTAATAAAACGAAAACATTAAGAGGAGTTTTAATATAAAATTTCTATAACTTGTACTAACATTTATCTTTTAAGAACTACAAGTTTTTCTATCCATGGATCGCTTTAAGAGAATGTTAATAATGTTAATGGCATCTTGTTGATTTATTGTTAGAATAAACAAGTACAGTACTTATGTACCGTATGTTGAATGTATATATCCGTCTTGTATCTTATCTTTTCATTCCAACAATAATTTGCAGAAAAATATGGCCATTTTTAGAGATGGTTTGAATTGCGATTAATTACGATTAATTAATTTGTAAGCTGTAATTAACTCGATTAAAAATTTTAATCGTTTGACAGCCCTAGACGGAATACGAGTTAAACCTTTTGTTGTCATTTTAGAGAGCTTCCAGTTCGTGTCGAGGCGACATCGAGGTTTCCCCTTCAGTTTGACCTTCTTCCTGAATGGCCTGCAAGTGGAGCGCCTCAGCTCGTGCTGCGAGTACAAGCACAGGCGAGGAGCCAGACTGGGCGGCAAGCACGGACATTTTGGATTCAGTGCGGTGGAACGGGCGTCGCCCTGTTACAAGTGAGGGCGCGGAATTTCATTTTGAGTTGGAATTATTTCACCGTTTTTCAATTTTATACCACTTTTAACCTATTCGCTGTCATTGACAGCGTCAGGCATACAATCCAATTTGACTAAGAGGGCTGCCATCCTTCGCTACGAGCCCCCCCTCCAAGTCAAATTGGTTACATTGAAATTTTTTTATAAAATAAACTGCCATTTTTATTTGAATGCCACATTGAGCCTAAATGGTATAACAAATATTTTATCCACAATCTCTAATAGAGTTAAGGAAAAGTCAAAGGACCAATTTTCCTTAAATCTGCAGCTCTTAAAGTGAACCTCTGACTTAAAGACTTGTAGGCTCTATTACGCCACAGTTGTTCTCTTTTACTAAAATGTGTTATTAGAAACACATATTATTTCCATTGATTTAAAAATCTAATATTTAGTACATGTTTTGACCTACGCAGGGCGCCATGTTTTACATGCGCAATGCACGCTAGGGATTGATGATGCGGTTCGGCTGGACTGGGAGAATAGCTGTGCTAGCTAGCAAGCGGAGCTAGTATGACGACTGGCATGATTTTGTCACATTCTGCTGCTGGTTAGATTGTTTTGTCCCAGAAAGCTGGGATAAGTTCCCAGTGTCGTACCTGTATCCAATTCCAGTTCATCAGCAGTGTCTTTAAACCGATCCTAGGCGGCTTGCTGAGATATTGACTTGCTGCCATTTGACAGTTTGTATATCTCTTCTTTGCTAGTCGCGTCATTGCCTTATTTTTTTCGTTTGTCTGCCCCCTACCGCGGTTTCCCTTGTTTTTTTGTTGTTGTTTTTTAATTGATCCCGACTTACTGTCACAGATCCTTTTTGTGTCTTCCTTTTCACAATCGCGTGTTTTTTTGTGTGTTCAAAAAACCGTTTTACGCAATCCTTATGTCATCGTTGTCTGCTTGCTGTCTGAAGTGACCTGTGTTTTCTAATTGCGTGGTCAAGGCAGCCGCGCTTTCTTTTCAGTGGCATTTCCCTTTCAGGTTTTACCGCACAGACAACGCATGTGGGTTGCGATTGCTTTATAAAGAAAATCATGGCTCTAACATCACGCGGAAGTATAGTCCTGTGGTCAGCGCGCTCGTCTGTCGCATGTGAAATGGGGGTTGGAATCTCGCTGGAGACCTTTAATTAATTGCTTTTGCTGCTCGTTTTGTGAAATATCGACAGTGCTGTTCTGCTCATCACTTTTCCGCTCGGGTACAAATTGGAAGGGCAGAACCGACGACATGTTTATGGAGCTAAAGAGTGACACTGTGGTAGACCGGCAGCGCCGCCCAGTGACGTCACTGCCCAGAGTGCATTGATTCGTCAACAACAATGGCGCCCTACTAGCTAAATTAATTTTTCAAATTTTATAAAAACGAAAACATTAACGGGGGTTCGAATATCAAATTATTATAACTCATACTAACATTATCTTTTACAAATGACATGTCTTTCTGTCCGTGGTACCCTTTAATTGTGATGTAGATTGTTTATTTTTAAATTTTTTATTGAGTTTGCCATTGATGAAGAATCAAAATAAGTGTTTAAAAAAATACTTCACGTATTCTAAAATGAAATAATAATTGTATTAAATAAAATTTAGTGGACATCTGCCATTGACATCGATAGACGTCCACTCCAATTCGGCTGGAATCTCTGCCAGCATCCCAGTCAAATTTATTTCGGTTTCATTGTAGGTTATTTTATGAAATAAATTTCCTTTTCCTAATGAAATTCCACATTAAGCCTAATAGGCATAAGAAATATTTCAGCCACAATCTTGAATAAAGTTAAAGAACTGTAAATTTCTCTTAACCTCTTAATTGTGATGCAGTTGATTTATTTTATGTTACATTTTCAAAAGTCAGCTCAAGTAGTGGTTGAAAGTAAACCAGTCCTGCAATCACTTACTTTTAACTTTCTAGTAACCTATTGTACTGTGGTGTTTTATTGTAATCTTTTGTTCTTTTTTTTTTTGTCTTTTTGTGTCTTTGTGTTACCTGCCTAGGTAAATTGAGTTTACCACTGTTTGATAAAAATAAGTTAAAAAAAAATTAATCTCTTCCAAAAATTAAGGAATAACTGTATTAAATAAAATTTTAATTAATAATATATTTTATTGTACAACGCGGCCCGCAGTGTAAAAAGTTGACAGCATTTCTGTAATACGATTTAGATGCATAATAGCAATGGGATTGGACAAGAGGCCCACTCCACCACCCAAGAGGGTCAAAGATGGAGGAGGAAGCCTCAAGGAGGCCAGGAGCGCACCCCACTCAGGACGTGAGAGCGCCTCTCCTCAACAGCAAGACAAACACAGAGATGGTATGATGATAATGATGAAGCCCACGCTGTGAATCAGAAGGACTGACAGATAATAATCTTACACCGCATATAGATTATGAAGAGGATTTTGAAGGAGACGATAATGTCGCCGCAGAAGAAGCCAAGGAAAAGAAAGCTTTGCCTCCAGCTAGCGGAACTGAAGCAAAAACGAAGACTTCATCTTACTCTGATGATGACGACGACAAGGGTGGTGAGTTGCCTGTAGGGTTCCTGTATTTCATTTTTTGGTCACATCCTGTTGATTTTGTGTCACTTCCTATGGATTTTTGTCCAATTCTTGGTCACTGCACACAGATTTTGATTCATTTCTTGTTGACTTTTGAGCAATTCCAGGTGACGTCCTATTTATTTTGGGGCAGTTCAGGTTCACTTACAGTTGAATTCGGGCGACTATCTGTTTATTTTGGGGCAATTCTGGGTCCCTTCATGTTGACTTTTTGGTCTATTTTCGGTGTGTGTTGGCCAATAGAGATAGTCCAAGTTGACAATCATTAGATTTGAATGGGATTTTTTCGTGGGTAATGAAAGTGAATGTGTTGAATCGGTTTTTGGAAAAAAAATTAAATATACCACGCTTTGGACACCACGAACTGTATGTAAAAAGTTTTCCAAGAGTTTAAGAAGACACTCACCGAGTCACCACGCTAAATGCTAATGCTAACGCGAACGCTATGCTAATGCTACAAGTTAGTTCAGTGTGTGATGATCACTCAGCACAGACATTTAAAGGCTAAAGCAACATGGCACAGTGAAGATTAGACAACAACCTTACCAAGCAGGACATGACATATGTGTTTCACAAAAGGAGCCTGGAATTGGCGAGTAAGCCTGTGTGTGTGGGGTAGGGGGAGGCACAGCACATCACATGAGTGACACGACCAAACACTGCTAAGATGCGTGCTAACTAAACATAGGATAAGAAAATATCACGCATAGTGAACTTATCATGGAAACAGCGAATTATCATCTCATTCTCGTCTCGTCAGACGATAACTGGCATCTTGAATCATTCTGAACCATTCTTGATTCAGCTCAAGCTGTGTGCAGACGCACTCCTCCGAGCTCCCAAGAGCAACTTATCTCAACCGATAAGCGCTCAGGGCCAACTAAGGGCCAGCAAGCTCGACTCCCAGTATGGCTTCAAAGAATTTGAAATCTGGAGACTTGGATTAAATAAAATCCTCCATACAGAAATTGGAGGTCTCCTTGACTGGCTTGATTCAAAACCAGAATCAAGAAATCGTCAGAGAGCTCCAGTTAATGCGCGCTGAAAACGAGAAACTCAAGCAGGCGGTCGAGGAGAGAGATGTTCGCATCAAAAGGCTCGAAATTTTCATTTCGGGATTACAACTGACGCCTAGCCCAGGTGATACAGTGGCGCATTTGGCAGTTGCTAAGCTGAAAGAGTATGGAATAAACATGGAACCGCTGGACATCCGTCACTGCTTTCTGCTCCCATCTGGGGGGAGAGGACCGGCGACGGTGCTCATGAAGCTGGCAGACCACAAGACCAAGACTGCCCTGCTTAACCAGCGCCGCCACCTGAAAGGGTCGAAGATTTTTTTTTAATGACAACTTGACTCGCCAAAATGCCGAAATTGCAAGAAAAGCACGTCAACTCAAGAAAGCTGGGAAAATAGCCAACACCTGGGTCTCGGATTGCAGGATCCTTATCAAGATGCAAGATATGAAGATTAAAGCTATTTGGAGTCTTTACGAGCTGACCCTACTTGAAAATTAATGATGACATCTGAAACCACACTTCAATTAAAACTGGATGAACAGATTGAAGAGTGCCATGATGACCCAAATGAGTTGCTTGATCTGGACCACAACTTCTACAATAGCTGGATAACTCTAAATACTACACAGCGGACCAGTATAACAACTCCGTGGATGTGGACGGTAAGCTGAAACTTATCAACGGCAGGAGTCTCTACAAGAATTTTGAACACATTCAGGATTATCTACTGAAGATAACAAAGGCTCTGACTTTAATTTGCACGGATATAACATGGCAAAAATGAATCGGGCATCAAAGGGAGGGGGTGTTGCAATTATGATTGATAGTCTCCTGGAATGTATTACAACTGAGCTCCTTATCCCCAATTGTAAAAACAATTATATGCTATATCTACCGAGCTCCTGATTCAAATACCCAGCTTACTGAATATATGGAAAAGATACTGTTTAAAACGAATAATAAGCATGTCTTTTGTTGTGGAGACATTAATCTTGGGATAAAATATGTACAACATGTTGTTTGATTTTCCTCATACATTCATGTCTGATTAAACTGTTGCAGTGATCTTTGTGTGCGCCAATTGTTGCCACCATGTACACCTTAGGAATGTACCCTTTAAAGCAGGGGTGTCCAAACTTTTTGCAAAGGGGGCCAGATTTGGTGTCGTAAAAATGTGGGGGGCCGACCTTGGCTGACGTTTTTTACGTAGAACAGTTAGGGCTGTCAAAATTATCGCGTTAACGGGCGTTAATTAATTTTTTAATTAATCACGTTAAAATATTTGACGCATTTAATGCACATGCCCTGCTCAAACAGATTAAAATGACAGCAGTGTCATTTTCACTTGTTACGTGTGTTTTTTGGTGTTTTTCCGCCCTCTGCTGGCGCTTGTGTGTGACTGATTTTATTGGTTTTAGGCTTCAGCACCATAATTAATATTGACATCAACAATGGCGAGCTACTAGTTTATTTTTTGATTGAAAATTTTACAAACTTTAGTGAAATGAAAACATTAAGAGGGGTTTTAATATAAAATTTCTTTAACTTGTACTAACATTATCTTTTAAGAACTACAAGTCTTTCTATCCATGGATCACTTTAAGAGAATGTTAATAATGTTAATGTCATCTTGTTGATTTATTGTCATAATAAACAAATACAGTACTTATGTACAGAATGTTGAATGTATATATCCGTCTTGTGTCTTATCTTTCCATTCCAACAATAATTTACAGAAAAATATGGCATATTTTATAGATGGTTTGAATTGCGATTAATTACGATTAATTAATTTTTAAGCTGTAATTAACTCGATTAAAAAATTTAATTGTTTGACAGCCCTAAGAACAATATATTTAAGCAAATTTTAGCCAGCCATTCTGTGTGTCATATTTGCTTCATTTTTTTTTTTAAATTAATAATTTCAACAATCTCACAACTAGCCATTGTGGTGTTCTCTTTCGACTCTCGGTCTCTTGCGAAATACTGCTGTGAAATAAACTAGCTTCAAGTTGCTTCAATTTCTCACAACATGTCAGCGTGTCTTGTTTGGTAATATCGCCTCACATTGAATGAACTCTTTAAAAACAGTGACTGTCTCTTTGCAAATGAGGCAGACACAGTTGTTACGTATTTTTGTGAAGAAATAGTCCAATTTCCACCTATCCTTGAAGCGTCGGCCGTCACAGTCAACTTTTTGTTGTTGTTGTTGTTGATTGTCGTCATTTTAGAAAATTGGGAGTAAAGGGTCACATGGGGTAATGTTGCTTCGAGTGGTGCTGCCTTTTAGTGGGTAAATGAGGAGCAGCATTTAGTGTGTAAGCTACTTCATATGCTGGTAGCAGTACTGCTGACCAATTTATTAAGTCTGTATGCGGGCCAGACGTTATTGATTTTAGGACTGAGGTTGGGGGCCGGATGAAATTTGACCACGGGCCGCATTTGGCCCCCGGGCCGGACTTTGAACATGTCTGCTTTAAAGAGACTTATAAGAAAAGCATTTTGAGTTGCTACTCACACCAGCTGTGATAACACATAATCACTTTTGCCACACACATAGCCACAACAAAATGTTCCCACAGCAAATAGATACTAGAATGTCATGGACATGACAAAGCCATAACCTTGTACGCCCTGAAATTCAGACCACTAATCTTGTGCAAGAGACTGCTGTGTCAACAACCGCAATCAAGCTGCTTGACTGGACGCTGAATTATTGTAAACCCAGATTGTTGATAGAGTTGTTGTACAGTTTGTGGCCATGTGATGTATGTAACTGTACCATGGCCTATTGTGCGTCTTTAGCTGTATGGGGGGACGGGAAACTGATCCATCTTGTTATTTTTTTAGTCTCCCAAGACACGTTTTTAGTTCGTCATCGTGACATCATCGTCATGAAAAAATTGTTCGTTGACGAAATATTTTCGTTCTTGTCATTGTTGACGAAAACAACATTGATTTTGGGTAACTTACTGTTGTTTTGGTCAAAACATTAAAACAGGAATACAGTAGATTAGAGAATTTTTCGTGGGTTGGCAAATGGAGATTTTTTTGTGGGTCTGACTTTAAATCAATATGTGTGAATGGAAACGTTTCTTTCGTTTAGTCTTCCCACAATAATACTGTTTAAACTTTTTCAACTCACACAGAAGTAGATGACCCAAGGCCTCGTTCAAGTTCCAGCTCCAGCAACGAGAGCGACATCAAGTCCGTCAAAGACTCCAAAGAGGACGACGAAGCAGAAGAACCGGAGGAGGTCCTCCGAGAGGAAACTACGGACGAGAAAGCCGACGTAAACCCCGAAGAGACTGCAGCCACCGAGTCAAGCACGGACGTATATGTCTCGGATTCCAGCGAGAAAGAACGACGCCAGACCACGCCAAGAGAGGAAATAGAGGGCGAGGTGACAGAAGATGGGTGCAAGTCAGAGGAGCCGGAGAGGGGTAAGTAAATGGGACGGTGAACGATCGCTGCCATTCCTCTCGTTTGAAAAGAATTGGACATCTTTCACTGTCAAGGCAGCCAATGAATTCATGTTTGTTTTATGATCAACTAGGGCTGTCAAAATTATCGCGTTAACGGGCGTTTTTTTTTTTTTTTTTTTAAATTAATCACGTTAAAATATTTGACGCAATTAACGCACATGCCTTGCTCAAACAGATTAAAATGACAGCACAGTGTCATGTTCACTTGTTACTTGTGTTTTTTGGTGTTTAGTCGCCCTCTGCTGGCGCTTGGGTGCGACTGATTTTATGGGTTTCAGCAGCATGAGCATTGTGTAATTATTGACATCAACAATAGCGAGCTACTATTTTATTTTTTTGATTGAAAACTTTACAAATTTTATTAAAACGAAAACATTAAGAAGGGTTGTTTAAATATAAAATTTCTATAACTTGTACTAACATTTATCTTTTAAGAACTACAAGTCTTTCTATCCATGGATCGCTTTAACAGAATGTTAATAATGTTAATGCCATCTTGTTGATTTAGTGTTATAATAAACAAATACTGTACTTATGTACAGTATGTTGAATGTATATATCCTTCTTATCTTTCCATTCCAACAATAATTTACAGAAAAATATGGCATATTTTATAGATGGTTTGAAATGCGATTAATTAATTTTTAAGCTGTGATTAACTCAATTAAAAATTTTAACCGTTTGACAGCCCTATTATCAACATATACTGTACTTCTATTATTTTTCTGTATCTTTTCTAGGTGTTAAAATTTGAGTTTTCTCTGGGTTTCTTTCATTTTTTATGTGGTGGATCCTATTTTCATGCGTGTTTATACTTTTGCATGCATTGAACCGATTAAAGATTTTATGTGAGTTGTGTGCTTGCCTTCCTGCTTCCTTACTGGGTCTTCTTCTTTTCAAACCTCCCAGAATATTCCATGAATGGCTGACATCATGCGTGTTCTGTGTATCTTTCTTTTTCCCAAGCCAAATCTGTGCAGGAGAAGCTAGCAGAAGCGATCCTGAAGGAGTCGCACAGCAGCTCTGAACCAGAGCTGAGCGACACCAGTACAGAGGAGGAGGAAGTGGTGTCGACAAAAAAAGTCCAGGATGCGAGAAAAGATGGTATTCGATTGCCTCCTTAAAGGGAACCTCAGACTTAAAGACCTGTAGACTCTAATAAGCCACAATTGTTCTCTTACTAAAATATGTTATTAGAAACACATAAAGTATTGCCATTCATTTAAAAATCTATAATATTTAATACATGTTTTGACCTACAGAGGGCGCCATGTTTTATTCGTGCAATGGATGCTCGGGGTGATGACGTAGTTTTGTCACTTTCACTAGACGAACACTTCCAGTGTTTTGCAATTCATTCTACATGGAGAGACATCCAACACCTGCGCACATTAGTTAAAAGCAGCGAGTACTTACTATTTGTGTTTTTATTGAGTCTTTTATTACCTTTTCATTGCCTCAAAATACTTTTTGCATGTGTTTCACTCTCATACTTTTAAGCATTGTGTTTTCTTGTGGTAGCTATAAGCAGATTGTTCATCTGTTGACCACAGTAGTCAAGTAGCATATTTAAACCAACCTATTTTCTAAAAGCATCTTTAGTATGTTCTGTCTGTACGCATCTAAACAAAAGAAGCTAAAAGCACACTTTGGGTGTCAAATTCTCCTCTTGTAGACGTTTCGCCAGTGTAGCACATTTTGGCAAAACACCGGTTTTGTCCTACTCTCATCTCGTCTCATCCTGTCTTTCCTGTTCATTTTGCTTTTCCTGCTCGTTTTGTGAAATATCGACAGTGCTGTCATGCTCGTCAATGTTCCTCTAGGGTTGAAATTGAATGGGTTGAACAGATGATATGCTTAGACATGCTTCACTAGAGTCATACTCTGGAAGCCAGGTAGCGTAACCCAGTGACGTCACCGCCCTGCGACGTCAACAACAATAGCGACCTACTAGTTAGACAAATTTTACAAATAGTATTAAAACGAAAACATCAAGAGGGGTTTGAATATCAAATTATTTTAGCTCATAATAACGTTTATCTTTTAAGAACTAGTCTTTCTATCTGTGGATCCCTTTAAAATGTTGCTTTTTGAAGAAAAATAAATGAAATGACATCTCTGTGTGCGTTTTCAGAAGCAGGTCTGGTGGAATCTAAACTGGAGGACACATCTGAACCCAAGGAATTCATTGAGGAATCCCATGGCAACACTAAAGATGAGCGAGGAGACAGTGTAAACACAACTGAGCAGGAGGAACTAAAGGAAGCAGAGGATGGAGATGATTCTGAGGCGAAATTAAAGGAAGAGCCACAAGACAATGCTTCAGCTATCTCTACTGACAAGATCATTGCCAACGGCGATAAGACATCAGAATTAGAAGTAGCGCCAGAAGACTCGAGAGGCATGTTAGAGACGACTGCATCTAAAGAAGACAGTGTAAAGGATGAGGCTAGTAGAGTGGGAGATGCAGATGAAGCCTCAGGAGATATTGAGGAAACTGGTAAAGGGCAAGATGACATGGCAAAAGGGGGAGAAGAAAGAAGCCCCGATAACAAACCGAGTGATGCCAATGAGGGCGTTGATAACGAGGAAAAATGTGATGAAAGTAAGACCGAGGAAATTTATAAAACTGAAGACAACATTGAAGAGGACACAAAAGATGACCCAAAAAACAACCAAGAAGCAGAAACAATACTTGAAGATAAATCTAGCGTACCAGAAAAAACTGAGGCAGACAATGATGAGGTTCTTGATGCGAAAAGCACAGAAGTTGAAGAACTACATGAAGAAAGGGCAGATGAGGTGACCGAAACTAAGAAAGACAACGAAGAAATAAGTGAAACGATAGAGAAAGATGACAAAGACACTGAGGAGAGTAAAGATGGGAGAGACAAAAATGAGACACCGGGTGAAGAAATACAAAAAGGAACCTGGTCTAATATGGGGGAAAGAGAAGCTGAAGATAGAAAAGATATGACAAATAACAACCAAGAGAAAATCGGAAGCTCTGAGGTTAAAGACAATGACCAAATAAACAAAGGAAGTACAGACGACAAGGAAGAAAATAAAGCAATTGAAAAAGATGAGAATGAAGCTGTAGAAATTGAGAATGTGACAGAAGAGGAGGAGAAAATTTTTGCGTCTGAGGTCAAGGAAACAGAAAAACTAGACAAGGTAACCACTAGTAAGGAAGAAAGAGATGACAATGAAATCAAAGATGGCACAGACAAAGATGAAGTGAAAACAACTGATGTTCAGGACAAGGAAGGTGAAGAAATAAACAAAGCAACCAGTGATGATATGCTAGACAGTGAAGCAATAGAGAAAGAACAAAGTAAAGATGAGATGAGCAAATACCCAGATGAAGACAAGGAAATCCATACTGCTGAGACCAAGGACGGTGACCTACCAAACGAAGTAGAAATCGAAAATACTAAGAAAAGCGAACACGAAGACGAGACCATGCATACGAAAGAGGACGCTGAAGACACTGACTCAAAGGAAAGACCGGAAACTTCTAAAAGTTCAGAGGAGCAATTGCGAAACCAGGACGAAAACATTGGCATGACTGAAGAGATGCTAGCGACCAAAAATCTGATTACCGAAAATGGTAGAACGAGTGAGGTTGATGCTAAAAATGGGGAAACATCCACTCAAGTAGAAAGTAACACTCACAAGGACGAAAGTAACCACGAAACATCAGACCAAAACAAAATACAACAACCCAATGAAGTGTCCATTGAAGACAAACGTTTGGAGGTAAAGAATGAACTATCTGAAGAGGTCCAGAAGGATAATGAAAACGATAAAACTGACTTAAAGAATGAACTATCTGAAGAGGTCCAGAAGGAAAATGAAAACGATAAAACTAACTTAATCGAAAACCTGGAGTCTTATAATCAAAACAGTAGACAAGACCACCAGGATAAGAAAACCAAAGAAACCCCTCAAATCGACACTGATCCATTTGTTGTAGCTGTTGACAAAACTGAAAAACTACTCGAAAAGAAAGAGGAAGAGTCTTTAAAACTTCTAAGCCAGAACATGGACGCCAAAGACACCGGCAAGACCCTGGAAGAAACCTTTCTTCTCCAATCGCAATCCAAAAATCAGCTTACACACGGAGAAAGTCCAGAAACGTTGGCCAGATCAAGCAGTACAGAGCTAGTCACCAACTGGCTAACTACGCATCAAGCGTCCAAGTTTTTTGAGACCTTTGTTGAACCCTTGGAGGACCTGAAGGAGCCTGACGCAGGTGCTGTCATGGAGGTCAGAAAATCTTTACAGAACGGGAGTAAAATTGAAGACAAAGCTCAGTCCTATGTTAAGAGTTATCCCAGTCAAAATGACTTGGAGATGTCCCATGAAGAAATGGGGATTGACGTGAAACAGCTGCTAACAAACAACGAAAACGAACCAAAGTTCATGGAGAAACATGACTGTAAAGAATCTCTGGTCAAAGATAAGATGGAATCAAGAAATGGGTGGAGAGAAGCAAGCGTGTCAGGACCCGAACTTAAGCCTGTCGTGGAAATTGTCATGAAAAGACATGAATTGAATAGCACGCCAACATCAACTGAAGACATAAACAGCTTTCCAAAAACCCATACTCTTCCTACTAGCGATAAAATCGACGAGCGGACATCTCCAGAAGGAAAAACCCATGGAGGTGTTCTAGCAGTAACTGAGGTAAGCCATTTTACAACCTCCAGGTCAGACGCTGGAAGCCACATGGGTATGGAGGACAAACCGTCAGTCAACGGGAGCAAGCAACTAATGGAGGATAATATCAGTCAAGACCGTTTAAGCGTTCTATCAGCGGAAAAAATGCCTTTTGGTCCAAATTCTTACTCTTTGTTGACATCTGCCAGGATTGACAGTGGATATTAGATAACATGCTTATTTACTGTAGAATTTTGCACTGGAAATATTCACGACAGGGTAGTCACTTATATAAGCTCGTATATTTTTTTGTGCCGAAAGAATTGCAATTATGGGGGGTCTTAAAACACAATGCTTCCACTGCAAGTATAGTTTTGAGCTCAAGATGAAACTTTCCTAGCAACAGAACTCACTGAGACCGAGTTTTTGCTTGCCAAAACTGCAAAACCTATAAATTTCTGAGAGGGTTTTCGAGGTTGCAGTCATTTACAAGAGAGATGCAAGGAAAAACAGAGTGCTAATCTTGACTGTTTTAGACAGAAAATACCGAGCCCAAAACTGAGAAAAAGACGAAACATTTGGTGAAGTAAACAAAAAAGTAAAAAGAAAAGGAAAAAAAATAAAACAAGTACACAAAAAAAACTTTAAATATAAGGTGAAATACTGGCAGCTATAGTTTCCAGAATATTACTGTTTAAAAAAGGGAAAACTGTAGAATACACGTGAAAACGGTATAGTACCTCAGTAACCATAAACTCCACAGCAGATTCTTGTAGATTTTTTTTACTGAATATCATGGGGAAAAATATATAAATTTGTAATATGTTTTATACCTAGATTCGAACTCGCACCACTATCTTGGCAGTCGAGCGTCCTGACTACCGAACCAAAAAAAACGCTGTGCATATAGAAAATGAGAAAAACTTCACTCTCTGAGAACTTAAAAGAGCATGCTAATGGCTAACCCAGCTATTAGCTCTGTAGTCGGCATGCTCGACTACCACTGGTTTAAAATCCAGTTAGAAATTAAGTGCAGTCAAGTCACCACCATTCGACCGGTTTCAAATCCAAACTTTTTACAGCCACTTTCTGTTAATTTGACAGTAAACCTTTTACGGTTTCAGCTTTTTTTTAACCCTTAGATGCACAAGTTACTGGACCCTACACTCTTCCATAAGTGGGTCAAAAATGACCCATATTAGAACCATGCCATTTTGGTGAAGAATAATCACTTGTATATTAATTAGTATGATATTTAGGGCCACACAGAATGATTTCATGTTTGAAATATCTTTATGATTCAATTAACATTTTTTGAGAACAAAAAAAAAAAAAAAAAACAGAACAGCAATAGACTTCATCCTTCCTTGTATTTTATCATCAATGACGAAGAGCTCCCATGCATCTTTTTGGTGAGACAGCGGTGCCAAGCCCTTGTGGAGACACTGACCGATCTTGTGGCTCTGTTCTGCCCTGGGTGGTAGGTAATTTTCTCTAGTAAGAGCCCTACTAACTCATTCTGTTGGCCATGATTTGGACACTTTCTTCTTCAGAGGACACGTAAATGGAATCTTATGAGTCAGATTGATCCTGTTCAGTTGGGTTTCCAGGTGGACAACTGCCACTGCCACCTGGACAATAGTCTGGGTCCTCATCATTAGAAATTTCAGACACTTGAGTCCAGCCACGTCACTGCCTCTCCATCATCCAACATCTGTAGGACTATTTCAGCTGTAAATCCGATTTTTTTGTGTGTTTTTCCAACTCGACTGAACAGGAAAAGTCACATAAAAGTGGACCATTTTCAAATTCAATCCAGGTAACTTTCGTATGTAGCTACAATCCCATCCGGGCCACATTTTTCCAGAATGTGGCTGCGGTCCGAACTGTCAAGTCCCCCAAATTGGAATTCATGCAGCAGTTAACATCAGCAAAGATCGAGAGAGACAGGGTGCTACGGTGGCGGTGCAGCTGTGCATTAGCGTTGGCGCCTAGCTTGAACGCGGCTTTTGGGGAAGGAGCAGGCTTGACACAGTCATAAAAAATAAAATGGGTTGAGAATAAGCCTGGCAATTCTTGGTTTTCTCTCTGCTCCAATGCTCCTGCACCTGCGGGCCAATTTGCTCAGCGCATCTCGGACTGCGAATTAGAGTGCATGTGTGATACTTGAACAGGCTCAAAGGACAAAGGCAGTCTGAACGGGTACCCCAAAAAAACAGATATGACAAAATAATCGGAATTGTGCATTAGGACCTGTGGTATGAACCGAGCCTTAGTTAGCTAGCTATTTATGAAGTAGGGTAATTTGTTGAGAAATAATAATAAAGAGTCATGAAATACAAACAACATACTATATGAACATAATACTTACAGTACACGTATCAGCTTTTGCTGTGTGAAATAATCTTCGTAAGGGATGTCACTTTTCACATACCTAGTCTGTGTGGTCAACGGTAAATTTATTCCTGACAGCCAAAGTTGATAAGAATCAGGGCCGGCCCAGCCTATACGCAGACTATGCAGCTGCTTAGGGCCCCTGACCACTAGGGGGGCCCCAATCTGGCAATTGTTTAATTTATATTCTATTTTGTTTACTACAGTTTGCTTTATTTGAATTTGGTGAGTTTTGAATCTTGATTACAAGCTTAAAAAAATAAAAATTATTCCTTAGCCTCTTTCTTTCCTCTTTTAGAAAGAAGTTTGGCGCTATCTACTGTAAGTACTGACAATCATTTGGGGTGAGAAGTTTGAAGTATGCAGTGCAACAAAATCTGATTAATATACAAAATATGGACGTATGGATTGGATTGCATGTATGGGTTTCACAGTACACTGTGACGAAATGGTGGGCCAAAAATATGGGCCCCTTTGCATTATTTTGCTTAGGGCCCCCAAATGGCCTGGGCCGGCCCTGATAAGAATGAAAGATTCCCATTGGATTCCATAGAAAATGCATGTGGGTCATTTTGACCCACTTGTGGAAGCTTAGGGTAGTAATACAAAAATGACAATTTCTTCAAATGTATAAAAAGTTCATCAAAAATTTGAATGGTCTTATACCAAAAACATGTTTTCTGAGGAATACCTGGAATATGAATTGATAACAATTTTTCATTCCAAAGGTATTCTTGGAACCGCAAATGCCAGTTTTTATTTTTTTCTTAACAGTGTATGGTCTTTAGACCAATACAGGTTTTAATTTGGTAATGTTGAAGGACGGTCGATTCCTCGTGAATCCAGTTTTTCTTAAAGAGGTCATGGATTAATCACCAGAGAGAAGAAGCTTTGACTGCAACGCACTGTTCACAAAAGCAGATTGCTTCTCAAAGAGACCTAGTCAATTAAAGGTATCCAGTGTTATCGCCTCTTACCTGCAAGCAGATACTCCTCCTCATACACACACGTACACACACAGGCAAATTTAATAATTTAAACAGACTGGTCTCCAAGGAACTTAGTTTACCAACAATGGACTTACACTTGAACATGAAGTGCTTTCATGTTTAGCGTTGATGTCATTTTTGGCCTGATGAGAGCTATATCTTGTGATAACATGATGAACACAGTGTAAATATGATTTCTATTTATTCCCTAATAGATGACTCATTTTATGAGCCTTATTATACTCAAGTGTGTGACTGCAGGGCTTTATCTTTTCAATGCTTCAGCCATCGACGAAATAAAAACTGTGATAAATAAAGTTGTTTGTGTTCATTTTGAAGCAAGTCACGCATGCTTTAACACAGTGGTCTCAAGGACAATTTATCGGTGGACCGCTGGAAATAGATGCATCAAGGATTCCCCAATAAGGGAATATCGTTACTAATTCACTTTAGCTAACTTGTTGGTAAATACACTAGGGCTGGAGCTATCGAATATTTTAGTAGTCGATTAATCGATGGCCTAGTTAGTTCGAATAATCGAGTAATCTGATAAAGAACATGAAAAATTCAAATACATGAGCTGAGCCTCAAACTATATATATATATTTTTTTAAATGATCGATGTACAAGAAAAAAACTGGCTAACTTACATAGAAAAAGTTCGCTAGCTTAAATGCTATAAAATGCTAAAGTTTTTTTACAATGCTATTAACAAATTTTTCAGACACATATTCCCACAAAAAAACGGTTCAATATACCTATAAACTAAATTATGAATGCAAAAAAAAAAAAAAAAATTAGCTCAAACAAAAACTTAGCTTACTTTGGTCTTAACAGGGAGCAATTGGCTCATTTGTTCAGCCATGTGAAAAGAGGCAGACCAGAGGGCAGTGTATCTACCCTAATTAATAAAACTGAATCCAAACACTTTCAAAATAAACCATTACAATGCCACTTTAATTAAACAAATAGTCGAAGTAACAACATTTAATTCGGATATTTTTTTCTAATCGAATACTCGAGTTAAATCGATTAATTGTTGCAGCACTAAAATACACCAAATGCTATCATTAGCTTGAGCTATGATATAAGAGATTTAAAAAATGAAAACAAGACACAGTTCCCAGGTTAGTTCCCAAGGCAAAATACATGTACACCACTTTTTTTTTTTTTTTTTTTCAGATTTTAAATTAATTGTCTTCTTTCATTTACATTTTTTTTATTGCCAATGGCAAAATATGCACTGGCCACACTTTTTTTTTTTTTTTTAACTGAAGTACAAATATTTTATTAAAATAATTAAATTTTCTTACTCAAAATAAATATTTTTATTGGCAATGGCAAAATGTATATGACCACTTTTATTTTTGTTATTATCATTTTTATTGTTATTATTATTATTCATATAATGTATGTAGTATATATTATTAATTTATTTATGGGCCGAATAGGGAACCACAAAATATTGTCCCACGGGCCTCAATGGTCCCCCAGGCTGCAAGTTTGAGACCTCTGCTTTAAGATACTGTATATAAAATGCATGGGACTTATAGAGATTTATTGATCATTTTAGGACTATAAAACAGTAGCATGACAAATACTTAATACGTACTAAAAAATAACAGGTACAATCTAATACCCAACAAAAACCTTCACGTTAGTACAAGTATATACAGCTTCGCCACCACTTAAAATATGTTAGTTATTGTTAGTTACCGTTAGACTATGTTAGTTACTGTCTTCAAAGCTGCCATTGCTGCTGAAGGAGGAGCAGAATCGCATGGTGCTCATAGGGTCAGACACGTAACCTGCAAAAAAAAAAAAAAAAAAACATTAAAAATCAGTTATAGAATAAAAAAAATATTACCGTAATTTCCCGAATATAAGGCGCACCCGTGTATAATGCGCACCCCAAATTTACTTGTAAAATCTAGGGAAAATTATTGTACCCGTTTATAACGCGCACCCTAATTTTAGAAGAAAACAGAGCTTGTGTACAGAGATGTCATTTTACTGACTGGTGAAACACAGCACAAGCATAGCACATTGGTAGTTCAAAACATTACCGTAAACTGACAATATTTACGGTAATAATATGATTTGACAACTTCTCCAACTTACCAGAATCTAGGAGAAAACAAAACAGATGTGACTTTTCTTTTAAAGGCTGCTGTATAACTTGCTCGTTTCCTCATGATGAATAAATGTTTCTTCCATGGATTGATACGGTAAAATGAAAATGAGAACGTAAGTCGGAAATCCGTGAGAGCTCATAGCTGTCAACTCGACAGTAAAAAAAGGAACTATTGTTATTTGGGTTTGAGTTTCCCGAGGGCCCGATATAGTTGACGGACACAGGAAGTGTGTGTCCTTACATTTGTTATGGTCCGAATTGCGGAGCTGCAATAAACGTCGACTCAACTGAGTTCAAGAAACTAAATTCTGTGCTTTATGAAGAGTGAAAAAAGCAGAATTTAACACAGACGAAATCATTCGGCCGATTAGAGTGAAGTATTACCGAAACAAAACGGTGACGTCACGTACCGTAATGGTCGGCAACGGGTCGCCGCATACGTTTCTTCAACACAACGTGGCCGTGTCAATGAAAAAAAATCGGTTTATATATATATATGTAATACATATATATTTCTGTCTCCATCCATGTACCCGTTTATAATGCGCACCATGAGTTTACAAGTTGATTTTGGGGGAAAAAAGTGCGCGTTATATTCGGGAAATTACGGTAATTAGGGCCCTGGGGCGGCATCCAAGCTGGATCTCCACTCGTCACTCGTCTGCGGGACTATCACATGTTAGATGGGACTCACACATGACTAGGTGAAATTAGACATACTCAAATAGAAAACTTCGGTGTCAGGATTAGCGGTGAGACAGCATAATGCCAACATACTCACACTCACAAGGGATTCACACAAATACTGGGTTCTAGACAAAATGGTTGATTTGTGTAGACTCCACCCCTCCCAATCACTTATCGCTCAGACCATCCCTCCTACCCTCTTTCCTTGGTTATCAGGCCCCCCACAT
This sequence comes from Corythoichthys intestinalis, assembly GCF_030265065.1. Lineage (NCBI taxonomy): Eukaryota > Metazoa > Chordata > Actinopteri > Syngnathiformes > Syngnathidae > Corythoichthys > Corythoichthys intestinalis. The sequence continues at coordinate 49,558,325 of NC_080401.1, read as the reverse complement.
GGGGTCAACCGGAAATACAACTAGCTAACGATAGCATCAACATATTCATAATTAGTTGGTTTAGGCGTTTAATGTATTTCTTCTTGTTGTTTGTGCTTCTTCTGTCTCTCTCTCCCTCTTTTCTTCTGTTCCCCCAAAAATCTATTTCTTGGTCGCCTGCAGATCGATTAAACAACATTTCTGTTTCCAGCGGCTGTGTGAAGGATAAATAGTAATAAGATAATGAATCCAGTTGTGGCTAAACAATAGCATATGACGGTTAGCAACCGTGCTGCTAACACCTACCCACCCCACCCAAACTCGTCAGTGCTGACGAGTTCGGTTTTGGGCGTCACGCCACCGAATAAATGCCGGACCAATGTTTATTCTGTATATCCTGGTTGCCTCCATTTTTTTCCTCCTCAGACAAAACTTTTTGTCCGTAGTTTTTTTTTTTTTATAGTGCCGGTGAAAGCGATACAGACACCCTCAAGATATAAAAGAGCTGTCATTCAGCTAGTTGTCAGTCAACATATTATCAAAATGTTATGATGATATTTTATAAAGGTTGAAAAGTTACCTAGTGTTGCTTAAAGAGCATACGACAGGAGAAAAAAAAAGTCTTAAATAGCATTACTATGTGAATTTAGAATCATATTTTGAGATGATTCGACTATATACAACAATTTAGCAAAGCGCAGATGACGAGAAATTAGTCTTTTAATCTGCCGGTTAGCACCGCCTACCATTATAGGGCTCTAGCGTCCCCAACAGGTGGATGACATCAGCGGGAGACTGGGCTCATTGGTTTTATTATTCAGCCCATTGAGGGGGAATCCCTAAGAATGAGGAAAACGCGACGAAGAGAGCCGCAAAATGTCATTGTTTCAGTCTCTCTACTCCAATATTTTTACAGGATATTCTTTTTATCCAAGTATTTTTCCACAATAGCTAAATAAATGGCTTGAGAAGGACCAGTCAGCCCGTCGAGGGGGAAGTATTCACAACGAGGAAAACGCGACGAAGAGAGCTGCAAAATGTCATTGTTTCTGTCTCTTTCCTTCAATATTTTTACAGGATATTCTTTTTATCCAAGTATTTTCCCCAATTGCTAAATAAATGGCATGGTCATGACAAATAACAGTCTTGTGCTAAATGGAATATGAAATCATAAAAATGCACTTATTCAGGACGACATGGCAAAATGACTCCATAATGGTCAAAAACTGTCGACTTCACCTTTACTGTTGCGCCTCCCGAACGATATTTTAAGACACCTAAATCGGACATATGTCATTTCCCTTCCCCGGCTTCGGAGAATGTAAACAAACCAAGAGGCGTGACAGCTAGCCAACATGCTAACCCGAACCGAGTGATGTTTCAAAGTCTTCGTAGCGGAAAATCACACATAACTAGCCCGGATTATTTGACATGACGACTGGGTTGCCGATTGTCTTTGCGGACCGGCAAACCGCCCGGCGGAGAGCAATTTATAGCTCGTTCCCCGGAGGAGGGCAGCTGCAGTTGTTGTGCAGCTAACGTGCAGCTAATGTGCATGAGGAGAGCTTTTTACATGCCCATCAATGATCAAATGTAAGTAGTCCTTTATTTAAAGAAAGTTTGTAGTGTTTACTTTGTAATCGCTGTATTCGTATTTCACATAATACAAAACAAGATGTTTACTCACTTTCTCGTAAGTCCAATAGTAGGGCTTGTTTTGGTCAATATCCACGGTGAATGGGAACCTTTTGAAACTCCAAAAAGGCGCATATGCCTCTCCCTCATAAAGCAAGATTTTTCTGCAGTCGTTTGGCTGGCGTGATGCGAAAAATAAACGTATTAATCCGCAAAATCAGCTGAATCCTTAGTCCTCATACACAACAGTACGGCTGTAGTGAAGAGGACGTCTTCAACCGTACACGTCACAGCGCCCTCCTCCTCAATGCAAGACCCAAGCCGGAAGTCACTCATTTTCATGCCGCGGGATTAAAAAAACTAAATAAATATAGCGATCGCTTCCACACACATCCAAGCGGTCCATATCATTCAGGAGCATAAAATACCGTGTGTATTATGAAATAAACATGCTTTTTCGTGTCACATGCACTTTAAAACTCAATGGCAGTGAATGCCAAGAATATTAAATTACAAATTAATATAGACTCACCATTGCGATCTATGGGAGAAAACTGCATGCTTCGCCTTATTTCCTCCAATGAGAGGCCTCCAGATGCACGCCTTCGCTCGCTGGAAGTAAAAAAAAAAAAATTTTTAATCAGGTTGGTTTTCAGGAGTTATCACTTTGAATGCTGTAAATTACTTAATGTACTCAATATGAGAGGAATAGAAGTCCCCAATTAAAATTGAGTCCACTTAGGACATCAGCTGGGTTTGATTGAGTGCATTATGGGTGACATGCGATGGTTTTTACTGGTCTTGCTGCTCTCTGTTGTTTGTCTGGTAACCAAGCAAGGCCTTGTGCCAATGTTGCCACATATCAAAAAATTCAATATATAAATATATAAATAATATAATTTATTTATATATTATATTATTATTATATTATTATTATTATATATTTATAATTTATTTATAATAAATATATAAATATGAAAGCAATTATTTAACAAGAGCACTTGCCTCAAATAAAAAGTAACAATTAACAATAAAATGTTACAAATACAAGAAAATAGTTGTTTAAATAGAAGTACTGTGGCCTAAGGTTGAGCACAACGGCTTCGCAATTGTGTGCTTAGAAGTTCAAAACACACAAACACGCGTTTTAAAATTTTTCTTTATAGTTTCGTTATATTGAGTAATAAGTAGTGCTGCAACCTAAGACTACCCAGTGTCAACAGAAGACGCACAGTAGCATAGACATTTTTTCTAAACTGTATGATATCTAATTATCTACAAAGGTAGGATAATATCAATAATAATACATTAAATAATATTGGAACGAATTGTGTTGTCTGTGTTCTGTGTGGTTTATGTGTTGCTATTTCCAATTGCCTTGCATGTATTACTTATGTATGGTTGGCAGGGGACCCAATTGGCTAACTACTGTATTGAGTCGAGATAGGGACATCTGGAGGCTGATTGGTGGGACTACTATGGCATATTGAATGCCATCAATGTAGGAAGTCAGCGAATGTTAAGTGCCATCCGCTGGCCAAAATGTACATTGCAGGAAAACATGCACACACAAACTCACCTTCATAGAGATTAAGATATCCAGTTGAAAATAATCCCTTATCAATATTCTGGAAAATTGCACATTTTTTGAAACTAAAGTCTGGAAGCCAACTGCGACATTGCAATCGCAAGAAATGCGCTCCTTGCCCAAAAGGTGGGGCTGTCGCCTCCACAATCATGTCGCATTTTCTATGCTAATTTTTGGATTTTCAAATTAATTTTCTCCACTAAATTGAGGCCTACAGGGGATCAAACCCATCTAAGAACACTCCCAAAAACAAAGCCCAATTGTGTAAAACTTCCGCCAAGCCGTTTCAGAATCCATAGGGAATGAATATACAGACAAAGTTCCATTTATATATATATAACTATATAGATATCACTTTACTAAATACAGATAAAATATACTGATTTTCTTATATACACTAAAATCCTATAAAGTGGTACGTCTACTTACGACCGTCTCTAAGTACAGAATTTTCAGGTTAAGACACGTCTCAACGGGAAAATATTGCCTCTAGTTAGGAAAGAAATTTCAGGGTACAAAAGGCAAAAATACAGTATCGCTCGTACTTGCAGCTTCCACAGTTTACTGAACGTAACATACTTAGTATAGCTGCTCTGCCATTGGCTATTGCCTAGCATTCCTGGCATCCAACTGGCTAAAAGGTAGGGTTGGGAATCTCTGGCATGAAGCCGATTCGATATGTATACACAGGTTACGATTCGATTAAAAAAACGATACATTTTAATGGCCGAGCGATTCTATACGACTCGATACAGTTTAAGAACGATATGGTTCGATACAGAGTGAAAACGATACAATAGTAAACATTTGTTGTGCGTGTTCGTACAATATTTTAAACATATAAAAAAGACCACATTTCTAATAGCAAAATTAAACAACAAAATTTCATACCAATGTTATGTTTTATTTTTTAATGAAAAAAAAATTAAAGCTTACTATATGACCGTCATTTTGTTGGATGGGATTTATAATAAAATTCCAGTGACAGACAACAATAAAGTGCAGTAATTCAATTACTGTATTTCCTGGTGTTTTGAACACAAGAGGTAAGTAATTTAAGTGCAAACTTTGAACGTAAACATCTTACAAACAAAAAATATTAATTATATGCAGCAGCTCTAGAAAAAAAATAATCAAACCTGCAATGTTATCATAAATAAATAATAAATTATGCTTTACCACTGGTATAATTGGGGGAATAAAAATATGGCATTTTACACAGGTCATTAATCATTACTTTAACCTTATACACAGCAAAGTCTTTCACTTATGCCTGTGTTTCCACATTTTTTTTACTCTTCATCACTGTCCATATCTTTTTTGAAGGGCAGATTTTTTCTTGAGGAAGAGCAACTAATCCACATGTTCATGTTTAAGTAGACTGCGTTTCACGGGGAAAAAAAACATCTCCAGATGGTCGTGCTGCCCGTTCCACCATTGTAGTGGGTTATTTTTCAGGGTTAAAAACTCATTATCTCTGTACCGCTCTACACTTCACTCTAGCTCTGTCCCATGCGAACAGATCTGGCTGCCTTCCTCACTTCAAAGTCCGACTTTGTTTTTCCTGGGTGCGTTGAAAATCAATCGCTGCACGTCGCTTGCGTCGGTGCTCAAACTGTCCGTTGTTTTAGCATGTTGCTTCGTTGCCACTACTAGTTTCGTTTTGGGCTGTGAAGAAAACGCTACGGATCGTGCGTTCCAGTGGTTTTGTCAGCTCTTGCGTTGTTATGACACGTCAGTGACGATCGGGTAATGACAGCGACTAGTAGCGGTTCTTCTGAGGCAACCACGACCGTGAGTTGTGCTTGTCCATATTATTTCATGCGTGGGGTCTCAATCTAAGTGTGCTGTGTGGTGAATGACACAAGTGCAGCATGTGAAGTAAAAGCTAAATTATTATCCCATTAAGCAATGCACTGAACTAGGCATTAGAAGCCGATTCTTGTGCTCGCGATAGCCAAATTCGACCTCTACTATTGATTCATTGAATATTTAATGGGTAATTACTGTCGAATGGTAAATTTACTATCGATACAGCTTTATCTCTCACCCGTAAAACCGGATATCCGGTCGTATAGGTTTATTGTTTTCAAGCTTACTAAAAGGGGCATCTACAGTATGTGTATGTGTGTATCCCAGCGTCCTCTTCATTCACCCTTCATCTTCAGACAGCTTTACATGGGTATCTATTCTTGTTTTTTTACATTATGCACAACTGTGATTTGATGTTTATTGCGCAATAATCTAATTGTAACATGTATTTGTTACATGTTTTGATGCATTTTTATGCAATATAAAAGATTTGTCTGAATTTGGGGGGGGCTTGGAATGGATTAGGGAATTTACATGGAAAATGCATCTGTACTTAGAGCAGGGGTTCCCATCTGCCGGGCCGCGGATCGGTTCCGGTCCGTGGCGCATTTGCTACCGGGCCGCACAGAAATAATATTAACGACCGCATTCTGGCCGAATTAACCCTGTGCCCCTGCTTAACACGCCAATACCCCTGTCTACTCTAGATATAATACGACAGGATGGATTAGAATGTCGTCATAGAACTCCATTGATTGGACTGCTAGCAGTACATCTTGTTTTGTGTATATAATATATTTATGTGCGCTTGTCCTCGATAAAAACGTATTACCAGGCCGCGGGCGCAGCACATCTGTTCCCGGAAATAATTAGCCCCCACACGAGCGAAGATGACTGGAAAACAGACGTCTTTGGAGCTATTTTTAACGGCGAAAGGGGCACCTGACGAGCCAGAAGATGAGCCTACAACCTCGAAGACCCACGAACGGCGAAGGAGTGGATTCGTGACCCGTTTGTGAATAAACTGAGTGATTCGAGCATGCCTGTGCAACAGGAGGATCAGCTTGGAGAGATCGCAAATGATGGCGACCTTAAACATACATTTGAGACAACAATTTTACTGAGATTCTGGATTAAAGTAATTACGGAATATCCTGATATGGTTTCAAGAGCATTGAAAACCTCGCTACAATTTCCAACATCGTATCTTTGTGAAGCGGGCTTCTTAATTAATGCTTAACGACAAGGCAAAGTCGTTAATGGTGAGAGAGCGGTGTGCAGTTGTTGTGTGCAGCTAACATGGCAGGATGTACCTGAGGAGAACTTTTCTACATGTCCTTCCATGATCAAACGTAAATTAATATTCCTTTCTTTAAAACAGTGCTTCTCAATTATTTTCTGTTACGCTCCCCCAAGGAAGACGTAAATGTTTCGCGCCCCCCCAAACTCTGCCACCACTGTAAATAGTATTATTTGTCTATAATATTATTATTATAAGTATGCCTCTGCCTCACATTGTATCCTTTTTTTCTATTAGAGAAAATAACAGATCAACTTATAAAGTATAACTTTATTAACATTGTTTTGTTTGTAACAGAAAAGCCTTAACGCGCATCAATTTGCCTGAATTAAAAAAAAAAAAAAAAAGTCACATCCAAACTGTAAAAATACACTCAACGTACATTTTTGACCATTTGATACTGAAAAATAAAAACAGTGAATAATAACAAATTCAAATTGATTAGAAACATTAACTCATGAGGACAATATGCCCAAAAATTTGACCGAAAAAACAAAACTGAATAGAAGAAGAAAAAAAAAAAGTGTCTTTGGACAGAGGGATAGTTTTTATTTTCGCTGCTCCCAGTATCACCTCCAGTTTGCAATGACGTGGGGTTATTTTGCACTGAGCATGCTAACAGTGCTCACTGGTTTACTGATATCACACTGACAAAGCGGGACGATTGTTGGCAATTTTCGGCACTTTTTCACTGAAATACAACCAAGCGGCTTATCAATGAGATTGGGGTCTAATGTCTTTAAGTGGCGTCTTAATGGATTTGGCTTCCGGCTGTCCGCTATAATCATTTTTAGACACAGTAAACAGTGGTCTTTCCTCGTCTACCACTGTATTAAATGTCGAAGCCAAAACGCAAACGGCCCGAAAAAAGCGCATTCTCGGCAGCCGAGGGAGAACCGTAGGTGAGGGCGGTCGTCGTGACGATCCCAAGCCGAAAATGGCACGTCTTGGGCGGACACGTGAGAACCGGAGAAGACAGTGGGTCGCTGCGTGAGTCCGGCCGGAAAACGGCTTTCGGAAACGGCTTTCGAAAACGGCGCACAGCACTCCAGCTCTTCATTAGTCTCTTCCGTGAATCCGTGTGCTCTTGCTTACTTCAAAAATACTGCGCGCACTTTGAAAATGAAAGCGCCACTGCCACCCACTGAGTGGATGTGCGAGTACACTTTATTCTAGTACGGCAAAAAAAAAAAAAGTTCCCTGAGGTCACACGCGCCACCCCTGGCATCGCTCTGCGCCCCCCCGGGGGGGTGCGCCCCACTATTTGAGAAGTACTGCTTTAAAGAAAGTTTGCAGTGTTTACTTTGGAATCGCAGCATTTGCGGCCATGTTTAATGTTACGCGCATGCGCAGAACCGCAGCGTTGCAATTTTTGATGGGTTGCAAAATTAGTCAGAACACCGGTCCGTTAAAAAAAGACACAAATAATACTGGTCCGTGGTGCAAAAAAGGTTGGGGACCCCTGACTTAGAGAATTTTCAAGTTACAAAACTACTTCCAGAACAAATTAATTTCGTAAGTAGAGGTACTACTGTATATACTGTACCCTTACGTCACATAACAACTGGGAATATTTTTGGTTATTACCTTACAGCTGTCTGGACATGTGCTTTACTGTGCTTGTGTTGTGCCTCGTGCATGAATAAGAACCGACTTGCCGTCAACTATGTCAATCAAAGGCCAGGCGCCATGGAGAGTGTGTCATAGGCTAAAGGGGCTCTGAGAGTTGTTTCTCTGCTAAGTCAATCGTGCCAAAGTATGGGGCACTTCTGGACTAGAGTTATGTCATTTCTTCCCACCTCTGACTCCAGAAGGCGTAGGCCCGAGTATTGAGCGCATACTCCAACTCGAACCTAGACCGCAGAGCAGCCACGTGACCCCGACTTGGCCCGGCTCGAGCCAGCAGGCAGTCGGAGGACGACGAGGGTGACAAAGAGCCGCTGCTGTTACTGGAGGCTGGTGACATCAGCTTTGGACGCATGCGAACACACATATAGTATTAGGAGGTGCAGTTATGATGATTCTTAAAAAAAATTGTAATACGTTTCAATTGCTACCTCAACATTGCATAAGCACTCCTCCAGGTTGGTGACCACTTCAGAAAACTCTGGACGATCCTGAAATTAGATATTGTTTTCGAAAGTAAAGGAGCTATTATAAGCAGGCTGTCAAAATTATCGCGTTAATGGGCGGTAATCAATTTTTTAAATTAATCACGTTAAAATATTTGACGCAATTAACGCACATGCCCCGCTCAAACAGATTAAAATGACAGTACAGTGTGATGTGCGCTTGTTACTTGTTTTTTTAATAACTTGAACTAACATTTATCCTTTAAGAACTACAAGTCTTTTTATCCATGCATCGCTTTAAAAGAATGTTAATAATGTTAATGCCATCTTGTTGATTTATTGTTATAATAAACAAATACAGTGCTTATGTACCGTATGTTGAATGCATATATCCATCTTGTCTTATCTTTCCATTCCAACAATAATTTACAGAAAAATGTGGCAAATTTTATAGATGGTTTGAATTGCAATTAATTACGATTAATTCATTTTTAAACTGTAATTCACTCGATTAAAAATTTTAATACCTTATAATTAGGGCTGTCAAACGATTAAAATTTTTAATCGAGTGAATTACAGCTTAAAAATTAATTAATCGTAATTAATTGCAATTAATCAGAATTCAAACCATCTATAAAATATGCCATATTTTTCTGTAAATTATTGTTGGAATGGAAAAATAACACACAAGATGGATATATACATTCAACATACGGTACATAAGGACTATTTGTTTATTATAACAATAAGTCAACAAGATGGCATTAACATTATTAACATTCTGTTAAAGCGATCCATGGATAGAAAGACTTGTAGTTCTTAAAAGAAAAATGTTAGTACAAGTTAGAGAAATTTTATATTAAAACCCCTCTTAATGTTTTCGTTTTAATAAAATTTGTAAAATTTTCAATCAAAAAATAAACTAGTAGCCCGCCATTGTTAATGTCAATAATTACTTACACAATGCTCATGGATGCTGAAGCCTATAAAATCAGTCGCACCCAAGCGCCAGCAGAGGGCGGCAAAACTCCATAAAACACAACAAGTGAGCGTTTCACTGTGTACTCTCATTTAAATCTCTCTGAGCGGGGCATCTGCGTTAATTGCGTCAAATATTTTAACGTGATTAATTAAAAGAATTAATTAACGCCCATTACGCAATAATTTTGACAGCCCTAATTTATACATAAACAAGCATGGGAAAAAAAAAACATGAACCTGCTCAGTGGGGTTCATAATAGGAAAATGGAGGGTGTATGGCATAAAAGGGACATCATACAGGTCATGTGTGCTGGTAATTTTTGTACATGCATGCAATAATGTATGATCTGGGGGATATGAATGTGCCATTCATTAGCGTTGAATGCATTTGCGGCTGACTCAGCGTCCTTTGCCTCAGAGGTATTAAGGAAGAAGGAGCATCTAAGCAGTTTGTTGGCAAGATCACTTTACAGCTCGAACCAGAAAAGTGAAATCACTAAAGTGTCATTTCATTTTACTGAAAATAAATAAATATATAAATAAATAAATAAATGTAGGTGCCAGCTCTCAAATAGGGTTACCTCTGGACATGCGTTCCATCCTCTCATCAGAAGTGCTGAGATGGGTTTAGGGATGGAGTAGCCGACAGGAGGCCGGATGTGATGGTAGGCCATGTCCGCTGCGGCGGCAGCTGATGACGGTAAGACAAGAGTTTTGTCGTTCAGGCAATTTTTACAATTTATTGTTGGCTACATTGAACTTGCTTAGCTAGCACGATGCTTGTCGTTTGGCATTACAGGGATTTTACAGTCAAAAGGAGGCGCTATCTGGTACTTGGTGTCATTACAGAAGAACAGTAAGGCTAGCTGTGAGTGGTTTGACAATTGAAAAAAGAACAGACAGCAACTGTGTGTTATGATGGACTTGCCATGTCCAGATTTACAGTGGTATGAAAAAGTATCTGAACCTTTTGAAATTTCTCACATTTCTGCATCAGATCACCATCAACCGTGATCTGATCTTTGTCAAAATCAAACAGATGAAAAAACTGTCTGCTCCAACTAAAACCACCCAAACGTTTATAGGTGTTCACATTTTAATGAGGAGAGAATGCAAACAATGACAGAAGGGGGAAAAATAAGTAAGTGAACCATCACATTTAATATTTTGTGGCCCCCTCTTTGGCAGCAATTAGTTCAACCAAACGCTGCCTGTAGCTCCAGATCAGTCTAGCACACCGATCAGGACTAATCTTGGCCCATTCTTCTCTACAAAATTGCTGTAGTTTAGTCAGATTCCTGGGATGTCTGGCATCTCAATGGGGTTCAAGTCTGGAGTAGTCTTTGACTTGGCCACTCCAGAATGTGAATTTTGTTCTTCTGACATCATTCTGAAGTTGATTTACTTCTGTGTTTTGGATCATTGTCTTGTAGCAGCATCCATCTTCTTTTTAGCTTCAACTGTCTGACAGACAGCCTCAGGTTTTCCTGCAAAACATCCATTAATGATTGCAAGTTGTCCAGGCCCTGAGGCAGCAAAACCGCTCCAAATAATGATGCCCCCTCCAACATGCTTCACAGTGGGGATGAGGTGTTGATGTTGGTGAGGTGTTCCAATTTTCCTTCACACATGATGTTGTGTGTTACTCCCAAACAATTCAACTTTGGTTTCATCAGTCCACAAAATATTTTGCCAAAACGTCTGTAGAATGTCCAAGTGCCTTTTTGCGAACAATAAATGAGCAACAATGGCTCTTTTAGACAGCAGTGGCTTCCGCCGTGGAGTCCTCCCATGAACACAATTCTTGGCCATAGTTTTACATTTAGTTGATGTGTGCACAGAGATATTGGACTGTGTCAGTGATTTCTGGAAGTCTTTAGCAGACACTCTAGGGTTCTTTTTTTACCTCTCTGAGTAGTCTGCAATGAACTCTTGGTGTCATCTTTGGTGGACGGCCACTCCTTGGGAGAGAAGCAACAGTGCCAAACTTTCTCCATTTGTAGACAACTTCTCTGACTGTCGATTGATGAACATCTAGACTTTTAGAGATGGTTTTGTATCCTTTCCCCCTTTATTCAAATCAACAATCCTTAATTGCAGGTCTTCAGACAGCTCTTTTGACTGAGCCATGATGCACATAAGACAAATCTTGTCATCGAGACATTTCTTATTAGGTGTGTGTTTTATGGTGAGGAGGGCAGCTTTAAGGCACTCATCAGTGATTGGGCAAAAAGCTGACTTAAAATGTTTGGTAAAAATTGGTTTCAATTGCTCTTTAAATCTCCTTAGGCAGAGGGTTCACTTACTTATTTCCCCCTTCGGTCATTGTTTGCATGCTATCCTCATTAAAATGTGAAAACCTATTAATGTTTACGTGGTTTTAGTTAAAGCAGACACTGTATTTTCATCTGTGTGACTTTGACAAAGATCAGATCACATTTGATGGTGATTTTATGCAGAAATGTGAGAAATTACAATACTTAATACGATACTTTTTCATACCAATGTATGGGAATTTTAAGAGGACGCAGTCCACTGCCAGCTAAGAACTCCAGGAGAAGTGGATTTTATTTTTAATTCTTTGTAAATGAAGCGACCTGGTTTTTAAAATGTAAGGGCTTTTTGTGGTTTCAGACCAGCTGTGAACACACCAAAGACGCTTGTGAATCTGTTTGGCTCTCTTTCTATGTAAACATTGCATATTAAAATGTGAACAGCAGTTTATAGTCGGGTGCGGCTAATATGTGTTTTGTATGTATATTATCTCCATTCCCCATGTCTGTTTATTTTCATTAACTCATTGCCTGACATTGACGACAATAGCCGTCCTATACATTGAAACTGGGAGGGCTGGCTGTGAATACTCATCATTCAGTGCCACTGACGGCGCTAGACGTCAATGGCAGCCAATGAGCTAAAAGTGTGATCATGAAGCTAAACAGGACAAGTTTAAAAATAAATATTATTTAGTATTTTATTTACATTATCTGTACCGTATTAATTTTATGTACTGTTTTAGTTTAGTTTTAGCTAATTACCAGGCTTCAAATGTGCAAAAGGAATCTCTCCGGTCAGCAGCTCCCACAGACAGAGTGCGTAGCTAAACATGTCTGCCTTGACTGAGTAGCGAGTACACTGGGTAAAGACTTCAGGAGCCATCCATCGCAGGTTCTACACACACACACACACACACACAAAGACAAGACAAGACGGACTCATTAAAAAACATCTTCAACACGCATTTAAAAACAGTCAGTTGCTATGGCAAACAATGCATTTGTGCAAGGGCAACTGGTTTCTGCCAACAGGCGGTTCTCAAGAGAGGCAACACACTTAACACCAAAATGCAGGCTAAGCATCCTGGGTTGTGATGATTCATCATGCCGGGACAAAATCTGCATGAAGGCAGTTTGGTGTGCCGCTGGGTAATTGACTGCAGGTGCAGGCAAGCCCATGCTACATGTTTAACCCAAGTTAACTCACTCAGGCATCGATTAAATCTCTTATAATGGAGGAATGGAGAGGCTTATCGCTGATTATACAGTATTTTCCAAATCTGAAGTAGGTACAAATAGAGATGTACAAATACATTTTGGAACCCGATCGATCGGGTCCGATCACGTCATTTTCAAAGTATCGGAATCGGCAAAAAAATATCGGACATGCCTTTTAAAAATTTAAAAAAATTTTTTTTTATTAAATCGTTTTCTAATTGTATTTAACGTTACAGACAAAATGTCTTACACTCATCCAGAGTCTTTAGTTTAGGCTTAAAGTAGGGCTATCAAATTTATCGCGTTAACGCCGGTAATTAATTTTTTTTTAATTAATCACGTTACAATATTTCACGAAATTAACGCATGCGCTGCACGACCCACTCACGCATTGTCGCGTTCAATCTATAATGGCGCCGATTTACCTTTATATAGAGCTAAAAGGCAGCGTAAAATGAGTAGAGTGTATTTTGGAAGTCTTTGGAGCCTTTTTTTAATTGGCTAAAGCCTTAAAATCCCTCTCTCAACCATTAGAAATATCATGGGAAAGCAATGTGGGGAAGAAAGGTAGTAGTTGATCTTAATCTTTACACCCTATGTTATTTCCCAACACAGAGAAGATATATCAATTGGTGCCACTACGCAGTCATGGTTGCACTTCCCATCATGCATTTAGGCAGAACAGTTAAGTGGCTACAGTATCATTTACTGAAAGCTCAACAAATACACGAGATGGCAATATTTAGTCACAATATACAAAGTCACATTTATCCTTTAAGAATTACAAGTCTTTCTATCCGTGGATCCCTCTCACAGAAAGAATGTTAATAATGTAAATGCCATCTTGAGGATTTATTGTCACAATAAACAAATACAGTACTTACAGTGCCTTGCAAAAGTATTCGGCCTCCTTGAATCTTGCAACCTTTCGCCACATTTCAGGCTTCAAACATAAAGATATGAAATTTATTTTTTTTGTCAAGAATCAACAACAAGTGGGACACAATCGTGAAGTGGAACAACATTTATTAGATAATTTAAACTTTTTTAACAAATAAAAAACTGAAAAGTGGGGCGTGCAATATTATTTGGCCCCTTTACTTTCAGTGCAGCAAACTCACTCCAGAAGTTCAGTGAGGATCTCTGAATGATCCAATGTTGTCCTAAATGACCGATGATGATAAATAGAATCCACCCGTGTGTAATCAAGTCTCCGTATAAATGCACCTGCTCTGTGATAGTCTCAGGGTTCTGTTTAAAGTGCAGAGAGCATTATGAAAACCAAGGAACACACCAGGCAGGTCCGAGATACTGTTGTGGAGAAGTTTAAAGCCGGATTTGGATACAAAAAGATTTCCCAAGCTTTAAACATCTCAAGGAGCACTGTGCAAGCCATCATATTGAAATGGAAGGAGCATCAGACCACTGCAAATCTACCAAGACCCGGCCGTCCTTCCAAACTTTCTTCTCAAACAAGGAGAAAACTGATCAGAGATGCAGCCAAGAGGCCCATGATCACTCTGGATGAACTGCAGAGATCTACAGCTGAGGTGGGAGAGTCTGTCCATAGGACAACAATCAGTCATACACTGCACAAATCTGGCCTTTATGAAAGAGTGGCAAGAAGAAAGCCATTTCTCAAAGATATCCATAAAAAGTCTTGTTTAAAGTTTGCCACAAGCCACCTGGGAGACACACCAAACATGTGGAAGAAGGTGCTCTGGTCGGATGAAACCAAAATTGAACTTTTTGGCCACAATGCAAAACGATATGTTTGGCGTAAAAGCAACACAGCTCATCACCTCGAGCTGTTTTGCAAGGAAGAATAGGCAAGAATGTCAGTCTCTCGATGTGCAAAACTGATAGAAACATACCCCAAGCGACTTGCAGCTGTAATTGGAGCAAAAGGTGGCGCTACAAAGTATTAACGCAAGGGGGCCGAATAATATTGCACGCCCCACTTTTCAGTTTTTTATTTGTTAAAAAACTTTAAATTATCCAATAAATGTTGTTCCACTTCACGATTGTGTCCCACTTGTTGTTGATTCTTGACAAAAAATTAGAATTTTATATCTTTATGTTTGAAGCCTGAAATGTGGCGAAAGGTTGCAAGGTTCAAGGGGGCCGAATACTTTTGCAAGGCACTGTATGTACTGTATGTTGAATGTATATATTCGTCCGAGTTTTATTCATTATTTTCTTAATGCATTGCCAAAATGTATATGATCGGGAATGATTGGAATTGAATCGGGAGCAAAAAAAAGCAATCGGATCAGGAAATATCGGGATCGGCAGATAGTCAAACTAAAACGATCGGGATCGGATCGGGAGCAAAAAACATGATCGGAACAACCCTAGTAACAAGAAGTGGTGCAACATAAAACTTCAGTGTAAACAGAAGCAGCGCAGAAGCATACATAATTTTCCTCAAATCTCAAGATTTCTAACTATTTACTCATACTTGCGATTAGTGGTTTTGACTTTTAAAATTACTGAATATTATGTTTGCATAATATCATTGATAATAAATTAAAATTGATATTGGAACGAATTGTGTTGTCTGTGTTCTGTTTGGCTTATATGTATTACTACCGTAATTTTCTGACTATAAGGCGCACTTTACTGTAAGCCTCCATCCACCAAATTTGACCCGAAAACGGCATTTGTTCATAGATAAGCCGCAACGGACTATAAGCCGCAGTGGTTGTCACTGTATTATGGGATATTTACACCAAAAGATATTAACCGGTAACAGTTTATTTGACAACGGCGTCATAAGACAGTCATAAGACCGTCGAAATGATGACATGCACTGTCATGAGCATTAATGAATGCTTATGACAGATGTCGTTTAGTGTCATCTGACAAATTATCTCACTTTTGAAGGGATGTAAAAAATCCGAGCTGGACATAAATGGAGTTAATGACAAAATTTGCCGGATAACACTTAATGACATCTGTCATAAGCATTTATTAATGCCCATGACAGTGTCATGTCATAATTATGACGGTCTTATGAGGGCGCTGTCAAATAAAGTGTTACCTATTAACCTAAATAAATCAACAAATAAGCCGCACTGGACTATAAGCCGCACAATTCAAAATGAGGGGAAAAAAGTTTAGGTTTATAGTCCAAAAATTACGGTATGTTTGATTGTCTTGCATGCATTACTCACCAATTGGCTTTTGAGAGGAGATAGGGACATCTTGAGGTATATTGGTGGTACTACTATGGCATACCGAATCCCATCAATGTACAGTTAGTGTAAATCAGGCGCCATCTGCTGGCTGGCCAAATATGCATTGCACTTACAGGTCTATGGCGATAATAACGATAGAAAGTTAAAATCTCAATTTAAAAAATTACATATTTTTTATATCGTCATATCGTATTATTTTCCACCGTCTCTAGTTACTTACTTACTACAAACATTTCACTTTTTTTTTTCTATTTCATGTGAGCGGTAGTTTAGTTTGACATGACGACACATGGAAGCTTAAATCTAATTGGTTAAAATAAGCACAAACAAATAAGATTTACGACTCACTCCTGGTTGCTTGGTCATGTTGTCCTCATCCACAGACTGAAGGAATCTGGACTCTAGAGAAACAAATGCGATCACTAATCATTCGCTGCCATTGATCTAATGATGAAATATAAATGTGTTGTACTCGAACTGAAGTCTTACCACCAAAATCAGCCACGACTGCATGCCCATCTTCATAGAGAAGAATATTATGACTGCAAAAAAAACACACCTGTCATGAAATGAACAACAACCCGATTTATGTGTGACAAATATCAATTATGCCTGTTGAGGTCTCTGTGGATGATCGGCTGGGTGAGGTTGTGCAGGTACTCCATCCCTTTAGCCACGTCCATGGCGATGATGAGCTTGGACTGCAGATCAATAAGCCTGTCCATTGACACATCATTAAAGCGGCAGCGACTTAGCGCCCGATCAATGCCTTGCCCCTTGCCAATCACACAAAGCTCTTAACATTATTCGGTCGATACCCCAGAGTGCACCTGGGCACACAGTTAGAGCGACACTTGATCCGGATCGATGATGGTTACGACTAAAGTGGAGGGATTGGTGAGGCCTTGCTTCCAGGGAGGATAATGAGATGTGAGGCTGACTGCTCTGTTGTGAAAACATGCGCTTCTTAAGTAACTGCTAATTGCAGTTCCTAGACTTTCGTGACTTAAGACACTTTGGCCTTGTTCAGACTGGCAGCAAAAGTCTGATTTTTAGCCAATCCGTATTGAAACTGGATGGCTCTTTTGTAGCCATGTGCCGGTATGAGATTGTGACAATATGATAACCTTGAGCAAAAAAATCACGGTATCACGGTATTGCAATTAAAGCTCTAAAATGTGTTACTTTGAGATATCTGGGTTGAAAAAAAAAAATTTTAATTCCATTGAACAGGATTTTTATTTTTCAAAACACATCAGCAAATTGGAATATAAGTATAATGTTAAGTTAAAATAAATTTTAAAAAATAACAAAAAATAACTGAAATATTCTAATTAAAATAAATGCAGTCCGTTAGGTGAGCCTAAACGCACAGCCAAACCTCAACATTATTACCATTAGAACAAAAATAATTGAATTATTTTCCACAAAAAGCACGTGCGTATGACTCGTATCATGTTTACTTTATACACACACTCTCTTTCTTAACACAGACAGCTGCCAGAGAGAGAAAAAAAAAAACACGCTATACCTCCGCTAGACACATTAAACACGCTGGAGTTACTAATCTTTAATTTTGTATAAATGCGAAATCATATTGGAGGTATTTCCGCCTCGGCAGCCACCCTTCGTAAACATGTTTTACATGTCAGTTAGCCCTCCCCTAAGCTGCGGCAGTCTGTAATTTTTCTGTGGTCGAAGTATTCCCATACCAGCGATTTTGTTGTCTTCAATGGGAGAAAAAGTTTAGGAGTTTCACCTCCTCCAGCCATCTTGTAGCACAGCTGACTTACTGACACTGAGCTACAACTAGTGGAGGAGGGTTGAGCCTTACAGCTGCAAGCGAGTGATTTCTCCATGCATTTTTTGGGACATAAAAAAATAGCTAATACCTTAGGGACGGTATGACGGAAAAAAAATTGCGGTTTTGAAACCTTGATGTTTTCATACTACGGTATACCTTGAAACCGGTAATCGGCACATGCCTACTCTTTTGTAGTCTCGACAGTCACAAAGCAAAAAAATCAGATTTTTGCGAGACTGATAGAAACCACATACAGGAGGTAATAGTTTCATATCAGATATAGACAAGATGCTTCTCAGTCTGACGAGCTCAGATGGGTTTTGACTGTACATGATGTCACTCTATGCTGGATGCATACGCGGAGATTGAGGAGGTTAAGTGGTTGAAAAATGTCATAGCATGTAATTGACTTACAGTAAATATGAATGAACCAACGAATATATGACTCCAATATATGAATTTAAAATAAAGACCTAGCAGGTAAAATCTTGTCTCCAAAAGTTGTAAAGCTATAAAACATGATTAATGAATGAAAAGAACATGAATCCTACAAAATATTTCATAATGCGTCAAAAAAAAATTTTCGAACAGATCATGTGACTAGCACCTTACGGACCCCAATCCTACCAACCGAGCAAGATAATTCTTGCACAGTGTTGTTAATCTTACTGAAAAAAAGTAATTAATTATAGTTACAAATTACTTCTCCCAAAAAGTAATTGCGTTAGTAACTCAATTACTGAATGTAAGAGTAATTAGTTACTTGGCAAAGTAATTGGTGATAATTACTTTTATTTTTCCTCAATAAAAAAAAAAAAAAAAAAAACATTGGCCACACTATGTGAAGTTTTTTGTGAAGGTTTTTGGTACAATTGGCCCGAGCCCAATTCTTTACCCTAATTTACCCTTTACCCTGAATCAGCTGTTAAAAGTTGTTAAAATTGCTCCCATTATTGCATTAGTTCCCTTCTCTCTACTTTCAACATATTAAAGTTTTAAAACTGTTTCATCATTTAAAGATAGATTCAAGTCAAGATTTTGCCGATTTAGAAGTATTTTAGATAAAAAGTTACTTAGGTTCGCTAGGAAGGTTCTCTACAACAGAGCCGTCCTAAAAAGTACTGCTTTAAGATGGCGGCTGTCTACTAACTCATTTAGTGCCATGTCTGTCATTTTGCATCTAGTTATATCTATGTACAGTACATGTGATATCTATCATGTCTACCATATCTACCATAACATGCGCGCGTAGTTTGTACTAGCTATCGGCTACAACATGTATTATTGGAGCTACCTAGCATCGCGTTTGCTCGGCGTCACAACTTTCTTTCCTCATCCATACTCCTGCTCTGTCGTCTCGGTGAGTCCGTCTCCCTCAGACTTTTCGACCAATATAGTAACGCATAGTAACGCATGCCTTTCCGTCCTCAGTAACGGTAACGGCGTTGCCAAGATGAGAAAAGTAATTAATTAGATTACCCACTACTGAAAAAAATAACGCCGTTAGTAACGCCGTTATATTGTAACGCCGTTATTACCTTGGTCTTTCCAAGGGAAAGAACAAGGTAATGCTGTTCTGCAACTTTATCGTACTTATTACCTTGGTCTTTCCAAGGGAAAGAACAAGGTTATGTTGTTGTACAACTTTATTGTACTTTTTTTTATTACCTTGGTCTTTCCAAGGGAAAGAACAAGGTTATGTTATTGTACAACTTTATTGTACTTCTTTCTTTCTTTCTTTTTTATTTATTATTATTCAATAATTGTTGACGTTTTTTTCGGCGCGCCGCGCAGCCCAAACCGTAGCTCCGATCGGTACCGTTCAAGTATCGGCACGACCGGAATTTTCGCGCGACGATGGGAATTTTTCAAACGGCCCCGAAAAATTTTCCGTTCGCCCGTAAACGGCAATTTTCCGAAAAAAAAAAAAAGTTAAAAAATGTATCTAGTCCTACAATTTTTGACCAAATCACATAATTTGGGTATCAAAAATTCCGGGACGATGAGGGGCATAAAAGTTGTATACAGAATTTGGAAAAAATTTACGCTTCCCCGGATATTTGCCAAAAACTATCCCATTCATTTCTAATGGGAAAATTTCCCATTCATTTCAATGGGATTTCCAATGGAATTTACATTGCATTGATGCCATTGACGGCCATGCATGTCGAATCTATTGATGCCAATGTCCTTGGGTTCAATTGACTATATGGATGTCGATGCCACTGACGGCCATGGACGTCCAAAATTTTTCCCATTCATTTTCAATGGGGAAAAAACTACATTTCCCCAAATCAATAGAAAATGACAAGATATCAATAGGACGTGTCCCCCAAACGTCCCCAACTCCATTGACGCTTATAGGGGGTGCTGCCATTGACTGCCATGGACGTCCAAAAATTTTCCCATTCATTTTCAATGGGGAAAAAACTACATTTCCCCAAATCAACAGAAAATGACAAGATATCAATATGACGTGTCCCCCAAACGTCCCCAACTCCATTGACGCTTATAGTGGGTGCTGCCATTGACGTCCATGGACGTCCAAAATTTTTCCCATTCATTTTCAATGGGGAAAAAACTAAATTTCCCCAAATCATCAGGAAATGACCAGCTATCAATAGGACGTCTCCCCCAAACGTCCCTAACTCCATTGACGCTTATAGGGGGTGCTGCCATTGACGTCCATGGACGTCCAAAAATTTTCCCATTCATTTTCAATGGGGAAAAAACTAAATTTCCCCAAATCAACAGAAAATGACCAGATATTAATAGGACGTATACCCCAAACGTCCCCAATTCCATTTACGCTTATGGAGGGTGATGCCATTGACGTTCATGGACGTCCAAACTTCCCATTCATTTCCAATGGCATTTCTTCATGTTTGTTCATTCTATTGATGCCAATGTACTTGGATTCCATTGACGCTTATGTAAGTTGATACCATTGACGTCCATGGACGTCCAAAATTTTTCCCATTCATTTTCAATGGGAAATATTTTTTTTTCCCCAAATCAAAAGAAAATGACTAGATATCATTAGGACTTGTCCCCCAAATGTCCCCGATTGCATTGCCGCTGATGGAGGGTGATGCCATTGACATCCATGGACGTCCAAACTTCCCATTCATTTCCAATGGCATTTCTTCATGTTTGTTCATTCTATTGATGCCAATGTACTTGGATTCCATTGACGCCTATGTAAGTTGATACCATTGACGTCCATGGACGTCCAAAATTTTTCCCATTCATTTTCAATGGGATTTTTTTTTTTTTCCCCAAATCAACAGAAAATGACTAGATATCATTAGGACGTGTCCCCCGAATGTCCCCGATTGCATTGCCGCTTATGGAGGGTGATGCCATTGACGTCCATGGACGTCCAAACTTCCCATTCATTTCCAATGGCATTTCTTCATGTTTGTTCATTCTATTGATGCCAAAGTACTTGGATTCCATTGACGCTTATGTAAGTTGATACCATTGACGTCCATGGACGTCCAAAATTTTTCCCATTCATTTTCAATGGGAATTTTTTTTTTCTCCCCCAAATCAACAAAAAATGACCTGATATCAATCGGACGTGTCCCTCAAACTTACATTGATGCTTATGGAGGGTGCTGCCATTAACGGACATGGACGTCCAATTCTCCCAATCTTTTCTAATGGCTTTTACTTTGTTTAGTGCCATTGACTGGCATTATGGTCCATTCTATTGATAGACCTGAGTGGGGCTAAGATCTGTATCTCCACAGAGGAAAGACCAAGGTGTAATTTCTCCCGAAATTGCAGTTTCTAGTTTATTATTATTATTATTCAATAATTGTTGACGTTTTTTTCGGCGCGCCGCACAGGCCGAACCGTACCACCGATCGGCACCGTTCAAGTATCGGCACGACCGGAATTTTCGCGCGACGATGGGAATTTTTCAAACCGCCACGAAAAATTTTCCGTTCGCCCGTAAACGGCAATTTTCCGAAAAATAAAAAAAGTTTCAAAATGTATCTAGTCCTACAATTTTTGACCAAATCACATAATTTGGGCATCAAAAATTCCGGGACGGTGAGGGGCATAAAAGTTGTATACAGAATTTGGCAAAAATTTACGGTTCCCCGGAAATTTGCCAAAAACTTTCCTATTCATTTTGAATGGAAAAAAAACGCGCGCTTCACAGCCCGAACCGTTAGACCGATCGGCACCGTTCAAGTATCGGCACGACCGGAATTTTCGCGTGACACAGGAAACTGTACAAATGGCCCCGAAAATTTTTCCGTTCGTCCGTAAACGGCAATTTTCCGTGAAAAAAAAAAAAGTTTCAAAATGTATCTAGTCCTACAATTTTTGACCAAATCACATAATTTGGGCATCAAAAATTCCGGGACGGTGAGGGGCATAAAAGTTGTATACAGAATTTGGAAAAAAATTACGCTTCCTTGGAAATTTGCCAAAAACTATCCCATTCATTTCAAATGGGAAAAGTCCCATTCACTTCCAATGGGATTTCCAATGGAATTTACATTGCACTGATGCCATTGACGGCCATGCATGTCGAATCTACTGATGCCAATGTACTTGGATTCTATTGACTATATGGATGTCGATGCCATTGACGGCCATGGACGTCCAAAATTTTTCCCATTCATTTTCAATGGGGAAAAAACTACATTTCCCCAAATCAACAGAAAATGACCAGATATCAATAGGGCGTGTCCCCCAAACGTCCCCAACTCCATTGACGCTTATAGGGGATGCTGCCATTGACGTCCATGGACGTCCAAAAATTTTCCCATTCATTTTCAATGGGGAAAAAACTAAATTTCCCCAAATCAACAGAAAATGACCAGATATCAATAGGACGTATACCCCAAACGTCCCCAACTCCCTTGACGCTTATGGGGGGTGCTGCCATTGACGTCCCTGGAAGTCCAAAATTTTTCCCATTCATTTTCAATGGGGAAAAAACTAAATTTCCCCAAATCATCAGAAAATGACCAGTTATCAATAGTACGTCTCCCCCAAACGTTCCGAACTCCATTGATGCTTATAGGGGGTGCTGCCATTGACGTCCATGGACGTCCAAAAATTTTCCCATTCATTTTCAATGGGGAAAAAACTAAATTTCCCCAAATCAACAGAAAATGACAGATATTAATAGGACGTATACCCCAAACGTCCCCAATTCCATTTACGCTTATGGAGGGTGATGCCATTGACGTTCATGGACGTCCAATTCTCCCAATCTTTTCTAATGGCTTTTACTTTGTTTAGTGCCATTGACTGGCATTATGGTCCATTCTATTGATAGACCTGAGTGGGGCTAAGATCTGTATCTCCACAGAGGAAAGACCAAGGTGTGTAATTTCTCCCGAAATTGCAGTTTCTAGTTACCTTGGTCTTTCCAAGGGAAAGAACAAGGTTATGTTGTTGTACAACTTTATTGTACTTTTTATTCTTTATTTATTATTATTCAATAATTGTTGACGTTTTTTTCGGCGCGCCGCGCAGCCCAAACCATAGCTCCGATCGGTACCGTTCAAGTATCGGCACGACCGGAATTTTCGCGCGACGATGGGAATTTTTCAAACGGCCCCGAAAAATTTTCCGTTCGCCCGTAAACGGCAATTTTCCGAAAAAAAAAAAAAGTTTAAAAATGTATCTAGTCCTACAATTTTTGACCAAATCACGTAATTTGGGTATCAAAAATTCCGGGACGGTGAGGGGCATAAAAGTTGTATACAGAATTTGGCAAAAATTTACGGTTCCCCGGAAATTTGCCAAAAACTTTCCTATTCATTTTGAATGAAAAAAAAACGCGCGCTTCACAGCCCGAACCGTTAGACCGATCGGCACCGTTCGAGTATCGGCACGACCGGAATTTTCGCGTGACACAGGAAACTTTACAAATGGCCCCGAAAATTTTTCCGTTCGTCCGTAAACGGCAATTTTCCGTGAAAAAAAAAAAAGTTTCAAAATGTATCTAGTCCTACAATTTTTGACCAAATCACATAATTTGGGCATCAAAAATTCCGGGACGGTGAGGGGCATAAAAGTTGTATACAGAATTTGGAAAAAAATTACGCTTCCTCGGAAATTTGCCAAAAACTATCCCATTCATTTAGAATGGGAAAAGTTCCCATTCACTTCCAATGGGATTTCCAATGGAATTTACATTGCATTGATGCCATTGACGGCCATGCATGTCGAATCTACTGATGCCAATGTACTTGGATTCAATTGACTATATAGATGTCAATGCCATTGACTGCCATGGACGTCCAAAATTTTTCCCATTCATTTTCAATGGGGAAAAAACAAAATTACCCCAAATCAACAGAAAATGACCAGATATCAATAGGACGTGTCCCCCAAACTTCCCCAATTCCATTGACGCTTATGAAGGGTGCCGCCATTGACTTACATGGACGTCCAAAATTTTTCCCATTCATTTTCAATGGGATTTTTTTTTTTTCCCAAATCAACAGAAAATGACTAGATATCATTAGGACGTGTCCCCCAAATGTCCCCGATTGCATTGCCGCTTATGGAGGGTGATGCCATTGACGTTCATGGACGTCCAAACTTCCCATTCATTTCTAACGGCTTTTACTTTGTTTTTTGCCAATGACTAGCATTATGATCCATTCTATTGATAGACCTAAGTGGGGCTAAGATCTGTATCTCCACAGAGGAAAGACCAAGGTGTGTAATTTCTCCCGAAATTGCAGTTTCTAGTTTATTATTATTATAGGTCAATAATTGTTGACGTTTTTTTCGGCGCGCCGCACAGCCCGAACCGTACCTCCGATCGGTACCGTTCAAGTATCGGCACGACCGGAATTTTCGCGCGACGATGGGAATTTTTCAAACGGCCCCGAAAAATTTTCCGTTCGCCCGTAAACGGCAATTTTCCGAAAAAAAAAAAAACTTTAAAAATGTATCTAGTCCTACAATTTTTGACTAAATCACGTAATTTGGGTATCAAAAATTCCGGGATGGTGAGGGGCATAAAAGTTGTATACAGAATTTGGCAAAAATTTACGGTTCCCCGGAAATTTGCCAAAAACTTTCCTATTCATTTTGAATGGAAAAAAAACGCGCGCTTCACAGCCCGAACCGTTAGACCGATCGGCACCGTTCAAGTATCGGCACGACCGGAATTTTAGCGTGACACAGGAAACTTTACAAATGGCCCCGAAAATTTTTCCGTTCGTCCGTAAACGGCAATTTTCCGTGACAAAAAAAAAAGTTTCAAAATGTATCTAGTCCTACAATTTTTGACCAAATCACATAATTTGGGCATCAAAAATTCCGGGACGGTGAGGGGCATAAAAGTTGTATACAGAATTTGGAAAAAATTTACGGTTCCCCGGATATTTGCCAAAAACTATCCCATTCATTTCTAATGGGAAAAGTTCCCATTCACTTTCAATAGGATTTCCAATGGACTTTATATTGCATTGCCATTGACGGCCATGCATGTCGAATCTATTGATGCCAATGTTCTTGGATTCAATTGACTATATGGATGTCGATGCCATTGACGGCCATGGACGTCCAAAATTTTTCCCATTCATTTTCAATGGGGAAAAAACTACATTTCCCCAAATCAACAGAAAATGACCAGATATCAATAGGACGTGTCCCCCAAACGTCCCCAACTCCATTGACGCTTATAGGGGGTGCTGCCATTGACGTCCATGGACGTCCAAAATTTTTCCCATTCATTTTCAATGGGGAAAAAACTACATTTCCCCAAATCAACAGAAAATGACCAGATATCAATAGGACGTATACCCCAAACGTCCCCAACTCCATTGACGCTTATGGGGGGTGCTGCCATTGACGTCCATGGACGTCCAAAATTTTTCCCATTCATTTTCAATGGGATTTTTTTTTTTTTTCCCCAAATCAACAGAAAATGACTAGATATCAAGAGGACGTGTCCCCCAAATGTCCCCGATTGCATTGCTGCTTATGGAGGGTGATGCCATTGACGTCCACGGACGTCGAAACTTCCCATTCATTTCCGATGGCATTTCTTCATGTTTGTTCATTCTATTGATGCCAATGTACTTGGATTCCATTGACGCTTATGTAAGTTGATACCATTGAAGTCCATGGACGTCCAAAATTTTTCCCATTCATTTTCAATGGGAAATTTTTTTTTTTTCCCTAAATCAACAGAAAATGACTAGATATCATTAGGACGTGTCCCCCAAATGTCCCCGATCGCATTGCCGCTTATGGAGGGTGATGCCATTGACGTCCATGGACGTCCAAACTTACCATTCATTTCCAATGTCATTTCTTCATGTTTGTTCATTCTATTGATTCCAATGTACTTGGATTCCATTGACGCTTATGTAAGTTGATACCATTGACGTCCATGGACGTCCAAAATTTTTCCCATTCATTTTCAATGGGAATTTCTTCTTTTTTCCCCAAATCAACAATAAATGACCAGATATCAATAGGACGTGTCCCCCAAACTTCCCCAATTCCTTTGACGCTTGTGAAGAGTGATGCCATTGACGTCCATGGACGTCCAAATTTCCCATTTATTTCTAATGGCATTTAATTATGTTTTTTCATTTTATTGATGCCAATGTACTTGGATTCCATTGACGCCTATGTAAGTTGATACCATTGACGTCCATGGACGTCCAAAATTTTTTCCATTCATTTTCAATGGGAATTTATGGGACGTCGGCGTCATCCGCACGTTGGACTTCGTCGACTGGACGTCGGCGTCATCCGCATGTTGGACGTCGGCGACGTTTGCTAGTTGGACGTCGTCACCGTCCGCTCATTGGACGTCGGCGCCGTCCGCTCGTTGGAAGTCGGCGCCGTCTTTATGTTGGATGTCGGCAGCGTCAGCACTTTGGACGTCGGAAGCGACAGCAATTAGGACGTCGGTGACGTCCGCTCGTTGGACATCGCCAAACTTTGGACGTCGGCGTCGTCCACTCTTTTGACATCGTCACCATCCGCTCGTTGGACGTAAGACGGCGCATTCTGCACTTTTGACGTTTGCTTGTTGAACGTCGTCATTGTCCCACGTTGGACGTCGGCACCGTCCGCTTGATGGACGTCGGCAGCGTCAGCACTTTGGACGTCGGTGATGTCCGCTCGTTGGACGTCGGCGCCGTCAGCAGTTTGGAAGTCGGTGATGTCCGCTCGTTAGACGGCACATTCTGCACTTTTGACGTTTGCTTGTTGAACGTCGTCACTGTTCCACGTGAGGTGTCGGCACCGTGCGCTCGATGGATGTCGGCGTCATCTGCTCTTTTGAGGTCTTGGACGTCGGTGACGTCCGCTCGTTGGACATCGTATTCTGCACTTTTGACTTTTGCTTGTTGAACGTTGTCACTGTCCCACATGGGATGTCGGCGTCATCTGCTCTTTTGACGTCGATGACGTCGGCCTCTCACGCTAACTTTTGACGTCAGCGCCGTTTGCTCGTTGGACGTCGTCACCATCCGTCTGTTGATCGTCGGGGACGTCGGCGTCATCTGCTCTTTTGACGTCTTGGACGTCGGCGCGTTGGACATCGCATTCTGCACTTTTGACGTTTGCTTGTTGAATGTTGTCACTGTCCCACGTGGGATGTCGGCATCATCTGCTCTTTTGACGTCGGTGACGTCCGCCTCTCACGCTAACTTTTGACGTCGGCGCCGTTTGCTCGTTGGACGTCGTCACCATCCGTTCGTTGATCGTCGGCGCCGTCCTCTCGATGGACGTTGGCGTCATCCGCTCTTTTGACGTCGGCGACGTCCAATCCACTCTGAGGTATACGCATAAAGTAGGTAACTGACCGGGGATCGAACCACCATCCTCTCGTACCAAGGTCAGCGATATCAACACTGAGCTATCCAGCTGCTAAATGCAGCGTTGTGTGATATGTATATAAAGTTATCATGTATGTGATACAGGCATTGACAAAAGCTAACTTGGTATTGACAGAGGTTCGATCCTGCGACCTCCCGCATCAAAGTCATTTTCAATTGGAATTTTTTTTTTTCCAAAAATCAAAAGAAAATGACTAGATATCAATAGGACGTGTCCCCCAAACTTCCCCAATTCCATTGACGCTTATGAAGGGTGCCGCCATTGACTTCCATGGACGTCCAAAATTTTTCCCATTCATTTTCAATGGGGAAAAAACAAAATTTCCCCAAATCAACAGAAAATGACCAGATATCAATAGGACGTGTCCCCCAAACTTCCCCAATTCCATTGACGCTTATGAAGGGTGCCGCCATTGACTTCCATGGACGTCCAAAATTTTTCCCATTCATTTTCAATGGGGAAAAAACTAAATTTCTCCAAATCAACAGAAAATGACCAGATATCAATAGGACGTATATCCCAAACGTCCCCAATTCCATTGACGCTTATGGGGGGTGCTGCCATTGACGTCCATGGACGTCCAAAATTTTACCCATTCATTTTCAATGAGAAATTTTTTTTTTCCCCCAAATCAACAGAAAATGACTAGATATCAATAGGACCTGTCCCCCAAATGTCCCCGATTGCATTGCTGCTTATGGAGGGTGATGCCATTGACGTCCACGGACGTCCAAACTTCCCATTAATTTCCAATGGCATTTCTTCATGTTTGTTCATTCTTTTGATGCCAATGTACTTGGATTCCATTGACGCTTATGGGGGGTGCTGCCATTGACGTCCATGGACGTCCAAAATTTTACCCATTCATTTTCAATGGGAAATTTTTTTTTTCCCCCAAATCAACAGAAAATGACTAGATATCAATAGGACGTGTCCCCCAAATGTCCCCAATCGCATTGCTGCTTATGGAGGGTGATGCCATTGACGTCCAGGGACGTCCAAACTTCCCATTTATTCCAATGGCTTTTCTTCATGTTTGTTCATTCTATTGATGCCAATGTACTTAGATTCCATTGACGCTTATGTAAGTTGATACCATTGACGTCCATAGACGTCCAAAATTTTTCCCATTCATTTTCAATTGGAAATTTTTTTTTTTCCCCAAATCAACAGAAAATGACTAGATATCATTAGGACGTGTCCCCCAAATGTCCCCGATTGCATTGCCGCTTATGGGGGGTGATGCCATTGACGTCCATGGACGTCCAAACTTCCCATTCATTTCCAAAGGCATTTCTTCATGTTTGTTCATTCTATTGATGCCAATGTACTTGGATTCCATTGACGCTTATGTAAGTTGATACCATTGACGTCCATGGACGTCCAAAATTTTTCCCATTCATTTTCAATGGGATTTTTTTTTTTTTCCCCAAATCAACAGAAAATGACTAGATATCATTAGGACGTGTCCCCCAAATGTCCCCGATTGCATTGCCGCTTATGGAGGGTGATGCCATTGACGTTCATGGACGTCCAAACTTCCCATTCATTTCCAATGGCATTTCTTCATGTTTGTTCATTTTATTGATGCCAATGTACTTGGATTCCATTGACGCTTATGTAAGTTGATACCATTGATGTCCATGGACGTCCAAAAATTTTCCCATTCATTTTCAATGGGAATTTTTTTTTTTTTCCCAAATCAACAGAAAATGACTAGATATCATTAGGACGTGTCCCCCAAACTTCCCCGATTCCATTAACAATTATGAAAGGTACCGCCATTGACGTCCATGGACGTCCAATTCTCCCATTCATTTCTAATGGCTTTTACTTTGTTTTGTGCCAATGACTGGCATTATGATCCATTCTATTGATAGACCTGAGTGGGGCTAAGATCTGTATCTCCACAGAGGAAAGACCAAGGTGTGTAATTTCTCCCGAAATTGCAGTTTCTAGTTTTTTATTATTATTATTCAATAATTGTTGACGTTTTTTTCGGCGCGCCGCGCAGCCCGAACCGTACCTCCGATCGGTACCGTTCAAGTATCGGCACGACCGGAATTTTCGCGCGACGATGGGAATTTTTCAAACGGCCCCGAAAAATTTTCCGTTCGCCCGTAAACGGCAATTTTCCGAAAAATAAAAAAAGTTTAAAAATGTATCTAGTCCTACAATTTTTGACCAAATCACATAATTTGGGCATCAAAAATTCCGGGACGTTGAGGGGCATAAAAGTTGTATACAGAATTTGGCAAAAATTTACGGTTCCCCGGAAATTTGCCAAAAACTTTCCTATTCATTTTGAATGGAAAAAAAACGCGCGCTTCACAGCCCGAACCGTTAGACCGATCGGCACCGTTCAAGTATCGGCACGACCGGAATTTTTGCGTGACACAGGAAACTTTACAAATGGCCCCGAAAATTTTTCCGTTCGTCCGTAAACGGCAATTTTCCGTGAAAAAAAAAAAAGTTTCAAAATGTATCTAGTCCTACAATTTTTGACCAAATCAAATAATTTGGGCATCAAAAATTCCGGGACGGTGAGGGGCATAAAAGTTGTATACAGAATTTGGAAAAAAATTACGCTTCCTCGGAAATTTGCCAAAAACTATCCCATTCATTTCGAATGGGAAAAGTCCCATTCACTTCCAATGGGATTTCCAATGGAATTTACATTGCATTGATGCCATTGACGGCCATGCATGTCGAATCTACTGATGCCAATGTACTTGGATTCAACTGACTATATAGATGTCGATGCCATTGACTGCCATGGACGTCCAAAATTTTTCCCATTCATTTTCAATGGGGAAAAAACAAAATTACCCCAAATCAACAGAAAATGACCAGATATCAATAGGACGTGTCCCCCAAACTTCCCCAATTCCATTGACGCTTATGAAGGGTGCCGCCATTGACTTACGTGGACGTCCAAAATTTTTCCCATTCATTTTCAATGGGGAAAAAACTAAATTTCTCCAAATCAACAGAAAATGACCAGATATCAATAGGACGTATATCCCAAACGTCCCCAATTCCATTGACGCTTATGGGGGGTGCTGCCATTGACGTCCATGGACGTCCAAAATTTTACCCATTCATTTTCAATGGGAATTTTTTTTTTTTCCCCAAATCAACAGAAAATGACTAGATATCAATAGGACCTGTCCCCCAAATGTCCCCGATTGCATTGCTGCTTATGGAGGGTGATGCCATTGACGTCCAGGGACGTCCAAACTTCCCATTCATTTCCAATGGCATTTCTTCATGTTTGTTCATTCTTTTGATGCCAATGTACTTGGATTCCATTGACGCTTATGTAAGTTGATACCATTGACGTCCATGGACGTCCAAAATTTTTCCCATTCATTTTCAATGGGAATTTTTTTTTTTCCCCCAAATCAACAGAAAATGACTAGATATCATTAGGACGTGTCCCCCAAATGTCCCCGATTGCATTGCCGCTTATGGGGGGTGATGCCATTGACGTCCATGGACGTCCAAACTTCCCATTCATTTCCAAAGGCATTTCTTCATGTTTGTTCATTCTATTGATGCCAATGTACTTGGATTCCATTGACGCTTATGTAAGTTGATACCATTGACGTCCATGGACGTCCAAAATTTTTCCCATTCATTTTCAATGGGAATTTTTTTTTTTTCCCAAATCAACAGAAAATGACTAGATATCATTAGGACGTGTCCCCCAAATGTCCCCGATTGCATTGCCGCTTATGGAGGGTGATGCCATTGACGTTCATGGACGTCCAAACTTCCCATTCATTTCCAATGGCATTTCTTCATGTTTGTTCATTTTATTGATGCCAATGTACTTGGATTCCATTGACGCTTATGTAAGTTGATACCATTGACGTCCATGGACGTCCAAAATTTTTCCCATTCATTTTCAATGGGAATTTTTTTTTTTTCCCAAATCAACAGAAAATGACTAGATATCATTAGGACGTGTCCCCCAAACTTCCCCGATTCCATTAACAATTATGAAAGGTGCCGCCATTGACGTCCATGGACGTCCAATTCTCCCATTCATTTCTAACGGCTTTTACTTTGTTTTTTGCCAATGACTGGCATTATGATCCATTCTATTGATAGACCTGAGTGGGGCTAAGATCTGTATCTCCACAGAGGAAAGACCAAGGTGTGTAATTTCTCCCGAAATTGCAGTTTCTAGTTACCTTGGTCTTTCCTATGGAAAGAACAAGGTATTGTTATTCTGCAACTTTATTCGCCTTATTATTATTATTATTACCTTGGTCTTTCTGAAAGAAAGAACAAGGTATTGTTATTGTGCAACTTTATTATTATTACCTGGGTCTTTCCTATGGAAAGTCCAGGTAGTGCTGTTCTGCAACTTTATTCGTCTTATTACCTTGGTCTTTCCTATGGAAAGAACAAGGTATTGTTATTCTGCAACTTTATTCGCCTTATTATTATTATTATTATATCATCAAATTATTCTCCGCGTTTTTTCGGCGCGCCGCGCAGCCCGAACCGTACCACCGATCGGCACCATTCAAGTATTGACACGACCGGATTTTTCGCGCGACGCAGGGACTTTTTCAAAATCCCCCGAAAAATTTTCCGTTCGCCCGTAAATGGCAATTTTCCGAAAAAAATAAAAAGTTAAAAAATGTATCTAGTCCTACAATTTTTGACCAAATCACATAATTTGGGTATCAAAAATTCCGGGACGATGAGGGGCATAAAAGTTGTATACAGAATTTGGCAAAAATTTACGGTTCCCCGGAAATTTGCCAAAAACTTTCCTATTCATTTTGAATGAAAAAAAAACGCACGCTGCACAGCCCGAACCGTTTGACCGATCGGCACCGTTCAAATATCGGCACGACCGGAATTTTCGCGCAACGATGGGAATTTTTCAAACGGACCCGAAAATGTTTCCCTTCGCCCGTAAACGGCAATTTTCCGGGAAAAAAAAAAAGTTTCAAAATGTATCTAGTCCTACAATTTTTGACCAAATCACACAATTTGGGCATCAAAAATTCCGGGACGGTGAGGGGCATAAAAGTTGTATACAGAATTTGGAAAAAAATTACGCTTCCTCGGAAATTTGCCAAAAACTATCCCATTCATTTCGAATGGGAAAAGTCCCATTCACTTCCAATGGGATTTCCAATGGAATTTACATTGCATTGATGCCATTGACGGCCATGCATGTCGAATCTACTGATGCCAATGTACTTGGATTCAATTGACTATATGGATGTCGATGCCATTGACTGCCATGGACGTCCAAAATTTTTCCCATTCATTTTCAATGGGGGAAAAAACAAAATTACCCCAAATCAACAGAAAATGACCAGATATCAATAGGACGTGTCCCCCAAACTTCCCCAATTCCATTGACGCTTATGAAGGGTGCCGCCATTGACTTACATGGACGTCCAAAATTTTTCCCATTCATTTTCAATGGGGAAAAAACTAAATTTCTCCAAATCAACAGAAAATGACCAGATATCAATAGGACGTATATCCCAAACGTCCCCAATTCCATTGACGCTTATGGGGGGTGCTGCCATTGACGTCCATGGACGTCCAAAATTTTACCCATTCATTTTCAATGGGAATTTTTTTTTTTTCCTCAAATCAACAGAAAATGACTAGATATCAATAGGACCTGTCCCCCAAATGTCCCCGATTGCATTGCTGCTTATGGAGGGTGATGCCATTGACGTCCACGGACGTCCAAACTTCCCATTAATTTCCAATGGCATTTCTTCATGTTTGTTCATTCTATTGATGCCAATGTACTTGGATTCCATTGACGCTTATGTAAATTGATACCATTGACGTCCATGGACGTCCAAAATTTTTCCCATTCATTTTCAATGGGAATTTTTTTTTTTTTCCCCAAATCAACAGAAAATGACTAGATATCAATAGGACGTTTCCCCCAAATGTGCCCGATTGCATTGCTGCTTATGGAGGGTGATGCCATTGACGTCCACGGACGTCCAAACTTCCCATTAATTTCCAATGGCATTTCTTCATGTTTGTTCATTCTATTGATGCCAATGTACTTGGATTCCATTGACGCTTATGTAAGTTCATACCATTGACGTCCATGGACGTCCAAAATTTTCCCCATTCATTTTCAATGGGAATTTTTTTTTTTTTCCCCAAATCAACAGAAAATGACTAGATATCATTAGGACGTTTCCCCCAAATGTCCCCGATTGCATTGCCGCTTATGGAGGGTGATGCCATTGACGTCCATGGACGTACAAACTTCCCATTCATTTCCAATGGCATTTCTTCATGTTTGTTCATTCTATTGATGCCAATGTACTTGGATTCCATTGACGCTTATGTAAGTTGACACCATTGACGTCCATGGACGTCCAAAATTTTTCCCATTCATTTTCAATGGGAATTTTTTTTTTTTTTTCCAAATCAACAAAAAATGCCTCGATATCATTAGGACGTGTCCCCCAAACTTCCCCGATTCCATTAACAATTATGAAAGGTGCCGCCATTGACGTCCATGGACGTCCAATTCTCCCATTGATTTCTAATGGCTTTTACTTTGTTTTGTGCCAATGACTGGCATTATGATCCATTCTATTGATAGACCTGAGTGGGGCTAAGATCTCTATCTCCACAGAGGAAAGACCAAGGTGTGTAATTTCTCCCGAAATTGCAGTTTCTAGTTATTATTATTATTATTTATTATATCATCATCTTATTCTCCGCGTTTTTTCGGCGCGCCGCGCAGCCCGAACCATAGCACCGATCGGCACCGTTCAAGTATTGACACAACCGGATTTTTCGCGCGACGATGGGAATTTTTCAAAATCCCCCGAAAAATTTTCCGTTCGCCCGTAAACGGCAATTTTCCGGAAAAAAAAAAAAGTTTAAAAATGTATCTAGTCCTACAGTTTTTGACCAAATCACATAATTTGGGCATCAAAAATTCCGGGACGTTGAGGGGCATAAAAGTTGTATACAGAATTTGGCAAAAAATTACGGTTCCCCGGAAATTGGCCAAAAACTCTCCCATTCATTTGTAATGGGAAAAGTTCCCATTCACTTCCAATGGGATTTCCTATGGACTTTACATTGCATTGATGCCATTGACGGCCATGCATGTCGAATTTACTGATGCCAATGTACTTGGATTCTATTGACTATATGGATGTCGATGCCATTGACAGCCATGGACGTCCAAAATTTTTCCCATTCATTTTCTATGGGGAAAAGACAAAATGTCCCCAAATCAGTAGGAAATCAACAGATATCAATAGGACCTTTACCTCAAATGTCCCCGATAGCATTGATGCTTATGGAGGGTGATGCCATTGACGTCCATGGACGTCCAAATTTTTCCCATTCATTTTCAATGGGGAAAAAACAAAATGTCTCCAAATCAGTAGGAAATCACCAGATATCAATAGGACCTTTACCCCAAATGTCCCCAACTGCATTGACGCTTATTGAGGGCTCCGCCATTGACGGCCATGGACGTCCAAATTTCCCATTCATTTCTAATGGCATCTAATTATGTTTTTTCATTCTATTGATGCCAATGTACTTGGATTCCATTGACGCCTATGTAAGTTGATACCATTGACGTCCATGGACGTCCAAAATTTTTCCCATTCATTTTCAATGGGAATTTTTTTTTTTTCCCCAAATCAACAAAAAAAGACCAGATATCAATAGGACGTGTCCCCCAAACTTCTCCAATTCCATTGACGCTTATGAAGGGCGCCGCCATTGACGTCCATGGACGTCCAAAATTTTTCCCATTCATTTTCAATGGGAATTTTTTTTTTTTTCCCAAATCTACAAAAAATGACCTGATATCAATAGGACGTCTCCCCCAAACGTCCCCAATTCCATTGACGCTTATGAAGGGTGCCGCTATTGACGGCCATGGACGTCGAATTCTCCCAATCATTTCTAATGGCATTAATTTGTTTAATGCAAATGACTGGTATTATTGTCCATTCTATTGCTACACCTGAGTGGGGCTAAGATCTGTATCTCCACTGAGGAAAGACCCAGGTGTAATTTCTCCCGAAATTGCAGTTTCTAGTTATTATTATTATTCAATAATTCTCCGCGTTTTTTTGAGCCAACGCACAGCCCAAACCGTAGCACCGATCGGCACCGTTGAAGTATCGGCACGACCGGATTTTTCGCGTGACGATGGGAATTTTTCAAACCGCCACGAAAAATTTTCCGTTCGCCCGTAAACGGCAATTTTCCGAAAAATAAAAAAAGTTTAAAAATGTATCTAGTCCTACAATTTTTGACCAAATCGCATAATTTGGGCATCAAAAATTCCGGGACATTGAGGGGCATAAAAGTTGTATACAGAATTTGGCAAAAATTTACGGTTCCCCGGAAATTTGCCAAAAACTTTCCTATTCATTTTGAATGGAAAAAAAACGCGCGCTTCACAGCCCGAACCGTGAGACCGATCGGCACCGTTCAAGTATCGGCACGACCGGAATTTTCGCGTGACACAGGAAACTTTACAAATGGCCCCGAAAATTTTTCCGTTCGTCCGTAAACGGCAATTTTCCGTGAAAAAAAAAAAAGTTTCAAAATGTATCTAGTCCTACAATTTTTGACCAAATCACATAATTTGGGCATCAAAAATTCCGGGACGGTGAGGGGCATAAAAGTTGTATACAGAATTTGGAAAAAAATTACGCTTCCTCGGAAATTTGCCAAAAACTATCCCATTCATTTCGAATGGGAAAAGTTCCCATTCACTTCCAATGGGATTTCCAACGGAATTTACATTGCATTGATGCCATTGACGGCCATGCATGTCGAATCTACTGATGCCAATGTACTTGGATTCAATTGACTATATGGATGTCGATGCCATTGACGGCCATGGACGTCCAAAATTTTTCCCATTCATTTTCAATGGGGAAAAAACTACATTTCCCCAAATCAACAGAAAATGACCAGATATCAATAGGACGTGTCCCCCAAACGTCCCCAACTCCATTGAGGCTTATAGGGGGTGCTGCCATTGTCGTCCATGGACGTCCAAAATTTTTGCCATTCATTTTCAATGGGGAAAAAACTAAATTTCCCCAAATAAACAGAAAATGACCAGATATCAATAGGACGTGTCCCCCAAACGTCCCCAACTCCATTGACGCTTATGGGGGGTGCTGCCATTGACGTCCATGGACGTCCAAAAATTTTCCCATTCATTTTCAATGGGAAATTTTTTTTTTTCCCCAAATCAACAGAAAATGACTAGATATCATTAGGACGTGTCCCGCAAATGTCCCCGATTGCATTGCCGCTTATGGAGGGTGATTCCATTGACGTCCATGGACGTCCAAACTTCCCATTCATTTCCAATGGCATTTCTTCATGTTTGTTCATTCTATTGATGCCAATGTACTTGGATTCCATTGACGCTTATGTAAGTTGATACCATTGACGTCCATGGACGTCCAAAATTTTTCCCATTCATTTTCAATGGGAATTTTTTTTTTTTCCCCAAATCAACAGAAAATGACTAGATATCAATAGGACGTGTCCCCCAAATGTCCCCGATTGCATTGCCTCTTATGGAGGGTGATGCCATTGACGGCCACGGACGTCCAAACTTCCCTTTTATTTCCAATGGCATTTCTTCATGTTTGTTCATTCTATTGATGCAAATGTACTTGGATTCCATTGACGCTTATGTAAGTTGATACCACTGACGTCCATGGACGTCCAAAATTTTTCCCATTCATTTTCAATGGGAATTTTTTTTTTTTCCCCAAATCAACAGAAAATGACTAGATATCATTAGGACGTGTCCCCCAAATGTTCCCGATTGGATTGCTGCTTATGGAGGGTGATGCCATTGACGTCCACGGACGTCCAAACTTTCCATTCATTTCCAATGGCATTTCTTCATGTTTGTTCATTCTATTGATGCCAATGTACTTGGATTCCATTGACGTTTATGTAAGTTGATACCATTGACGTCCATGGACGTCCAAAATTTTCCCATTCATTTTCAATGGGAATTTTTTTTTTTCCCCAAATCAACAGAAAATGACTAGATATCATTAGGACGTGTCCCCCAAATGTCCCCGATTGCATTGCCGCTTATGGAGGGTGATGCCATTGACGTTCATGGACGTCCAAACTTCCCATTAAATCCCAATGGCATTTCTTCATGTTTGTTCATTCTATTGATGCCAATGTACTTGGATTCCATTGACGCTTATGTAAGTTGATACCATTGACGTCCATAGACGTCCAAAATTTTTCCCATTCATTTTCAATGGGAAATTTTTTTTTTTCCCCAAATCAACAGAAAATTACTAGATATCATTAGGACGTGTCCCCCAAATGTCCCCGATTGCATTGCTGCTTATGGAGGGTGATGCCATTGACGTTCATGGACGTCCAAACTTCCCATTAAATCCCAATGGCATTTCTTCATGTTTGTTCATTCTATTGATGCCAATGTACTTGGATTCCATTGACGCTTATGTAAGTTGATACCATTGACGTCCATGGACGTCCAAAAATTTTCCCATTCATTTTCAATGGGAATTTTTTTTTTTCCCCCAAATCAACAGAAAATGACTAGATATCAATAGGACGTGTCCCCCAAATGTCCCCGATTGCATTGCCTCTTATGGAGGGTGATGCCATTGACGGCCACGGACGTCCAAACTTCCCATTCATTTCCAATGGCATTTCTTCATGTTTGTTCACTCTATTGATGCCAATGTACTTGGATTCCATTGACGCTTATGTAAATTGATACCATTGACGTCCATGGACGTCCAAAATTTTTCCCATTCATTTTCAATGGGAATTTTTTTTTTTTCACCAAATCAACAGAAAATGACTAGATATCATTAGGACGTGTCCCCCAAATGTCCCTGATTGGATTGCCGCTTATGGAGGGTGATGCCATTGACGGCCATGGACGTCCAATTCTCCCAATCTTTTCTAATGGCTTTTACTTTGTTTAGTGCCATTGACTGGCATTATGGTCCATTCTATTGATAGACCTGAGTGGGGCTAAGATCTGTATCTCCACAGAGGAAAGACCAAGGTGTGTAATTTCTCCCGAAATTGCAGTTTCTAGTGTAAGTTGATACCATTGACGTCCATGGACGTCCAAAATTTTTCCCATTCATTTTCAATGGGATTTTTTTTTTTTTCCCAAATCAACAG
Organism: Corythoichthys intestinalis; assembly: GCF_030265065.1. Lineage (NCBI taxonomy): Eukaryota > Metazoa > Chordata > Actinopteri > Syngnathiformes > Syngnathidae > Corythoichthys > Corythoichthys intestinalis. Next base: position 49,519,403 of record NC_080401.1, on the reverse strand, counting down.
AAAATGACTAGATATCATTAGGACGTGTCCCCCAAATGTCCCCGATTGCATTGCCGCTTATGGAGGGTGATGCCATTGACGTTCATGGACGTCCAAACTTCCCATTCATTTCCAATGGCATTTCTTCATGTTTGTTCATTTTATTGATGCCAATGTACTTGGATTCCATTGACGCTTATGTAAGTTGATACCATTGACGTCCATGGACGTCCAAAATTTTTCCCATTCATTTTCAATGGGAATTTTTTTTTTTTTCCCAAATCAACAGAAAATGACTAGATATCAATAGGACGTGTCCCCCAAACTTCCCCGATTCCATTAACAATTATGGAGGGTGCTGCCATTGACGGACATGGACGTCCAATTCTCCCAATCTTTTCTAATGGCTTTAACTTTGTTTAGTGCCAATGACTGGCATTATGGTCCATTCTATTGATAGACCTGAGTGGGGCTAAGATTTGTATCTCCACAGAGGAAAGACCAAGGTGTGTAATTTCTCCCGAAATTGCAGTTTCTAGTTATATCATCAAATTATTCTCCGCGTTTTTTCGGCGCGCCGCGCAGCCCGAACCGTACCACCGATCGGCACCATTCAAGTATTGACACGACCGGATTTTTCGCGCGACGCAGGGACTTTTTCAAAATCCCCCGAAAAATTTTCCGTTCGCCCGTAAATGGCAATTTTCCGAAAAAAATAAAAAGTTAAAAAATGTATCTAGTCCTACAATTTTTGACCAAATCACATAATTTGGGTATCAAAAATTCCGGGACGATGAGGGGCATAAAAGTTGTATACAGAATTTGGCAAAAATTTACGGTTCCCCGGAAATTTGCCAAAAACTTTCCTATTCATTTTGAATGAAAAAAAAACGCACGCTGCACAGCCCGAACCGTTTGACCGATCGGCACCGTTCAAATATCGGCACGACCGGAATTTTCGCGCAACGATGGGAATTTTTCAAACGGACCCGAAAATGTTTCCCTTCGCCCGTAAACGGCAATTTTCCGGGAAAAAAAAAAAGTTTCAAAATGTATCTAGTCCTACAATTTTTGACCAAATCACACAATTTGGGCATCAAAAATTCCGGGACGGTGAGGGGCATAAAAGTTGTATACAGAATTTGGAAAAAAATTACGCTTCCTCGGAAATTTGCCAAAAACTATGCCATTCATTTCGAATGGGAAAAGTCCCATTCACTTCCAAAGGGATTTCCAATGGAATTTACATTGCATTGATGCCATTGACGGCCATGCATGTCGAATCTACTGATGCCAATGTACTTGGATTCAATTGACTATATGGATGTCGATGCCATTGACTGCCATGGACGTCCAAAATTTTTCCCATTCATTTTCAATGGGGGAAAAAACAAAATTACCCCAAATCAACAGAAAATGACCAGATATCAATAGGAAGTGTCCCCCAAACTTCCCCAATTCCATTGACGCTTATGAAGGGTGCCGCCATTGACTTACATGGACGTCCAAAATTTTTCCCATTCATTTTCAATGGGGAAAAAACTAAATTTCTCCAAATCAACAGAAAATGACCAGATATCAATAGGACGTATATCCCAAACGTCCCCAATTCCATTGACGCTTATGGGGGGTGCTGCCATTGACATCCATGGACGTCCAAAATTTTACCCATTCATTTTCAATGGGAATTTTTTTTTTTTCCTCAAATCAACAGAAAATGACTAGATATCAATAGGACCTGTCCCCCAAATGTCCCCGATTGCATTGCTGCTTATGGAGGGTGATGCCATTGACGTCCACGGACGTCCAAACTTCCCATTAATTTCCAATGGCATTTCTTCATGTTTGTTCATTCTATTGATGCCAATGTACTTGGATTCCATTGACGCTTATGTAAATTGATACCATTGACGTCCATGGACGTCCAAAATTTTTCCCATTCATTTTCAATGGGAATTTTTTTTTTTTTTCCCCAAATCAACAGAAAATGACTAGATATCAATAGGACGTTTCCCCCAAATGTGCCCGATTGCATTGCTGCTTATGGAGGGTGATGCCATTGACGTCCACGGACGTCCAAACTTCCCATTAATTTCCAATGGCATTTCTTCATGTTTGTTCATTCTATTGATGCCAATGTACTTGGATTCCATTGACGCTTATGTAAGTTGATACCATTGACGTCCATGGACGTCCAAAATTTTTCCCATTCATTTTCAATGGGAATTTTTTTTTTTTCCCCAAATCAACAGAAAATGACTAGATATCATTAGGACGTGTCCCCCAAATGTCCCCGATTGCATTGCCGCTTATGGGGGGTGATGCCATTGACGTCCATGGACGTCCAAACTTCCCATTCATTTCCAAAGGCATTTCTTCATGTTTGTTCATTCTATTGATGCCAATGTACTTGGATTCCATTGACGCTTATGTAAGTTGATACCATTGACGTCCATGGACGTCCAAAATTTTTCCCATTCATTTTCAATGGGATTTTTTTTTTTTTCCCAAATCAACAGAAAATGACTAGATATCATTAGGACGTGTCCCCCAAATGTCCCCGATTGCATTGCCGCTTATGGAGGGTGATGCCATTGACGTTCATGGACGTCCAAACTTCCCATTCATTTCCAATGGCATTTCTTCATGTTTGTTCATTTTATTGATGCCAATGTACTTGGATTCCATTGACGCTTATGTAAGTTGATACCATTGACGTCCATGGACGTCCAAAATTTTTCCCATTCATTTTCAATGGGAATTTTTTTTTTTTTCCCAAATCAACAGAAAATGACTAGATATCAATAGGACGTGTCCCCCAAACTTCCCCGATTCCATTAACAATTATGGAGGGTGCTGCCATTGACGGACATGGACGTCCAATTCTCCCAATCTTTTCTAATGGCTTTAACTTTGTTTAGTGCCAATGACTGGCATTATGGTCCATTCTATTGATAGACCTGAGTGGGGCTAAGATTTGTATCTCCACAGAGGAAAGACCAAGGTGTGTAATTTCTCCCGAAATTGCAGTTTCTAGTTATTACCTTGGTCTTTCCAAGGGAAAGAACAAGGTTATGTTATTGTACAACTTTATTGTACTTCTTTATTATTATTACCTTGGTCTTTCCAAGGGAAAGAACAAGGTAATGCTGTTCTGCAACTTTATCGTACTTATTTTTATTATTATTACCTTGGTCTTTCCAAGGGAAAGAACAAGGTTATGTTGTTGTACAACTTTATTGTACTTTTTATTATTATTATTACCTTGGTCTTTCCAAGGGAAAGAACAAGGTTATGTTGTTGTACAACTTTATTGTACTTTTTTTTATTATTATTTATTATTATTATTATTATTCAATAATTGTTGACGTTTTTTTCGGCGCGCCGCACAGCCCGAACCGTACCTCCGATCGGTACCGTTCAAGTATCGGCACGACCGGAATTTTCGCGCGACGATGGGAATTTTTCAAACGGCCTTGAAAAATTTTCCGTTCGCCCGTAAACGGCAATTTTCCGGAAAAAAAAAAAAGTTTCAAAATGTATCTAGTCCTACAATTTTTTACCAAATCACATAATTTGGGCATCAAAAATTCCGGGACGGTGAGGGGCATAAAAGTTGTATACAGAATTTGGAAAAAAATTACGCTTCCTCGGAAATTTGCCAAAAACTATCCCATTCATTTCGAATGGGAAAAGTTCCCATTCACTTCCAATGGGATTTCCAATGGAATTTACATTGCATTGATGCCATTGACGGCCATGCATGTCGAATCTACTGATGCCAATGTACTTGGATTCAATTGACTATATGGATGTCGATGCCATTGACGGCCATGGACGTCCAAAATTTTTCCCATTCATTTTCAATGGGGAAAAAACAAAATTTCCCCAAATCAACAGAAAATGACCAGATATCAATAGGACGTGTCCCCCAAACTTCCCCAATTCCATTGACGCTTATGGGGGGTGCTGCCATTGACGTCCATGGACGTCCAAAATTTTTCCCATTCATTTTCAATGGGGAAAAAACTAAATTTCCCCAAATCATCAGAAAATGACCAGTTATCAATAGTACGTCTCCCCCAAACGTTCCGAACTCCATTGACGCTTATAGGGGGTGCTGCCATTGACGTCCATGGACGTCCAAAAATTTCCCCATTCATTTTCAATGGGGAAAAAACTAAATTTCCCCAAATCAACAGAAAATGACCAGATATTAATAGGACGTATACCCCAAACGTCCCCAATTCCATTTACGCTTATGGAGGGTGATGCTATTGACGTTCATGGACGTCCAAAATTTTTCCCATTCATTTTCAATGGGGAAAAAACTAAATTTCCCCAAATCATCAGAAAATGACCAGTTATCAATAGGACGTCTCCCCCAAACGTCCCCAACTCCATTGACGCTTATGGGGGGTGCTGCCATTGACGTCCATGGACGTCCAAAAATTTTCCCATTCATTTTCAATGGGAAAATTTTTTTTTTCCCCAAATCAACAGAAAATGACTAGATATCATGAGGACGTGTCCCCCAAATGTCCCCGATTGCATTGCCGCTTATGGAGGGTGATTCCATTGACGTCCATGGACGTCCAAACTTCCCATTCATTCCCAATGGCATTTCTTCATGTTTGTTCATTCTATTGATGCCAATGTACTTGGATTCCATTGACGCTTATGTAAGTTGATACCATTGACGTCCATGGACGTCCAAAATTTTTCCCATTCATTTTCAATGGGAATTTTTCTTTTCTCCCCCAAATCAACAGAAAATGACTAGATATCAATAGGACGTGTCGCCCAAATGTCCCCGATTGCATTGCCTCTTATGGAGGGTGATGCCATTGACGTTCATGGACGTCCAAACTTCCCATTCATTTCCAATGGCATTTCTTCATGTTTGTTCATTCTATTGATGCCAATGTACTTGGATTCCATTGACGCTTATGTAAGTTGATACCATTGACGTCCATGGACGTCCAAAATTTTTCCCATTCATTTTCAATGGGAATTTTTTTTTTCTCCCCCAAATCAACAGAAAATGACTAGATATCAATAGGACGTGTCGCCCAAATGTCCCCGATTGCATTGCCTCTTATGGAGGGTGATGCCATTGACGTTCATGGACGTCCAAACTTCCCATTCATTTCCATTGGCATTTCTTCATGTTTGTTCATTCTATTGATGCCAATGTACTTGGATTCCATTGACGCTTATGTAAATTGATACCATTGACGTCCATGGACGTCAATGGTATCAATTGCCATAAAAGTTGTATACAGAATTTGGTAAAAATTTACGGTTCCCCGGTAATTTGCCAAAAACTATCCCATTCATTTCTAATGGGAAAATTTCCCATTCATTTCAATGGGATTTCTATGGAATTTACATTGCATTGATGCCATTGACGGCCATGCATGTCGAATCTACTGATGCCAATGTACTTGGATTCTATTGACTATATGGATGTCGATGCCATTGACGGCCATGGACGTCCAAAATTTTTCCCATTCATTTTCAATGGGGAAAAAACAAAATTTCCCCAAATCAACAGAAAATGACCAGATATCAATAGGACGTGTCCCCCAAACTTCCCCAATTCCATTGACGCTTATGAAGGGTGCCGCCATTGACTTCCATGGACGTCCAAAATTTTCCCCGTTCATTTTCAATGGGGAAAAAACTAAATTTCTCCAAATCAACAGAAAATGACCAGATATCAATAGGACGTATACCCCAAACGTCCCCAACTCCATTGACGCTTATGGAGGGTGCTGCCATTGACGTCCATGGACGTCCAAAATTTTTCCCATTCATTTTCAATGGGAATTTTTTTTTTTTCCCCAAATCAACAGAAAATGACTAGATATCAATAGGACGTGTCCCCCAAATGTCCCCGATTGCATTGCTGCTTATGGAGGGTCATGCCATTGACGTCCAGGGACGTCCAAACTTCCCATTCATTTCCAATGGCATTTCTTCATGTTTGTTCATTCTATTGATGCCAATGTACTTGGATTCCATTGACGCTTATGTAAGTTGATACCATTGACGTCCATGGACGTCCAAAATTTTTCCCATTCATTTTCAATGGGAATTTTTTTTTTTTCCCCAAATCAACAGAAAATGACTAGATATCAATAGGACGTGTCCCCCAAATGTCCCCGATTGCATTGCTGCTTATGGAGGGTGAGGCCATTGACGTCCACGGACGTCCAAACTTCCCATTAATTCCAATGGCATTTCTTCATGTTTGTTCATTCTATTGATGCCAATGTACTTGGATTCCATTGACGCTTATGTAAGTTGAAACCATTGACGTCTATGGACGTCGAAAATTTTTCCCATTCATTTTCAATGGGAAATTTTTTTTCTTCTCCCAAATCAACAGAAAATGACTAAATATCAATAGGACGTGTCCCCCAAATGTCCCCGATTGTATTGCTGCTCATGGAGGGTGATGCCATTGACGTCCATGGACGTCCAATTCTCCCAATCATTTCTAATGGCTTTTACTTTGTTTAGTGCCATTGACAGGCATTATGGTCCATTCTATTAATAGACCTGAGTGGGGCTAAGATTTGTATCCCCACAGAGGAAAGACCAAGGTGTAATTTCTCCCGAAATTGCAGTTTCTAGTTACCTTGGTCTTTCCAAGGGAAAGAACAAGGTTATGTTATTGTACAACTTTATTGTACTTCTTTATTACCTTGGTCTTTCCAAGGGAAAGAACAAGGTTATGTTGTTGTACAACTTTATTGTACTTTTTTTTATTACCTTGGTCTTTCCAAAGGAAAGAACAAGGTAATGATATTCTACAACTTTATTGTACTTATTATTACCTTGGTCTTTCCAAGGGAAAGAACAAGGTATTGTTATTGTGCAACTTTATTGTTCTTATTATTATTATTATTACCTTGGTCTTTCCAAGGGAAAGAACAAGGTTATGTTGTTGTACAACTTTATTGTACTTCTTTATTATTATTCTTTATTATTATTATTATTCAATAATTGTTGACGTTTTTTTCGGCGCGCCGCGCAGCCCGAACCATAGCACCGATCGGCACCGTTCAAGTATCGGCACGACCGGAATTTTCGCGCGACGATGGGAATTTTTCAAACGGCCCCGAAAAATTTTCCGTTCGCCCGTAAACGGCAAATTTCCGAAAAAAAAAAAAAGTTTCAAAACGCTACTTGTCCTACAATTTTTGACCAAATCACATAATTTGGGTATCAAAAATTCCGGGACGGTGAGGGGCATAAAAGTTGTATACAGAATTTGACAAAAATTTACGGTTCCCCGGAAATTTGCCAAAAACTTTCCTATTCATTTTGAATGGAAAAAAAACGTGCGCTTCACAGCCCGAACCATAGCACCGATCGCCATCGTTCAAGTTTTGGCATGACCGGAATTTTCGTGCGACGCAGGGTCTTTTTCAAACGGCCCCGAAAAATTTTCCGTTTGCCCGTAAACGGCAATTTTCCGTAAAAAAAACAAAAGTTTCAAAACGCTACTTGTCCTACAATTTTTGACCAAATCACATAAATTGGACATCAAAAATTCCGGGACGGTGGGGGGCATAAAGATTGTATACAGAATTTGGAAAAAAATTACGGTTCCCCGGATATTTGCCAAAAACTATCCCATTCATTTCTAATGGGAAAATTTCCCATTCACTTCCAATGGGATTTCCATTGGAATTTACATCATTGATGCCATTGACGGCCATAAATGTCGAATCTATTGATGCCAATGTACTTGGATTCAATTGACTATATGGATGTCGATGCCAATGACGGCCATGGACGTCCAAAATTTTTCCCATTCATTTTCAATGGGGAAAAAACTACATTTCCCCAAATCAACAGAAAATGACCAGATATCAATAGGACGTGTCCCCCAAACGTCCCCAACTCCATTGACGCTTATAGGGGGTTCTGCCATTGACGGCCATGGACGTCCAAAATTTTTCCCATTCATTTTCAATGGGGAAAAAACTAAATTTCCCCAAATCAACAGAAAATGACCAGATATTAATAGGACGTATACCCCAAACGTCCCCAACTCCATTGACGCTTATGGGGGGTGCTGCCATTGACGTCCATGGACGTCCAAAATTTTTCCCATTCATTTTCAATGGGGAAAAAACTAAATTTCCCCAAATCATCAGAAAATGACCAGTTATCAATAGTACGTCTCCCCCAAACGTTCCGAACTCCATTGACGCTTATAGAGGGTGCTGCCATTGACGTCCATGGACGTCCAAAAATTTTCCCATTCATTTTCAATGGGGAAAAAACTAAATTTCCCCAAATCAACAGAAAATGACCAGATATTAATAGGACGTATACCCCAAACGTCCCCAACTCCATTGACGCTTATGGGGGGTGCTGCCATTGACGTCCATGGACGTCCAAAAATTTTCCCATTCATTTTCAATGGGAATTTTTTTTTTTTCCCCAAATCAACAGAAAATGACTAGATATCATTAGGACGTGTCCCCCAAATGTCCCCGATTGCATTGCCGCTTATGGAGGGTGATGCCATTGACGTTCATGGACGTCCAAACTTCCCATTAAATCCCAATGGCATTTCTTCATGTTTGTTCATTCTATTGATGCCAATGTACTTGGATTCCATTGACGCTTATGTAAGTTGATACCATTGACGTCCATGGACGTCCAAAATTTTTCCCATTCATTTTCAATGGGAAATTTTTTTTTTTCCCCAAATCAACAGAAAATGACTAGACATCATTAGGACGTGTCCCCCAAATGTCCCCGATTGCATTGCTGCTTATGGAGGGTGATGCCATTGACGTTCATGGACGTCCAAACTTCCCATTCATTTCCAATGGCATTTCTTCATGTTTGTTCATTCTATTGATGCCAATGTACTTGGATTCCATTGACGCTTATGTAAGTTGATACCATTGACGTCCATGGACGTCCAAAATTTTTCCCATTCATTTTCAATGGGAATTTTTTTTTTTTCCCCAAATCAACAAAAAATGACCAGATATCAATAGGACGTGTCCCCCAAATGTCCCCGATTGGATTGGCGCTTATGGAGGGTGATGCCATTGACGTCCATGGACGTCCAAACTTCCCATTCATTTCCAATGGCATTTCTTCATGTTTGTTCATTCTATTGATGCCAATGTACTTGGATTCCATTGACGCTTATGTAAGTTGATACCATTGACGTCCATGGACGTCCAAAATTTTTCCCATTCATTTTCAATGGGAATTTTTTTTTTTTCCCCAAATCAACAAAAAATTACCAGATATCAATAGGACGTGTCCCCCAAACTTCTCCAATTCCATTGACGCTTATGAAGGGTGCCGCCATTGACGGCCATGGACGTCCAATTCTCCCAATCTTTTCTAATGGCTTTTACTTTGTTTAGTGCCATTGACTGGCATTATGGTCCATTCTATTGATAGACCTGAGTGGGGCTAAGATTTGTATCTCCACAGAGGAAAGACCAAGGTGTAATTTCTCCCGAAATTGCAGTTTCTAGTTATTATTCATCTTATTCTCCGCGTTTTTTTGAGCCAACGCACAGCCCAAACCGTAGCACCGATCGGCACCGTTCAAGTATCGGCACGACCGGATTTTTCGCGTGACGATGGGAATTTTTCAAACCGCCACGAAAAATTTTCCGTTCGCCCGTAAACGGCAATTTTCCGAAAAATAAAAAAAGTTTCAAAATGTATCTAGTCCTACAATTTTTGACCAAATCACATAATTTGGGCATCAAAAATTCCGGGACGGTGAGGGGCATAAAAGTTGTATACAGAATTTGGCAAAAATTTACGGTTCCCCGGAAATTTGCCAAAAACTTTCCTATTCATTTTGAATGGAAAAAAAACGCGCGCTTCACAGCCCGAACCGTTAGACCGATCGGCACCGTTCAAGTATCGGCACGACCGGAATTTTTGCGTGACACAGGAAACTTTACAAATGGCCCCGAAAATTTTTCCGTTCGTCCGTAAACGGCAATTTTCCGTGAAAAAAAAAAAAGTTTCAAAATGTATCTAGTCCTACAATTTTTGATCAAATCAAATAATTTGAGCATCAAAAATTCCGGGACGGTGAGGGGCATAAAAGTTGTATACAGAATTTGGAAAAAAATTACGCTTCCTCGGAAATTTGCCAAAAACTATCCCATTCATTTCGAATGGGAAAAGTCCCATTCACTTCCAATGGGATTTCCAATGGAATTTACATTGCATTGATGCCATTGACGGCCATGCATGTCGAATCTACTGATGCCAATGTACTTGGATTCAACTGACTATATAGATGTCGATGCCATTGACTGCCATGGACGTCCAAAATTTTTCCCATTCATTTTCAATGGGGAAAAAACAAAATTACCCCAAATCAACAGAAAATGACCAGATATCAATAGGACGTGTCCCCCAAACTTCCCCAATTCCATTGACGCTTATGAAGGGTGCCGCCATTGACTTACATGGACGTCCAAAATTTTTCCCATTCATTTTCAATGGGGAAAAAACTACATTTCTCCAAATCAACAGAAAATGACCAGATATCAATAGGACGTATATCCCAAACGTCCCCAATTCCATTGACGCTTATGGGGGGTGCTGCCATTGACGTCCATGGACGTCCAAAATTTTACCCATTCATTTTCAATGGGAATTTTTTTTTTCTCCCCCAAATCAACAGAAAATGACTAGATATCAATAGGACCTGTCCCCCAAATGTCCCCGATTGCATTGCTACTTATGGAGGGTGATGCCATTGACGTCCAGGGACGTCCAAACTTCCCATTCATTTCCAATGGCATTTCTTCATGTTTGTTCATTCTTTTGATGCCAATGTACTTGGATTCCATTGACGGTTATGTAAGTTGATACCATTGACGTCCAAGGACGTCCAAAATTTTTCCCATTCATTTTCAATGGGAATTTTTTTTTTCCCCCAAAATCAACAGAAAATGACTAGATATCATTAGGACGTGTCCCCCAAATGTCCCCGATTGCATTACCGCTTATGGGGGGTGATGCCATTGACGTCCATGGACGTCCAAACTTCCCAATCATTTCCAAAGCCATTTCTTCATGTTTGTTCATTCTATTGATGCCAATGTACTTGGATTCCATTGACGCTTATGTAAGTTGATACCATTGACGTCCATGGACGTCCAAAATTTTTCCCATTCATTTTCAATGGGATTTTTTTTTTTTTTTCCCAAATCAACAGAAAATGACTAGATATCATTAGGACGTTTCCCCCAAATGTCCCGGATTGCATTGCCGCTTATGGAGGGTGATGCCATTGACGTTCATGGACGTCCAAACTTCCCATTCATTTCCAATGGCATTTCTTCATGTTTGTTCATTTTATTGATGCCAATGTACTTGGATTCCATTGACGCTTATGTAAGTTGATACCATTGACGTCCAAAATTTTTCCCATTCATTTTCAATGGGAATTTTTTTTTTTTTCCCAAATCAAGAGAAAATGACTAGATATCATTAGGACGTGTCCCCCAAACTTCCCCGATTCCATTAACAATTATGAAAGGTGCCGCCATTGACGTCCATGGACGTCCAATTCTCCCATTCATTTCTAACGGCTTTTACTTTGTTTTTTGCCAATGACTGGCATTATGATCCATTCTATTGATAGACCTGAGTGGGGCTAAGATCTGTATCTCCACAGAGGAAAGACCAAGGTGTGTAATTTCTCCCGAAATTGCAGTTTCTAGTTATTATTATTATTATTTATTCATCTTATTCTCCGCGTTTTTTTGAGCCAACGCACAGCCTAAACCGTAGCCCCGATCGGCACCGTTCAAGTATCGGCATGACCGGAATTTTCGCGTGACGATGGGAATTTTTCAAAACGCCACGAAAAATTTTCCGTTCGCCCGTAAACGGCAATTTTCCGAAAAAAAAAAAAAGTTTAAAAATGTATCTAGTCCTACAATTTTTGACCAAATCACATAATTTGGGTATCAAAAATTCCGGGACGGTGAGGGGCATAAAAGTTGTATACAGAATTTGGAAAAAACTTACGGTTCCCCAGAAATTTGCCAAAAACTCTCCCATTCATTTCTAATGGGAAAAGTTCCCATTCACTTTCAATGGAATTTACATTGCATTGATGCCATTGACGGCCATGCATGTCGAATCTACTGATGCCAATGTACTTGGATCCTATTGACTATATGGATGTCGATGCCATTGACGGCCATGGACGTCCAAAAATTTTCCCATTCATTTTCAATGGGGAAAAAACAAAATTTCACCAAATCAACAGAAAATGACCAGATATCAATAGGACATGTCCCCCAAACTTCCCTGCTTCCATTGACGCTTATGGGGGGTGCTGCCATTGACGTCTATGGACGTCCAAATTTTTTCCCATTCATTTTCAATGGGATTTTTTTTTTTTCCCAAAATCAAAAGAAAATGACTACATATCAATAGGACGTGTCCCCCAAACTTCCCCAATTACATTGACGCTTATGGAGGGTGCTGCCATTAACGGACATGGACGTCCAATTCTCCCAATCTTTTCTAATGGCTTTTACTTTGTTTAGTGCCATTGACTGGCATTATGGTCCATTCTATTGATAGACCTGAGTGGGGCTAAGATTTGTATCTCCACAGAGGAAAGACCAAGGTGTAATTTCTCCCGAAATTGCAGTTTCTAGTTATTATTATTATTATTCAATAATTGTTGACGTTTTTTTCGGCGCGCCGCGCAGCCCGAACCATAACTCCGATCGGTACCATTCAAGTATCGGCACGACCGGAATTTTCGCGCGACGATGGGAATTTTTCAAACGGCTCCGAAAAATTTTCCGTTCGCCCGTAAACGGCAATTTTCCTGAAAAAAAAAAAAGTTTCAAAATGTATCTAGTCCTACAATTTTTGACCAAATCACATAATTTGGGCATCAAAAATTCCGGGACGTTGAGGGGCATAAAAGTTGTATACAGAATTTGGAAAAAAATTACGCTTCCTCGGAAATTTGCCAAAAACTATCCCATTCATTTCGAATGGGAAAAGTCCCATTCACTTCCAATGGGATTTCCAATGGAATTTACATTGCATTGATGCCATTGACGGCCATGCATGTCGAATCTACTGATGCCAATGTACTTGGATTCAATTGACTATATAGATGTCGATGCCATTGACTGCCATGGACGTCCAAAATTTTTCCCATTCATTTTCAATGGGGAAAAAACTAAATTACCCCAAATCAACAGAAAATGACCAGATATCAATAGGACGTGTCCCCCAAACTTCCCCAATTCCATTGACGCTTATGGGGGGTGCTGCCATTGACGTCCATGGACGTCCAAAATTTTTCCCATTCATTTTCAATGGGGAAAAAACTAAATTTCTCCAAATCAACAGAAAATGACCAGATATCAATAGGACGTATATCCCAAACGTCCCCAATTCCATTGACGCTTATGGGGGGTGCTGCCATTGACGTCCATGGACGTCCAAAATTTTACCCATTCATTTTCAATGGGAAATTTTTTTTTTCCCCAAATCAACAGAAAATGACTAGATATCAATAGGACCTGTCCCCCAAATGTCCCCGATTGCATTGCTGCTTATGGAGGGTGATGCCATTGACGTCCAGGGATGTCCAAACTTCCCATTCATTTCCAATGTCATTTCTTCATGTTTGTTCATTCTATTGATGCCAATGTACTTGGATTCCATTGACGCTTATGTAAGTTGATACCATTGACGTCCATGGACGTCCAAAATTTTTCCCATTCATTTTCAATGGGAAACTTTTTTTTTTCCCCAAATCAACAGAAAATGACTAGATATCATTAGGACGTGTCCCCCAAATGTCCCCGATTGCATTGCCGCTTATGCAGGGTGATGCCATTGACGTCCATGGACGTCCAAACTTCCCATTCATTTCCAAAGGCATTTCTTCATGTTTGTTCATTCTATTGATGCCAATGTACTTGGATTCCATTGACGCTTATGTAAGTTGATACCATTGACGTCCATGGACGTCCAAAATTTTTCCCATTCATTTTCAATGGGATTTTTTTTTTTTTTCCCAAATCAACAGAAAATGACTAGATATCATTAGGACGTGTCCCCCAAATGTCCCCGATTGCATTGCTGCTTATGGAGGGTGATGCCATTGACGTTCATGGACGTCCAAACTTCCCATTCATTTCCAATGGCATTTCTTCATGTTTGTTCATTTTATTGATGCCAATGTACTTGGATTCCATTGACGCTTATGTAAGTTGATACCATTGACGTCCATGGACGTCCAAAATTTTTCCCATTCATTTTCAATGGGAATTTTTTTTTTTTTCCCAAATCAACAGAAAATGACTAGATATCAATAGGACGTGTCCCCCAAACTTCCCCGATTCCATTAACAATTATGGAGGGTGCTGCCATTGACGGACATGGACGTCCAATTCTCCCAATCTTTTCTAATGCCTTTAACTTTGTTTAGTGCCAATGACTGGCATTATGGTCCATTCTATTGATAGACCTGAGTGGGGCTAAGATCTGTATCTCCACAGAGGAAAGACCAAGGTGTGTAATTTCTCCCGAAATTGCAGTTTCTAGTTATTATTATTATTATATCATCATCTTATTCTCCGCGTTTTTTCGACGCGCCGCGCAGCCCGAACCGTACCACCGATCGGCACCATTCAAGTATTGACACGACCGGATTTTTCGCGCGACGCGGGGACTTTTTCAAAATCCCCCGAAAAATTTTCCGTTCGCCCGTAAACGGCAATTTTCCGGAAAAAAAAAAAAGTTTCAAAATGTATCTAGTCCTACAATTTTTGACCAAATCACATAATTTGGGTATCAAAAATTCCGGGACGGTGAGGGGCATAAAAGTTGTATACAGAATTTGGCAAAAATTTACGGTTCCCCGGATATTTGCCAAAAACTATCCCATTCATTTCTAATGGGAAAAGTTCTCATTCACTTTCAATAGGATTTCCAATGGACTTTACATTGCATTGCCATTGACGGCCATGCATGTCGAATCTATTGATGCCAATGTTCTTGGATTCAATTGACTATATGGATGTCGATGCCATTGACGGCCATGGACGTCCAAAATTTTTCCCATTCATTTTCAATGGGGAAAAAACTACATTTCCCCAAATCAACAGAAAATGACCAGATATCAATAGGACGTGTCCCCCAAACGTCCCCAGCTCCATTGACGCTTATAGGGGGTGCTGCCATTGACGTCCATGGACGTCCAAAATTTTTCCCATTCATTTTCAATGGGGAAAAAACTACATTACTCCAAATCAACAGAAAATGACCAGATATCAATAGGACGTATACCCCAAACGTCCCCAACTCCATTGACGCTTATGGGGGGTGCTGCCATTGACGTCCATGGACGTCCAAAATTTTACCCATTCATTTTCAATGGGAAATTTTTTTTTTTCCCCAAATCAACAGAAAATGACTAGATATCAATAGGACGTGTCCCCCAAATTTCCCCAATTGCATTGCTGCTTATGGAGGGTGATGCCATTGACGTCCTGGGACGTTCAAACTTCCCATTCATTTCCAATGGCATTTCTCCATGTTTGTTCATTCTATTGATGCCAATGTACTTGGATTCCATTGACGCTTATGTAAGTTGATACCATTGACGTCCATGGACGTCCAAAATTTTTCCCATTCATTTTCAATGGGATTTTTTTTTTTTTTCCCAAATCAACAGAAAATGACTAGATATCATTAGGACGTGTCCCCCAAATGTCCCCGATTGCATTGCCGCTTATGGAGGGTGATGCCATTGACGTTCATGGACGTCCAAACTTCCCATTCATTTCCAATGGCATTTCTTCATGTTTGTTCATTTTATTGATGCCAATGTACTTGGATTCCATTGACGCTTATGTCAGTTGATACCATTGACGTCCATGGACGTCTAAAATTTTTCCCATTCATTTTCAATGGAAATTTTTTTTTTTTCCCCAAATCAACAGAAAATGACTAGATATCATTAGGACGTGTCCCCCAAATGTCCCCGATTGCATTGCTGCTTATGGAGGGTGATGCCATTGACGTCCACGGACGTCCAAACTTCCCATTAATTTCCAATGGCATTTCTTCATGTTTTTTCATTCTATTGATGCCAATGTACTTGGATTCCATTGACGCTTATGTAAGTTGATACCATTGACGTCCATGGACGTCCAAAATTTTTCCCATTCATTTTCAATGGGAATTTTTTTTTTTTTTCCCAAATCAACAGAAAATGACTAGATATCATTAGGACGTGTCCCCCAACCTTCCCCGATTCCATTAACAATTATGAAAGGTGCCGCCATTGACGTCCATGGACGTCCAATTCTCCCATTCATTTCTAACGGCTTTTACTTTGTTTTTTGCCAATGACTGGCATTATGATCCATTCTATTGATAGACCTGAGTGGGGCTAAGATCTGTATCTCCACAGAGGAAAGACCAAGGTGTGTAATTTCTCCCGAAATTGCAGTTTCTAGTTATTATTTATTATTATTATTATTATTCAATAATTGTTGACGTTTTTTTCGGCGCGCCGCACAGCCCGAACCGTACCTCCGATCGGTACCGTTCAAGTATCGGCACGACCGGATTTTTCGCGTGACGATGGGAATTTTTCAAACCGCCACGAAAAATTTTCCGTTCGCCCGTAAACGGCAATTTTCCGAAAAATAAAAAAAGTTTCAAAATGTATCTAGTCCTACAATTTTTGACCAAATCACATAATTTGGGCATCAAAAATTCCGGGACGGTGAGGGGCATAAAAGTTGTATACAGAATTTGGCAAAAATTTACGGTTCCCCGGAAATTTGCCAAAAACTTTCCTATTCATTTTGAATGGAAAAAAACCGCGCGCTTCACAGCCCGAACCGTTAGACCGATCGGCACCGTTCAAGTATCGGCATGACCGGAATTTTCGCGTGACACAGGAAACTTTACAAATGGCCCCGAAAATTTTTCCGTTCGTCCGTAAACGGCAATTTTCCGTGAAAAAAAAAAAAGTTTCAAAATGTATCTAGTCCTACAATTTTTGACCAAATCAAATAATTTGGGCATCAAAAATTCCGGGACGGTGAGGGGCATAAAAGTTGTATACAGAATTTGGAAAAAAATTACGCTTCCTCGGAAATTTGCCAAAAACTATCCCATTCATTTCGAATGGGAAAAGTCCCATTCACTTCCAATGGGATTTCCAATGGAATTTACATTGCATTGATGCCATTGACGGCCATGCATGTCGAATCTACTGATGCCAATGTACTTGGATTCAATTGACTATATAGATGTCGATGCCATTGACTGCCATGGACGTCCAAAATTTTTCCCATTCATTTTCAATGGGGAAAAAACAAAATTACCCCAAATCAACAGAAAATGACCAGATATCAATAGGACGTGTCCCCCAAACTTCCCCAATTCCATTGACGCTTATGAGGGGTGCCGCCATTGACTTACATGGACGTCCAAAATTTTTCCCATTCATTTTCAATGGGGAAAAAACTAAATTTCTCCAAATCAATAGAAAATGACCAGATATCAATAGGACGTATATCCCAAACATCCCCAATTCCATTGACGCTCATGGGGGGTGCTGCCATTGACGTCCATGGACGTCCAAAATTTTACCCATTCATTTTCAATGGGAATTTTTTTTTTCTTCCCCAATTCAACAGAAAATGACTAGATATCAATAGGACCTGTCCCCCAAATGTCCCCGATTGCATTGCTGCTTATGGAGGGTGATGCCATTGACGTCCACGGACGTCCAAACTTCCCATTAATTTCCAATGGCATTTCTTCATGTTTGTTCATTCTATTGATGCCAATGTACTTGGATTCCATTGACGCTTATGTAAATTGATACCATTGACGTCCATGGACGTCCAAAATTTTTCCCATTCATTTTCAATGGGAATTTTTTTTTTTTTCCCCAAATCAACAGAAAATGACTAGATATCAATAGGACGTTTCCCCCAAATGTGCCCGATTGCATTGCTGCTTATGGAGGGTGATGCCATTGACGTCCACGGACGTCCAAACTTCCCATTAATTTCCAATGGCATTTCTTCATGTTTGTTCATTCTATTGATGCCAATGTACTTGGATTCCATTGACGCTTATGTAAGTTGATACCATTGACGTCCATGGACGTCCAAAATTTTTCCCATTCATTTTCAATGGGAATTTTTTTTTTTTCCCCAAATCAACAGAAAATGACTAGATATCATTAGGACGTGTCCCCCAAATGTCCCCGATTGCATTGCCGCTTATGGGGGGTGATGCCATTGACGTCCATGGACGTCCAAACTTCCCATTCATTTCCAAAGGCATTTCTTCATGTTTGTTCATTCTATTGATGCCAATGTACTTGGATTCCATTGACGCTTATGTAAGTTGATACCATTGACGTCCATGGACGTCCAAAATTTTTCCCATTCATTTTCAATGGGATTTTTTTTTTTTTCCCAAATCAACAGAAAATGACTAGATATCATTAGGACGTGTCCCCCAAATGTCCCCGATTGCATTGCCGCTTATGGAGGGTGATGCCATTGACGTTCATGGACGTCCAAACTTCCCATTCATTTCCAATGGCATTTCTTCATGTTTGTTCATTTTATTGATGCCAATGTACTTGGATTCCATTGACGCTTATGTAAGTTGATACCATTGACGTCCATGGACGTCCAAAATTTTTCCCATTCATTTTCAATGGGAATTTTTTTTTTTTTCCCAAATCAACAGAAAATGACTAGATATCAATAGGACGTGTCCCCCAAACTTCCCCGATTCCATTAACAATTATGGAGGGTGCTGCCATTGACGGACATGGACGTCCAATTCTCCCAATCTTTTCTAATGGCTTTAACTTTGTTTAGTGCCAATGACTGGCATTATGGTCCATTCTATTGATAGACCTGAGTGGGGCTAAGATTTGTATCTCCACAGAGGAAAGACCAAGGTGTGTAATTTCTCCCGAAATTGCAGTTTCTAGTTATTACCTTGGTCTTTCCAAGGGAAAGAACAAGGTTATGTTATTGTACAACTTTATTGTACTTCTTTATTATTATTACCTTGGTCTTTCCAAGGGAAAGAACAAGGTAATGCTGTTCTGCAACTTTATCGTACTTATTTTTATTATTATTACCTTGGTCTTTCCAAGGGAAAGAACAAGGTTATGTTGTTGTACAACTTTATTGTACTTTTTATTATTATTATTACCTTGGTCTTTCCAAGGGAAAGAACAAGGTTATGTTGTTGTACAACTTTATTGTACTTTTTTTTATTATTATTTATTATTATTATTATTATTCAATAATTGTTGACGTTTTTTTCGGCGCGCCGCACAGCCCGAACCGTACCTCCGATCGGTACCGTTCAAGTATCGGCACGACCGGAATTTT
The DNA here is from genome assembly GCF_030265065.1 of Corythoichthys intestinalis. Lineage (NCBI taxonomy): Eukaryota > Metazoa > Chordata > Actinopteri > Syngnathiformes > Syngnathidae > Corythoichthys > Corythoichthys intestinalis. Next base: position 49,499,967 of record NC_080401.1, on the reverse strand, counting down.
CGCGCGACGATGGGAATTTTTCAAACGGCCTTGAAAAATTTTCCGTTCCCCCGTAAACGGCAATTTTCCGGAAAAAAAAAAAAAGTTTCAAAATGTATCTAGTCCTACAATTTTTTACCAAATCACATAATTTGGGCATCAAAAATTCCGGGACGGTGAGGGGCATAAAAGTTGTATACAGAATTTGGAAAAAAATTACGCTTCCTCGGAAATTTGCCAAAAACTATCCCATTCATTTCGAATGGGAAAAGTTCCCATTCACTTCCAATGGGATTTCCAATGGAATTTACATTGCATTGATGCCATTGACGGCCATGCATGTCGAATCTACTGATGCCAATGTACTTGGATTCAATTGACTATATGGATGTCGATGCCATTGACGGCCATGGACGTCCAAAATTTTTCCCATTCATTTTCAATGGGGAAAAAACAAAATTTCCCCAAATCAACAGAAAATGACCAGATATCAATAGGACGTGTCCCCCAAACTTCCCCAATTCCATTGACGCTTATGGGGGGTGCTGCCATTGACGTCCATGGACGTCCAAAATTTTTCCCATTCATTTTCAATGGGGAAAAAACTAAATTTCCCCAAATCATCAGAAAATGACCAGTTATCAATAGTACGTCTCCCCCAAACGTTCCGAACTCCATTGACGCTTATAGGGGGTGCTGCCATTGACGTCCATGGACGTCCAAAAATTTCCCCATTCATTTTCAATGGGGAAAAAACTAAATTTCCCCAAATCAACAGAAAATGACCAGATATTAATAGGACGTATACCCCAAACGTCCCCAATTCCATTTACGCTTATGGAGGGTGATGCTATTGACGTTCATGGACGTCCAAAATTTTTCCCATTCATTTTCAATGGGGAAAAAACTAAATTTCCCCAAATCATCAGAAAATGACCAGTTATCAATAGGACGTCTCCCCCAAACGTCCCCAACTCCATTGACGCTTATGGGGGGTGCTGCCATTGACGTCCATGGACGTCCAAAAATTTTCCCATTCATTTTCAATGGGAAAATTTTTTTTTTCCCCAAATCAACAGAAAATGACTAGACATCATGAGGACGTGTCCCCCAAATGTCCCCGATTGCATTGCCGCTTATGGAGGGTGATTCCATTGACGTCCATGGACGTCCAAACTTCCCATTCATTCCCAATGGCATTTCTTCATGTTTGTTCATTCTATTGATGCCAATGTACTTGGATTCCATTGACGCTTATGTAAGTTGATACCATTGACGTCCATGGACGTCCAAAATTTTTCCCATTCATTTTCAATGGGAATTTTTCTTTTCTCCCCCAAATCAACAGAAAATGACTAGATATCAATAGGACGTGTCGCCCAAATGTCCCCGATTGCATTGCCTCTTATGGAGGGTGATGCCATTGACGTTCATGGACGTCCAAACTTCCCATTCATTTCCAATGGCATTTCTTCATGTTTGTTCATTCTATTGATGCCAATGTACTTGGATTCCATTGACGCTTATGTAAGTTGATACCATTGACGTCCATGGACGTCCAAAATTTTTCCCATTCATTTTCAATGGGAATTTTTTTTTTCTCCCCCAAATCAACAGAAAATGACTAGATATCAATAGGACGTGTCGCCCAAATGTCCCCGATTGCATTGCCTCTTATGGAGGGTGATGCCATTGACGTTCATGGACGTCCAAACTTCCCATTCATTTCCATTGGCATTTCTTCATGTTTGTTCATTCTATTGATGCCAATGTACTTGGATTCCATTGACGCTTATGTAAATTGATATCAATTGCCATAAAAGTTGTATACAGAATTTGGTAAAAATTTACGGTTCCCCGGTAATTTGCCAAAAACTATCCCATTCATTTCTAATGGGAAAATTTCCCATTCATTTCAATGGGATTTCTATGGAATTTACATTGCATTGATGCCATTGACGGCCATGCATGTCGAATCTACTGATGCCAATGTACTTGGATTCTATTGACTATATGGATGTCGATGCCATTGACGGCCATGGACGTCCAAAATTTTTCCCATTCATTTTCAATGGGGAAAAAACAAAATTTCCCCAAATCAACAGAAAATGACCAGATATCAATAGGACGTGTCCCCCAAACTTCCCCAATTCCATTGACGCTTATGAAGGGTGCCGCCATTGACTTCCATGGACGTCCAAAATTTTCCCCGTTCATTTTCAATGGGGAAAAAACTAAATTTCTCCAAATCAACAGAAAATGACCAGATATCAATAGGACGTATACCCCAAACGTCCCCAACTCCATTGACGCTTATGGAGGGTGCTGCCATTGACGTCCATGGACGTCCAAAATTTTTCCCATTCATTTTCAATGGGAATTTTTTTTTTTTCCCCAAATCAACAGAAAATGACTAGATATCAATAGGACGTGTCCCCCAAATGTCCCCGATTGCATTGCTGCTTATGGAGGGTCATGCCATTGACGTCCAGGGACGTCCAAACTTCCCATTCATTTCCAATGGCATTTCTTCATGTTTGTTCATTCTATTGATGCCAATGTACTTGGATTCCATTGACGCTTATGTAAGTTGATACCATTGACGTCCATGGACGTCCAAAATTTTTCCCATTCATTTTCAATGGGAATTTTTTTTTTTTCCCCAAATCAACAGAAAATGACTAGATATCAATAGGACGTGTCCCCCAAATGTCCCCGATTGCATTGCCGCTTATGGAGGGTGATGCCATTGACGTCCACGGACGTCCAAACTTCCCATTAAATCCCAATGGCATTTCTTCATGTTTGTTCATTCTATTGATGCCAATGTACTTGGATTCCATTGACGCTTATGTAAGTTGATACCATTGACGTCCATGGACGTCCAAAATTTTTCCCATTCATTTTCAATGGGAATTTTTTTTTTTTCCCCCAAATAACAGAAAATGACTAGATATCAATAGGACGTGTCGCCCAAATGTCCCCGATTGCATTGCCTCTTATGGAGGGTGATGCCATTGACGTTCATGGACGTCCAAACTTCCCATTAAATCCCAATGGCATTTCTTCATGTTTGTTCATTCTATTGATGCCAATGTCATGTAAGTTGATACCATTGACGTCCATGGACGTCCAAAAATTTTCCCATTCATTTTCAATGGGAATTTTTTTTTTTTCCCCAAATCAACAGAAAATGACTAGATATCAATAGGACGTGTCCCCCAAATGTCCCCGATTGCATTGCCGCTTATGGAGGGTGATGCCATTGACGTCCACGGACGTCCAAACTTCCCATTCATTTCCAATGGCATTTCTTCATGTTTGTTCATTCTTTTGATGCCAATGTCATGTAAGTTGATACCATTGACGTCCATGGACGTCAAAAATTTTTCCCATTCATTTTCAATGGGAATTTTTTTTTTTCCCCAAATCAACAAAAAATGACCAGATATCAATAGGACGTGTCCCCCAAACTTCTCCAATTCCATTGACGCTTATGAAGGGTGCCGCCATTGACGGCCATGGACGTCCAATTCTCCCAATCTTTTCTAATGGCTTTTACTTTGTTTAGTGCCATTGACTGGCATTATGGTCCATTCTATTGATAGACCTGAGTGGGGCTAAGATTTGTATCTCCACAGAGGAAAGACCAAGGTGTAATTTCTCCCGAAATTGCAGTTTCTAGTTATTATTATTATTATTCAATAATTGTTGACGTTTTTTTCGGCGCGCCGCACAGCCCGAACCGTACCTCCGATCGGTACCGTTCAAGTATCGGCACGACCGGAATTTTCGCGCGACGATGGGAATTTTTCAAACGGCCTTGAAAATTTTTCCGTTCGCCCGTAAACGGCAATTTTCCGGAAAAAAAAAAAAGTTTCAAAATATATCTAGTCCTACAATTTTTGACCAAATCACATAATTTGGGCATCAAAAATTCCGGGACGGTGAGGGGCATAAAAGTTGTATACAGAATTTGGAAAAAAATTACGCTTCCTCGGAAATTTGCCAAAAACTATCCCATTCATTTCGAATGGGAAAAGTTCCCATTCACTTCCAATGGGATTTCCAATGGAATTTACATTGCATTGATGCCATTGACGGCCATGCATGTCGAATCTACTGATGCCAATGTACTTGGATTCAATTGACTATATGGATGTCGATGCCATTGACGGCCATGGACGTCCAAAATTTTTCCCATTCATTTTCAATGGGGAAAAAACTACATTTCCCCAAATCAACAGAAAATGACCAGATATTAATAGGACGTATACCCCAAACGTCCCCAACTCCATTGACGCTTATGGGGGGTGCTGCCATTGACGTCCATGGACGTCCAAAATTTTTCCCATTCATTTTCAATGGGGAAAACACTAAATTTCCCCAAATCATCAGAAAATGACCAGTTATCAATAGTACGTCTCCCCCAAACGTTCCGAACTCCATTGACGCTTATAGGGGGTGCTGCCATTGACGTCCATGGACGTCCAAAAATTTTCCCATTCATTTTCAATGGGGAAAAAACTAAATTTCCCCAAATCAACAGAAAATGACCAGATATTAATAGGACGTATACCACAAACGTCCCCAATTCCATTTACGCTTATGGAGGGTGATGCCATTGACGTTCATGGACGTCCAAACTTCCCATTCATTTCCAATGGCATTTCTTCATGTTTGTTCATTCTATTGATGCCAATGTACTTGGATTCCATTGACGCCTATGTAAGTTGATACCATTGACGTCCATGGACGTCCAAAATTTTTCCCATTCATTTTCAATGGGAATTTTTTTGTTTTCCCCAAAATCAACAAAAAATGACTAGATATCATTAGGACGTGTCCCCCAAATGTCCACGATTGCATTGCCGCTTATGGAGGGTGATGCCATTGACGTCCATGGACGTCCAAAATTTCCATTCATTTCCAATGGCATTTCTTCATGTTTGTTCATTCTATTGATGCCAATGTACTTGGATTCCATTGACGCTTATGTAAGTTGATACCATTGACGTCCATGGACGTCCAAAATTTTTCCCATTCATTTTCAATGGGAATTTTTTTTTTTTTCCCCAAATCAACAGAAAATGACTGGATATCATTAGGACGTGTCCCCCAAATGTCCCCGATTGCATTGCCGCTTACGGAGGGTGATGCCATTGACGTTCATGGACGTCCAAACTTCCCATTTATTTCCAATGGCATTTCTTCATGTTTGTTCATTCTATTGATGCCAATGTACTTGGATTCCATTGACGCTTATGTAAGTTGATACCATTGACGTCCATGGACGTCCAAAATTTTTCCCATTCATTTTCAATGGGAATTTTTTTTTTTTCCCCCAAATAAACAGAAAATGACTAGATATCAATAGGACGTTTCCCCCAAATGTGCCCGATTGCATTGCTGCTTATGGAGGGTGATGCCATTGACGTCCACGGACGTCCAAACTTCCCATTCATTTCCAATGGCATTTCTTCATGTTTGTTCATTCTATTGATGCCAATGTACTTGGATTCCATTGACGCTTATGTAAGTTGATACCATTGACGTCCATGGACGTCCAAAATTTTTCCCATTCATTTTCAATGGGAATTTTTTTTTTTTCCTCAAATCAACAGAAAATGACTAGATATCATTAGGACGTGTCCCCCAAATGTCCCCGATTGCATTGCCGCTTATGGGGGGTGATGCCATTGACGTCCATGGACGTCCAAACTTCCCATTAATTTCCAAAGGCATTTCTTCATGTTTGTTCATTCTATTGATGCCAATGTACTTGGATTCCATTGATGCTTATGTAAGTTGATACCATTGACGTCCATGGACGTCCAAAATTTTTCCCATTCATTTTCAATGGGAATTTTTTTTTTTCCCCAAATCAACAGAAAATGACTAGATATCATTAGGACGTGTCCCCCAAATGTCCCCGATTGCATTGCCGCTTATGGAGGGTGATGCCATTGACGTTCATGGACGTCCAAACTTCCCATTCATTTCCAATGGCATTTCTTCATGTTTGTTCATTTTATTGATGCCAATGTACTTGGATTCCATTGACGCTTATGTAAGTTGATACCATTGACGTCCATGGACGTCCAAAATTTTTCCCATTCATTTTCAATGGGAATTTTTTTTTTTTTCCCAAATCAACAGAAAATGACTACATATCAATAGGACGTGTCCCCCAAACTTCCCCGATTCCATTAACAATTATGGAGGGTGCTGCCATTGACGGACATGGACGTCCAATTCTCCCAATCTTTTCTAATGGCTTTAACTTTGTTTAGTGCCAATGACTGGCATTATGGTCCATTCTATTGATAGACCTGAGTGGGGCTAAGATTTGTATCTCCACAGAGGAAAGACCAAGGTGTGTAATTTCTCCCGAAATTGCAGTTTCTAGTTATATCATCAAATTATTCTCCGCGTTTTTTCGGCGCGCCGCGCAGCCCGAACCGTACCACCGATCGGCACCATTCAAGTATTGACACGACCGGATTTTTCGCGCGACGCAGGGACTTTTTCAAAATCCCCCGAAAAATTTTCCGTTCGCCCGTAAATGGCAATTTTCCGAAAAAAAAAAAAAGTTAAAAAATGTATCTAGTCCTACAATTTTTGACCAAATCACATAATTTGGGTATCAAAAATTCCGGGACGATGAGGGGCATAAAAGTTGTATACAGAATTTGGCAAAAATTTACGGTTCCCCGGAAATTTGCCAAAAACTTTCCTATTCATTTTGAATGAAAAAAAAACGCACGCTGCACAGCCCGAACCGTTTGACCGATCGGCACCGTTCAAATATCGGCACGACCGGAATTTTCGCGCAACGATGGGAATTTTTCAAACGGACCCGAAAATGTTTCCCTTCGCCCGTAAACGGCAATTTTCCGGGAAAAAAAAAAAGTTTCAAAATGTATCTAGTCCTACAATTTTTGACCAAATCACACAATTTGGGCATCAAAAATTCCGGGACGGTGAGGGGCATAAAAGTTGTATACAGAATTTGGAAAAAAATTACGCTTCCTCGGAAATTTGCCAAAAACTATCCCATTCATTTCGAATGGGAAAAGTCCCATTCACTTCCAATGGGATTTCCAATGGAATTTACATTGCATTGATGCCATTGACGGCCATGCATGTCGAATCTACTGATGCCAATGTACTTGGATTCAATTGACTATATGGATGTCGATGCCATTGACTGCCATGGACGTCCAAAAATTTTCCCATTCATTTTCAATGGGGGAAAAAACAAAATTACCCCAAATCAACAGAAAATGACCAGATATCAATAGGACGTGTCCCCCAAACTTCCCCAATTCCATTGACGCTTATGAAGGGTGCCGCCATTGACTTACATGGACGTCCAAAATTTTTCCCATTCATTTTCAATGGGGAAAAAACTAAATTTCTCCAAATCAACAGAAAATGACCAGATATCAATAGGACGTATATCCCAAACGTCCCCAATTCCATTGACGCTTATGGGGGGTGCTGCCATTGACGTCCATGGACGTCCAAAATTTTACCCATTCATTTTCAATGGGAATTTTTTTTTTTTCCTCAAATCAACAGAAAATGACTAGATATCAATAGGACCTGTCCCCCAAATGTCCCCGATTGCATTGCTGCTTATGGAGGGTGATGCCATTGACGTCCACGGACGTCCAAACTTCCCATTAATTTCCAATGGCATTTCTTCATGTTTGTTCATTCTATTGATGCCAATGTACTTGGATTCCATTGACGCTTATGTAAATTGATACCATTGACGTCCATGGACGTCCAAAATTTTTCCCATTCATTTTCAATGGGAATTTTTTTTTTTTTCCCCAAATCAACAGAAAATGACTAGATATCAATAGGACGTTTCCCCCAAATGTGCCCGATTGCATTGCTGCTTATGGAGGGTGATGCCATTGACGTCCACGGACGTCCAAACTTCCCATTAATTTCCAATGGCATTTCTTCATGTTTGTTCATTCTATTGATGCCAATGTACTTGGATTCCATTGACGCTTATGTAAGTTCATACCATTGACGTCCATGGACGTCCAAAATTTTCCCCATTCATTTTCAATGGGAATTTTTTTTTTTTTCCCCAAATCAACAGAAAATGACTAGATATCATTAGGACGTTTCCCCCAAATGTCCCCGATTGCATTGCCGCTTATGGAGGGTGATGCCATTGACGTCCATGGACGTACAAACTTCCCATTCATTTCCAATGGCATTTCTTCATGTTTGTTCATTCTATTGATGCCAATGTACTTGGATTCCATTGACGCTTATGTAAGTTGACACCATTGACGTCCATGGACGTCCAAAATTTTTCCCATTCATTTTCAATGGGAATTTTTTTTTTTTTTTCCAAATCAACAAAAAATGACTCGATATCATTAGGACGTGTCCCCCAAACTTCCCCGATTCCATTAACAATTATGAAAGGTGCCGCCATTGACGTCCATGGACGTCCAATTCTCCCATTGATTTCTAATGGCTTTTACTTTGTTTTGTGCCAATGACTGGCATTATGATCCATTCTATTGATAGACCTGAGTGGGGCTAAGATCTCTATCTCCACAGAGGAAAGACCAAGGTGTGTAATTTCTCCCGAAATTGCAGTTTCTAGTTATTATTATTATTCAATAATTGTTGACGTTTTTTTCGGCGCGCCGCGCAGCCCGAACCGTACCTCCGATCGGTACCGTTCAAGTATCAGCACGACCGGAATTTTCGCGCGACGATGGGAATTTTTCAAACGGCCCCGAAAAATTTTCCGTTCGCCCGTAAACGGCAATTTTCCGAAAAATAAAAAAAGTTTAAAAATGTATCTAGTCCTACAATTTTTGACCAAATCACATAATTTGGGCATCAAAAATTCCGGGACGTTGAGGGGCATAAAAGTTGTATACAGAATTTGGCAAAAATTTACGGTTCCCCGGAAATTTGCCAAAAACTTTCCTGTTCATTTTGAATGGAAAAAAAACGCGCGCTTCACAGCCCGAACCGTTAGACCGATCGGCAACGTTCGAGTATCGGCACGACCGGAATTTTCGCGTGACACAGGAAACTTTACAAATGGCCCCGAAAATTTTTCCGTTCGTCCGTAAACGGCAATTTTCCATGAAAAAAAAAAAAAGTTTCAAAATATATCTAGTCCTACAATTTTTGACCAAATCACATAATTTGGGCATCAAAAATTCCGGGACGGTGAGGGGCATAAAAGTTGTATACAGAATTTGGAAAAAAATTACGCTTCCTCGGAAATTTGCCAAAAACTATCCCATTCATTTCGAATGGGAAAAATCCCATTCACTTCCAATGGGATTTCCAAGGGAATTTACATTGCATTGATGCCATTGACGGCCATGCATGTCGAATCTACTGATGCCAATGTACTTGGATTCAATTGACTATATGGATGTCGATGCCATTGACTGCCACGGACGTCCAAAATTTTTCCCATTCATTTTCAATGGGGAAAAAACAAAATTTCCCCAAATAAACAGAAAATGGCCAGATATCAATAGGACGTGTCCCCCAAACTTCCCCAATTCCATTGACGCTTATGGGGGGTGCTGCCATTGACTTCCATGGACGTCCAAAATTTTCCCCATTCATTTTCAATGGGGAAAAAACTAAATTTCTCCAAATCGACAGAAAATGACCAGATATCAATAGGACGTATACCCCAAACGTCCCCAACTCCATTGACGCTTATGTGGGGTGCTGCCATTGACGTCCATGGACGTCCAAAATTTTTCCCATTCATTTTCAATGGGAATTTTTTTTTTTCCCCAAATCAACAAAAAATGACCAGATATCAATAGGACGTGTACCCCAAATGTCCCCGATTGTATTGCTGCTTATGGAGGGTGATGCCATTGACGTCCATGGACGTCCAAACTTCCCATTAATTTCTAATGGCATTTCTTCATGTTTGTTCATTCTATTGATGCCAATGTACTTGGTATCCATTGACGCTTATGTAAGTTGATACCATTGACGTCCATGGACGTCCAAAATTTTTCCCATTCATTTTCAATGGGAATTTTTTGTATTTCCCCAAATCAACAAAAAATGACCAGATATCAATAGGACGTGTCCCCCAAATGTCCCCGATTGTATTGCTGCTTATATAGGGTGATGCCATTGACGTCCATGGACGTCCAAACTTCACCATTAATTTCTAATGGCATTTCTTCATGTTTGTTCATTCTATTGATGCCAATGTACTTGGTATCCATTGACGCTTATGTAAGTTGATACCATTGACGTCCATGGACGTCCAAAATTTTTCCCATTCATTTTCAATGGGAATTTTTTTTTTTTGCCCAAATCAACAAAAAATGACCAGATATCAATAGGACGTGTACCCCAAATGTCCCCAATTACAATGATGCTTATGGAGGGTGCTGCCATTGACGGCCATGGACGTCCAACTCTCCCAATCTTTTCTAATGGCATTTCTTCATGTTTGTTCATTCTATTGATGCCAATGTACTTGGTATCCATTGACGCTTATGTAAGTTGATACCATTGACGTCCATGGACGTCCAAAATTTTTCCCATTCATTTTCAATGGGAATTTTTTTTTTTTCCCAAATCAACAAAAAATGACCATATATCAATAGGACGTGTACCCCAAATGTCCCCGATTGTATTGCTGCATATGGAGGGTGATGCCATTGACGTCTATGGACGTCCAAACTTCCCATTAATTTCTAATGGCATTTCTTCATGTTTGTTCATTCTATTGATGCCAATGTACTTGGTATCCATTGACGCTTATGTAAGTTGATACAATTGACGTCCATGGACGTCCAAAATTTTTCCCATTCATTTTAAATGGGAATTTTTTTTTTTTCCCCAAATCAACAAAAAATGACCAGATATCAATAGGACGTGTCCCCCAAATGTCCCCGATTGTATTGCTGCTTATGGAGGGTGATGCCATTGACGTCCATGGACGTCCAAACTTCCCATTCATTTCTAATGGCATTTCTTCATGTTTGTTCATTCTATTGATGCCAATGTACTTGGTATACATTGACGCTTATGTAAGTTGATACTATTGACGTCCATGGACGTCCAAAATTTTTCCCATTCATTTTCAATGGGAATTTTTTTTTTTTGCCCAAATCAACAAAAAATGACCAGATATCAATAGGACGTGTACCCCAAATGTCCCCAATTACAATGATGCTTATGGAGGGTGCTGCCATTGACGGCCATGGACGTCCAACTCTCCCAATATTTTCTAATAGCTTTTACTTTGTTTAGTGCCATTGACTGGCATTATGGTCCATTCTATTGATAGACCTGAGTGGGGCTAAGATTTGTATCTCCACAGAGGAAAGACCAAGGTGTAATTTCTCCCGAAATTGCAGTTTCTAGTTATTATTATTATTATTATGCAATGGTTTCTCCGCGTTTTTTCGGCGCGCCGCGCAGCCCGAACCGTACCACCGATCGGCACCGTTCAAGTATCGACACGACCGGAATTTTCGCGCGACGATGGGAATTTTTCAAACGACCCCGAAAAATTTTTCGTTCGCCCGTAAACGGCAATTTTCCGATTTTTTACAACTTTTTCAAAACGCTACTTGTCCTACAATTTTTGACCAAATCACATAATTTGGACATCAAAAATTCCGGGACGGTGGGGGGCATAAAGATTGTATACAGAATTTGGAAAAAATTTACGGTTCTCCGGATATTTGCCAAAAACTATCCCATTCATTTCCAATGGGAAAAGTTCCCATTCACTTTCAATAGTATTTCCAATGGACTTTACATTGCATTGATGCCATTGACGGCCATGCATGTCGAATCTATTGATGCCAATGTACTTGGATTCATTTGACTATATGGATGTCGATGCCATTGACGGCCATGGACGTCCAAAATTTTTCCCATTCATTTTCAATGGGGAAAAAACTACATTTCCCCAAATCAACAGAAAATGACCAGACATTAATAGGACGTATACCCCAAACGTCCCCAACTCCATTGACGCTTATGGGGGGTGCTGCCATTGACGTCCATGGACGTCCAAAATTTTTCCCATTCATTTTCAATGGGGAAAACACTAAATTTCCCCAAATCATCAGAAAATGACCAGTTATCAATAGTACGTCTCCCCCAAACGTTCCGAACTCCATTGACGCTTATAGGGGGTGCTGCCATTGACGTCCATGGACGTCCAAAAATTTTCCCATTCATTTTCAATGGGGAAAAAACTAAATTTCCCCAAATCAACAGAAAATGACCAGATATTAATAGGACGTATACCCCAAACGTCCCCAATTCCATTTACGCTTATGGAGGGTGATGCCATTGACGTTCATGGACGTCCAAACTTCCCATTCATTTCCAATGGCATTTCTTCATGTTTGTTCATTCTATTGATGCCAATGTACTTGGATTCCATTGACGCCTATGTAAGTTGATACCATTGACGTCCATGGACGTCCAAAATTTTTCCCATTCATTTTCAATGGGAATTTTTTTGTTTTCCCCAAAATCAACAAAAAATGACTAGATATCATTAGGACGTGTCCCCCAAATGTCCCCGATTGCATTGCCGCTTATGGAGGGTGATGCCATTGACGTTCATGGACGTCCAAAATTTCCATTCATTTCCAATGGCATTTCTTCATGTTTGTTCATTCTATTGATGCCAATGTACTTGGATTCCATTGACGCTTATGTAAGTTGATACCATTGACGTCCATGGACGTCCAAAATTTTTCCCATTCATTTTCAATGGGAATTTTTTTTTTTTTCCCCAAATCAACAGAAAATGACTGGATATCATTAGGACGTGTCCCCCAAATGTCCCCGATTGCATTGCCGCTTACGGAGGGTGATGCCATTGACGTTCATGGACGTCCAAACTTCCCATTTATTTCCAATGGCATTTCTTCATGTTTGTTCATTCTATTGATGCCAATGTACTTGGATTCCATTGACGCTTATGTAAGTTGATACCATTGACGTCCATGGACGTCCAAAATTTTTCCCATTCATTTTCAATGGGAATTTTTTTTTTTTTCCCCAAATCAACAGAAAATGACTAGATATCAATAGGACGTTTCCCCCAAATGTGCCCGATTGCATTGCTGCTTATGGAGGGTGATGCCATTGACGTCCACGGACGTCCAAACTTCCCATTCATTTCCAATGGCATTTCTTCATGTTTGTTCATTCTATTGATGCCAATGTACTTGGATTCCATTGACGCTTATGTAAGTTGATACCATTGACGTCCATGGACGTCCAAAATTTTTCCCATTCATTTTCAATGGGAAATTTTTTTTTTTCCTCAAATCAACAGAAAATGACTAGATATCATTAGGACGTGTCCCCCAAATGTCCCCGATTGCATTGCCGCTTATGGGGGGTGATGCCATTGACGTCCATGGACGTCCAAACTTCCCATTAATTTCCAAAGGCATTTCTTCATGTTTGTTCATTCTATTGATGCCAATGTACTTGGATTCCATTGATGCTTATGTAAGTTGATACCATTGACGTCCATGGACGTCCAAAATTTTTCCCATTCATTTTCAATGGGATTTTTTTTTTTTCCCCAAATCAACAGAAAATGACTAGATATCATTAGGACGTGTCCCCCAAATGTCCCCGATTGCATTGCCGCTTATGGAGGGTGATGCCATTGACGTTCATGGACGTCCAAACTTCCCATTCATTTCCAATGGCATTTCTTCATGTTTGTTCATTTTATTGATGCCAATGTACTTGGATTCCATTGACGCTTATGTAAGTTGATACCATTGACGTCCATGGACGTCCAAAATTTTTCCCATTCATTTTCAATGGGAATTTTTTTTTTTTTCCCAAATCAACAGAAAATGACTACATATCAATAGGACGTGTCCCCCAAACTTCCCCGATTCCATTAACAATTATGGAGGGTGCTGCCATTGACGGACATGGACGTCCAATTCTCCCAATCTTTTCTAATGGCTTTAACTTTGTTTAGTGCCAATGACTGGCATTATGGTCCATTCTATTGATAGACCTGAGTGGGGCTAAGATTTGTATCTCCACAGAGGAAAGACCAAGGTGTGTAATTTCTCCCGAAATTGCAGTTTCTAGTTATTATTATTATTATTATGCAATGGTTTCTCCGCGTTTTTTCGGCGCGCCGCGCAGCCCGAACCGTACCACCGATCGGCACCGTTCAAGTATCGACACGACCGGAATTTTCGCGCGACGATGGGAATTTTTCAAACGACCCCGAAAAATTTTTCGTTCGCCCGTAAACGGCAATTTTCCGATTTTTTACAACTTTTTCAAAACGCTACTTGTCCTACAATTTTTGACCAAATCACATAATTTGGACATCAAAAATTCCGGGACGGTGGGGGGCATAAAGATTGTATACAGAATTTGGAAAAAATTTACGGTTCTCCGGATATTTGCCAAAAACTATCCCATTCATTTCCAATGGGAAAAGTTCCCATTCACTTTCAATAGTATTTCCAATGGACTTTACATTGCATTGATGCCATTGACGGCCATGCATGTCGAATCTATTGATGCCAATGTACTTGGATTCATTTGACTATATGGATGTCGATGCCATTGACGGCCATGGACGTCCAAAATTTTTCCCATTCATTTTCAATGGGGAAAAAACTAAATTTCCCCAAATCAACAGAAAATGACCAGATATTAATAGGACGTATACCCCAAACGTCCCCAACTCCATTGACGCTTATGGGGGGTGCTGCCATTGACGTCCATGGACGTCCAAAATTTTTCCCATTCATTTTCAATGGGGAAAAAACTAAATTTCCTCAAATCATCAGAAAATGACCAGTTATCAATAGTACGTCTCCCCCAAACGTTCCGAACTCCATTGACGCTTATAGGGGGTGCTGCCATTGACGTCCATGGACGTCCAAAAATTTTCCCATTCATTTTCAATGGGGAAAAAACTAAATTTCCCCAAATCAACAGAAAATGACCAGATATTAATAGGACGTATACCCCAAACGTCCCCAATTCCATTTACGCTTATGGAGGGTGATGCCATTGACGTTCATGGACGTCCAAACTTCCCATTCATTTCCAATGGCATTTCTTCATGTTTGTTCATTCTATTGATGCCAATGTACTTGGATTCCATTGACGCCTATGTAAGTTGATACCATTGACGTCCATGGACGTCCAAAATTTTTCCCATTCATTTTCAATGGGAATTTTTTTTTTTTCCCCAAAATCAACAAAAAATGACTAGATATCATTAGGACGTGTCCCCCAAATGTCCCCGATTGCATTGCCGCTTATGGAGGGTGATGCCATTGACGTCCATGGACGTCCAAAATTTCCATTCATTTCCAATGGCATTTCTTCATGTTTGTTCATTCTATTGATGCCAATGTACTTGGATTCCATTGACGCTTATGTAAGTTGATACCATTGACGTCCATGGACGTCCAAAATTTTTCCCATTCATTTTCAATGGGAATTTTTTTTTTTTTCCCCAAATCAACAGAAAATGACTAGATATCAATAGGACGTTTCCCCCAAATGTGCCCGATTGCATTGCTGCTTATGGAGGGTGATGCCATTGACGTCCACGGACGTCCAAACTTCCCATTAATTTCCAATGGCATTTCTTCATGTTTGTTCATTCTATTGATGCCAATGTACTTGGATTCCATTGACGCTTATGTAAGTTGATACCATTGACGTCCATGGACGTCCAAAATTTTTCCCATTCATTTTCAATGGGAAATTTTTTTTTTCCTCAAATCAACAGAAAATGACTAGATATCATTAGGACGTGTCCCCCAAATGTCCCCGATTGCATTGCCGCTTATGGAGGGTGATGCCATTGACGTTCATGGACGTCCAAACTTCCCATTCATTTCCAATGGCATTTCTTCATGTTTGTTCATTTTATTGATGCCAATGTACTTGGATTCCATTGACGCTTATGTAAGTTGATACCATTGACGTCCATGGACGTCCAAAATTTTTCCCATTCATTTTCAATGGGAATTTTTTTTTTTTTCCCAAATCAACAGAAAATGACTACATATCAATAGGACGTGTCCCCCAAACTTCCCCGATTCCATTAACAATTATGGAGGGTGCTGCCATTGACGGACATGGACGTCCAATTCTCCCAATCTTTTCTAATGGCTTTAACTTTGTTTAGTGCCAATGACTGGCATTATGGTCCATTCTATTGATAGACCTGAGTGGGGCTAAGATTTGTATCTCCACAGAGGAAAGACCAAGGTGTGTAATTTCTCCCGAAATTGCAGTTTCTAGTTATTATTCATCTTATTCTCCGCGTTTTTTCGGCGCGCCGCACAGCCCGAACCGCTGCACCGATCGGCACCGTTCGGATATCGAAACGTCCGGAATTTTTGCGCGACGATGGCTTTTTTAAAAAGGGCCCCGAAAAATTTTCCGTTTTCCCGCAAACGGCAATTTTCCAGATTTTTTTTTTTTTTTCAAAATGTATCTAGTCCTACAATTTTTGACCAAATCACATAATTTGGGTATCAAAAATTCCGGGACGGTGAGGGGCATAAAAGTTGTATACAGAATTTGGTAAAAATTTACGGTTCCCCGGTAATTTGCCAAAAACTATCCCATTCATTTCTAATGGGAAAATTTCCCATTCATTTCAATGGGATTTCTATGGAATTTACATTGCATTGATGCCATTGACGGCCATGCATGTCGAATCTACTGATGCCAATGTACTTGGATTCTATTGACTATATGGATGTCGATGCCATTGACGGCCATGGACGTCCAAAATTTTTCCCATTCATTTTCAATGGGGAAAAAACTACATTTCCCCAAATCAACAGAAAATGACCAGATATCAATAGGGCGTCTCCCCCAAACGTCCCCAACTCCATTGACGCTTATAGGGGATGCTGCCATTGACGTCCATGGACGTCCAAAAATTTTCCCATTCATTTTCAATGGGGAAAAAACTAAATTTCCCCAAATCAACAGAAAATGACCAGATATCAATAGGACGTATACCCCAAACGTCCCCAACTCCCTTGACGCTTATGGGGGGTGCTGCCATTGACGTCCCTGGAAGTCCAAAATTTTTCCCATTCATTTTCAATGGGGAAAAAACTAAATTTCCCCAAATCATCAGAAAATGACCAGTTATCAATAGTACGTCTCTCCCAAACGTTCCGAACTCCATTGATGCTTATAGGGGGTGCTGCCATTGACGTCCATGGACGTCCAAAAATTTTCCCATTCATTTTCAATGGGGAAAAAACTAAATTTCCCCAAATCAACAGAAAATGACAGATATTAATAGGACGTATACCCCAAACGTCCCCAATTCCATTTACGCTTATGGAGGGTGATGCCATTGACGTTCATGGACGTCCAATTCTCCCAATCTTTTCTAATGGCTTTTACTTTGTTTAGTGCCATTGACTGGCATTATGGTCCATTCTATTGATAGACCTGAGTGGGGCTAAGATCTGTATCTCCACAGAGGAAAGACCAAGGTGTGTAATTTCTCCCGAAATTGCAGTTTCTAGTTAACAATACTGTTCTTGCAAGATAATTTTATTGCTGACGCTGCGTGTCGGGGTCATAGACATGTTTTGCCCCCACCCCCACAAAAATCAAATCCGCCTATAGCTGGATGATGCCTTCGTTGCCACAGCAACCTGTCAGGCGTGTCTGAAGAGGCCCAGATCTGATTTCGCCACTTGCTTAAAATAGTGTGTACAATCAGCATTAAAAATCAGATTTGAGAAGGAATCCGATTAGGATCGGATGAGGCTGCAGTTTAAACGCAGCCATAGTGTGCTGCTTTGAGATATGAGTGAAATGACTTGACATTTTCTGTTTTGTTTTTTTTAGATTTATCTGCTGTTTTGTTTATTTTCGTGCTTTTACTTGCAAGCTAAAACTTGTAGATACGAGAAAGCTATAATCAGAAATTGGTTGAAAGTGGAACCACCCAACAAACTGATTTTTAAAGCTAAAGAAAGAATATACCATCTTCTTTCACCAGGAAAAAAAAGTTTGTGTCTACCTTTTTCCATTTTTTTATTAATCGCTAGTCATCCATAGGGCTGATTCACCAAATTAGTACGTCTCGTATCTGAAACTGTGCATTACTGCCAACCACTGGCACTTTTGTGGTAGTAAAATTGTTTCGAAGTTCACACTGAAGCAGCACTTGACCCTCTGCCACACATTCCCAATGAAGACAAAAGCAAATTCCATGGGGCAATTAATTAATAGAGCACACACGACAAGCCTGTCACCTTTTCTGCTCGTGCAGCAGTGCGAAGAGCGACCCTCCTGAGATGTACTGAGTGACGATGGCGAACTGGCTAGGGTCGTCCAGACAGGCGCCCACAAACTGAATGATGCAAGGGTGGTTGAGGCGACACAGGATGGACACCTCGCGGCAGAACATGTCCACGTCTGACTTGGAGCAGTATGTGTTGGCTCTGTAGCTGCATACGGCAGCGAAATAGACTCTTTGTTAGAAAGCTGGAGTTGAATGAAATGTGTTCTGAAGATATTTACCGTTTTATTGCCACTATTTTGTTGCGGCACTTGCCTTTGTAAACCCTGCCAAAGGAGCCTGTGGGAGAAAGGTTGACACTTTTGACTAATGTTTTTTGGAAGAAATCGCCACCTGTTCTCCTCCTTTGAACCTTGTGATTTTTACAGACTAACTAGCATCTTGTTTCCTGCCTAAATAAATGTCCTTAGCAGCTGAGAACGTCACAGTGACGTTGCCACTTTGGCAGAGCCTCTACATGCTCGGGCAAGTTCCGTTATCCAGCAACACTCTGAGTGTAGATGCCTCAAATGCATCTTTAGCTTTGTTGCTAAAGTAGCATTGCTACATACTCTATGTGAGAGAAGGCGAGTTATTTACAGTTTCAAGTCGACTTGTTGTCAAGAGAAGATACTTGCTGCCACGACAAAACAATTATTTTACGCTAATCATGGGTGGTTCGACAGATTTACTGTAAAAAGAACTAGGGCCGTCAAAATGATCGCGTTAACGGGCGGTAATTAATTTTTTTTGTTATTAATCACGTTAAAATATTTGACGCATTTAACGCACAAACCCCGCTCAAACAGATTAAAATGACAGCACAGTGTAATGTCCACTTGTAACTTGTGTTTTTTACAGTGTTTTGTCGCCCTCTGCTGCGCTTGGGTGCGACTGATTTTATGGGTTGCAGCACCACATGAGCATAGTGTAATTATTGACATCCACAATGGCGAGCTACTAGTTTATTTTTTGATTGAAAATTTTACAAATTTAATTACAACGAAAACATTAAGAGGAGTTTTAATATAAAATTCCTATAACTTGTATTAACATTTATCTTTTAAGAACTACAAGTATTTCTATCCATGGATCGCTTTAACAGAATGTTAATAATGTTAATGCCATCTTGTTGATTTATTGTTATAATAAACAAATACAGTACTTATGTACCGTATGTTGAATGTATATAACCGTCTTGCGTCTTATCTTTCCATTCCAACAATAATTTACATAAAAATATGGCATATTTTATAGATGGTTTGAATTGCGATTAATTACGATTAATTAATTTTTAAGCTGTGATTAACTCGATTAAAAATTTTAATCGTTTGACAGCCCTAAAGAGAACTATTAACCACATTGTGTTTTGATGAAGCTGCTATGCTAGCACCGCCGCTAGCCAAGCCAATCAACGACTATTGGGATTTCATTGTCGAAGAAGGCTTCATATGTTGCTTGGTGACACTACAATAAGAATAATTTAATCCGAACCATGAGTGGTTGGGCAGGTTTAAAGAGATAGGCTATCCACAGTGTGCTAAACAAAACTGCTATTCTAACACAAATTTGCTAGCTGAATTTCGGTTAGGGTAGGCTATGAGGGCTGCAGGATAAGGTTTCAAGGTAAATTAGATTTATTTTTTTCTTCTTCACAATCATAGCAACGTGGTTTTTAAAGTTAAGTGCCTTTGTGGTATCAGACTAGCTTCGAACACACCAGTGAAACTTGTGACGGTGTTAGGCTGTACATGAATGACAAGAAGGTACATAAGGAACAAACATGGTTGACAAACATTTTGATCAATTTCTCGGCATCTTTCTGTGTAACTATCCCATATTAAAATGTGGACCCTTTACTTTATTCAGATGCAGCTTATACGTATGTACATTTATTTAATTTTTTTTCCTGAATTTTGCTCAATTTGGGATGTGGGTCTCATGGTCAAGTATTCTCCATCATGTAGAATTAACAGTAGATGCAAGTTTGTTTTTAAAGTTACCTGATCCAATAATTTCATTAAATTCCAGCTCTGAGAGTTGAAGATGGAAATGAGAAGGGAGGCTGGCCCTCAGGAGAAGAACTTCTGCTTTCTCTGGGGGGGAAAAAAAAACATCATTTAACAGAAAACACTTACCCTAATTTTTCAGACTATGAGACGCTACTGTTTTCCCCTCATTTTGAATCCTGCAGTTTATAGTCCAGTGCGGCTTATTTGTTGATTGATTTGGGTTAATAGGCAACACTTTATTTGACAGGGGCGTCATAACACTGCCATAAGACCGTAATAATTATAGCATGACACTATCATTGGCGTTAATGAATGCTAATGATAGATGTCTTTAAGTGTCATCCGGCAAATTATGTCATTAACTCCATTTATGTCCAGCTCGGATCTTTTACATCCATTCAAAAGTGAGATAATTTGCCAGATGACACAGGATGACATTTGTAATCAGCATTTACGAATGCTCATGGCAGTGTCGTGTCATAATAATGATGGTCTTATGACAGTCTTATGGCACCACTGTCAAATAAATTGTTACCAAATACCATAACTAGCAACTAATGAAACAACTGAAACAGTAACCGAAGAAATAATTAGCGAAGACATGAATTTTGATTGTTATTTACATCTGTAGCGCTGCAATGCATGCTAGGAGGCATGTTGGACGACAAAAGTGTTGACAGCAGGTGGCAGCAGAGGTTGACTGTCTCCCCCAAGGGAGCAGCGATGGCCAAATGAAGCTTCTTACAGCAATGAAGGTTTGCAGCCAATTGGTTCAAAGCTTCATGGCGGTTCATTTGGTCTTATGACCGTTGTCGAATAAAGTGTTATTGGTTAAGATCTTTTGGTGTAAATACAATAAAAACAGCTCCAGCATATAGTAGGGCTGGGCGATATGGCCTTAAACATGTATCACGATAAATTGAGCAGATTTATCTCGATAACGATAAATGACGATAAATTCGCCCAAGCGGACTGTTATATAATTTGAAAATCTGAATCAATGCATGAAATACAGATTAACTATTTCTTGTTGATAAACTTACCAGCATTCAATTTGATATACTGTATTTAACAATTGTACATGCAGTCTAAACATTAAGTTTATAAAAATGTATTGTAAGCAATAAGAATTCAAGTATGAACATTTATAACAGCGTGTTTGACTTGAACAATGTACATTGTCAAAATCAATATGCCTGTGCAAACATGTAATTGTAACACAAATGACTTGAACAGTACACTTCAAAAAGACAACTTATTGTTAATGGCTGCTGTGACATAATTATTAAATATAAGTGTTTACTTTATGGTTTAAGGGTTTTTTTCCCCCCAGTGCATTTTTTAATAAATGCACGCACAATAAAAATAGCTGGGGCCATTTCTCGGTCATTATAAGTTTTGCCGTTGGATTGTACTTTATGCTGAATGCTTTACCATCACAAAAACTATCAGAGGAATCGCACACAGACAGATACAAAATAACGCCACATAGTAATTGCTAGATGCAGTCCGTGCCCAATCCACTCATAAAGTTCAGCCGTTTCGACAAGGTTAGAGCCGCTATCCGACTCCATAACGTTCATTTGTAGCGTTAGCCGCTAGCTAGCGTTAGCCTGGCAACCAGTAGAAAGCACTGAAAGCACCATCTCCGGAAATCGTGAGAACAAAGGAGGACAGCGGGTGAAAGCCCGTCTGGATGCCACCAAGAGTCTACTAAATGTCAGTTGAAAGTTTGGTGAACCTCCCTTAAGCCACACTCCATCACGTTTTGCTTGTAGCGTTAGCTGCTAGCGTTAGCTTACCGGGCTTTTGTTTGATTGGCTTCCTGATGATCACTTGACTCCCTACGTAAGCACATTCACTGCTTTCTTAAAGGGGAATGAACATAGACGAACAACACAGAATCAATGCGGGATGAAAAGACTATATTTTCTTGTTTTATTAATTTACCGAATTTACTGACATGGTCAAAATTACGTCGGTCATCGTTAAGAATTTCGGTGACGGTAAATTTTCGGTTTATCGCCCTGCTCTAGCATATAGTCCAGTGAGGCTTATCTATGAACAAATGCAGTTTTCGTATCAAATTTGGTGGGTGGCCGCTTATAGTCAGGGTAGGCCTTATAGTCTGAAAATTATGGTCCTTTATAGTAAACTTATTGGCTAGCAATTATGTCAATATTTGTCAAAACTATTTTTGACAGGGACCCAGTTGAAATAGGTTGGATTCTTGTCAATAGCACTGAAACGTTGATATTATTTTACTAAAGAAAGGCTCAGTCTTGTTTTGTTTATTTGCAGCTTCCCTGGCAACTGTGTGTGCGTACATGTGAGATGACAATGAAGTAAAAATATGGGAAAACGCATTCTACTTCGTTACCTTTCGTCATGCTCTTGATCTTCCCCAGAGGGGACGGCACAGAAACATACGATCCGTCTGAAACAGAGTCAACAAACGTTGACATTTTCATGTGACTGTTTGCTTCGCTCAGATGGATTTGAACTCACCCCCTCCTGGCTGAGAGTACTCATTGCAGGGGGAGTCATCGGGGCGCTTGTAGTGTTTTAGCAACGTGACGATCGCATCGTGACCTGCGGTTGAAATATCGGCAAAAAACAGCATTTGCAATTCGGCTTGTCATGAGGGTGGTTGGCATGCCCCATAGATACCGCACGATGGCAGTCACACACTTTTTCCTGTCAAAACAAAACAATGGCCTGACAGGCTACAGCTCCTCCCCCCGCAATTCCTTAGTCACCTTTCTCATAAGCCCACATGAGGCAGGTCTGCTCATCCTTCTCCCCGCTAGACCGACTGGGATCGCAAGCTACCAGATTCATGTCGGCACCGTTGTCCAGCAGGAATTGCACTAGGCGGATGTGACCGTGAAAACAGGCGCTATGCAGGGCTGAAAGACAACATAAGAAACAATCATCCATGTACTGTAGCAGTGAATTACTAATTGGCTGATATTGACAGTGATAGACATCCACTTCATTTTAACTACGGTAATTGGAAGTCTATTGGTTTCAATTCAATGGCAGCTAAGGAGTTAACAGTGAAACCCCGCTATATCACACTTCATCGTATGTGCTTTACTGTAGGGCTGCAGCTATCGAATATTTTAGTAATCAAGTAATCGACTGAAAATTCTATCGATTTATCGAGTAATCGGATAAAACTTTTTTTTTTAGGTAAAGAGCAATTATAAATATAAATGAGAAAAAAAGACATTTAAACCAATATTGAACCATTTTCAGTCAATCAATGTCTTTATTTTCGATGTACATTGTTGAAAACAGCCAACAATTGCATCTAAGATGTGACTAGAAAAAAAATTCACTGCTTTCACTCAAAAAAACTTCTAGATCTTATTAAAATAAACATATTTCTTACTTAAAAATGTAATTACGCTTGATAACACACATCACTTGAAAGCTACGTGGTTTTCCCAAGTGTTTCAATTTAATTTCCATTTGTGTCAAGCTATTTTTAAGTTTTAGTTAAGTTTTAAGTTAGTCTAAACTGTAAGTACTGGTAGGATTTTGAGTTTTTGCAGTGTTCAAAATAAATGTATGATACCTGCTGTATTGGAGCACATTTATTCAGTAATGACTACTGAGCTAAAACTGACAGTTAGCTTTATTATGTTCTAATTTTACACCCTCATCACTCTACAGCGCTGTGTTTTTACAAATTAAATAAAGCCTGTATGTAAGACATGTTAGCCACTCATCAACAGTGGTCATAATCAATAGAAACTTAGCCCTCCGAAGGGCTAACGTTAGCGAGTGACAGTAACGTTATATTTATTAGCGATGAGAAGTCTACTGCTTAAAGATGGCGGCTGTTTACTAACGCTGCCCAGACGCGGCCGAGTCTGGCATTTCGCATCTAGTCTTAAATGCATGCGATATCTATGAGACGCCTCGGACACTACCTGCTACGAAACTAGCATCATGTGGGTGTATTTTTTAGCAACGTCGGTGTAGTTTGTAGCGGCTGTCGGCTGCGGTAAGTTTTTTTTTTATTGTTTTTTTTTTGTTATTGCTTCCTCCTCTACGCACGTGATGTCAGCGCGTTGTCCCGAATTAAAAGTAGTCCGGGCAAAACGTGATGCTTAGAGCTGGCAAAATTAAAACGATTCCTCGAGGTGAATAAAATTACTCGGACCAGTTTTTAAACTCGAGTTACTCGAGTTGCTCGAGTATTCGTTTCAGCTCCACTTTGCTGTATTGCAGATTTTTACTGAATTGTTTTTGAACATAGGTTTTACATTCACTGCGTTGATAAGCATATTCCCCACTTAAATATGAATGTTCACTCCCAGTGATCAATATTTATTAGACCACACGGGAGGAGGGCTCTATCTCTCATTCGCATTGTTGTTCTTCTTAGTGAGGACACTATCTAAAATGGCTACTCCTCTGTTATTCAAGGACAGATCAGAATGAAATTTGGTAGAGATATTAAAAGGATATATATTCATCAATCCCATTTTTTTTTTTTTTGTCTCAGGACTGCGGATTTTTTGTTTCCTGTAGGTTACGAGTTAGCTGGTAGAGGTCTCTGGGCTGATGAGACATCTAAGGAGCGTAGGGTGGTCGCAGTTTAATTTTGAACTTTTTTTTTAATTTATTATTATTATTAATTATTTAACATTTTGATGTTATTTATAGGATTTGTAAATAAAGTTTAAAAAAACGTCACTTGACATTGACAAATATATTTGTCACTTAGAATCCAAACAACCATCAATTATTATTTAAATATTTTTTTTAATAAATATAATTGTTGTTGTTCTTTCACTGTTGTGTATCTATTAATTCTAGATGTTAATTATTATTAATGATGGGGCGAAATGGGCCGAGGTTCCGAAGCTTGTGTCGAGTAATGGGAGGGGCGTTTCCCATTACGCTTGTATCGAGGCGCGCGTCATTTCGGCAGAACCCGGAAATGATGACGTGTAAAGCTTCGGCGGCCGGCAGAATCACGTAAACACTTCGGGAGTGGTCGGGAGTTGGCGCGCATTGCAAACATAGCACAGACTACGGTATAAATTGGTTGCAAAACGCAATGGCGATCGCCTGTTATCTCACATTTTGTGGATTTCGGGCTCCTATAGTTGTTACACCTGTGCGCAACAGTGCAACTTGTGCAATCTTTTTTCAAGCCTTGTCCGTTGTTTTTTTTTGTTCATGTCGCATTTTCCCAGATATGTTAGATTATAAATAATCGATCCAAACAAAAAAAAAAATTGAAAAATAACATTTAAAAGGGTAACTATATGAAACAGAAAATCTCAACCACTCCTTGTTGTCTGCAATTTCTGCATTGCGACCCTTGTTATATCACCATGTTTCAGCCATAAAAAAAAAAAAAAAATCCAGCTGTGGCCATTCACAGCTGTGTCTTGACACTCGGTGATACTGTACGTGCTGCATGGAGTTTTGGGATCGAAACAAGGCAAGTACGCGATAATATCTCGTTAAAATCGTGGCGTATTTAATTCTGCTCTCGCGTGCTCTCGCCTCCAGTTCGGGTTTTGCTGTTTAAAAGAAAAGTTTTTTTTTAAATACATACTGTTCAAAATTTTTGGTGCCCCAGAAAATACAGATTTTAAGCTTTCCAATGATGTATCACACATGCATAAAGGACAATTTTGAAATTTGGCCAAATTGGGGGTCTCAGAGCGGAACTTCAAGTCACCTTAGTGTTTTCCGCCATATATACTGTATATATTAGGGTTGTTCCGATCATGTTTTTTTTTGCTCCCGATCCGATCGTTTTAGTTTGAGTATCTGCCGATCACGATATTTCCCGATCCGATTGCTTTTTTTTTGCTCCCAATTCAATTCCAATCATTCCCGATAATTTTTCCCGATCATATACATTTTGGCAATGCATTAAGAAAAAAATGAATAAAACTCGGACGAATATATACAGTGGGGAGAACAAGTATTTGATACACTGCCAATGGGTTTTCCCATTGGGGAGAACAAGTATTTGATACACTGCCACTGTACATTCAACATACAGTACATACATAAGTACTGTATTTGTTTATTATGACAATAACTCCTCAAGATGGCATTTACATTATTAACATTCTTTCTGTGAGAGGGATCCACGGATGGAAAGACTTGTAATTCTTAAAGGATAAATGTGACTTTGTATATTGTGACTAAATATTGCCATCTAGTGTATTTGTTGAGCTTTCAGTAAATGATACTGTAGACATTTAACTGTTCTGCCCAAATGCATGATGGGAAGTGCAACCATGACTGTGCGTAGTGGCACCAATTGATATATCTTCTCTGCGTTGGGAATTAACATAAGGTGTTAAGAAAAAGATCAAGTACTACCTTTCTTCCCCACATTGCTTCCCACGATATTTCTAATTGTTGAGAGAGGGATTGTAAGGCTTTAGCCATTTAAAAAAAGGCTCCAAAGACTGCCAAAGTTTACTCTACTCATTTTACGCTGCCTTTTAGCTCTATATATAGGAAAAGGGCGCCATTATAGATTGAACGCGACAATGCGTGAGTGGGTCGTGCAGCGCATGCGTTAATTGCGTTGAATATTTTAACGTGATTAATTTTTTAAAAATTGATTACCGCCGTTTACGCGATAAATTTGATAGCCCTACTTTAAGCCAAAACTAAAGACTCTGGATGAGTGCAAGACATTTTGTCTGTAACATTAAATACAATTAGAAAACAATTTAATCAAAATATATATATATATATATATATTAAAAAAAGGCATGTCCGATATTTTTTTGCTGATTCCAATACTTTGAAAATGACGTGATCGGACCCGATCGATGCCGATCGATCGGGGCATCTTTAGTATATATACTGTGTGTTTGAATATTTTCAAATGTTAGGAAAAAGTCACCTGTGTGCCCATCTCTTCCCTGGTGGTTGATGCTCATTGCATTCTGGCTCAGCAAAAACTTAACCATCTCCAGGTCTTTGCCATAGGTGCATGCGCTGAAAATTTTTAAGAAGGTAGATCATTACAACGGTGGTCACGATTGAAGAAAATATG
The DNA here is from genome assembly GCF_030265065.1 of Corythoichthys intestinalis. Taxonomy (NCBI): domain Eukaryota; kingdom Metazoa; phylum Chordata; class Actinopteri; order Syngnathiformes; family Syngnathidae; genus Corythoichthys; species Corythoichthys intestinalis. Next base: position 49,472,579 of record NC_080401.1, on the reverse strand, counting down.
GTAAAACCTCATACCTGTGCAGCGAAGTCTCGCTAAAAATATTCTCCTTGATGAGACTTTCTGTACCAGACAGCTGGATAATCTCCTTCACCACATCATATTTGCCATTATAGCAAGCTCTGGGTAGGAAGAGGACACATCAGCTGGCTCGACACACGAAATACAGTGACAGTGTCCGGTTGCATTACAAGTGTAACGGCGTGTCTCCGTAGATGTTGGCGGCGTGCGCTTGTGCGTCAAAGTTGCCCTGAAGAAGGAAACGAACGACCTCATGGTGGCCAAAACGGGCGCAGAAGTGGAGGGGCACGTGGTCCTCGTTGTCTTGAGCATTCACTGGAAAGAGTTGCAACCACAAAAGAAAAATGTATTTAAAAAAAAACTTCCAGAGTAAAAAAAAAAAAAAAAAAAAAAAAAAAACTGAAAAACTTGTATTAATTTTTTACGCAGGTAAAAAAACACAGTGAACAATAAAGCAAAATACTGTAAAATAGCAACGGTAAAATACAGTAAACTCATAAATGTTCTTTTCCCAAATTTAGTGTATAAATTAGGGCTGTCAAACGATTAAAATTTTTAATCGAGTTAATTACAGCTTAAAAAATAATTAATCGTAATTAATCGCAATTAATCGCCATTCAAACCATCTATACAATATGCCATATTTTTCTGTAAATTATTGTTGGAATGGAAAGATAAGACACAAGATGGATATATACATTCAACATACGATACATAAGGACTGTATTTGTTTGTTATAACAAGATGGCATTAACATTATTAACATTCTGTTAACCCGATCCATGGATAGAAAGACTTGTAGTTCTTAAAAGATAAATGTCAGTACAAGTTATGGAAATAAATTAAAACCCCTCTTAATGTTTTCGTTTTAATAAAATTTGTAAAATTGTCAATCAAAAAATAAACTAGTAGCCCGCCATTGTTGAAGTCAATAATTACTTACACAGTGCTCATGGGTGCTGAAGCCTATAAAATCATTCGCACCCAAACGCCAGCAGAGGTCGGCAAAACTCCATAAAACACAATTAAAATGTGGGCATTTCACTGCACTGTCATTTAAATCTGTCTGAGTGGGGCATGTGCGTTAATTGCGTCAAATATTTTAACGTGATTAATTTAAAAAATTAATTACCGCCCGTTAACAGGATAATTTTGACAGCCGTAGTATAAATCCATGGGCAAACCTCAATTTTTACACAGCTAACCATGTTAATAATATGGTCTAATGGTCCACTTTTATATGAAATGTATTCAGTAAATATTAATTAGCATTGCAGAAATTGTGTTTGAATGGAGGGGCTCGCAATAAAATTTCCACTTGTGCCACCAAACACACACACAGAACAATCGTTTTGAGGGGCTCACGAATAATTATCCACTTGCACTATCACTATTATTAGGGGGGACGTTACCATTTGCTTTTCCTCCTTCCCCGACCAAAAGTGCAATGATATCGAGGAATCCCTTGGCTGCGGCCAGATGCAGTGGCCTGTCACCCACTTCTCCGCTGGCGTTCACGTCCGCACCAAACTTCAGCAGCAGTTTGGTGAGCTGGTAGCAAATGATACAAAAGAAAATTGAATCAATGTGGGACGTCAGGGGCTCAGGGATGGAATTTACCTGCTCATTGCCATTATAGGCGGCGATATGCAATGGAGTAAAAAACACAGCATCCTGAACATTGACAGAAGCCCCATGTTGGAGGAGAATATCAGTCGCCTGCACACAAACAACCACGGCATCTAATTCAGTGTCAACGACTCCTCCCGACTTGATACTCTTACCTCCATGTGTCCAGCCAACGTGGCGACATGGAGCGCTGTGAGGGCCCCGTAGCCAAGCTGCTGCACGTCCGATCCCCCGTGGAGGAGCGCGGTAACCAGCTCACCGTTATCCTAACAGCAAAAGAGAAGCAACTTGTTTGTGGTTGTCCATCATGAGAAATAAGGACACAAGTTTACCTTATACGCAGCCAAGTGAAGTGCAGTGAATCCATTCCTGGTTAATCTGGAAGGCCGAAGACCTTTGACCATTAAAGAACTGATATGTCCTTTATTACCTAAAAGTACATGAACATTGTATACAGAGTGTCCAAAATGTCTCTGTGGACCTTGAAGAATTATTAATTTTGTAAATATTTGTGATAAAAAAAGGATCTGTTAAAGTATTAGACAGCTAGTTTTAAGTGTAACAATTGTTAATGAACCCTTCAGAGGCATTCGTTTAAGCCTTTCATAAATCAAGTTATAACTTTTGTTAATCCGAAAGGAAAAAAATTAATAGGAATTGACCTGATGTAAATAGAAAGTGACCCCAAATGCCCTAAAATCAACAAGTGTCCCGATATCAACAGGAAGTGACCCACAGCATTTACAGACCAGAAATAATCATAATAATTAGGGCTGTCAAACGATTAAAATTTTTAATCGAGTTAATTACAGCTTAAAAATTAATTAATCGTAATTAATCGCAATTCAAACCATCTATAAAATATGCCATATTTTTCTGTATATTATTGTTGGTATGGAAAGATAAGACACAAGATGGATATATACATCCAACATACAGTATATAAGTACTGTATTTGTTTATTATAACAATAAATCAACAAGATGGCATTAACATTATTAACATTCTGTTAAAGCGATCCATGGATAGAAAGACTTGTAGTTCTTAAAAGATAAATGTTAGTACAAGTTATAGAAATGTTATATTAAAACCCCTCTTAATGTTTTCGTTTTATTAAAATTTGTAAAATTTTCAATCCAAAAATAAACTAGTAGCTCGCCATTGTTGATGTCAATAATTACACCATGCTCGCTCATGGTACTAACCCATAAAATCAGTTGGACCCAAGCGCCAGCAGAGGGCGCCAAACACCAAAAAACAAGTAACAAGCGGGCATTACACTGTACTGTCATTTTAATCTGTTTGAGCAGGGCATGTGCGTTAATTGCATCAAATATTTTAACGTGATTAATTTAAAAAATTAATTACCACCCGTTAACGCGATAATTTTGACAGCCCTAATAATAATAATACATTTTATTTGAAGGCGCCTTTATGGCACTCAAGGTCGCCGTAAAATAATTTAAAACATTTCAACATATCAAAAGTATATAACGTATAAGGAAATTTCAAATACTAAAAGAGATATAGGGGCAGTTAAAAAGACCAGAACTAAGTGATAATTGTGGATAGGCAGGTGAGTTTTGAGGTTTTTTTTGAAAAAGGGGGAGGGAATCAGTGTTCCTGAGGTCGGGTGGGAGTGAATTCCAAAGCCGGGGAGCCCATGGTGCTAAGGCGAGCGGGGGGGACAGACAGTTGTATGGAGGAGGAGGATCTAAGGGCACAGGAGGGAGTAGTAACATGAATGAGATCAGACAGGTATGGAGGGGCGAGGTTATGGATGGCCTTGAATGTGTGGAGGAGAACTTTGAACTGTATTCGAACGTGGACCGGGAGCCAGTGAAGCTGTTGGAGGACTGGAGTGATGTGGTGGAAGGACGGGGTACAGGTTATGATGCAGGCAGCTGAATTCTGGACCAGTTGGAGTTTATGGAGAGTTTTATGTGGGAGGCCGAAGAGGAGGCAGTTGCAGTAGTCCAGGTGGGAAGTGACAAGGCTGTGAAGCAGAATTGCAGCAGAATGTGGGGTGAGGGAAGGGCGGAGGCGATTAATGGAGCTTAGGTGAAAGTGGGCAATCCGGGTAATGTAACTGATGTGTGACTGAAAGAAAAGTGTGTTGTCAAGGATTACTCCTAGGCTCTTGACTCGGGGGGAGGGTGAAACAGTGGACTTGTCAGTGGTAAAGGATATGTTATGGTTTTTTGAGATGGTGAATTTAGAGCCAACAAGGAGCACCTCAGTTTTATTACTGTTAAGTTTTAGGAAATTGTGGGTAAACCAGATTTTTATTTCAGTGATACAGTCTGGCATCTTCTAGTTTTTAATCACTATTTATTAACATTTCAAAAGAATAATTAAACTGATAAATGATTAAAATGTTAATAAAAACAAAATTAACAAAATAAAAATGACTAAAAACAAAAATACACTCTGGTTATGGCTCCCAATAACACTCTGAAGTTGACTTTCATATTTCACTCATTGGCTGCCATCGACAATCATACACGTCCAATTCATTGAAACTGTGGGAGGACTAGTTGTGAAGGCTCATCTTTCAGTGCCATTGACAGTGATAGGCGTCCAATCCATTTTGACTGGTAGGGTTAGCTGCTATAATTTGAGCTGCTAGCCTTTCCCACTTAAAATAGATTGGACATCTACTGCCGTCATTGGCAACCAATGAGTTAAATAAATGAATGCCTTATAAAGGGTTCAATACTATGATTTTTTTTTTTTTTTTTTTAAATCTACTTTTTATAGTAATATGGTGGCAATAACAGAGCTTGTTTTTATTCAGTTTAATTTTATTAAATGTGTTTTTAATTGACACTTTATTGATTTATAAAATTATTTCTTTAAAAGAGTAACACGTAAAAGTAGTGTCCTTTGCTAAGGATAGTGGGAATGTGGGAATCTAAAAAATATATAATAAAACTATATAAAAATACAGATTGCTCCTTTTATTACAAATACTTAGAAAGTTTTTTTTTTTTTTTTTTTACAGTGAATGTAAACATGTAACATTGATATAATTATTATTGGAATAAATAATAAAACATGTTGAAATAAATAAGTAAAAATTTAAATAAACTAATGTTGAAATAAATATATGTAAACTCATTTCCAGTCGAAGGTTAGGTAAATAAAAAATGACACACAAGCTAAGATGGATAGTTTCAATCTTAAGAATTAAAAAAGAAAACTGACATAGTTTGGTTGCACAAGTGTGCACACCTGCTAAAGTGCCATTGTGGCAAATGCTGGACTTTCAATGAGAGGAGGCTGAAATTGTGTCAGCCTGTGAGTGCTTTGTGACAGTAGAGGGGCTCAGCGGCACCCGCTGCTCAGTGGGGAAAGAAACTAGAGTGCCAGACCTTAAGTCTCAACACAAAAGCAGCTACAATTTTTTTTTTAATGTTTTAAAAAAGACACCAGAAATAGAAGATTAATTTTTCACAAGTCGTTTTTAACAAAACAACTGTCTCTGGGATGATTATGAAAGTCTCTCATTCAACTCAGAACAATGGATTGATTCCTCCCGTGAACGTTAATACGACAAAATCAACGATTCGCCCAATTCGCTGTCAATCCAGAAGCCATTCAGCCTCAGACAGGTCATCCAATCATCATGCAGAGAAGCAGAGCGTCCAGGCCAGCAAAGCCCCGCCCATTGCCAATAGACCCCCAGAAACCCAACCTTTTGTCAATGACTCTTCTTGTTTCCCTATAGTGGAATAATGCACTCTCAACTTTGGAGAAGCCACAGCATCCGCATTTTTTAAAAGAATGTAAAGTTGGGCGAATAAATGAAAAGCAAGCCGCATCGCAACAAGTGATACGAAGCTAATTCTGAACAAAAGTTGAGCGTGTTATAGCGCATAGTTAGTCAATGACATGTACACACAAACAGTACTGTATACATTTGATCGCTTAATTTTTGACATTTTGAGGAAAGCTGAGCTTCCCTTGAAGTCCAAGAGCAGGGGTCTCCAAACCGGTCCTCGAGGGCCGCTGTGGGTCCTGGTTTTTTGTTCATACTGATCAAGCACAGACCTTTTAACCAATGTGGTTTCTACTAAAACAAGCAGCACCTGACTGCAATCAACTGATTACACTTACAAAACACCAGATTGGTGAAAAGGTGTGGTCTTTTTTTGTTGGAGTGAAATCCTGCACCGACTGCGGCCCTATGTGGAATAGTTTGGAGAGCACTGTCCAAGAGCAATCTCCTCACATACAGTTTAGAACCAAAAAATAGGTGAATCTGCAAAAAGGCTTCCCAAATGGTTGACTGTCAAAAACAAAAGGTTGTCTTCTGATAAGTCTGTAATCTGTCCTTCCACTCCAACATGGCGTAATGTTGGCAAGTTATTAATAGAATGTGGTGGCCACACATACCTTCGCACACACAGCAGAGATGCAGCAAGGACAGGCCTCTCTCTGTCCGGTAGTTCAAGTTCACCTTCTGAAACGCTTCGTCGGAGCTGAGTCACAGGAAAAAAAAAAAATTCAACATCACCCAGTTTTGCGGTGAGACAGAAAAACAGGCAAAAGTTTACCTGAACGCAAGTTTGAGGTCCACGAGCTCGCTATCTTTGAGTTGGAGGTCATCTTCCAGCTTCTCCAAGATTACAGAGTACGACTCGCTCACTTTCTTTTTCCACTCATCTTCAGCATGAAAATGATGTTATTCTTTTAGTCATTGTACGTGCAGGTTTTTGTGTAATATAAAAAAAGTAGGCCACGAACAGTCATTTCAAACAAGACCTCTAATGGCCACAAAAAATGTCAGGAAAAGTCTACCTGAACAGAACTTTACGGTTCAAATTAATAAATTAGAGGGAATCTGAACACTAACTAGTTCCCAATTGTAACAAGGTGTGCACACCATTGAATCACTTTTGTTATTACAGTCACGTAATTCTATAGTTCACATTTACTCATTGGCTGAAAGGCTGGCATCGAACAATCGCTACCAACTCTCACAGTTCAAATGTTTTGGACGACTATCGCCATCAATGACAGTGAATGAGTTAATGGTTTTAAAAAAATTGAAATTATTAATCTCAGACTCATTTTTGACATAAATATACGCTGCTTGGGTTTAAATTTGGGTTTCTAACCCATTTTTTCTGTATCAAAATTCTGACACTGAATTTTTTTCAGCATCAAAAAAATTCTGTCCTTACTTTCATGTTTGGTCGGGGCATCGCTCCGACGTGGGGAATGTTGTTTTCTCCGTTTTTGTGTGAAGTACAGTTGCGGTTTCTTCCTTAGTTTGGTTGTGGTAATTGCTCCATTGAGGTGAGTATTGTATTTGGTGTTCTTGTGTGAAAATTAAAATTATTAAAAAAAAATAAAAATTAAAAAAAAAATCACAAAAGTTCAGCTTAAAAAAAATCTGTTGTGAAAATTCAGTCGTTTAAAAAAAAAAAAAAAGTGGCAAAAATTCATAGTGTATGTGGAACTTTTTTATTGACTGCATATAATTAAACAATGTAAGGTAAATTTAAAAAAAAGGTTTTATTATAACTACTGTATGTATATACATTTGTTTTAAATAACCTATTTATTAGGAGTAGATATCGATTAAAAAATCTTTTTTTGTAGTTGATTAATCTAGATTAGGGGAGCAGTAATCGATTATTTTAGTTGATTAATCTATCAACTAGTTAGCTCGAGTAATCGGATTAGGAACATTAAATGCTTTGCAACATAAATTTTAGGAAATGTAAAACAATGTATTGCTAAGAATCCACTTTCAAAAGAGCATTAAATGGGAATACAAAAAAAATTCTCAAGTGTTTCTTCAAACTATGCAGAATTGCACTTTCATTTAAAAATGAAATACTTGAGCTTAGCCTGAAATGGTATAAAAAATAAATAAATAAATGAGGATCTAAGTACAAAGAACAATTTGTCTAACTTGCATAGCTAAAGTCTGCTAGCTTAAATGCAATAAAATGTTAATGCTCGTAACAAATCGTTCACATTCCTGCAAAAAAATGGCTAAATACACTTATAAACTAAATTACGAATGAATAAAAAAAACAACAACATTAGCTCAAACAAAAACTTACCTCATGTTGGTCTTAACAGGGAGCAGCTGGAGTCAGCCATGTTAAATGAGTTGTCATGTGCACTGTTGCCACTAGAGGGCAGTGTATCCACCCAAATCAATAGAACTAAATGCAAACACTTTCAAAACAAACCATTTCAACGCCACTCTAAACGAATACACGAATCAGCAAAATTTGATTCAAAGCTTTTTTCTAATCGAATTACTCGAGTTAAATCAATTAATCGCTGCAGCACTAATCTAGATTAATTGCATTTTAGTCATAGTAATATTTGTCCCAAAAATGTAAAAAAAAATTCAACTGAAAGGATTTTAGTGAATGGGTAATTTCACTTGTGTACTCTGAAAAAATACTAATAATTATTTTCAATTCAAAACAACAGAACTAAATAAAATGTATTAAATTGATTGTTATCATAATATCAAGGGAACACATATTCACACCTATGGGCAATTAACAGCTCTTTATTAACCTAAGAAGAGTGTTTGGAATGCAGGAGGACCCTATAGTACTCAGAAGAAAAAAACACAAAAGCAGAGGACGACATGCAAACTCCACATTAAAGTGTATCAAATCAATCACATTAAAAAAAATGTCCCTCCCAACGGCTGTGTATTACCTGTACAGGTCTGTGATGGTCTGGATTTGTAGTTCCCCATTGATAAGCTCCTGCGTGCTGTATGTTGCTGGCGAACCGGCAGTCGGTCATACAATCGTTCCCTCCGCCACAATTGCACACATCCAGATAAAGAGGGGATCACGGCGGCAGGCTAAAAATAATAGTGGCGAACAAACTCTGACAACTGATCTCCCTTCATCGCCGTGACACGTGAGTGTGTTTGACAGGTTTGAGGACATGAGGAAATTTGAGCGCTGCCAGACCTCCTAGTCAAAATGGATTAGACGTCTATTGCCGTCAATGGCAGAGAATGAGTTCATAATATTGTCTCTATTTGAATGAGACAGTTTATATCATTTATCATTAGGAGTGGGACCTCTTGGTTCCTCACGATACGATACGATTTGCGATTCAAAGCTCACGATAACGATCTCACGATATGACGATACAACGATTATCAATACATTGGTCATGAAATCATTCTAGGATATTCTACAAACAACTAATTAACAGAAAAACAAGCTTCTCGTGTGAATTGGAATTAGTTTATCACTAGTAGACGTCCAAGGAGGTGGTTCAAATGGATTGGACGTCTATGGCTGTCAGTGGCAGTTAATGCCAGGCAATTTGGTAATTTTGGGCCATTTAAGGTCTCACTGGAACAGCACCAAACAAAAGTTCCAGTGTCATCACCTTGTCCAATGCAGATTCTTGACTCTTGACACCTTGTCCAATGCAGATTCTCGACTTTTGACAAGGTGATGATGCTGGAACTTTGGTTTGGTGCCGTTCCAGTGAGATTTACAAAGATGATTGCCTGAAGAAGACATCAAAATTCTCTCAGTCCTTGATGATATGGGGCTGCATGTTAGGCAAAGGCACTGTGGTTAAACCTTCAATAAATGCACAAGTTTACATTGAAATTTTAGACAGCTTTCTTATCCCTTCAATTGAAAATATGTTTGTCATTTTCCAAGATGACAATGCATCATGTCACAGAGCTAAAACTGTTGAAGCATTCCTTGAAGAAAGACTCATTCAGTCAATGTCATGGCCTGCAAATAGCCCAGATGTCAACCCTATTGATAACCTGTAGTGGAAATTGGCAAGGATGATCTGGCACCTGCAATCAAAGAGAGTTGGCACCAAATTGATGAAGAATACTCATTAAGTCCATACCTCAAAGACTGCAAGCTGTCATAAAAGCCAGAGGTGGTGCTACTAAATACTAGAGATGTGTTTTGATTGTTATTTCTTTGTTTCTCATGATTCCATATTTTTTTTCTCAGAATTGAGTGATTCCATAAATATTTCCCTGCACTTGCTCTATAAATTTAACATTTACTGACCACCACAATGTTTTTTATTCATTACTTTTAGTGTTTCTGAATGCTCAAGAGTTGAACTTTTGAACTAATTCATTTTTTTCCCAAGCTTTCTATCAGAGTTTGTTCTACATGATAAAATGTCTGAGTGAGTGCTCGTCCGAGACTGGTGATTGCATACTTTTTGCTAGGGGTTGTTATTATGGTGGAAGATTTTGATAACAACTTGTTGGTTCCTCTTTTTTTTTTTTTTTTTTTTTTTTAAAACATTGACACCTTTTTAAAACGATATCTCGATTCTTTGCAGGAGCATATCGATAACCTTTTGGGATACAAAGTATCACGATATATCACCATTTCGATATTTTGTCACACCCCTATTTATCATATTGTAGCCAGGTTTAGTATGACAAAACAGCAAACAATCGCCACCAAAAATTATAGAAAAAAATTCTGACTCTCAAAATCTTTTCACTATACAGTAAGTCGCACCAGCTCAAATTATGCACAACGAATAGGAAGAAAACCAAACATGTCACACCAGGATACTGTATAAGTTGCATTTTTGGGGGGCAATTTTATTTTATCAGTGACCAAGAACATTATAGTAATTACAATAAAATGGAGAACAACAGGCTAAAAAGGTGTCCGTTAACACAACATTAAAAGTTATTCAGATGACAATAGCCAAAAAAACATTAAGTCGCACCTAAGATTTAGACGCAAGCTTAGCCAAACTCTGAAAAACCATGTGATATAAAGTCCGCAAAATGTGGTACTTGTGTTCTGCACTTCAACCTCTGAAAATGTCACGTTTGCTCCTATAATTTTCATTTCATCAACATTTTTGACTGTTCGGGGCCTTATAATTCTATTTCACCTTTTGCATACAATGAATCATTTAAAAGTTTTCAAAAAAGCATTAAAGAAACCTGGTGGAAGGCAATTTTGGACTATAAGCCGCTACTTTTTCCCTCCCCTTTGAACCCTGCAATTTACAGTCCAAAGCAGCTTCCATTTTGATTTTTACAGGCTAATGAGGTGCATGTCTTCTATCATGTCTTTCATTGTGAATATCCATGTGGCTTATAGTTGGTGCGGCTTATACAGGGTGACACACCCCGCCAAAAAGGAAAGCCCCAAATTTTTATAGGTGTTGCTATTTCTTAATTTCGTTATAAAAATAGAATTCGGTTAAAACTAGTTTATTTTTAATGTCCAATATTCATTTACATGCAATATTCTATGTGCAATACTACTTACGTGCAATATCAACGTACAACAATCAATGCCTGCACTGTCAACTGCTGCTACTTCACTTCTATTTACACATACAGTGGGGAAAATAAGTATTTAGTCAGTTGTCCTACTTGAAAAGATTCGAGAGGCCTGTAATTGTCAACATGGGTAAACCTCAACCATGAGAGACAGAATATGGAAAAAAACAGAAAATCACAATATTTGATTTTTAAAGATTTCAAAATTAGAATGGAAAATAAGTATTTGGTCACCTACAAACAAGCAAGATTTCTGGCTGTCAAAGTGGTCTAACTTCTTCTAACGAGGCTCCACTCGTTACCTGTATTAATGGCACCTGTTTTAACTCATTATCGGTATAAAAGACAACTGTCCACAATCTCAGTCAGTCACACTCCAAACTCCACTATGGCCAAGACCAAAGAGCTGTCGAAGGACACCAGAGACAAAATTGTAGACCTGCACCAGGCTGGGAAGACTGAATCTGCAATAGGTAAAACGCTTGGTGTAAAGAAATCAACTTTGGGAGCAATTATTAGAAAATGGAAGACATACAAGACCACTGATAATCTCCCTCGATCTGGGGCTCCATGCAAGATCTCACCCCGTGGCGTCAAAATGATAACAAGAACGGTGAGCACAAAACCCAGAACCACACGGGGGGACCTAGTGAATGACCTACAGAGAGCTGGGACCACAGTAACAAAGGCTACTATTAGTAACACAATGTGCCGCCAGGGACTCAAATCCCGCACTACCAGACATGTCCCACTGCTGAAGAAAGTACACGTCCAGGCCCGTCTGCGCTTCGCTGGAGAGCATTTGGATGATCCAGAAGCGGACTGGGAGAATGTGTTATGGTCAGATGAAACCAAAATAGAACTTTTTGGTAGAAACACAGGTTTTCGTGTTTGGAGGAGAAAGAATATTGAATTGCATCCGAAGAATACCATACCCACTGTGAAGCATGGAGGTGGAAACATCATGCTTTGGGCCGTTTTTCTGCAAAGGGACCAGGAGGACTGATCTGTGTAAAGGAAAGAATGAATGGGGCCATGTATCGAGAGATTTTGAGTGAAAATCTCCTTCCATCAGCAAGGGCATTGAAGATGTGACGTGGCTGGGTCTTTCACCATGACAATAATCCCAAACACACAGCCAGGGCAACAAAGGAGTGGCTTCGTAAGAAGCATTTCAAGGTCCTGGAGTGGCCTAGCCAGTCTCCAGATTTCAACCCCATGGAAAATCTGTGGAGGGAGTTGAAAGTCCGTATTGCCCAACGACAGACCCAAAACATCACTGCTCTAGAGGAGATCTGCATGGAGGAATGGGCCAAAATACCAGCAAAAGTGTGTGAAAAGCTTGTGAAGAGATACAGAAAACGTTTGGCCTCCGTTATTGCCAACAAAGGGTACATTACAAAGTATTGAGATGAACTTTTGGTATTGACCAAATACTTATTTTCCACCATGATTTGCAAATAAATTCTTTAAAAATCAAACAATGTGATTTTCTGTTTTTTTTTCCACATTCTGTCTCTCATGGTTGAGGTTTACCCATGTTGACAATAACTGGCCCCTCTAATATTTTCAAGTGGGAGAACTTGCACAATTAGTGGTTGATTACATAGTTATTTGCCCCACTTTATTCTATGTGCAATACTATTTACGTGCAATATTAACGTGCAATATTCCAATGCCTTCACTGTCAACTGCTACTTCACTTCGATTATTTGCGCTGCCTGAACATAGGACTACCTCATACACATTTTATATTTATCTTAAATTTTACATTTTTATACTTGCAAGTCACTTTTGAGATTTTTACTTGTCCTGCACTGTAAAGGGAGAAGCTTCACAATTTCATTGTACAACTGTATAATGACAATAAAGGGCTATTCTATTGCATTCTATTCTATTCTAATATGATGTTCTGAATAAAATAAAGTAGTTATATCTCACTACAGTCTTTTTTTATTCCCCCATTGTGTATATGGAAAAATAGTTTTGTTTTAAAATTTGGTGTGTGTGGTTTATGGTATGAAAATAACAAGTATATATATTCATCATGACCCTGCCTATTGTTCATTTAGCTGGGATGGACTCCAAGCAAACTAGGTGTCCGTCCCTTTAAGATTGCTAACTGCTTCAGGATCTCTGTATGATGTCGTGATAAAGTCCCTTCTGGAAGTTCAACATCTCCTGCAGGTTCTTACACTGTAAGGCTTCATGCATAGATATTAGCTTTATGTCTTTTAGTAAAGTGAAATCACATCGATCCAGGAGGGCTTGAAGCATCTTGAGCGACAGGGAGAACGAACCTTTTTGGTCCTCGCAAACGGGAAACAAACAAGCAGTCCACAAACTACAACTGGACATATCACCTGAGAACCGAAAACCATGGTTGTCCATTCCCCAGAGGGACGCACAGGTTTCTAGAGTCACCCCAAAAATAGTCAACGTTTTCAAAGAGACGGTACTGTCCACACACTGTTTCAAATTGTCGTTAATTCCAAAGGCGATGGTTACAAAATTGTTTTTTTCCTGTTGGGCCACACACAAAGTATGCATGAAGACTCCATCCGGCACTGAAGTACCAGCACTGACCCAGCAGTTGCTGACCACTGCACTCCTGCCTATGGACACCCCATTCCCTAGTTTTGAGTACTCCACCACAGATCCATCTCCCACACAACAACTCGGTTTCAGTACGCTATGCATGACGCAGGACGGCGAATCTGCCTTTTCTTTAGGGTCCACGCTAAACGCGGATGACAAGAGACCTAGCTCGCTCCTCAGGGCGTCATCCTTGGTGAGGTGTAATAGGTATTCCGTGGTGGTTCCGATGTGGTAAAACTTGGAGTTGTTCAGAAGTATCACGTTCAGCGGCGTTCCACGGAGAAGACGGAAAATCTTCTGGCGGATTTCTACCAGACTAACGTCCTCTTTGATGACATTTGCAGTATTGTGGGTGTATTCAATTGAAGCTTTCGGACCTAATGCTTGGAGAAAATCACCGTACGCGTCAATCTCGCACTCCAACGGTCCGACCTCTTTGCGCACTTCAAGTAGACGTTGCAATGTACCAAAGTCCACATAGTAGGTACTGTCCGTGTAAACAAACTCGTTATCAGACAGAGGGGAACAACAGCTTCTCCTTGGACAAACGGCACCCGTTTCTCGCATTTTATCAACGCTCGGTTTGTGGAGAAAGCGCGAACAGGTTCTGTTCTCCATTTCCGACCAGTCGGTGTCCTCGCAAGGCTCCAAAACAAACACGCCGTGGGTGGTGCCGATGGACAGCGGTGAAGGGTGGGCTAAAGCCGTGAAGCCGGGCTTGTGGAACGTGACATTCTCATCCACGGCGATACTGTAGAGTTCAATGTCGTCCGCGCATGTCACCAGCACACCGGGCTTCATGTGAGCAGGGAAATCTACATACGTAGCTAGTTTGAGCTCCAGCATCTGGTAGAGAGGTTCACCCAGTGGCATGGCGGTGAAAATCTTACCCAGTGCGCTGGCACTGGGCAGGCGCTGACTCGACCCACCTGTAGGGATGTTTAAAAATCAGAAACTGTTAATTTTACTATTTAAATAAATCATTCCTTTTCTAGTTCTTGCACCCCCACAACTCTGATTCGACCTCACACACTCATCTTGGCAGTCAAACGTGCTGTCTAATGAGCGACTGATGACGAGCTAGAGCAAGTGTTGTGCGTATAGAACATGGGATAGGTAAAGTGGTCCTCAAGGGCCGCAGTGGGTCCTGGTCTTTGTTACAACTAATACAGCACGGGCAGATTAACCATTCCGAAAAAGGTGTCCTCTTGATGGGTTGCAACGAAAGCCCCCACCCTCTGCGACCCTTTGTGGAATAGTTTGCCCACCCCTGATATAGAAGGTTAGGAATCCCTTACTGCCTGAGAACTTAAAAGAGCGTGCTACGAGGCGGAGCTGAAATACATGTGGGCCAGGGATCCCCAACTGCAGGGCCGCGGACCGGTACCGGTCCGTGGCGCATTTGCTACCGGGCCGCATAGAAATAATAATTTGATAACGACCGCATTCTGGCTGAATTAACCCTGTGCCCCTGCTTAACACACCAATATCCCTGTCTACTCTAGGTATAATACTACGGGATAGATTAGAATGCCGTCATAGAAATCCATTGATTGGACTGCTAGCAGTATATCTTGTTTGTGTATATAATATATCTATGTGCGCTTGTCCTCGATAAAAACCTATTGCTAGGCCGCAGACGCTACACATTTGTTCCTGGAAAAAATTAGCACCCACACGAGCGAAGATGACTGGAAAACAGACGTCTTTGGAGATAGTTTTACGGCGAAAAGGGCACCTGATGAGCCTACAACCTCGAAGACCCACGAACTTCGATGGAGTGGATTCGTGACCCGTTTGTGAATAAACCGAGTGATTCGAGCATGTCTGTGAAACAGGAAGATCAACTTGAAGAGATCGCAAATGACGGCGACCTTATTAAACGTACATTTGAGAAAACAACTCTACCGAGGTTCTGGATTAAAGTCATTCTGGAATATCCTGAGATCGCTACAAGAGCACTGAAAACCTTGCTACAATTTCCAACATCGTATCTTTGTGAAGCGGACTTTTTAATTAATGTTTAACGACATGGCGAAGTCGTTAATGGTGAGAGCGGTGTGCAGTTGATGTGTGCAGCTTACATGGCAGGATGTATCTGAAGAGAACTTTTCTACTACAGTTTGTAGTGTTTACTTTGGAATCGCTGCATTTTCGCATTTTGCGGCTATGTTTAAAGTAGAGCTGAAACGAGTACTCGAGCAACTCGAGTAACTCGAGTTTAAAGTGATCCTCTAGTTTTAAGACAAGTAATTCTTAAAAGATACATCTTAGTATGAGTTATAATAATTTGACATTAAATCCCTCTTAATGTTTTCGTTTTAATAAAATTTGTAAAATTATTTTAACTGATTGTTCGCCATGGTTGTTGACGTCGCAGTGCTGTGACGTCACAAATCCCGCTGCCGGACTTCTCTCGACTTCAGCGTGTCATTCATTAGCAACATCTCGTCAGTTCGTCCCTTCCAATTTGAACCAGAGCGGAAAAGTGAAGAGCAGGACAGCACTGTCGGTCGTTCACAAGACGAGCAGCAAAGGCGAAATGCAGAGCAAGAAATACCTGATGAGGCAAGAGTTGGGCTAAACTTCTGGTGTACTTGCGGCAAGTGCATCTCGATGACAACGGAGCGAGAGAGCGTATGTTGTCGAGAACTCAGGTTTTTGTCAGCAGATCTTCAAGGTGAGTTATTGCGTCATCAAACTCATTCCAATATAATTGTGTAGATTGTTAGCATCCAGAGCTGTCGTATGCTTACATAGAGTACAGGCCAAAACACATTGGCATTCGTGCCTTTTTATTTTCTTGACCATTGACATTATAAACTCTCACTGAAGGCAATAAAACTATGAATGTGTGGCGAGCTAGGGAAGGATGCGGAGTATCAAACCACGGAGCTAATCCGCGTTGTTTTATTGACATTTAGGCTGCAAGAAATAGCAATGTCTGTCTGGCATGCGACCCGCGGAAGGTAACAGTTATTTCCAGCTGTTCCATTCACAAAGTACCCCCCCCAACCACACAACGTGCCAACATAATTTCCGCCGGTGAATTCTGTTATAACTTGCTACAAATGCACACGTGTGTATTGTGTACTTAGAAAAAAGGTGAAATAACTAAAAACGTGTGATATTCTAGTATCTTCAAAGTAGCCACCCTTTTCTCTGATTACTGTTTGGCACTCTTGCCATTCTCGCGATGAGCTTTCAGAGGGAGTCCCCAAAAATGGATTTTGACTTCACATGTATGCCATTCCGGCGATGAGAATTTATTGCTTTATCAATGGGGTTGGGACATTTGTGTTGCATTGAATGAATTGCATTGGACTGCTTTGTGCTTTGATCAGTTTGAGTGGCAGCATCACTCATATTAGCTGAATACTGAACACACACTGCCTGATGAACTGACAGTAGAGGTGAATTATTAGCTTCCTCTGTGACTAGCGGTACGCCCGAAGGTTCGCCTCCCGCTGTAGCGACAGGAGCGGCTTGGGTGCTTAAGAGGGCGGCCAGAGTGTCTCGTCCGTCTCGCTTCATTGCGCGCATTTCACTCGATATCCGAGCAGGCTGAGGCTTCTTGTGCGGGAAAATAGTTGCAACAGCATTTGGTTTTAGTCTGCGCTTATATCTAGCCGCTCCGATGAGATCTTTCATTAGTTGTCATCTACTAAAATCCTCAAACGCGGTAGGAGAAAAATGGCGAAAACAAAGCCTTGATTGTTTGGGAAGATTTGCTTGTCTACAGGCATTTTCCCAAACCTTTCTCCTCTTCTTGTCAACAGGAAATTTGTGGAGACTCGCATCACTCTCCTTGTTTCCATTTGACTCGAAATTGCATCCATAAGCAGCACATCGTGGCATTTTACTTCGCGAGTTAAGCCAGTAATACACAGTTGTTGTACACACGGCTACACGATTGGAAAAATATCATCTACGTCATCACTCCGCGCCCGCAGAACATGGCGCCAACTATCGGTCAAAATATGCACTAAATATTATAAAATATTTCCATTGATTTAACATTTTATGTGTTTCTAACGACATATTTTAATACAAGAGAACAATTGTGATTTATTAGAGCCTACATGTCTTTAAAATCGAGGATCACTTTAAAAACTGATCCGAGTAATTTTATTCACCTCGAGTAATCGTTTATTTTGACAGCTCTAAGCATCACGTTTTGTTCGGACTACTTTTAATGCGGGACAACTCGCTGTCACGTGCGGAGAGGAAGAAGGGGAAAAAAAAGAACTTACTGCAGCCGACAGCCGCCACAAACAACGCCGACGTTGCTAAATACTAGCCCGCACGATGCTACGTTGGTACAGGTAGCGTCTGATGCGTCTCATAGAGATCACATGTATGCTGAACTAGATGCGAGATGACAGACTCGGCCGAGTCTGGGCAGCGTTAGTAAACAGCCGCCATATTAAAGCAGTAGAGCGCTAAGCGCTAATAAAGAGCGCTAAGCGCTAATAAATAAGATTAACGTTACTGTCGCTACTAGCTCACGTAACGTTAGCCCTGCGGAGTGCTAGGTTTCAATTAATTATGACCACTGTCGATGTGTGGCTAACGTGTCTTACATACAGGCTTTAACATAACATAGCATTGTGGAGTGATGAGGGTGTAAAATAAAAACTTAATCATGCTAACTATCAATTTTAGCTCAGTAGTGATTGCTGGATAAAACACCAAGTAGCACTGGTCCCTAATGTGCTCCAATACAGCCTGTATCATTCATTTATTTTGAACACTGCAAAAACTCAAAATCCTATCAGGACTTACAGTTTAGACTAACTTAAAACTTAACTAGAACTTAAAAATGGCTTGACACAAAGAGAAATCAACTGAAACACGTGGGAAAAAATCCTAACTTTTAAGTGAAGTGTAACGGCATTTTTAGGTAAGATATATATATATATATATATATATATATATATATATATTAGGGCTGTCAAAATTAACGCGTTAACGTGCGGTAATTAATTTTTTAAATTAATCACGTTAAAATATTTGACGCAATTAACGCACATGTCCCGCTCAGACAGTATTCTGCCTTTTCGTAAGCTTTACAGCAAGGCGTTTTGTGCTGTCTAACAGCGAACTCTTGTGGTCGCTTTGCGACATGGCTTATTGATTTCTTGCCAGTTCAATATGGCTGCACGACGTCTCTGTTGTGCTTACATGATCCTTGGACAAGATTTGTCCGTAAGTATGGTTGTTGTAAAGAATGTACATATTATGTTAGTAAGCGAAATGGTATATTTTTTGTATGAGACGCTTTTTGTTTATGTTTAGTTAACCTGTATAGCGTGCTAAGCTAACGTTGTTGGTAATGCAATGCTTGTGTACTTTTTTTTGGGTTGTTTTAAGACGGTCTAAAGAGGACAATGGTTTGAGGCCATTTTATTAATAAATCAGATGAAAAAGGAAGAAGTCTGATTATTAAGGCGTCGTTCACTAGCTGTCTAGCTTTGGAAAAAGTAGACGCTTCGGAGTGAGGACAGCATAGACAGATTTAAATGACAGTAGAGTGAAATGCCTACTACAGTCCTTATGTACCGTATGTTGAATGTATATATCCATCTAGTGTCTTATCTTTCTCGATTAAAAATTTTAATCGTTTGACAGCCCTAATATATATATATATATATATATATATATATTTTTTTTTTTTTTTTTTTTAAATAAGATCTAAAAGTTTTTTTGAGTGAAAGCAGTGAATTCGTCTTTTTTTTTTTTTTAATTCTAGTTACATCTGAGATGCAATTGTTGGCTGTTTTCAACAATATACATCGAAAATAAAGACATTGATTGACTGAAAATGGTTCAAGATTAGATGAAATGTCTTGTTTTCTCATGTATATTTATAATTGCTGTTCACCTAAAAATATATTTGTTTTATCCGATTACTCGATTAATCGATAGAATTTTCAGTCGATTACTCGATTACTAAAATATTCGATAGCTGCAGCCCTAGTTTAAAGTTACGTGCATGCGCAGAACCGCATCGTTGCAATTTTTTATGGGTAGCAAAATTTGTCAGAAAACCGGTCCATGAAAAAAAAAGACCCAAATAATACCGGTCCGTGGTGCAAAAAAGGTTGGGCATGTGGGCTACTGGCTCAGTAGCAGAGGTGGGTAGAAACAGTTTACATGTACTTCGTTACATTTACTTGAGTAACTTTGTAAGAAAAATGTACTTCTTAGAGTAGTTTTACTAAGCCATACTTTTTACTTTTACTTGAGTAGATTTGTGAAGAAAAAACACCACTCTTACTCCCCTACTTTGGGCTACAAAAGAGTCGTTACATTTTTCCTCTTTATTCTACATATTAGATTATCGTTAGATATCGTTTTTTTTTTGTTTTTTTTTTGCCAGCGATGCCAAGAGGTGCTCTACCAATCTCACCAATGAGATGTCGCAACAATAATCACATGACTCCATTACACCAATCTGACGCAAGTTTGCCATTATATGATTACGCCAGCCTGTTCAGTCACGTGGCATCTTTAAAGCACCGTAAAAAATAAAGTGTTTGACATGGACTCGAAAGCGCAGATTTAAACATCTCTTCCAGTTTTTATTTGGCACCGATTGACCACGGAAAACCGGAGATATGAACCTTTTAATTTCATAATAGTATCTGAAGGAACTGTTCATTATTCAAACTCTGAACTATTTTCTCCACTAGAAGGCACTCATGCTCTTTGGAAGAATAATATTTCATTTCTGTCTTTTTTTTCCTCTCTCGCCGGAATTCAATGATTTTTTTTTTTTTTTTACTTCTTTGGCTTAATGTGGTTATGTAATGGGTTATTGTTCAATATCATTATAACAACAGTTCATATATTCTTGACAGTGTCACGTCATAATTATGTTTGTCTAACGACAGTCTTATGGCACCACTGTCAAATAAAGTGTTACCAAATACCATCCCTAGCAATAAATGAAACTGAAACAGTAACTGAAGAAATAATTTGCAGAGAACAGGAATTTTGATTGTTATTTACATCTGTAGTGCTGCAATGCATGCTAGGAGGCATGTTGGACAACAACAGTGTTGACAACAGGTGGCAGCAGAGGTTGTATCTCCCAAGGAAGCAGTGATGGCCAAATGAAGCTTCTTGAAGCAATGAAGCTTTACAGCCAATTGGTTCAAAGCTTCAGGTGGTTCATTTGGTCTTATGACAGTCGCATGATGCCGCTGTCAAATAAAGTGTTACCGGTTAATGTCTTTTGGTGTAAATATCCCATAATACAGCGAGGACAGCTGTGGCTTTTAGTCCAGTGCGGCTTATCTATGAACAAGTGTCGTTTTGGTGTCAAATTGTGTGGCAGCTTATAGTCAGGAGCGCCTGATAGTGCAAAAATTACGGTAAGTTTGTGCTAAGAGAAAAAAATACCAATGATTAAAAATAAATAAGCAGTTACTCACAATGTTACTCATTACTTGAGTATTCTTTTCACTGGATACTTTTTTACTTGTACTTGAGCACATTTTTTTTGAATGAATACTTTTTCTTTTACTCGAGTAATATTATTTTGAAGTGACGCTACCCTTATTTGAGGAAAATTTTTGGCTACTATACCCACCTCTGCTCAGTAGTTAGAACGCTCAACTGCCACAGTTACAGTGCAGGTTCAATTCATGGTTGCAGAGGGTAGAATTGACACAGTGATGTCAGCATAAGTTTGATTGTACATGTGTTCTTTTTACAACTATTTGCTGTAAAACAAGTTAAAATGTAGTTCTATTTAGTTTGTTGCTAATTTGACAATACATTTTTTGGGGTTTTACTGTATTTTTAATGGTACAGTTGTAGCAAATACAGTTGCCAGTATTTTACCGTAAAGTTTTTTTTTTTAATTTTTTTTTTTAAATAAGGTAGGCCTTTACTGAAAAAAAACAAAACAAAAAAACTGTCATTGATTGTACATAAAGTTGAGATTCGATTTCTATCTCAATTTCAGACTCACAGTTTGTTTGTGACATGGAATGACTCACACTTTTGGGGGTACACCACCAGGTTGAGAATCCCGTGATATAGAGCGAAATTATCTATCCATCAGAGGTTGCGCTAGACTTTTTCGTTGTCTGTCATTTTGACTGACAGGGTCATAAAAATCCGGTCATAATCTATTTTTACCCGTCACTTAAATTTTTTAAAATGACTATATCTTGATGCAGTCACTATATGTATATACGCAATAATACTTTATAATATAAAGTAACTAACATTAGTGCAGTCATGGATTCAAGTAAGCAGGCCAGTACTGTGTTTCCATATATATTTTTATTATATTATGTATATACAGGATATATATATTTTTTTTTCCCCCAAGTGGGACCTTCCATGATCCTAATACATTTAATAATAATAAAATATTATGTAATTCCATTTTATATATATATATTTAAATGTATTATTATTATTAAATAAAAATACACGTTGATACGACGCACATAAAGGCAACTTCCAATTTTTTAAAAAATCGTTAGAAAGTTGTATGGACTTACAATCCGCTAGCTTGTTGTTTCCTGTTGTCTTCCGAAATACACCTGGGTGACGGCGCGTCAAGTGTTCGTTCATAGCCGACGTGCTACCGTGGTATGCGAACTCAGCTTAGCAAAAAGAGTACACTCAGTGGTAGCACCCTCCATATTTTCCTTGAAATAATTTAAGGCTCTGGCTAGTCTGGTCCGCTTTTTTGGCTTTATGCCGCTTTCGCCGTGTTACGAATTCTGCCCTTCTTGGTAATTGGCGGCGTTTTCAACTGCTCGCCGCAGTGAGGAGTGAACCGGCGATTCACTTGATTCGTTGTCAACCTCCACTGCATCAGTCCCTCTTTTTTCACCTCTTTTATCAACACCATCGTCGTTTTGGGGCTTTTTGAAGAAACTTCGGACACTCAGTTGCCTTGACATTTTTCCGAGTAAAGCCAACGACGTCATGCATCAAAAGAGACAATAGCTAATTAATATGCTCACTCGCCACCCTGTGGTCTGGGGTGTGAATTGCAACCTGTCAAAATGACAGATGGACTTCAGTTTTTTCCGTCACCGTTGTAAAAAACCGGTCAACGACGGAAATTATTCGGTTAACGCGACCCCTGCTATCCATACACGTAACCAAAACGTAACAAAACATGCAGTCAGTGTGGAAAATAAATGTAAATGGATTTGAGGCGCAAAACTCTGAAACCAGAATGTGTTACGGTGCACATCTGCCATGTCAAACGTGATTTTCTGTTTTGAATAATGATTAATAGAGAAGTATTTCCGACCTGCATGAATCAGGATGAGTTTCATCTGGGAAAGCGTTTTGCCATAGAGGTCACTGAGATGCTGGAGAGCACACAGGGTAGAACCGCCATTACCTACAAAATACAAAGACATTTTATCTTTCATTTTTCAAGGAAAAACAAAGAAAACTAGAAAGACAAAAACAGTCTTTTTAGAATTCCACCCAGCCAAATTTGCTTAAAAACGCAGTTGGTTTTTATTCTTTTTTTTTTTATGTCCAATAAAGACAGTCAAATTTATTGACCACACTCACCTATTTTACATCCTGCAGGATCCGAGAAGACTTTGTAGTCAATTCCAAGCGGGAGTTCTTTCCTATCCATTTTTTCTCTTATTTGAAGCTCGTAAGCATCTTTCTGCCTCTCGTCAGCAGCAGTCACCACAACCACATCCCAAAAAGAACCACACGCAACTTCCCGACCTTCAGGTAGACCAAAAGGCACCATTTTATTATTCTAAATAAGTAGTTTTCCAAAACTAAAAATGAATGGAAATGCATTGAAATGACCAAAATGAAAGGTAAACTGAGTAATATCGGCAATTATTAGAGTACACACAATAACACATTTGTCCTTACAGCAATTAAAAAGCTTAAATGAATATATTAAAAGAATTATGAAAGTTGCAGGAATTAATAGGAGGAAGTAACACCTGCGACGTTAGGGAATGGAAAAATTTACCGCGTAAACTGTTGAATTTTCGAAGTTTTTCTTTGGTTGCTATTTTCAACTTCTGGACGCAGTCCTGGTTCGCCTTGTTAGCACACAAGTCCATGTCTTCTGCGTAAAAAATATCTCGAAATGAAGTTTGTTTTCAGCAAATATGCCGTGGCTCCAGGTTGGTGAACACTTCCGGTTTCACGTCTGTATTTTGGTCACGTGACTATGTGAACTTCTGTAGTATATAACTAGATGTTTGTTGCAGGCTTAGAGCCAAAGGGAAGGAGCGTCGTCCCTCGTCGGCCATTTTGCGTCAGAGCCGTTCGCTAAATATAAAATTAAAGTCAATGGAGCGAGTACTTTGAAATATCTATAAATTGCTCAATTTTGGAAAAAGTATGTAATAAACATGTTTTTAAACCATCCAGAAAATGTCTTAAATTAAGGAAATAAAATATTTCTGTTTAACATAGGAAATACAGTGAACGGTTTTAATTCCAGATGTTCTTCCTGCCCCTCATACATTTTAGACATATTTAACTCATGCTAAATGGAAGCCCGCTAAAAACATATAAAAGTCAGGTGAACATAGACCTTTTTATTTCAAATGCAAAACTCATTCTTTCCATTGCCTTTTTTTACATTTACGGTTTCTTTATTTGGAGAGGTATTACATAGAAACATATAAGTTACGTAATTTTCTGGCCCTTAGTCCTCCCAAGCACAGAATCCAAATTTGGCCAATGTGATAACAATCCAGCTACTCCCATATTTATTGTTGGAGTGCACACATCATCATATCAACACATCTTGAAGCCATGTGTTGCTAAGTCAAACCCAATTGTCATAACAATCACAAGCAGTAATTACAGCAATTGTCCTAAAAAATACAATAAGAAAACATCAACTGTATCAATTATTGCACAATTCTACTTTTCCAGTTGTCATAAAAAATAAAAGGCTTTATCCTATGCCCTCAAAACATACACTTTAATTCCTTGGCCCTTACAATATATGCCCTCCAACTGAGGTGAAAGGAGTCAAAACAGCTAAAAACAAAAGTGCCACTGTCACTTACTGAATATATATTCTAAGAGAAGAATATGAATGCAAAAAAAGGGAATACGGTCCTATGGTTCTTTGTGCAAGGTATTTGCTGCATTTGTGGCCTGCTGAGTGGAAGTGGGCAAGCTGTCCTTATTGGCTTCAAGGAAGTCACTACAGGCAGAAAAGGCGCTGGAGAAAGAGGAGGAGAGTCCGACAATGTCTGTGGAGATGTAGGGAAGAACTCCTGGGGTGGCCTGATTATAGTAGGTGACCTGAAAATATACATTGATTAGGAGGAGAATGTATAAAAGTACAAAAAAATGTCACTGAGGAACCTTGGTGACAGTGGTGGACTCCTCCAAAATTGTGAAGCCGGCGCAGAGCACCTCTCCTCTATCGTAGTCTGGAGTTGGAGGGTGAGTGGGAAGAGTAACCGACCGTAAAGCGATCAGATACGGGTCCCTACAAATGATGAAATCAGAATGTGTAAATTTATTGAAAAGAAAACTGTTAAAATGACAAATTATATTCATTTTACTTCATGCATGATTTGTTTTTCTAGATGTTTTGATTGTATTCATATATGACATGTGGTCTCAAACCTGCGGACCGAGGGCCAATTGCAGCCAATGCGACAATATTCTGTGGCCCGTTTGAAGTTGTTGACTTTATACATTAATTGTAATACTAGTGTTAGCCACATATAATTTAAATGAATATAAATAAAATTATGGAAGAATACATTTTGAAAAACAGAAATCAATCATTTAAATATTAATAATGAAAAAAACCCCGCATATTTTAAAGAAGCCACGAGAAATAAAAATTTTAAAAATCTAAAAGTAATTAAAAAAAATAAAACTTAAAAAATTTTTTTAAAAATTCATAAATTGTAAAAATAAGAATAAAGACATACATTCAAATCATTGTTGTTTTCGTCAACAATGACGATAACGAAAATATTTCGTCAACGAACAATTTTTTCATGACGATGGCGAGCTAAAAACGGGCTTGGGAGACTAGAACATAACGAGAAGAATGCCAGTTTTTGTCTGACGAGACGAAAATGCCACATAGCTTTGGGTCGTGTCGCTCATGCGAGAAGTGCTGCACCTCTCCCTCACTCTCCTCACCAGAGTTTAGGATATGTTTCAAGCTAGGCTGTGACCTGGGCTGAATGCGTTAAGCTAACTTGAAAGCTAACTGAACGCTAACTACTGGCCATGTTTATACCAAAAAGAAAAAGAAAAAACAGCCAAACTGAATTAGCAGCATTAGTCCCTTTTTTGGACTCTTTGAAAGGGTTAAAGGGATTATATGGAGTTTGCCACTTTTTTACGACTGCCACCTAGGGCCTAAAGCGTAACTTAAGCCCGTGCCAAATTCGTGCATGGTGTGCATGGTTGTACCAACAAAAACATAAAGCAACTAGCGTTTGGCCCATCAGATTAGCACAAGAAACGTAAAAACAGTAAACGTGACTATTACTGTTAGTGGTAAGTCTTAAATGGGTTACAAAAGTGTTTTTGCCAAGCCGAGACTCGGTAGAGGCTCGGTGAAACAGCGCTGCCGCCGCGTGGATGTGCATGTTCCCTTAGGCTGACTTGAACACACTTTATCGAAGGGAAAAAAACGACTTTTCGGGCAGTCTAACTTAAATTGTCAGGACGGTGTACTGATTAGAACCTAGAACGGGCCTAAAAAAATCCAGCCAGACCCGACCCGGCCCGCGTGTATTAAAGCCGGCCCGAGCAATTAACTTTACTTGCAGGCCAGAGCCCGAAAAACCCCTGAAATTTTACGTTTTATTTGTGAGGACCCAGAAGGAGGAAATGCGGGGATGCGATGCATCAGTCAGACCTGGACAGAGCACTGCTTGGGAAGTGGTTGCGTTTAGTGTGATTACATTTGTGACGATGCCTATGTGCATAATGACAACAAATTAAAGCCCGTCTTTTGTAACAAATTCTCCCAATTAAACAAGACTGTAAAATGCATATTCAATAAACATTTATATCTTTTATATTTGTGTGTCTGTTCTAACAGGTGGATAGTTCATGTGTCATTTCCTTGGCAAAATGCAGCAACAGACATTTATTTTCCTCTGACACGGACAGGAACAGCAGCATAGACAAAAATAAACTAAAATACTTTTAAATAACATTCTTTATTTTAATGACTCGCATCAGAACACACAAAAGAACAACCTGCCTTAAGGAGCACTGAAACAAAATAAATAAGAACATTTTAAGCAACACCACGAACTCCACGCTGCTTAGCACGAAGAGGTGCGGCCCTCGAAACCAATGATAATAAAGACGTTTGACTAATATCATATCCATATCGAAATTCGAAAAGGAAATATCAGATGCAGGGTTGCAGACTCGCGGAGAGCCCCAAAGCGTTCATGTGCGCAAACAATGCACTGTCTCTGCTGCGGCTCATGTTTGGGATTACCACAACGCCCTTTCTCTGTTTTATCCAATTTATTTATTTTATAACAAGTATCCCTTAGTTAAACATCCATATACAAATATATATTTATTTTAAAAAAAGTGAAGAGAGAAGAAGTCCGGCCTGACCCGACCCGAACGTAAATGACTGACATTTTGGGCCCAGGCCCGGTCAGGTTCGGGCTCAAGATCTAGGCTCTAGTACTCATCAGGGCATTGGTGGAGCATGCATGTAGTAGAAAAGCATTTTAAATTAACTAGATTAAAAACTAAAAACACTAGTACCTTTTAGGCCATATTTCCCAACCAAACCTTAACTTCATTGCATTCCGCAACAAAGTGGTATTTTTATGACGGTATCGCAACAAGTTACCTGACATCACACGGTTCCCGACAAGAAGCCAGCAAGATAAAATCCTGGCCTTTGCCCCCTTTTCGGATAGAGGGTGTCTTCACACGATAAATGGTGTCATCTTCATCCGCCTGCATGATCACCTCACATGCCCTGGGGAAGGCCACAACATGTGCTTGCAGTGAAATGTGCGACTTAGAAATCAGAGTTACTGGTTAAGAAACTACAAATCACTCAGTCAGCTATTCTATAATACGAATACGAGTTAAATCAATACTTATATTTTTACCAAAGTATCTGTATTTATTACCTAGTATCTGCAAGTGACAACATGAAAAGCATAAGAGTGCAGAAATGCAGACTAACTGATAATGACGGTCCCACTCTTTTCTCCTCCCTAGGTCGGAAAGCAGGTGGAAAGTCTGCTCGGCCGAAACGCTCACGTTCATCTCCACTTTGAAGCACAACGTCTGGTTCTCCTCCAGTGTGTACAGTCTGACCTACAAAAATAGGACTCGCCGTGTCATGATGGCAGAAATAACCACATACAGTGGGGGAAATAAGTATTTAGTCAACCACTAAATGTGCAAGTTCTCCCACTTGAAAATATTAGAGAGGCCTGTAATTGTAAAAATAGGTATTTGGTCAATGCCAAAAGTTAATCTCAATACTTTGTTATGTACCCTTTGTTGGCAATAGCGGAGGCCAAACGTTTTCTGTAACTCTTCACAAGCTTTTCACACACTGTTGCAGGTATTTTGGCCCATTCCTCCATGCAGATCTCCTCTAGAGCAGTGATGTTTTGGGGCTGTCGTTGGGCAACACGGACTTTCAACTCCCTCCACAGATTTTCTATGGGGTTGAGCGTTGGAGAATGGCTAGGCCATTCCAGGACCTTGAAATGCTTCTTACGAAGCCACTCCTTTGTTGCCCTGGCTGTATGCTTGGGATCATTGTCATGCTGAAAGACCCAGCCACGTCTCATCTTGAATGCCCTTGCTGATGGAAGGATATTTTCATTCAAGATCTCTCAATACATGGCCCCATTCATTCTTTCCTTTACACAGATCAGTCGTCCTGGTCCCTTTGCAGAAAAACAGCCCCAAAGCATGATGTTTCCACCCCCATGCTTCACAGAGAGTATGGTGTTCTTCGGATGCAATTCAGTATTCTTTCTCCTCCAAACACGAGAACCTGTGTTTCTACCAAAAAGTTCTATTTTGGTTTCATCTGACCATAATGCATTCTCCAAGTCCTCTTCTGGATCATTCAAAAGCTCTCTAGCAAACCGCAGACGGACCTGGACGTGTACTGGCTTCAGCCGGGGACACGTCTGGCAGTGCAGGATTTGAGTCCCTGGCGGCGCATTGTGTTACTGATATTAGCCTTTGTTACTGTGGTAACTGTAGGTTATTCACCAGGTCCCCCCATGTGGTTCTGAGATTTTTGCGCACCGCTCTTGTTATCATTTTGACGCCACAAGGTGAGATCTTGCATGGAGCCCCAGATCGAGGGAAATTATCATTAGTCTTGGATGTCCTCCATTTTTTAATAATTAATCCCACAATTGATTTCTTTACACCAAGCGTTTTACCTATTGCAGATTCAGTCTCAGTTGTGGACAGGTGTCTTTTATACCGATAATGAGTTAAACCAGGTGCCATTAATACAGGTAACGAGTGGAGCCTCGTTAGACCTCATTAGAAGAAGTTAGACCTCTTTGACAGCCAGAAATCTTGCTTGTTTGTAGGTGACCAAATACTTATTTTCCACTCTAATTTGGAAATAAATTCTTTAAAAATCAAACAATGTGATTTTCTTTTTTTTTTCCCCCCACATTCTGTCTCTCATGGTTGAGGTTTACGCAAGTTGACAATTACAGGCCTCTTGAATCTTTTCAAGTAGGAGAACTTGCACAATTGGTGGTTGACTAAATACTTATTTGCCCCACTGTACGAGCCGGGAGGGTAACAAAATGGAACTTGGCTTGAGGGTTAACTGTTTGGCACTGTTTACTCACTTTGTTTTTCTCAGAGGTCAACACCCAATTGTTTATGGTGTCCATAAGTTTCAGCGCCGAGACGTTGTTGTAGCTCAAGTACATCTGAAAAAGAAAAGGAGGGATGTTGTACTTGTAATATTTTGGGCAACGTTACTAATTTTATACAAGCCGCAGCAGACATGGAGGTCACCTAATGTATAGTATTTCACATGTGCTAAGTATGACTCATATGATACCTGATTACTTGGGTCCCACGGTACAGACAGTGGCATTTCGTTTTGCTTGCATGAGATGATGTATTTCCTGCAAACATGAACAGTAATAAGTAACAATTCAACAAAGTGTAAGACTTTGATTCTTGAATCGACTTTTCAATTAGCTGTACTTGCCACTTTTTACATTGTCAGAATAAGCTTTTTCCTTCTTCAACAACCACAAACGACAACTAACCATTTTTTACCAAGTTATCAAAATTTTTTATTGTATATACAGGTAGTCCCCGGGTCACAAACGAGTTTCGTTCCTGATACAGACAGCGTTGTCACGGATTACTTAAAAAAATTTAATTACTGATTACACCTCAAAAAAGTAATGTAGTTGCTTTACTGATTACTTTATTATTAAAGTAACTAAGTTACTTCAAAAGTAAATTAGTAGTAACTCAGTTGCTTTTTAACCATTTTTTTCCTTTTGCTGCCTCAACATAAAAATAACAGAAAAATGTCATCGCGTGCAATTGAGTTTTTCACATAAGGCTTAATCTTTTAGCGGGGGTTTAATTAGTCGACCACCATTGACTCGCCCTTGCTTAGCCATTCCGCAGCCCTAAAACTAACAACTAACTGACAAACTGCACAAAATTTGTTTGAATCAACTCCAACGACTAATTAAACCCCCGCTGACTCCAAGATAAAGCCTGATGTAAAAAATTCTGAACTTCCCCTTTGAAATAAAGACCTAGCCGTTAAAATGTTGTTTCTAAAAGTTGTAAAGCAATAAAACAAACAACAAAAATTAATGAAATGAACAAAAATCCTACAACGTAAAGTTTTCATAATGGGTCAAAATCATTTTTCGAACAGATCATGTGACTAGCACCTTGGAGACTATCCTTTGCTTTGCTTAGCCAAAACTCCACCAGAGGAGGCAAGATGGATATTTAGAATTTCTTTAAACCTAATCTTTCAAACGCTGCCAACAACAACTTGAGCAGTTGATTGAACTCGAACAGTGTCAAGACAATATTGGCCAAAGGTTTGGAGACACCTCAAAGGTTTTTTTGCCATTCCACATGTTCGTTCATAGTTTTGATGTCTTCAGTGAGAATATACAATAGTAGGGAAAATATATAAAACGCAAAATGTGTGTCCAAACTTTTGACTTTTGTTTCAGTCTTCAACATGCTTCTCCCCATAGTCCCACAAATGTAAAACTCCGCCTATGATTACAAACTCTAACTATAAAATGTACATAATTACACATATTATATAGGCTGGTTACCAACTGCAGAAGTACTGGCTGTCTCGTTACCTGTCGGCTTTTTTTTTCGCGACGCGTTGTACTGTAATTCCAAGTGCTTCCTTGTTGAATTGGATGTCGAGTATATAGCGGTCGACAGTCTTTCTGAGCCAGCGCAGAGTTTGCAACACACGGAGATATTTTTGTCATCTTTACTGGACGGATATGTGAAGTAATGGCTGTATCTTCAGTGAGCAAATGCAGCTGTTTGTTGTATCTCTCCGGCTCCTTTACTGTTAGCATCCTGATAGGTAGCCACTAGCCAGGCTATGTTGTTGACCACCGTGGCAGACAGCACGCACACAGGCAGCATGGTATTACACTTGACCCGTTTTTCCCCCCGATGAGAAAACGTGAGAAGTGATGTCACTCCCAAACTCAAGCGCAGTATTTTCTTTTCAAATGCTCTGCGTACATGACTACAATATCCTTCATTCTACATACAGTATGAGGCAACAACAAAATAGTAACGCACAGGCACCGAGGAAACTAACTTTAATTAGATTACTGGCTTGGAAAAATGAACGCGTTAGATTGCTCGTTACTGAAAGAAAGTAATCAGATCACACTGGAACACTGGATACAGACAAATGCAAAAACACACGTACGCGCCTAAAATGTTCACACACATAACAAAAAACCCTTCCACACACACAAAATACTCACACCAAGAAAAACACATTCAACGAAAAATTCACACTCACACCAAAAAAAAATCTCCCACACAGACACATACAAAATGAGGGGGAAAAAATCCTCTTATACACAATTAGGCTCGAGCGTATGACGTGGCACTCGCGAGGTTTCCGCCGCTATCGCCATTGTGGAAGCGAGAAACATAAGCAATGAGGCATTTCAACACAGGTCGCTCTTTAAAAATGGTTGGAAATTATTGTGCGGTAAAGAATTGCAACAACCGATCGAATAGAAAGGAGAATGTACAGCTCGACGGAACACCATTGAGTTTCTTCCGGATCCCTACATGGAGAAAAGGCGAGGGAAAGCTCATATCTGAACTTACCAAACGTCGAAGAATGGCATGGATGGCCTCGATCAGAAGGAAGGGCATAACGTTTGATTCTCCAGTTACACACTGAGTTTGCTCTATGCACTTCCACTCCGGTAAGTTAATTTCGTTTGTTTACGCAAATTTCAGTAACTTTACGCCCTAAGTCGGCCTGTTGTTAGCTATTGCTAAAGCTAAACAACTAGCATGCATACATGTGCATTGTCTTCATAAGACATAATTCATGTCGTTGCTAAATGAAAAAGCTGTAATATTTTGACGTGAGAGAGTGGCAAAGAATTTGTACACAGGCTACATTTTATGCAGCAAAAGATTTGTACATCCGTGGTCACAGACTAATGTAAACACACATTGCCTACCTTTGCTAGAAAGATGTGTTGCCGTTTGCTATGGTCATAAAGTGAAGATCCTGCACCCATCCGCAGCAAAACTGTTCGTAGCTTTGTAGCGATTTGTAGTTTCGGAATTGCTGATGAGTGTAGTAACATATACCAAACACTAAATACAGCATGATGTCCATTTCGCGTAGTGGTGGAAGCTTGTCGACATCTTTATTCCATTTGTGTTCGGCTTGCTCGTGAGGGTCAACATTGTTCACATCCTTAAAATTGCTCACATATCTGTCCTTCGCCGTGGTAACAAGTTTGTCTCTGTATCGAACTGGCAAGTATTCCTTACTTTTTTCCATCTTTGGTTGCCGCTAAGTTTAAATGTCCCGTGATGCTTCCGCAATGGTTGCGTTGTCGCAAATCTCGCATGATCCCGTGCTGCTGTGACGTAAACGCTCGAGCCTAATACACATCCAGTCAAAAGATTTCACACATATCCTAAAATCCCCTGCACGTACAAAAAAAAAAAAAAAAAAAAAAAAAAAAAAAAACTGCACCATAACACATGCGCCCAAAAATATCCACACACGTAACCCTTCCACACACAACAAAAAACCTCTTACTCACACAAAAACTGTCACTTAAAAACGCCCAAAAATATCTGACACACCCAAATCCTCTCACACTCACTCAAAAAAACTGTCCCCAAATCCTCTAACACTCCATTATTCTACCTTTACTTGTGTACAACATTTAATTAGTTTTGCAACCTCTACATTCCGAACACAAAATCAAGACGCGAGTAATACAAACACATTCTTTAACTTGTTCCGACATTTGGCTGAATGAAGATTATAATGGAGGCCGGCGGCTTCACGGCGGAACAATGCGAGTATTATGCAGAGCCGCTCAGCAGTAATATTCTTCTCTGACGGGTCACATGCTGCTCCGAGAATGCCAAACAAAAGATTCCACAGCACGGCACAAACCCACTGTGCAATAATGACACAGCATTACTTCGTTTCACTAGGGGAGAGCGACCAGTGAATTATCATGTTTCAGTGCCACTGACAGTGAGGGACGTCCAATCCATTTAAACAGACTGGATATCGATCACCGTCAATGGCAGCAAATGAGTTAGGTAGGCGACAAGTTATGTTCAAATTAATCTCATAGTCTGTTGTTTTCGTCAACAATAACGATTCCGAAAATATTTCGTCGACGAACAATTTTTTTTCATTACGATGACAAGCTAAAAATGTAGCTTGGGAGACTACAGTCCCTGACAAAAGTCTTGTCGCCTATTCATTTTATAGAAACAATTGCTAACTTGACTTTTAATTATTCAGTTGATTTCAGAAATGGCTTATATGAAAGCTAAGACCCTCCCAAATTATGTTGAATGTACAAAAATATATTTGTTTCACTGAAAAAAGATTTATCATTTAATGAAGACATAAAGGTCAAATTTTGGCAAAACTAAAGTTCTGTCGCCTACAGAATGTAGTGTGAACATTGAACAAAAAATGTACTTCAAATACAAAAATATGTTACATAACATGAGCGAATTAAGTAGTGGTGCTGTGAGATCCAAATTTAATATTTTGTATGACTTCCATGAGCTTGAAGGACTGCATCCATGCGGTTCAGCAAGGATTTATACAATTTATTGATGAAGTCATCAGGAACATCATAGAAAGCAGTCTTGCATGCCTCCCAGAGTTCATCAACATTCTTGGGTTTCGTTTTCCATGCTTCCTTTTTCATCCTGTTCATGTCTGGTGACTGGGCTGGCCAGTCCTG
This sequence comes from Corythoichthys intestinalis, assembly GCF_030265065.1. Lineage (NCBI taxonomy): Eukaryota > Metazoa > Chordata > Actinopteri > Syngnathiformes > Syngnathidae > Corythoichthys > Corythoichthys intestinalis. The sequence goes on along the minus strand of NC_080401.1, from coordinate 49,438,535 downwards.
GAGGATCTTGATCTTCTTTGCCTTGAGGAACTTTGAGGTAGAGATTGAAGTATACGATGGAGTACCAACCTGCTGCAGAACTTGTCCCATTTAATGGTTAGGAATGTAAAAGGCAGTTAAGATTTGTTGACATTTCAGACTATTTATGTTGCCTTCCACCCTCACATGACTGACACGACCAAACGGCTAAATGCGTGCTAACTACACATATAATAAGAAAATATCACACATTGTGAATTTATGGTGGAAACTAAGGCGAATTTTCATCTCGTTCTCATGCAACCATCTCGTTATGTTTTAGTATCCCAAGACACGTTTTTCATTTTCGTGACATTGTCATGTCCCAATTAACTGCAAAAACGAGGGATCACTGTAATAGTTTCTGTCATATGTTCACAATGCATTACATTTTCGTCTTGTACGTGGAGTAGGTCAGCTTGCATCATAGCAGTGTTTGAGTTTTGTCACTCATGTGAGATTTGCTGCGCCTCTCCCTCACTGGAGTGTAGGATGTGTTTCAAGCTAGACTGCGCTCCATCTTGCTTGTTTGGAAACATATGGTAAGATGTGAGATTTGTTTTCTTATCTTGGCAAGAGAGAATATACAATGTTGCTTTAGCCTTTGAAGGTCTGTGCTGAGTGATCATCACACACTAAATGTAACTTGTCGGGTTAGCATAGCATTTGAGTTAGCATTAGCATCAACTTTAGCATAGTAAGCAAACTGAAATGCTCAGTTTTTTTTTGTTTTTGTTTTTACATACAGTTCGTGGCTTCTCGGTGGGTTTAATTGAAAATAATGTACTGCTTTTCCTGCCGAGTGTGCATTATCACCACGAAGTTGGCGTTGTCCTTGTAAACACTACAATGTGCGCTCATCTGTCTATATATGTTCATTCGAAACTGTTGGAATCCAGTATTTATTTTTTAACTAAAACTTTTGAATTTTACAAACGAAAACATTTTGATTAACTGTTAAAACTAGAGGTGGGAATCTTTGGGCACCTAACGATTCGATTACGATTACGATTCAGAGGCTCCGATTCGATTATAAACCGATTATTGATGCACCACAACCCCCCCCCCCCCCCTTTTAATTTTTTGTACGCTAGTTCCAAAATTGTTCAAAAATCCTCTCAGGCTCAACAAACTACTATTTCAGTATCAAGTTAACCGTTAAAAACAGTAAATAAAATACTCAAGTCCCCATTCTGTATCGGCAGCTTTAAACTACATTCAATTAATTTAATGTGAATCAACCGTTAAAGTTGTTAAAATTGCTCCGGTTATTCCATAATATCCCTTCTGTCTACTTTCAAAGTGAAAGTTTTAAAACCGTTTCATCATTTAAAGATAGATTCAAGTCAAGATTTTGCCGATTTTTTTTTTTTTTTTTTTTTTTTTTTTATAGATAAAAAAATAATTAGGTTCGCTACAACAGGGCCTTCTAGAGAAGTCTACTGCTTTAAGATGGCGCCTGTTTACTAGCGCGGGAAAGTTTGTCATTTCACATCTTGTTCTTGGTATATGATCTAACACGGCCGTCGTCTGTCATTTCACATCTAGTTCTAGATATATGCGATATTTACCATAGCCGTATGTTTGTAGCAACTAGCAACTGGGCGCTGTTTGTAGCGGCTGACGGCCGCAGTCAGTTTTTTTTTTTTTTTAAATCTAGCGGCATGAGTTGAACATGATATTTACTCTCGGTCCGTTCCTCATTGCTTCCTGAAGACCGCGCTGACTGTGTTTTATTTCCGCTTTACCTGGTATAATTCAATTATCGGAATTTGGATGTTTGTGAATCATTCTCGAATCTTCCACGGCCGAATCGCGAATCTATGAATCGGAAATTTTGCACGCCTCTAGTTAAAACTAGACGAACACATTTTGAAATGTCCAAAATATAACAGACTTATTTTAGTATTTTCGTCCAAAAGACTAAGACAAAAATTAAAAGGGTCGCCAAAAACAACACTGTTCACAGTGTTCTGTACATTTCTATTATTGTACCAAAGGTTGACTCACCTATCAAGGCGGATCTTCTTCCTGGCAATAGCTTCTTGGTAACGCCGTTTACCATCCTGTAAAATGGGTGTCAAACTCATTATTTTTGCGGGCCACATCATAATTATGCTAATATCCATATCTCTGCCTTTTTAAAATAATAATAGATAAATAAAAATGACATGGGTGATTATTATAAGAATGCGTCGATACAAAAAATGTATAATCACCTCAAATTGTTACATATTGTTCACAACAAATTAAATCATATCTGGTTGCAAAATCAGAGGCCACTAAAAATGTAATCTAGTATTTTCCAACAAAAAAATGCTTGTAATAGTTTAAAGGTACTATACGGAATTGTTAGTGTTAATTTAAAATATGTGCTTTTCTACTCCTTGCATGCTCCACCAATGCCCTGATGAGTACACAGAGCTCTGACATTTTAACTGAGACTGCTCCCAAAGGGCCTTTTCTTCCCTTTAATAGAGAGTGTTCAGGTCGAACACGTCTACGCGTGTCCCCGAGGCACCAGTGCTGTTTCACCAAGCCTCTGTCGAATCCCCGCAAAAACACTTTTCTAATCCACGTAAGGCTTGCTACTAAACTATCACATTTGCTGCTTTTTTTTTGGTGCTGCAATGATTAATGGTTTCACTTAAGTAATTCTATTAGGAAAAAAAACTAGAGTTGCGTTGTAATGGTTTGTTTTGAAAGTGTTTGCATTTAGTTTTATTGATTTGGGTGGATACACTCCCCTCTAGTAGCAACAGTAACGATTACATAACTCCAACTGCTCCTCTTTTAATTTTTTGTTTAAGCTTAAATGTTTGTTTATGCATTTGTAATTTAATTTAGAATTATATTTAGAATTATTTTGTGGGAATATGTGTTTGAATGATTTGTTAAGAGCTTTGTAAAAAAAAAAAAAATTTTGCATATTTAGCATTTAAGATAGCGGTTGACAGTGTTTAACACATGTGCTGTAAAATTGTGAATTTCTCTCTGTTCGGTAAAGGTCTGCTTTTCAAAATCACACTCCAACACAATTTAAGGATGCAAACCTTGAAGTGAGAGTTTATTTAGAAACATATATTTTTTTAAATCCGTTGTTTATTTTTTTCCAATTGGATATGTAATTCATTCTCACAGGGTCAGTCAAGATTAACTCACCACAGGCTCGGGTCTTATCCGGGGCAGCGTGCGTGGTTTGCGATCAGCGTCGAGTACCTCAAAGGTCATAAAGGCACTATTTATATGACGCTGAGGCTCTCCACCCTGGTAAGCCTCAGCACATACACCCACCTCCATGCTAAAAAAAAAAAAATGCAGTTTAAAATGACTTTTTAAGAATAAAGATCATGAACTGACATAGTGTTTTGTTGACTAACCTGTGCTTGAAGGCATTGTTAACGATGGACTTCAGTACCAGACGGTCTCCGATGTGAGATGGGCCACGGAAATGGAACATGTCAATGCTTCTCAAGGTGGGATGGGCATTACATAAGCGGCTACATTGACAAAGGAGACAAAATTGAGGGATTAACACCCATTCGCATACATTGATGGCTATACGCGTCAAAAATCCAGGTCAACTGATCATGCTTCAGTGTCATTGACGGCGATAAGCTTCCATTTTTACTTCTTTATTGGATTGTGTGGATGCAACAGGATCTGTTGCGATTCATTGTGATAAAAATGTTCAATTGTGACCCAGCTCTAATATACTGTATAGGTTTAAATGTGTTTAAAGTGTAGTTCACCCATATCAATACAATTCTTACCAGGTGTGTGTTTTATAGTGGTCAGGGCAGCTTTAAACCACTCATCAGTCATTGGGCACACACCCGACTTAAAAATTGTTTGGTAAAAATTGGTTTCAATTGCTCTTTAAGTCTCTTTAGACAGAGGGTTCACTTATTTATTTTGACCCCTTCTGTCATTCTTTGCATACTATCCTCATTAAAATATGAAAACCTAGAAATGTTTGGGTGGTTTTAAAGCAGACACTGTTTTTTTCATCTGTGTGATTTTGAAAAAGATCATATCACATTTGATGGGGATTTCATGCAGAAATGTGAGAAATTCCAAAAGGTTCAGATACTTTTTCATACCACCCTACATCGTAGTTCTGGTTTCCTTCGGAGGACCATTATGTCTGCCAACCAAGCATGCCACGATTAATCTATAAAATCGACATCTAGTGGATTATCAGATGAATCGGCAACTAGATTGAGAGTTGAATTATCGGTTAGACATGTTGTAATAAAAGTTGTCCAGATCCGCTTTTTGTAATGTCTTCAAAGCAAATATTGTCATTTCAATTTGTGTGTGTTTTTTTTTTTAGTATTTTTATTTTTGTTTTAATCTTTTTTAAAGGAGAAAAATAGTCAATATTATTCCCTCTCTTAATTTTATTTATATATTTTAATAATTTAAATAAACAGTAAATATTCTCTCATTCTAGCAAAGATAGCGTTTTTATTTTATCCTCATATGTTTTTAAAATATCATTTTCCACTTTTTTAAATGAAGGAAAAAAATATATCTTTTATTGATTTAAAAAAGTGGAAAAACAATTCTTTTGTAAAGGCTTTATTTATATATATACTAGGGCTGCAGGTATCGAATATTTTAGTAATCGAGTAATCGACTGAAAATTCTATCGATTAATCGAGTAATCGGATGAAACATTTTTTTTAGGTAAAGAGCAATTATAAATATACTTGAGAAAAAAAGACATTTAATCCAATATTGAACCATTTTCAGTCAATCAATGTCTTTATTTTCGATGTACATTGTTGAAAACAGCCAACAATTGCATCTCAGATGTGACTAGAAAAATAAATTCACTGCTTTCACTCAAAAAACTTTTAGATCTTATAAAAAAAAACATATTACATATTACCTAAAAATGTAATTACACTTGATAACACACATCACTTGAAAGCTACATGTTTTTCCCACGTGTTTCAATTTAATTTCCATTTGTGTCAAGCTATTTTTAAGTTCTAGTTAAGTTTTAAGATAGTCTAAACTGTAAGTACTGATAGGATTTTGAGTTTTTGCAGTGTTCAAAATAAATGTATGATACCTGCTGTATTGGAGCACATTAGGGACCAGTGCTACTTGGTGTTTTATTCAGCAATGACTACTAAGCTAAAACTGACAGTTAGCTTTATTATGTTTTAATTTTACACCCTCATCACTCTACAGCGCCGTATTTTTACAGATTAAATAAAGCCTGTGTGTAAGACACATTAGCCACGCATCGACAGTGGTCATAATCAATAGAAACCTAGCCCTCCGAAGGGCTAACGTTACGTGAGCGAGTGAGAGTAACGTTATATTTATTAGATGAGAAGTCTACTGATTACTAACGGCTGTTTACTAACGCTGCCCAGACGCGGCCGAGTCTGTCGTTTCGCATCTAGTCCTAAATGCATGCAATATCTATGAGACACATCGGACAATACCTGGTACCACACTAGCATTATGCGGGCGTAGTTTTTAGCAACGTCCGCGTAGTTTGTAGCGGCTGTGGTAAGTTTTTTATTTATTTATTTATTTATTGCTTCTTCCTCTACGCACGTGACGTCAGCGCGTTGTCCCGCATTAAAAGTAGTCCGGGCAAAACGTGATGCTTAGAGCTGGCAAAATTAAACGATTCCTCGAGGTGAATAAAATTATTCGGATCAGTTTTTAAACTCGAGTTACTTGAGTATTCGTTTCAGCTCTAATATATACATTTCTCTTAAATAAGTGAGGAAACAGAATTTTATCTATCTATTTTTAATAAAAGGACAGGAAAATTAATATTCAGTATGTATTGTCTTCTTAAGGACTACAGAAATTGTATCCAAATGTTATTTTTAGCAAGAAACATGAAGTCAATGCACTTGATTTACTTCTACAAGCCACCCAAATTGATGTGGCAAGCTTCATCCAGTACCGGGAATTGAGTTTGACACCTCCTACTACATTAATTTAGTGTCTCCTATCAGTGATTTTCATCTGTTGTGGTGCGTATCCCATGTTTTCTGCACGCACCTTGCTGAAATGGTGGCAACATTCTCCATCCAAGCCATGATCTGGCCACCAAAGGTGCTAACTTGGTGGTTGGCGTGCGGCGGCAGGACCAGCTCCACGCTCTCCACTTGCGTGCGTTCGGCTGGCACGGCGTCCTGGTACTCCTGGCACTCTCCTGTGGTGATAACAGTGGAGAAAATGTTCCAAAAGTGGAGATTAGCTAACCTTAGGCACAGGTACAGCGAATGCATGTGGTGTACCAAGCTGTGCCGTGCTGCTGCTCAATAAGTCCGTGATGATTTCTGCGTGGATGAGCCTCATTCTCCTCCGCTCGGCCGCCAAGCTGTACTCCATTTGCTCCATTTGCGTGTGAGGCGTCAATGGCTTCAGTTGCACCTGAAATGAAAGAGTTGAAAATTGTTGATGGCCCCCAAAATACACTTCGCAGTCTAGGGACGCAAGCTACCTTGCCTGTTTCTGTTCTTCTGGCCACAAAGGTGGCAAAGGCTTGACAAACCCTCCAGTGAGTGTCAGTGTAGAGGTCCTCACAAGTCACCATTATACCAACCTAAAGTGTACAATTAAATTAAAACGTGGATTTTTCACTAAAAACCTTCATTATTTCCAATGGCAAAAACATTTAAAATCTCAAAATGTATCTCGTCCTAGATTTCATATCCAATTCACATAATTTACCCATTAAAAAAAATTCTGAAAATTTGCCCCATTTTCACTCATTTATTTCCAAAGGGAAAAAAAGACCCAACATCAATAGGATGTGACCTGGAAAAATATCCAAACTCAATAGGACATAACCAATGAACAGGAAGTGACCTAGAAATGCCCTAAAATCAACAGCAAATGATCCAAAATATACAGAAAGAGACCCTGGAATGACCCAAAATGTGCATGAGGTCGCATGAAATAGCTCAAAAATCTACAGGAAATGACCCAGAAATGTCCTAAAATCTACAGGAAATTACCAAAATATACAGGAAGTGACACAAAACCTTCCTTCCATTGACAACCATAGATATCTAATTCTTTAAATAGATAGAAATACAAGATAAATGTTAGTATGAGTCATAAACCCCCCCTTGTTTTCCTTTGAATGAAATTTGTAAAATTAGTTTAACTAGCGGGTCGCCATTGTTGTTGACGACGCAATGCACTCTGGGTGGTGATGTCACTGGGCGGCGCTGCCGAGCTTCCACAGTGTCACTCTTTAGCTACATAAACATGTCATCAGTTCTGTCCTTCCAATTTGAACCAGGGCGGAAAAATTATGAGCAGTACTGCACTGTTGATATTTGACAAAACGAGCAGCAAAAGCAAGTAAATGAAGGTCTCTGGCGGGATTCGAACCCGCGATTCCCGTTTGACAGGCGAGCGCGTAGACCAAAGAATTATACTGTTGCGTGATGTTAGAGTCATGATTTTCCTTATAAAGCAATTGCAACCCACATGCGTTGTCTGTCTCTGTGCGGTGTTATGGTCCGCGAATGCGGAAGTAAGCAGACAACAATAACGCCATTGTAAAAAGGAAGACACAAAAAGGGTCAGAGATCCATTTAAAAAAAAAAAAAAAAAGGGAAAACCGCGGTGAGAGGCAGACGAACTGTCCAATGGCAGCAAGTCATTATCTCGGCAAGCCACCTAGGATCGGTTTAAAGACACTGCTGATGAGCTGGAATTGGATGCATGTACGCAGTGGCGGAGCTAGAGGGGGGGCCGGGGTAGCACTGGACCCCCCTAAAATCTGATTGGACCCCCCAGGTGCCACCCCAGATGATTGACAATGACATATCGCGGCACCGACTGCTAAGTCCTTCCTGTACAGTAGTTGGCGCTATGTACCTTAAAGCGTTGCAAATTCGCTTTCATGAGGAGAAGAAGAATCGCCACTGAAACGGAGGAAGATTTGAGATTTGAGTACTTGGTCATCGTTGACGGAACGGAACACGGAAGATAAACAAAGTGACAAGAACAAACAAGGAGACGAACTTGGATACCCTGCCTTCAAGCCACTGAAATCCTCGTCGTAATGTAAGTTTTTTGCTGGTGTCCTAATGAGTCAATGCTTAAATTTGTAGGAAGGAGATTTTTTGTTGTCGCTAAAACAGAGAGCCACGGCATCAAGCAAGCGTTAACGTTATCTCATGTCGTCTAGCTTCCAACAGCCGCTCGATATTAACGTCTATATTTAATTCATTTGGGTCGCTATTTACATACATGTTTCTCCAATAATTGTAGAGCATTAGCCAGCTGTCTCATGCTCTCTTGCCTTAAATGAAACGTCACGTGAACACGGTAGTTGGCCGGGCCTGCTGTCAACTAGCTTAAAAGTCAGAATATTAAATTTATGTCTACGGTGGTTTATTTGCCCCGAATTTTTTAAGGCTTGAAGTAGGGATTTAATCATTTACCAACATTGTGTGATTATGAGTGATGCTAGGAGTAACGTTAACAGGACTGGCTCATTGTTTCATAGGGACAGTTCAGAATGAAAAGGCAGGGGGCCAAGATTTATAACCTCTTTTTAAAGCGATCCAAGTCTGGGACGAATCAGGCTCAGGATGAGAAAGAATCTGGCACACACTGCCCATCACCAGGTCAGTCAGAGCAGAGAAGCAGCTTCTCTGGTCTGAGAAGCAGTCACATGCTCACTTCAGCAGTAATTTTTCAGATACAGGTTTCCTACGTGAGTATGGAAAGTATGGAACTTGATTTTTTATATTTAGTTCTATAGTAGTAGTTCTACTATATACAGTATTTCCATACAATGGCTTCCATACCACTAGTATGGAAGCCATTGTATGGAAATATATTTATCTTAATAGTTATCTTAATATATTTGATAAGATATTGATAAGAGAGAAGTGTGTGTGTGTGTGGGGGGGGGGGGGGGTCGTGTGAGTAACTTTGAATGTGTTGGTGCATTTTCACCATTTTTGTAAAAAAATAGTTATTATTAATGACTGATCGAAAAGTTGTTACCAAGTTGTGTTTTACATTTTTTACATCGTTAAGATGTTGATGGGGGGGGGGGGGGGGGGGTCGTATGAGTAACTGTGAATGTGTTGGTGCATTTTCACCATTTTTGTAAAAAATAGTTATTATCAAGTTAATAAACAAATTATATACATAAATCATCACCTGTGTGCTTAGTATGTACATTTCAACATTTGACACTCTGATTGCAATTGATAAGTCAAGAAACAAATGTATTGTTATAGTCTGTGGACCCCCTGAAATAGCCTCGGCCACCCCCTGGCCACCCCAAGAATAAAAGTCTAGCTCCGCCACTGCATGTACGATGTTAGGAACTCAGCTCACAGCTCTGTAACAAAACAACCTGACCAGCAGCAGAATGTGACAAAATCATGCCAGTCGTCATAGTAGCTTCTCTTGCTAGCTAGCACAGCTATTATCCAAGACCATCAACAGCATGCATTGTGCGAGTAAAACATAGCGCCTACCGTAGGTCAAAACATTTACTAATTATTAGAGACTTTTAAATCAATGGCAATAATAAACGTGTTTCTAATAACATATTTTAATAAAAGAACAATTGTGACTTATTAGAGCCTACAAGTCCAAGTCCAAGGTTCCCTTTAAATCTGGAAGTACAGGCTGTGAACGCTCCTCTTTCATTGTTGGGTCACTTCCTTGTTAATATTAGTGCATTTCTGGGTCACGTCCTGTCGATTTTGAAGCATTTCCAAATCATTTCTTATGTATTTTTGAACATTTCCTGTTGATTTTAAGGCTTTTCCAGGTCACTTCCTGCTAATTTCAGGTCGTTTTCTGTTGGTTTTGGAGCACACATGGGTCAGTTTTTGTTGATTTTGCATCACAATAGTTGACATTCAATCTATTTAAACTGGAAGTACTGGCTGTGAATGTTTCAGTGCCATTGACAGCGCTAGACGTCCAATCCATTTTGACTGGGAGGGGCAAATTAACGAATGCCCCAAAAAAAAAAAAAAAAAAACTGCGGCAAGTGACCTGCGGTAGAGTAAAAAATGACAAAATTTTTCCTGAAATTCTATTTTCTAGTCAGATTTTAAAATGTGCAACAACCACCGACCTCCATACTGGATGTGAAGGCTCTGTTGACCTTGGCTATGATGGTGACGACATTTCCCACCCTGCAACACACAAACATGAGCGTTCCAAAGCAGGGATGATGCTTTCAACACATGACTGGTCATTTATCTTATCTTTGGAGCATGCGTCAACGGCATGAAAGTCATCTGTGAAATATTATAAATGGTTCTGCTGTTGTTTTTAAAAAATATGTTTACCATTTAACTCAATGGCTTCCATTGACGGTGATTGACAGAGGCCCAATCATGAATTTAAATGACTTTTTTCCCTAGGAGACCTCCAATCCATTTTAACATTCGCTGCCATCCCTCCCACTTTAAATGGATTGGACGTCTAGCGCCGTCAATGGCAGGTAATGAGTAGAATTGATTACTGACTTAGCAGTTTTACTTGATTTACTTGAATATTAAATAATCTTTTTTATTAAATTTAATCAAAATGGTACAAATTTGTTCCAGCCTACATAAATACAGTATATTTTTATCGTTGTTAATAAGGAAATTTGTGACATTACCCTATGGTGTGTTCAAAATGGATGTCATCTACAGATGCAGTGACACAGGAGCAGCCAGCATGTCTCTCAGCTGAGAAGAGAGTTCAGTTCAGGCTACAGTAATTTGTCATTCACACATTAATGACAGTGTAACCTTGATTTACGAGTTTAATTCATTCCATGACCAAGATTAAAAGAAGATGTTTATATAAAGTGATATTTTATGCCCTGCAGTATTTCTGTGTTCGATCCGTGCATGTATTTTTTATTTTTGTGAATGCTTTCATTATGTATTTAGGCGAATGCTTTCATTGTGTATTTGTGAGGCTGACCGTTTGTAAAAAGAAAAAAATTTGGAAAAACTAAAAAATTAAATGCGGTAGTGTATGTACATTCTATTTAGATATTTAAAATTTCATTTGAAGTTGTTTATGGTTTCATTTATTCTATAATTATTATTTAATTAAGTGTATTTATTAGGGCTTCTTTTCCAATTATGTGTATCTCTTAACATGACATATTCCTACTTTCCCATTTCTTCTATATTCTTGGACTACAAATTGCATCTCCCAATGAATGCACAATGATCACGATATAAAAACATATTTACGAACGACAACATACGGTATATAAGACCATTTTTGTGTGGGAGTTTTCTTAAGTATCTGAAACCAAAAACAAACGTTGAACGTTAAAGTACAGTGATTCCTCGCTGCTTCGTGCTTCAATCTTCGCGCCCTCATATACAGTGGGGCAAATAAGTATTTAGTAAACCACTAATTGTCCAAGTTCTCCCACTTGAAAATATTAGAGAGGACTGCAATTGTCAACATGGGTAAACCTAAACCATGAGAGACAGAATATGGGGAAAAAACAGAAAATCACATTGTTTTATTTTTAAAGAATTTATTTGCAAATCATGGTGGAAAATAAGTATTTGGTCAATACCAAAAGTTCATTTCAATATTTTGTTATGTACCATTTGTTGGCAATAACGGAGGCCAAGCGTTTTCTGTAACTCTTCACAAGCTTTTCACACACTGTTGCTGGTATTTTGGCCCATTCCTCCATGCAGATCTCCTCTAGAGCAATGATGTTTTGGGGCCGTCGTTGGGCAACACGGACTTTCAACTCCCGCCACAGATTTTCTATGGGGTTGAGATCTGGAGACTGGCTAGGACACTCCAGGACCTTGAAATGCTTCCTACGAAGCCACTCCTTTGTTGCCCTGGCTGTGTGTTTGGGATCATTGTCATGCTGAAAGACCCAGCCACGTCTTATCTTCAATGACCTTGCTGATGGAAGGAGATTTTCACTGAAAATCTCGCGATACAAGGCCCCATTCATTCTTTCCTTTACATCACAGGTGTCAAACCCATTCCAGAAAGGGCCAAGTGGGTCCTGGATTTTGTTCCAACCGATACAACGCAGAGAGTTTAACCAATGAACTTCCTGCTGAAACAAGCAGCACCTGACAAAGTTGAACTGATTACACATGTAAAATATTTAATTGGTGAAAAGGTGTCCTCTTCATTGGGTGGAAAGCAAACCTGCACCCACTTGGCCCTTTCTGGAATCGGTTTGACACCTGTGCTTTACACAGATCAGTCGTCCGGGTCCCTTTGCAGAAAAACAGCCCCAGTATGGAGTTCTTCGGATGCAATTCAGTATTCTTTCTCCTCCAAACAGGAGAACCTGTGTTTCTACCAAAAAGTTCCATTTTGGTTTCATCTGACCATAACACATTCTCCCAGTCCTCTTCTGGATCATCCAAATGCTCTCTAGGGAACCGCAGACGGGCCTGGACATGTAATTTCTTCAGCAGGGGGACACGTCTGGTAGTGCAGTATTTGAGTCCCTGGCAGTGCATTGTTTTACTGATAGTAGTCTTTGTTACTGTGGTCCCAGGTCTCTGTTGGTCATTCACTAGGTCCCCCCGTGTGGTTCTGGGATTTTTGCTCACCGTTCTTGTTATTATTTTGACGCCACGGAGTGAGATCTTGCATGGAGCCCCAGATCGAGGGAGATTATCAGTGGTCTTATATGTCTTCCATTTTTTGATAATTGCTCCCACAGTTGATTTCTTTACATCAAGCATTTTACCTATTGCAGATTCAGTCTTCCCAGCCTGGTGCAGGTCTACAATTTTGTCTCTGGTGTCCTTCGACAGCTTTTTGGTCTTGGCCATAGTGGCGTTTGGAGTGTGACTGACTGAGGTTGAGGACAGGTGTCTTTTATACCGATAATGAGTTAAAACAGGTGCCATTAATATAGGTGAAGCCTTGTTAGAAGAAGTTAGACCTCTTTGACAGCCAGAAATCTTGCTTGTTTGTAGGTGACCAAATACTTATTTTCCACTTTAATTTGGAAATAAATTCTTTAAAAATCAAACAATGTGATTTTCTGTTTTTTTTTTTCCACATTCTGTCTCTCATGCTTGAGATTTACTCATGTTGACAATTACAGGCCTCTCTAAACTTTTCAAGTAAGAGAACTTGCACAATTGGTGGTTGACTAAAGACTCATTTGCCCCACTGTACATAAAAGTTTTTTTTTTAAATATTCTTTGGGGGAAAAACATGTCTTATGTGTATCTCTTTTCAATGCTAAAGCTGAATAAACACATTGAACACACACAAAAACAAAACAAAAAATTGGGGGGCAGGTTCTGGTTCCCAATAACCAGGAAAAAATGAGGGATCACTGTATAACGTAAATAATAGTAAAATGGAGAACAACTGGCTAAATAAGCATCTGTTAACATAACATTAACAGTTTTTGGGGTAACTAAAGCCTAAAAAAACACAACAGGCTGTAAGCAGTCAAACTGGAAAAAAAAAATCATATCCAGTATCTGAATATATATATATATATATATATGTGTAGACCCCGCCAAACGATGGAAAAAAGTGCAATTTATATTCCGGAAAATACAGAAAATTCTGAGCATTTTTAAGTATTGTATTGAATAAGTGCAGTATGACACTTCTTCCCCAAACACTTTATATTACAATTAACTCACTTGTTGTTTTTCTTTTCACTTAAGTCATGGCTTATCCTTGCATCCTCGTATCTCAAATATTGTCTCGCAACTGAAAACTACAGCTGATTTAAAGACAACTCATAACTCAAGGTAGCACCCTGCATACCCCTGTAAAAACACTCATAGAACTGATTGAATCAGAGTTGGAGTTGGATGATTTTGCATTTTCAGCTTCTGAAAATACCAGGAAGGAGGAGTACAAAGTGCAAAAAGGAATAGGTTACATTTGTACATAGTCTTATCAGTTTCATGCTTTTTAAATGCATCCATCTTTATACTGGTTAGGGTTCCAATATGTTTGGATTGGACTGGCTGACTTTGAAAACTAACAGTATATTCATTCATAGAAAGAAGTTAACAAAACCAGTAATTAAGTTAGAATCACTCATCCCAAAATAATTGACTCAAAAATGAAATTTTGTAGATTTTCTCCAAATATTTTGGCAAATTTCCTCCTACTGCTGCCACAGTGGGAAAAAGAATATTATATACAAGTATGTACTATAAGTTTTCCAAAGCAGACATTTCCAAATACATATCTAGTTTTCATTAATATATAAACAATTCATTTCCATCTGCTTTCATTGAAGACTAAAATCTGTATAATATCTGCTTGTTTCTTTTTTTGTTTATTTCATTTAGAAGTAAATAACAAAATGTAAAAGAATTAGAGAATTGTAAATGTTTTTCCTTTTTTTAAATTATATTTTTTAATGAGAAAATGAAATAAATGACAAAGATTTTAATAATAAATAGATGAGTCAATATTTACTACTAAAAAGCTAAAAGAAATAGGATTTGGACAATTTATGGGCCAACAGTGTTTCTAAATGATTAATCATTAATTTAATAATCAATTAGTTGTCAATTAGTTAATCAACTGGACTAAAGATATCAAGAAAATATTTGTTCTATATAGTTTCTATTTTTTATTTAAATTAAAAATATATATATATATATATATATATTGTTTTTTTCTCCTTTTTTGTATTTGAATTTGAAATATATTTTTTGACTACATAAAAACAATGACAAAAAAATAACAGTAATATTTACCGTTCCCCTTTGTGAATTTAAATAACAAAGACTTAATAAATAAATAAGACAATATTTAAAAAAGGAATAGTGTCTCAAAGTGATCAATAATAAAAATTGTTGATCAAATTGATAATCAATTAGTTGCCAATTAATTCCTACTGTAATTGGGACTTGCCCACCTGAGAGGCATGCTGTGGAGTCCATCCACTTGAGTAGCTGTCCAGCGCTCAACTCGCCGCAGTGATTGGAGTGGCAGGGCAGCACGATCTGACTCATTTTCACTTCCGTGGGGTTCCTGTACGCCTCACCGATCTCCACCGCCACGCGGGAACCTTTTGCCTCCTCTGACGTCATGACTCACCGCTGGATAGACAAGAGACATGTGACGGCGAGTCACAGAGGAACCAGAAAATACAGCATTGCAATTACAGTCAACCCTTGTGCTTAAAAAGCCTACACATGCCTTTTTCCAGATGATTGATCATGTTTCAGTGATGCTAAACATCTAGTCCATTTGGACCGAGAGGTGCGAAAATGGATTTGAAGTCCATCGCCGTGAAAGGCAGTGAATAAGTTAATTTCTCTTGATAGTTTTATGGCAGAAGTGTGCAAAAGTTATCCTATTGTAACAATTTGGAACAAGTTCATATTTATTTACTACTAGCTAGGGCTGCAGGTATTGATTATTTTAGTAGTCGATTAATCGGTGAACTAGTTTGTTCGAATAATCGACTAATCGTATAGGGAACATTAAAAATGAAAATACCTGAGCTGAGCCTCAAACGGTATAAAAAACCAAACAAATAAATGAGGATCTAAGTACAACAAAAGAACAATTGGCTGACTTACAAAGCAAAAGTCCGCTAGCTTAATTGCTATAAAAAGCTAACCTTTTTTTTGTACAATGCTCTTAACAAATTTTCCAAATACATATTCCCACAAAAAAAACGCTAAATATACCTATAAACTAAATTACGAATGCATTAAAAAAGGGAGCAGCTGGATTCAGCAATGTGAATTGAGTTACTATATGTAATATTCACTGTTGCCACTACACGGCGGCGTATCCATATCCACCCAAATTAATAAAACTAAATGCAAATAGTAAAAAAAAAAAAAAAAATTATAACGCCACTTTAACTAAATGAATATTCGAAGCAGCAACATTTAATTCGAATCTTTTTTCTAATCAAATTACTCAAGTCAATCAATTAATTGTTGCAGCATTACTACTTGCACACCTACCCTTGACTGTGGGCCTCCTCAGCCGCAGCAATATGGCCACACACAAATAATGTCTACAGACGTGTGTCAATTTCATCACATGACTGGCATGTACTGTTTATTTCTTTGTTTGTTAATTGAACTTTTAAACAAATAACAAACAATATTTGTAGGTAAGTCCGTCTAATTTCATTTAATTTTTCCCAGATTTCGAGGCATTTTTTTAACAATTTGATGAAAAAATATAAACTCATTCGTCCTCTAGCCAAGATACACGCCACCACCGAGTTTGATGATCATGCAATGATGCATTTCATAGCCATTGTATTAACGTACTGTGAGAACAAATGTTTGGTAAAGAGGAGGCAACAAAAGTCAAAAGCGCTTATGTTCCACAGTAGTACGAACGTATTTTTCAGACTATAAAGTGCATTATAATCCTTTATTTCGCCCAAAAAATGACAGTGTATGCATGTACAGGTAGTCCCCGGGTTACGCGACACGACTTACGCGATTTCGACTTTACAAGGCCTTTTTTTTTTTTTTAAATATTGACATTTTTTTTGTAATGCATGCTTTTATTTTAGCCCAGGAAGTGTTAAACAGGAAGCGAACGCATGTACAGACACGCCCGCCCACCCCACACACGAACACACAGAACAGCTGACTAGCAGAGGTGACAGCCTGCGCGCACATTTTTTTGCTTGTGAGGCATCCACACGGCTGTATATAACCCCTATTGTACAGTTTTTGTGCGTTTTCAATTGTGGTCGAATACTTGAGGCGAGTTAATGCGATTGTTTTTGATGATGTGCCGGTGTTAACTGATACATGCTAATCATTTGTTATTGCTGTATCAACAGCTACTTGTAAACGCAAATTTAAATTGCTGTTATTGAATATGAGACTGATTTAATTTCATTTTATTTTAGTTTCATTCTGCAAGTGTTGATGTTATAAGCAGCTGAATAGAGTGAGCAAACAATTAGGACGTCTGACATCGTCATTTAGCTCACTGTCAAGCTAGGACTTAGCTCCAACGTCTTGGCGAGGACAGTACAATGATGTATAATGCATGTTTTTGTAGGGTTTTTTTTATTTAGAGGGTGTTTTGGTGTATTGTTTATTCTGATTTACGCAGAAATTCGGGTTACATCGCCAGCGCAGGAACGGAACTCGTTGGGAAAACGGGGACTACCTGTATGTATGAATTTACTGACTGCCATTGATGGCGATAGACGTCCAAGCCACCTTCGATTGGACGTCTATCGCCATCAATGGCACGGAAACATGACATTTCAGCATTCATTCATTCATTATTTATTTAAAAGATGATAAATGCAGTACATTCACGTACTAATGCTCTTTATAATCCAGTGCGCCCTATAGTACGGAATATATGGTAATTTTAGAAATGTGCACATTCACACAAACAAGCTAATTGCTACTTTTCCCTCCCTCCTTTTCTTCTATTTTTAACTTAGTGCTTTACTTATTCTTCTCATTTTGACAAGTAAGTTTTTGTTCACTGTTGTCAACTAAGAATTCTGCTCTTGAATCCAATCCAAGGCATTTAAATCACTTTTTAATCCAATTCAGAATTCCGCTTCTATGTGATGCAATGACAATCTCATATCCTTCAACTAATAAAAGAGCATTTTGCTCCTGCAGGAGCTCTCTCGGTTGCATGTTGGCACTTGCACTACGTTGTTGTTTTTACATAACTGTTGCATCAACCAAAATGCTACCAAGGAATTATGCAGATTAGTTGGGACAAAGTGCACTTGAGGTCAGTATTGCAAAGACCTTTCATCTAAATTCAGGTGCAATTTGTAAACGGCTATGCTCTTTTAACGTTGTTTATGTTTACACTCGAAAGTTTTCAGAAGATAGTAAGAGAGAAAAGTACCTTAAACGAGACTGGAGAGAAGCAAAAAGGAACTTACCAGTAGTAAAAGAGGACTTTGACTTTGGACAGTAAGCTGACTGTCCTTCAAAAGGCGGAGAAGCGGGTAGGGAAGAACGAACTGCAACCCGGAAGGAGGTTCCTCTTCATTTCCCCATTCTTAAATGACAACATACTCGAAATGTCTCGACACTCGCCACATGAGTGATAGAAAGAGCGAGGGAGGGAGAAAGAAGGGGCGAGGGCGGAAGAAGGGGCGAGGGCGGGAGGAGGATTATGGGCAGTCCCCAATGGAGAAACACAGCGAGATTTAAGGTGGACTTTTATAAATTTTGTTTTAATGAAAAAATTGTATCACTGATTTTGAGGTGGATTAACAACTATTTATCCCAACAAGGGTGAAGGCAACGCTTGAAAATAATGGCGGTCAAAATATTTTGTTGTTGCTAGTAATTTGAATTGTGAGTAGCATAAGCGGATTTTAGGGGGGGGCTAGGTCCAGTCTGGTGGCCGAAAAGTGTCGTTGTATGAAATTGACTTTTCTGTAGATATAAACGTTGTAAAGCAATAAAACTGCAACAAAAATGAATGAAATGAACAAAAAAAATATTTTTTTTTTATAATGGGTCAAAATTATTGTTCGAACAGATCATGTGACTAGAACCTTAGATGGTCATTTGTTTTGCATATAATTAAAAATAAAAAAATGGTGAGGGCAATTCTATTTTTCAAATGATGTAGCAGCTTTTGGGGGGATTGAATGATTTAGACCAGGGGTGTCCAAACTTTTTGCAAAGGGGGCCAGATTTGGTGCGGTAAAAATTTGGGGGGCCGACCTTGGCTGACGTAGCCTGGTACACCAGACTCACCGCTGTTCCAGCTATTGAGTCTGGCCACCATTCAAGCGGATACAATTTCCAGGGCGGAGCAAGCCACAGCAAACAGACAGCGGAGTGGACCAATCAGCAACGGGCAGCGCAGACGTCACGTTATTAAAGCGACGAGAGCAGGACGAGGGACTTGCGCACGGAAGTAAACGTACGAGGAGAGCGAAGTTTATTCAACATGGCTAGCGCGGGACAGACTCTTGTCAATGACTCGTGTCGATGTGTTTTTGGTCATTTAAAACTGATTTTACCGTGGATTGGAACATATTCTCGGCTCTCCTGTTCAGCTTTGTTGTGGAGACGACTTCCGACGCGCAAGACTGACGTTGCTCGTTAAGAGCACGTCACCCAAATAAACGAATCTGATTTGTCGATTGATTTTGTACCTGCTCGAAAAGGCTGTTAATGGGATGGTTCCCAGACTATTTCTCTCAGTGTTTGAAAAATACAGGGAGAAAAGTCTGGCAGAGCCAGGCAATGGCTGACGTCCTTTATGGCGAACAATATATTTAAGCAAATTTTAGCAAGCCATTCTGTGTGTCACATTTGCTTTATTATTTTTCTAATTAATAATTTCAACAATCTCGCAACTAACCCTTGTGGCATTGTCCTTCGACCATCGGGCTCTTGCCAAATACTTCAGCTGTGAAATTAAACTAGCTTCAAGTTGCTTCAATTTCTCGCTACGTATCTTCCCTGTAATCTTGTCGTACATGTCAGCGTGTCTTGTTTGGTAATATGGCCTCACATTGAACTCTTTAAAAAAAGCAACTGCCTTTTTGCAAATGCGGCAGACAGTTGTTGCGTATTTTAGTGAAGAAACCGTCCAATTTCCACCTATCCTTGAACCGTCGGCCGTCGCAGTCAACTTTTTTTTTTTTGTTGATTGTCGCCATTTTAGAAAATTGGTAGTAAAGGGCCACACGGGGTAATGTTGCTTAGAGTGCTGCTGCCTTTTCTTGGGTAAATGAGAAGCAGCATTTAGTGTGTAAGATACTCATATAATATGCTGGTAGCAGTACTGCTGACCAATGTATTAAATCTGTGTGTGGGCCAGACGTTATTGATTTGATGACAGATGCTGGGGGCCGGATGAAATTTGACCACGGGCCGCATTTGGCCCCCGGGCCGGACTTTGGACATGTCTGATTTAGACACAAATGTCCTACCCATAAATGGCCCAAACACAAAAAGGATTGCTTCAATCAAAGAGAACTTTTTCAATTAAAAATTAAGTGTTCAAATGCAAATTTTTCAATCTTAAAATATTTTTTCGCATTCAAAAATGTTTTCTATGATTGAAATGTTTCTTTTTTTTTTTCTTTTTTTTTGATTGATTTTTTAAAATACATATATATATATATATATTTTTTTTTAAGCAACTTATTTTTTGACTGAATAATAAAGACAAAAACGTCCTAGCATAAAAAATTCAAATTTAATTTTGCATTCAAACACATTTTTTTGATTGAAACGACTTTTTTAGATTGAAAATATATATTTTGACTGAAGCAACTTGTTTTTTTAATTGAAGCAACTTTTTTTTGATTGAATAATAAAGACACAAATCTACCTCCATATGGCTCTGCCCAGGGGATACAATTTTTGACTGGATTAACTACATTGGCACGACACCGGCGGGCGTACCATATTCAAAGGTTGACAAGCTTGGTGAAAAGTATTGCCTAATCAGCCAGAATTCCCCTCAAGAATGATGGGAAACAAAAACACTCATTGTCAACTTATTATTATAAATATTCTTGTAAGTTAATTGTATTGCTGACACTGAGTTTCAGGATCATCAACATGTGGTGCCCTCCCTGCCCCAAAAGTCAAACTCCGCCTATGGTAGGGAGCCCACCTGGTGCCAGGGCAAGGACGTAGGTTTGCATAGGGATGGTAGGGACAAAACACTACTAACTTTTCAGAATGATCAAATTATGCCCACCAACTTTTAAGCAGCCTTATTTGCATGACTTCAGTTGTGGACTTCAGTAGGTCATTTAGATTGTCTCCCTATATGTTGTAAGGATAAAATTGATCTGACCGTTATTAAGTGAATTACAGTACTTTCATTATGTTCAGACTTACACTGACCCCTTTTCACTCGCTGAATGTCCTAGTCCATTTTTTTCCCTCAAACGCACGTTTGATTGGCTGATGAATTGAACCCCCCCCCCACACACACACACACGCCCCCTTCAAAGACGAGGGATATTAGAAGTTTTTTTTCCCGCCAGCAGCAGCCACTGTAAGTAATGTAAAAACACGTCAATGTTGTGGAGGTGGGGGACACTCCACTAATTTTGCTACTGTTACAGTGCTTAAAGTCGATTTTACTCTCTCAGATATCTTGAAATAAGAAAAACAGCTAGATGAAAGTAAGCTTAACAGACTTATTTTAAGCAAAAAGTTTGTATATTTAATCTTAAAAGAAAAACGTGTTTGTCAGAAATGTTCTCAATTCAAGAATATTGTTCAAAACATTATTTAAAATATTTTTTTTTCTTGATTTAGGTGAAAAATGACCAACTTTTAGATATATGGGCTTCATATGAAGAAATAGTAATGCTTACTTAAAGTAAGTGGAAGAATCCAACGCATTAATCTGTTAACTAGCCTTTAACACTCAAAAAAAGATGGCGAAAATTATTTGACTAGATTTAACAAAAAATATCAGATTAAGACGTTATAAATTTGCAGTGTGAAAGTTAGTATAGGTCAATACAGATTTATTTTGCATTAATAATTTTGCCTATCAATTAATTAGGTTCATATTGGTGAGAAATGTAGCCCTGACCCCCATTCACCAAATATGTTTGGTCTTATTAATGTCCCTTCCCCAGCAAAAAAATGTACATGCAGTTATACTGTTATATCGTCCCTACCAATATTAAGACCAAACATACGTCTTTGTGCCAGGGTAAGAGTCGGGAAAATCATAGGTAATCTGTACCCACAATTTAGTAATCTGTAGTAAACTGTGGGTATCTGTACCCACAGTTTAGTAATCTGTAGTAAACTGTGGGTGAAGATTACTAAACTCCGCGAATGACCTAGAGTTTACTTATCTGTGGTCACAGTTTAGTTATCTTTTCCCACAGAATAGTAAACTCTGGGTACAGATGACTAGTAGTTAGTAGAGTTGCCCGATAATTACTTTTTGACCAATAACCGGTGTCCCGATATTGCCAAATCTAAAAATCCAATACTGATATCAAACCGATACTGATATATGTGTGGATTTAACATATTATTGCTAGTTGTATTGTGACGCCTCACTGGATGCTCTAATAGTGATAATGCTCACATAACGAAACCCAAGCATCTTAGTTTGGAGATATCTAATGGTCAATAAGCATAACTGCTGTGCTAAACTGTTACCAGCCCTTGAACATTGGCATAACTGCTGTGCTAAACTGTTACCAGCCCTTGAACAAAGGCAAAAGGCTTCTACAGTCACTTTGAAGGCAACAGGAATATTAGCCCAAAATGGATCATGAAAAAGGGATGACTAGATTATCAGATATAATTTTAAAACGCTTTTATCGGCCGATATTATCCGCTACCCAATAATATTGCTAGTAATTAGTCATTTGCACCCCAGAATGGTAAACTCTGGATACTGATGACTAGTAATCAGTAATCTGTCCCCACAGGACGGTAAACTGTGGTTACAGTTGACTAAATTGTGTGTACAGATTATCCCCAAAAAATTTTCTACACTGGCACGGGGGGTTCCGTAGAATTTGTCAATATGGAATTTATGAAAGTAAATTCGTGCCACCGGATATGGAATCAAATTAGTGCTAGAGACTGTTCGTGTTTGAAAAAAAAAAAAAATGTTTATAAAAATAATTTGTGTTATTTGGAGGTTTTTTTTAAAAATGTGTTTTTAAGCAGTTCTGAATAGGTTGAGCATTTGAAATTCGAAAGAGAATCATGCAGAAACTGTTTTTTACTGTCGTATTGGTAATAAACGCAGCTATAAAAAAGTAAGAATTTTAATAATGGTGTCCATTTTCAGAATGTTTAATTGGGAATCAATTTAATCAGTTGATAATTAAATTTAAAAATGTAAATTAAATTTACAAATTTTAATGAAATTGATGGTTGTATGTCTCCGTGTGCCCTGCGATTGGCTGGCAACCAGTTCAGGGTGTCCCCTGCCTACTGCCCGTAGTCAGCTGGGATAGGCTCCAGCACCTCCGCGACCCTCGTGAGGAAAAAGCGGCATGGAAAATGAATGAATGAATGAATAATTAAATTTCAGTTAACAATAAAGTTAACTCATTCCTTGCCATTGACGTCAGACGTCCAATTCATTTAAAACGGGAGGAATGGCTGTGAATGCTCATGTATCAGTAAAATGGAATGGAGGTCTAGCGCCGTCAGTGGCAGCCAATTAATTAAATTCCTTTCAGAATTCAAATTATGAAGTAAACTGCTGCAAAACGACGTTGTTATCTGATTTTATCTACCACGCAGCTAGCAGTTAGCTCTAGGAGGTAGACCTTAAAAACCTAACCACGCTCCTATTGGTTAGCAGACCCATCCGTCAAAATTTTGGCTCCGCCTATCCCCCCGCCCCCCCGCTTGGACCAAGCTCGGTTGCGTTATCGGGTGAGGAGAACCAGTGTAGTGCGGTTGGAGTGCGAGAGGGTCGCGGCCGCGATGAGCCGACAGATGAAATAGAGTGGCGAGAGAAAAAACAGAAAAAAAGCAAGGAAGCCGACTGTTCCACCACGAGAAACAATGTTCCCGAAAGGCAAAGGAACCCCGGTTCCCTCGGACGGCCAAGCACGAGAAAAGTAAGCCGAGAAGCGGTGACAAATGTGGTTGTCTTTTTCATTTCTCGCCTCGCAACTTGCCTGTTGTTCGCTGGACAGGCTAGCAAGAGGCGATTTCCTGCCACCGAGAATCGAATTGAATGAACCGCCTCTTCTACTACCGCTGTTCTTTTCTCTTATTTATGTATTTCGCCGTATATTTTTTCTATTTAAATTGGGTATCTGTGTATTCGCTTCTCGAATCGGAAGAGTGACATTTTGAATCGAGCGGTAGAAAACAATAACATCGCATGTCTGCACATTGTTAAGCGCTTCCTAAACTAGCTTGTTTTCGGTCATTTGCCTTCTCACCCAGGCTTCTTTCTCGTTGGCTTCTTTGCAGACGCGTCGTGTTTTTTATGCACGAGATACTGTTGCTTCCCCCCACACTTTGTGTACTAGAGCCCTGTGCAAATGTTTGTGGCACAGCCTGCTTGGCAGCCATTGTTCACAAGGCCTGTCTTCACTACATGGAAACACGATGGACTATTTTGTCGATAACAATCATATCCATGTATTAGTCAACTCATTGTCCTAAGCAATACGACAATTCATTGCGCTGGAGGAGCTGTTTTGGCTTACCTTTACATTTTTCTGCTGCGACTTGCATTTTTTGGTTTACAGAACACAATTAAACCTTACTAGAAAACTACTGTGCCTCACTAGTACCACTACTACTTGTAAGCATCTGTCATGCTAGTAAGTAGCCACCTTATCAAGACTTGCTTAAAGGGACAGACAAACAGTGGAAGGAAACTTGTTTAATTAATTGACAAAGAAAAATACACCGAATTTAACATTCTGATCAATAAAAGACCGTATTTCCATTAGGTGGTCCCTGACATGAGGGCAGACATTTTATCGAAGCTGTTACTGTTTTAGCCAATCAAATGTGAGTATCCCAGATAAACCACCCTTCTTTGTGACGTCAGTAATACCCGTCGTCCGATGCACCTGTGTGCGAAGATATAACTGATGTCAGAAAATGGTTGCGCTTGTAAGCTTGGGATGGGAATCTTTGTGTACTTCCCGATACAATATTCACGATGCAAGGTTCACGATAACGATTATTAAACAATATAACGATTAGGGGTGTGCCATCTTAGGCACCCCGCGATTCGATTACGATTCAGGGTGCTAAGATTCGATTACTAAACGATGATCACGGTATTGACGATGATCACGGTTATCACGACTATCGATGAATCGTACATTACTAATTAATAAAGTAGCCAAACAAATTTATGTCCATTATTTATTTAAAATATCCTAATGATTCAACAGGAACGATGGAAACTTGCCCATACAACAAAAAGCTGCCATTAAACTACTTTTTTTTTTTTTTTTTTTTTTCCCACAAGAAAGTGCAAAAATGTTAGCTGTTTCTAAGGCAGTAATTATTTCTCTCAACAATACAATAAAATTTACACTGTTGGAATGAATTCCACATTTTCTGGAAACAAAGTGTCTTTAGAAATAAGACTTTTTTTTTAACCAATATACTTTGTTTTCAGAGATTTCTGTATTATTTCACATTTTTGTAGTGTTACCACTGTACTTAATCCTGGTTTTAAACGTTCTGCATCCGGAGTAACTTATGTACACCACCAAACAACGCGTAACTTAACATGGAATTACATGTTAGCGAAATCGTTAATTAGCATAGCGCTTGGCACTAACTAGTAACATCTCAAAAACAACAACAACAATAAAGGCTAAACAGTACAAGATGGTTCGTGTACTCACCTCTGATAGACGGAAACACAACTTAGCAAAACATTAGGGACTTTTTCCAATTAACACGACTAGAACCTATTACTGGACAACTAAAAGGCAATGAACTATCACTCTTCCCCTCTTGCTCTAAAAAATAACTTGCACACCGAAGGGCGACCGCAGGGTACCTGCCTGTCTCATACACAAATTTATTTTCCAGTCTTTTGAGAAGGAGTAAATCTCTCGCTTAGTAACAAGCAGCAGCATCATAACGTTGTGCGTAAGTCTGTTAAAGGTGTCTGGGCGGCAGACATGTCTTGAATTTCATTCCGCTACGAGCGGCTGTCATAGAGTTATTAGGGAAAATCATCATTTTTGAACATTTATGAATCGTAATCGAATTGTCACGTGTCGAATCGTGATGCATCTAATAATCGATTTTTTGGGGGGGCACTCCCTTAATAACGATACAACGATTATCGATACAAGGGTCAGGAAATCCACCATATTCTACGATACAACTATTAAATAGAAATAGAAATAGATTTTTTTTTTTGTTTGCTTTTGTTTTTTTGCACTGTCGCAAAAAATCTGTCAAAAACTTTTGTCTTCCTCAAAGTCTATAAGAGTATATCAATGGATCAGTTCTGTAAATAAATGCAGCAATACTATATTATTGCAGGATTCTTGTAAACAAATGGGTGTCTTAACTTTTGCGTGCCAGTGAAAACTATAGACTTCCAATTCATTTCAAGTGAGAGGACTGACTTTGAATGGTTGTATTTAAGTGCCACTGAGATCATCCTAAGCCTCAGCCTAATCAAAATGAATTGGATGTATTACGCCGTCAATGACAGCCAATGAGGTAACATAGAGACTATTCTGTTGGAAAATTTTGGTAGCAACCTGTTGGATCCTTTATAAAAACGATAATCAATTCTTGGCAGAAAATATCGATAACACATTGGGATACAAAATATAGTGATATTTCACCATTTCAATATATTTTCACACCCATACTATAAGCAGTGTCATTTTTTTGTGTTTAAACATTTCGCTTTCATCAGAGGTCCAAGAAATTCTCTACTTAAATACTTTGAGCAACTGTCTTTCACGTGAAAGTCGTTTAGTTATTGTCTGTTCCTTTAAGGCTGTCCTCACTTATAGAAACGATTCATAAGTACATGGATTTTACAAGTGTCTTTGAGTTTTCACTTAGACTTTGAAATAAAAGTGTTTTTTTTTGTTTTTTCTTTTCTTGCACAGGTTGGCTCTTTACGTCTATGAGTATTTGCTTCACATAGGGGCACAGAAGTCTGCACAGACATTTTTGTCAGAGGTAGGTGCCCTTTGAGGACATTGTTTCTCACTAACATTTTTGCATATCTGTGTACTGGACTACTAATAATCAGTAGCCGCCCTCAAAATACAACATATAGGTAGATCTCTGGAAGATCTCAGTTTGTTCTATTGAAGCAATTAATTGAAATTGAACTGTTTCTCAAGAAACTGCCTTGCTTGCCAAAAATATTTTTATATACAGAGTTCACTCGTCAGTCAACTTGGACATGCCATTACTTACAGTCCTTACAGTTACATAACTACAATATACCAGATCAATTTCAGTTGTTTACACATCCGGAATAAATATTCAACAAAAATATACCGTTTATTTAGTTTTAAGTGAGAACATATTCCAAAATGACTGCAAACAAAGCCTTTTCTTGCTCTAGGCGGTGTGATCAGTGTTACAATTCGTGTCAGAAGAATTTAATTTATTAATCTAAAAATGGTGGCAATGGATGGTGCATAAAAAAAAAAATCCAACGCTTGGAATTGTTTTATGCTTTAAAGAGAAAATGGTGCGAAACAAACCTAACATAGAGTAGTGTAACGATAATTCAATCTGGATCGATACATCAGTTAGTTAGGCAATGGTCACATCCTATTAATCAAAACTCAAAACATCAGTCATGTTTACATAACCTGTTATTATAAAAATAATGTTTGAAATATAGGGGTGTGCCATCTTAGGCACCCCACGATTCGATTCGATTATGATTCAGGGGGCTACGATTTGATTCTTGAACGATGATCACAGTATAGACGATGATCACTGTTTTTACGATTATCACGATTATTGATGCATCGTGCATTACTAATTAATATAGTAGACAAACAAAATTTTGTCTATTATTTATTTAAAATATCCTGATGATTCAACGGGAACGATGGAAACATGCCCATACAAGAAGAACCTGCCCTTAAGCTGCTTTTTTATTTATTTATTTTTACAAGAAAGTGCAAAAACATTAACCATTTTAAAGGGAGTACTTATTTCACTCAACAATACAAAAAAATTTACACAGGTGGAATCAATTACACATTTTCTGGAAACAAAGTGTCTGTAGAACCAATATACTTGTCTTTTAACCAATATACTTTGTTGTCACAGATTTCTTTACTATTTCGCATGTTTGTAGCGTTACCGCTATACTTAATCATGGTTTTACACGTTCTGCATATGAAATACACGTTAGTGAATTTGCTAATTAGCTTAGCGCTCGGCGCTAACTATTAACACCTCAAAAACAACAACAATAAAGGCTGAACAGTACAAGAGGGTTCGCGTACTCACTTCTTGTAGATGCACACAGGTCTTAGCGACACACTCAGGATATTTTTCGATTGAAAGGACTTCAAACTACAGCTGGACATCTGAAAGACGAGGAGCAACATACTATCTCACTTCCCCTCTTGCTCTAAAAGATAACGTGGGCAGGACCCAGCGCGCTTCTGTCCTGCCTGTCTCATACACAAATTTATTTTGCAGTCTTTTGAAAAAGAGTAAATCTCTCACTTAGTTACAGGCGCATCGATTATAACGTGCGTGCGTCCATTAAAGGTGTCCGGGCGGCAGACGTGTCTTGAATTTTGTTTCGCTACGAGCGGCTGTCATAAAGTTATAAGGGAAAATCATCGTTTTTGAGCCTTTATGAACCGTAATCGAATCGTCACGTGTCTAATCGCGATGCATGTAATAATCGATTTTTTGGAACTCCTCTATTGAAATATCTGAAATATTTAATGACAAAAATGGTCAAATCCTGTACATCAGAATTGCTATGTGAGTGAAAAAATACAAATTAAATCAATCAAAGGCCCTTGGAATCGAATTATAGCAGACTGTAAAATTTGTTAAATATCTAATCGCTGTTTACAGAATTGATATTGTATTGTCATGGAAGTGTTGATTTACATACCTGCTAACGTACAGCATGTCTCTTATTGCGCAAATGGTCAAGTGTAGACACAGCCGCTGGTGCACTTTTAGTCACTAGCATTGCCTCTTCTCTCTCGTTTTGGTCATTTCATGCAAAGCGTATTAAAATTGCAAACATTGTCTCTAGATACGATGGGAAAAGAACATAACACTTGGAGAACCTCCCGGATTCCTGCATTCTTGGTGGTGGTAAGCAACGGTGATCTCGTCTGCCCCGTGTAAACACATCCGGGGCTTGTTTACGTCCTGGTGTTTGTCTCATGTCGCCACGTGTCTTCCACAGTGTATTCTGGGACTTGTACTGCGCTGCACCGGAGAGGAGAGAGACATGTGACCACTCCAGCGAAGCCAAAGCCTTCCACGACTATGTAAGTCTTTTTTTTTTTTTTCGTGAAGATGGCAAAGTTGCTCCAGCACAAAAAGGGGGGAAATCATTACTTTCCTATCCAGGAAAATGGCATTTGATGTGCGTGTTTCTTTTTGTTTTTTTTTTTTAATGAATGAGACTGTGAATGTTCTGGACTCCTGTTTTGGGGAATTTCTCAACGGCTAATAGTTGAAGTCGTGTTATGTGTTAGACAACAAACGAGTTCAGACTGGATCAACAGCCTTTGCCGGTTGCAGCTAAAGTAGCACACTTCACTTGACCTCGGTAGTGTCTGTGAGCGATCAGTTAAAAATGATCAATTATTTTGCCCATTCCATTCTTAATCTTTATTAATGCTTTGACTGCCTTTGACTGCGATATTTGCTGTCAACCCCCTAGTTTAATGGATTGGACGTCAGTCGCCGTCAATGGCAGTGAATAAGTTAATTAGTTAATTGACAACTAATCAGTCATCAAATGATTTGAGAACTATTTTGATGGTCAGTAGTCACGTTTACATGGGTAGTTTTTCCTCAATCGGATTGAAGTCAATCGTATTAATTGAATAGAATTTGATCTGTATACATTAAGTCAAGAGATTCTTAATCTGTGTTTGCATGGCCCCAGCTGACTCTGATTGTATTGTTTTTTTTGAGAGTATTATGCTATTCTCTGCCACTACCTGTAATTTTTAAGAGAAGAAGAGGTGCACTTCCTGCTTCCTGTTTACTTCTGGATGTTACGTAATCGGAGTGCATGCGCAAACCGAACAATCCTCTCTGTCAAGCCAATCCGCTCAGCAGTTTACATGGGGCATGGAGCGGATTATCAATCAGTGTAGACTACCTCTTGCAAGCCGATCCAAAATACGATACAATCTGGGTGAATCTGATTGGCTAAAGTGTTTATAGGAGGCATTTTTAATCGAATTGGCCTTTCAATCTGATTATAAATAAGATTTTTGGACCCATTTAAACGCTCTCACTGACTCCAATTGATGTTTAAATCATAGTTCCAAGCCTCTTAATAGTAAATATTCCTTTATATTTTCATTTTTTATTTATTTTTTTAATTTATTTAATATATTCTAACAAAAACAATAAACAAAGGAAACAAAGGAAAACGGTAAATATTCTTTTTCCATTTAAGGTGAAGAAATATTGATTCATATTTTTAATTATCAGTTGGAAACAAAAAAGAAAAAATATATATAACGTACTTTTCAGACTATAAAATGCTACTTTTTTCCCCTCATTTTCAATCCTGCAGTTTATAGTCCAGTGTGGCTTATTTGTTGATTTATTTGGGTTAATGGGTAACACTCTACTTGACGGCGGTGTCATAAGACTGCCATCAGACCGTCATAACATTATGAAGTCTATGGTCATAATTATGACATGACACTATCATGGGCTTTAATGAATGCTTATGACAGATGTCATTAAGAATCATCCGACAAATGATGTCACTCACTCCATTTATGTCCAGCTCAGATCTTTTACATCCATTCAAAAGTGAGAATTTGATAGATGACACAAAATGACATCAGTCATAAGCATTCATTAATGCTCATGGCAGTGTCATGTTATAGTTATGATGGTCTTATGACAGTTTTATTGCACCACTGTCAAATAAAGTGTTACCAAATAACATAACTAGCAATTAATGAAACCTCTAGAACAGTAACTGAAGAAATAATTAGCACAGAACATGAATTTTGATTGTAATTTACATCTGTAACACTGCAATGCATGCTAGCAGGCATGTTGGACGACAACAGTGTTGACAGAAGGTGGCGGCAGTGGTTGACTGTCTCCCCGAAGGGAGCATTGATGGCCAAATGAAGATTCTTGAAGCAATGAAGCGTTGCAGCCAATTGGTTTAAAGCTTCATGGTGTTCATTTGGTCTTATCCTTTCCTATCCTATCCTGTCTTATGATGCCGCTGTCAAATAAAGTGTTACCGGTTAATATCTTTTGGTGTAAATATCCTATAATACAGTGGGGACAGCTGCAGCTAATAGTCCAGTGCGGCTTATCTATGAACAAATGCCATTTTCATGTCAAATTTGGTGGGTGTCGGCTTACAGTCAGGTGCGCCTTAGTCGGAAAATTACGGAAAATATTCTCTTAAGCAGGGAAATTCAACTTCTCACTATATTTCACTATACCCCGTCTCGTCTCATTTATTTCAACAGAAAAACTAAAAGGAAAAAATATTTTTTCTTTCAGTAGTTGGTCTTCAGACTTTCATCAATGACTATAGAAGTGTTGTTTTATTTTAGCAAGAAACATTAAGGCGATGCACATGATGTAATTTTCGCGGCACACACAAAACGAGGTGGTGGCCCGGATCCTTGTCACCAGTGTTTTAGAAGAAGGTTTATCAATATGTAGGTCGCTGGCATAGATAGATGAAAACTTTTGTGTACAAGATTTTATCACTAGCCGCAATCAGTTATGTCAACTTATACAGTAGTTTGTTCCAAAGTGAGTTGAGGAGCTTCTTTTTGACCAAAGTAGTCCCTTGCTTCCATCTTGTGGTGCCTACAGACCATTACAGAAGCTTTCTCGGGTTGTCTTGGCACCGTTTGTACCTCATATCCTTTTTTGGATATCTTGCCCTGTCGATGACGCACCCACTGATCTGCTTATTAAGTTTCCGAGAAAACGATGCTGATGTCGGCATGTCCTGACTCAGACCTGTCGGTACATGTTAAGCATATAAACCTGAAATAGAAAGATCTCAATTGATTAGTGTCAAAAAGAAAGAGATTTTAAAAATCACAATGTAAGAATTGCCAGAATCAGTGACACTTTTATGAAGGCTTTATGTGCATTGTGTCTGTTGTTATGCTGTGTTTTGTAAAATTGTATCTTTTGTGAGTGGCTGGTATTATTTGTTTCATGGGCAAATGTCAATTGGAATACTTGAGCGTTTCGTGGCATCAGCAGAAAAGGACGCCCGCTCGCCAGCACTCGAGGGTAAGGAGGAGGGGGTTGACTCATCAGGCAGGAAGGGGTTAGTGAAAATGGCGACGCAGGTTGGTCTCTTGGCAGATAGTTGTCACGGTAACGGGCCTTCTGGTGACCTAGGAGCTTGAGGAGCGTCAACAGCGGCGTGCTGCCCTTTAAATAACGACGTGTCTTGTTGTTGCGAGGCAAGCTTTTTCGATTGAGATCGTCATTTTGCTTCATTCGCATTGTGACCTGTGGTTTCAAAATGAACTGTACTGAGTTTAAGAGAATTCAGTGATACCACTACTTATAATTGTCTCAATTTGTGTAGGTTCCTCAAGTTACAAGGCAGGGCTTGGTCCATTTTGTCTCATTTTCAGCTTTTTTATTTAATTTTAATCTAATTCAAAGCTAACTTCTGATAAACCTTGACAAATTGAATAATTTGAAGTGTTTTTTTAATAGCCCTAAATTATCAAACCAATTCCAAAGGGCAACACAAACGCATAACTGTCAGTACTACATTAAACTACTACTTTGGGTCATGTAAGCCACAACATTAACATTTGGTATACAGGTGTGGCCTGCTTGACCCAAAATGGGTTGTCCACATATGTGAATGCCAGGTCTTAGTTAATCCTAGCAGTGCTAGGTTGTTTGGGCTAAGGCTTGTTAAATTGATACAGAAAACACCTTGAAATAGGGCTTCCTTGTGATGTGTTTTTTTTAATGTACGCATGCTGGATAGATTTATCGAGCAGTATGGCCCGCCGTTGCTCGAGTTTGTGTAACATGAATGCAATACAATCCAATGGCAGATTAAACATACTTTCCATAGAGAAGCAGCTGTAATGTAAAAAAAAGGTTAATGCGTTTTTAATCACTGTGTACAGTATTATGGTGAGCGATGTGGAGAAGAATGATGTTTTTTTTTTTTTTTTCCCACACTTGCTGCTCTTGTGCCCCATACACCGAACAACCCAAAGGGACAGCGCCTTATTGAACAGAAAACTGCAGAACATAACAACGGCAGCCACGACTTATTCATGTATGCCATGACTACCCATCAACCATTGCACACATAACACATAATAAATAACAGTCTCTAAAGTGTGAATATCCAGACGACGTGAATTCCTTAGTAATATTCCGGAAAATTGTACATTCTTATTTTAAATCCAGCATCTTGTTGTGGAGTACTCAAAGCCACAACGTATTATCACAGCATATTTAAATTTGTACATGAAACCGTAAAGTTTCAAAGCCAACATGGCGCTGTCATCTCCAAACTCAGGGATATTCCATGCTATTTTTTTATTTATTTATTTTTTAGTTTTAAATGAATTTTCGACATTAAAAGGAGGCCTACAGAAATCAAACCCATGTCACAACATTCTAGATACATAAAGTACAACTATGTAAAATTTCGACAAAATCCGCCCAGGCGTTTCGGCGTCTATAGGGAGTGAACACACACACAGATACACAGACAAAGTTCCATTTATATATGCGTAAGTGTAGATAACAATATTAATTGATAGGATATGTATTTTTGTCAATTATGATAAATTAGGGCTATTAATAAAAACTTCAAACTGATTAATTTTAAAGGTGCTCAGTTTAATTAGATTGATGTGATGTGAGGTCATTAAGGCCACAATATTAACATACAAGTGTACCCTACGTGAACCATAATGAAATGTCTACGTACTGTAAAATTAGGGAAAACAACAAGCGTAAATAGTCCAGTTGGCTCAATTCAAGAATTGTGATTACCGTAAGATTTACCATTTTTTTGGCCCCGATTCAGATACCTGGCTGTTCAGTATCGGCCGATACCATACCGATACCACCGCGTTTATATATACAGGGTGTTCCAAAATGGTTGACCCCATTCTAAATGCCTATATCTCGAAAACTCCTTGATGGATCTTAATGAAACTACCGTAATTTCCCGAATATAACCCTCACTTTTTTTTCCCCAAAAATCCAACTTGTAAAATCATGGTGCGCATTATAAACGGGTACATGGATGGAGACAGAAATATATATATATTTCATATATATACTATAAACCGATTTTTTTTTTTTTTTAATTGACACGGCCACGTTGTGTTGAAGAAACGTATGTGGCGACCCGTTGCCGACCATTACGGTACGTGACGTCACCATTTTGTTTCTGTAATACTTCACTCTAATCGGCCGAATGATTTCGTCCGTGTTAAATTCTGCTTTTTTTCACTCTTCATAAAGCACATAATTTAGTTTCTTGAACTCATTTGCGTCAACGTTTATTGCAGCTCCGCAACTCGGACCGTAACAAACGTAAGCACACAGACTTCCTGTGTCCGTCAACTATATCTGTCCCTTGGGAAACTCAAACCCAAATAACAATAGTTCCTAAAGTTACTGTCGTGTCAACAGCGATGAGCTCTCACGGATTTCCGACTTACGTTCTCACTTTCATTTTACCGTATCAATCCATGGAAGAAACATTTATTCATCATGATGAAACGAGCAAGTTATACAGCAGCCTTTAAACGAAAAGTCACATCTGTTTTGTTTTCTCCTAGATTCTGGTAAGTTGGAGAAGTTGTCAAATCATATTATTACCGTAAATACTGTCAGTTTATGGTAATGTTTTGAACTACCAATGTGCTATGCTTGTGCTGTGTTTCACCAGTCAGTAAAATGACATTTCTGTATCGTTACACGAGCTCTGTTTTCTTGTATTCTTCTATTAATTGGTGCTAAAATTAGGGTGCGCGTTATAAACAGGTACAATAATTTTCCCTAGAATTTACAAGTAAATTTGGGGTGCGCATTATACACGGGTGCGCCTTATATTCGGGAAATTACAGTAAATACACTGTATGTTGCGATTCATAAGTTGTATTGGTTGAATTTACAAAGAAAAGTACAAATATTTGTTGGTTCTATGACAGATTTTCATAAATGTTCAGTATGAGCGCCGCCTGTGACTCTGCACACGTCGAGTCGGTATTGGAGCTCGTGCCAAACTCACTGTAGCATGTCTTCGGTAACAGTTCCCAGTACAGCTGTAATTCTCTGTTTAGTTGGTGCCTTATTTGCAAAATTTGTAAAGGCACGCTGCACTGTCTTCGGTGACTGAGTCCGAGCATACTCTAACGCGCAAAATGCCTTTTCTTTTGAAGTGAACGGCATTTCTTAACCTGAAAAGATAGAAATGCCAAACGTTACACACAAAAACTTGAAACGTTTCTACACAAGCTGTGATTCCAATGAAAATTGTCAAAATTATTGGCCTACAAAATGAGGTCAAACATTTTGGAACACCCTGTATATACATTTTTTATTTTTTTTTTGTCAAAGAGCTACATACTTGGATGTGAAATCATTGCTATCATGGCTTTGTCAGGCTGCTGCTTACCTGTGCGAAACAGGAAAGACACTAATACAAATTGAATAGTCTAATAAACCCCTAGTAGACAATAGTTGAATAAACCTTTGGCTCTCATTGGCCAAAATAGTGCTACATTTGTGAACTTAAAACATGTATAAAACTAGCCCAACAGTAAGAAAGTAAAAATAAATTCATAATAATAAACTCTGAACGAACTGAATACACTTTTTTAAACCTCTCAAAGGCCAAACAGTGAAACATTCATTAAATTATAAGTAATAATAATTGACCACAGCATCCTGCCTCTCTATTAGCCTCCTTCTCTGTGCCCCAGCACCAACATACCTTTGTTTGTCTTTGTTGGTACTCACCGATACCAACATTTCGGGCCGGATCGGCCCCTCCTGCCCATACGGGTATCTGTATCGGTGCATCTTTAGTTACAAGGATTTATAAATTAGCCCATATTTTAAGATAATAACACTACGTACCCCACCAGGATTTTTTTTTCTAAAAAAAACACAAAATGCATATTTGCAGATGCCAAAAAGTAGTTAAACAGTACATTGCCACAGATTGCCATTTTACACGAAGTCACTCTCAGCGCCCGACCGAGATAATTCGAGCCACTCGTCGTTTATTTACACTTCGGATCTGCAAGCCCGGTCGAACAAGGTCTACTGGGTCACACGAGCCAAAGTAAAGAACACACTTTACCTGGTGGTGTCATGGGTGATTTAATGCAAAATGATAAAAAATTGTTTGAGGTTTGTCTCTTGTGTATATCAACTGGAAGCGAGTCAATGTATTAACAATAGTTTTGTTAAACTTTTTGAATGAGGGCATTGATATTTGATTGTCTATTGTAACCCGGCTTAGTGTGCTAAAACAGTCACCAAACATCATTAGAAATGATGTGGGCATCAATTTATGTTCTCTTCAAACTCTGAAAATAAATGGCATTCCAAGGCATTCCGAGGAGCTAAGCTGCAGCTATCAAATATTTTATTAATCAAGTATTCTAATGAAAATTCAATGGAATAATCAATCGGGAAAAAAAAAATGAAGTAAAGAGCAATTATAAATAAACATGAGAAAACAAGATATTTCAACTACTATTGAACCATTTTTCGACAATCAATGACTTTATTTTAGATGTACCATAGATGTACATTGTTGAAAACATCCAACAATTGCATCTCAAATGTGACTAGGGGAAAAAAACAACAAATTCACTGCTTTCAATCAAAAAACTTAAGATCTTATTAGAAAAATAAAACTTATTTCTTACCTAAAAATGTCATTACGCTTGATAACGCATCACTTAAAATGTTGGTGTTTTCCCCACATGTTTCAATTGAATTTCCATTTGTGTCAACTGTCAAGCCAGCTTAAGTTCTAGTTAAGTTTAAAGTTAGCCTGAATCGTAAGTCCTCATAGGACTCCTCATAGGAGTTTTTGCAGCGTTCAAAATAAATGTAAGAAACCTGATGTATTGGAGCACATTAGGCACCACTGCTACTTGGTGTTTTATCCATCATTGACTAATGAAATAAAATTGACAGTTTGCTTTATTACAGCGCTGTTTTTTTGGGTTTTTTTTTTTTTTTACAGAATGGATAAAGCCTGTATGAAAGTAGTGCCGCAACGATTAATCGATTAACTCGAGTATTCGATTAGGGAAAAAAAGATTTGAAATAAATTTTGCTGCTTTGAGTATTTGTTTAATTATTGTGGCGTTGTCATGGTTTATTTTGAAAGTGTTTGCAATCAGTTTTATTGATTTGAGCGGTTACACTGCCCTCTAGTCTGCCTCATTTCACATGGCTGAATCCAGCTGCTCCATGTTAAGACCAAGATAAGCTAAGTTTTTGTTGGTGCTAATGTTTTTTTTAATGCATTCATAATTTAGTTTATGGGTATATTTAGCCGTTTTTTGTGGGAGCATGTGTCTGAACCATTTGTTAAGAGCATTGTTAAAAAAAAAAGTTTACAGCGTTTAAGCTAGCGGGCTTTTGCTATGTAAGATAGCCAATTGTTCTTTTGTTGTACATAGATCCTTATTGTTTTGTTTTTTTATACCGTTTGAGGCTCAGCTCAGGTATTTTAATTTTTCATGTTACTTATCCGCTTACTTGATTATTCGACAAACTAGTTTATCGATTAATCGACTACTAAATTAATCGATAGCTGCAGCCCTATACGAAAGACATGTTAGCCACGCATCGACAATAGTCAAAATTAATAGAAACCTAGCCCTCCGCAGGGCTAACGTTACGTTAGCAAGGTACAGTTACGTTAATCTTATGTATTAGCGCTACGTTAACTTTTTAATTTTACCTTGTCCCGAGTATCGCTCCTCTGCTCTCGGAGTAAACCGAGTGCCTGCGGTGGAGCTGAAGATGTGCTGTAGTGTTATGAAAGCGCTGGTACCTCTATATTCATGCCTGCTTGAAATCAAATATATCCGCCACCTCTGTCTTGTTCCTGTACGTGCGTGACGTCAGCACGTTGTGCCGCATTAGAAGTAGTCCGGGAAAAACGTCATGCTTAGAGCTGGCAAAATTAAACGAATCCTTGAGGTGGAGAAAGTTCCTTGATCAACTTTCAAAATCGAGTTACTCGAATTATTCGAGCATTCGTTTCAGCTCTAGCAAGGAGTCATTATTCGTGACATTTAAACAGAATACCGAGTGCCAGCCTGCTTTATCGGCGTAAGTAAGACTTGGACGTCAGCATAGATTTCATTGTTCAGTTTTTGAGTCTGTAAAAATGTGGTCGATACCTCATTTTCCGTACGGTGCTAGATCTACTTTGTGGGTTTGCTGTAAAGATTTCGTGCACATGAAGTAAATACTTAGTGAGCAACAACTATTAACTCTTGTGCATGAAGTACAAACTCGTTCACACAAAGTAGTAGCTCATGCGCACGAAGCAGTAGCTCATGTGCACAAACAATTTGAGCGTGCATCTTTGGGAGAATGAGGTAAGGGCGTATAAGCTACGGGTACCTTGCACTGATGTTGCACGTTTTTGGGTGCTTTCAGGCTAGCATGTGTGGACAGTACTAGTGCTTGGAGTGTAACCATTGTCTTGGTGTGGGGGAGGTGTGTTTGCGCGCTTCACTCCGTCAGCGCTCGTAAAGCCCTGGTGTATTCACGCCGGCCATGCTGAATGTTCCCCAAGGGGCCCGGTCGCCATGGTGCTGGCGGCTGATTGATGGCTGTCAAGGGAGGCGATGGCCAGATTGGTGAAAGGAAAGTGGAACGGCTCTGTGGCGTATGCCCGGCATCCACCAGGAGGAGCTGACACGAGGCGGGGGAGGGGCAAGGTTAGGTTAGGTTAGGTTAGGAGCGAAGCGTCCAGTGGAGATCTGGAGAGGCTTTTACGATGTTGAGTAATGGTTAAACATTTACAAGCTAAACACTGGGCCTTGTTTCTTTTCAATGTTGATACTAATGAAGGAAGAGGATTGTTGGGACACGGCTTGGCCGCATTTGGGTGGTCTCTTGTAACATTTTTTTTCCCGAGAGTTTTTGGGTTCAAAATCACCGTCTACTAAATAGTACTAAAAATGTGTTTCGCCAAATTCTGATGCTGAGGTTTGTTCAGACGGTTGCTAAGCGTTGTCACAAATCAAATTTACAGGGTAGGTGATAAGAAGAAAGAGGGTGAAAGGTCAAAGGTCACACAGGTCAGAAATGTGGTGATGCTTTGAATTTGGCTACTAAATTTTATTTAACGCTTTTCATATATAAAATACAACTTCGAGTGCTCTACATGAATTAAAATAAACCCCTCCCTTTACTTATCCACAAGGACACAGACGCTCTTCTTCTGTGTGGTCTATTGGCGGTTGGCAAACAGGCTCAATGGTGCATTACAGCCTCCAACTGACTTTGTCTTTTCACTGCAAGGAATCCACCAGGAATTGATAGTGGATTTTGCCATTTGTTCAAAAACGTTTTAATTTGAATTATGAGTTTACTATATCATCTATTTTAAACACCATACATTGATAAGGGAGTAGAGAACAAGTGAATGCTAGTCTTTGTTATACTCACCCGCTTGCATCTGTTCCTCCTGTTTGTTTTCGACCTTTCCTAGCCTCTTTCAATGATTCAAGTGTCTGCTGTGTGCGTTTCAAGTGCGCATATGTACAACCAAAATCGTGCTTATTGTGGAAGGGGTAGTGTGTCTTAAAGAGGTCCCCAAGGAAGCTGTCAGGAAGGCTTCGGACAAGAGCTCATAGCCCGAGGCGAGGCTGAGACATCTGCCCCCTTTCCTGTTCCAGAGCGTCTACGCGCAGATGATGTTCGTTTAGGCTGAAAGTTCCTTTGGGCTCTTTACATCAACCGTCCAAACACAGCTGTCAACTTTAGTGGGGAAAATTAAGACTCAAGGGGCACTCTTTGTTCGGTTTGGGATGGAATTATTTTGTTGCTAATCAAATGGCAATGAAGGCTAATTGTTACAATATAAAAATGGCCAGATAAAACTAACAACCTTTTGGTCATGATGTAATTACATAAGAGTAATGACCTATAGATTTTATTTTTTTTTGATGAAACAATCATTTTATTAAAGGCAAGGAAAGGCAAATTTATTTATATAGCACAATTCAAGACAAGGCAATTCAAAGTGCTTTACATCAAATGAAGATCATAAAAATCACATTAAATCAATAGAACATAAAAACAAAGATAATCGAAACAGGAAATAAAATTATTCATAAAAATCACATTTAATCACGAATAGAATATAAATAAGTAAATCGCAAGATGAAATAGCAGATCTAGTAAATACAATGGTACATATTTATGGAGGTGGATTTGTGTCTTTATTATTCAATTTTAAAAAAAGTTGCTTCAATCAAAATATATATTTTCAATTAAAAAAGTCACTTCGATAATAATGAAAAAAACAAATCAAAGAAAAAAACAATGCAAAAATTGATTTGATACTCCAAAAAATGCATTTAAACAGTACTTTTCTTTGATTAGAAATGTTTTTTATTTTTAATTAATTAATTTTTTAATTAAAACAACTTTTTTGATTCAAGTTATGTTGTTTTGTGTTTGGGCCAAATTTTTGGGTAGGACATTTGTGTCTTTGTAGTTCGATTAAAAAGTCAGTTGCTTCAAACAAAAAAATTTTTTTTTGTAATCAATTTTCAAATACACATACAATGTACGAATACACATTTTTGAGTCTCAAATATTTTTTGCATTTAAAAACTTTTTTCTATGATTTAAAAAAAATTTTGATTGAGAATATATATTTCAATTCAAGCAACTTTTTATTTGATTGAATAATAAAGACACAAATCTACCTTAATACATATGGAGTTAAATTCAAATGTTCATTATACGTCTTAAGCCTGGTTTACAGCAATGTCTACCTCTGGTACGTGTAATGATAGCTTGCTATGAGGTTCTTTTGAGAGGCAAAACCTAATTATTCAATGTATCAAAACTAACTTGAAAGCCGACGTTGCTGTTCTAAAAATTGTCCAAATCTTTTTTTTTTTGAGCTCTTAATTACAAATGTGATCTTATTTCTTTTTTGTATCTTTTCTTTACCTATTAAAAAAAAAAAAGATTAACAGCAATAGGGTTGGGAACTTCTGGGTACCTGACAATACGATAGAATTTGCGATACAAGGCTCACAATAATAATGATCTCACTATACAGTGATTCAAAATTTTTTGATACATGGGTCAAGAAATCTACTACTACTAAACAGAAAAACAAGCTAATGCCCACAAAAGACTGGCTGTGAATGCTACAGTTTCAGTGCCATTGATGGCGCTACAAGTCCAATTCAGTCAAAATGAATTGGATGTCGAGCGCCGTCAATGGGAGCCAGTGAGTTAACCTAAATCCGATTCTAATGGAAGGTCGTGGTAGCAAACTCTTGGTTCATTTTTTTTAAACAGTGACACCTGGATTCTTGGTGGAAGCATATTGGTCACCTTTGGGTTAGTTTTGGCACAAGTATTATGATATCACCTTTTTGATATATTTTTACCCCTAAACAGCAACATAAATTCCATTTTGATTTTTGTTTTTCTATATATTTTTTCTATTTTGTGTATTTATTGATATATTTTACTTCTATTGACATTTTTTAACAAAAAATGAAACTAAGGGAGGAAAACAGAAATGATTATTTTTCAGTTTTGTAGAATATTTACTTTTTATTCAAATTTAAAAAAAAAACCTACAAATATTTTCAATATTTTTGTAATACTTGAAATCTACACAAATTTTATTTACATTTTATTTTGGCGACAAACATGAAGTTGAATTTTTTTTTTTTTTTTTTTTGTGGGCCACATAAAATGACATGGTGGGCCGTATTTGGCCCTAGTTCCTTAGGTTTGACAACTGTAATTTAACGCAATAAAAATACAAAGCAATTTTGACATTTTTAACAATTTCATTCCTGAAACATTTCATTCCTTTTAGGGCGGTGCAATATGTCCTGAA
The DNA here is from genome assembly GCF_030265065.1 of Corythoichthys intestinalis. Classification (NCBI taxonomy): domain Eukaryota; kingdom Metazoa; phylum Chordata; class Actinopteri; order Syngnathiformes; family Syngnathidae; genus Corythoichthys; species Corythoichthys intestinalis. The sequence goes on along the minus strand of NC_080401.1, from coordinate 49,396,769 downwards.
TATAATATTTCTGATTTTCTTCATCAAAAATTTGATTTAAAATTAAAATTTGACAAGTTTGTTGTGGAAGTTAAATGTTCAAGTAACATTGATGACGTCTCTCACAATATTTGGGCTGTCAGCCCCCAAATACAAGGTAATAAGTGGTTGCTAGTAGAGGTGTGCGAAAATTCCGATTCTCAGATTATTCGGGTTTAGCTCAACTCATGCCGCGAGATAAAAAAACAACAACAACATACCTGACTGCTGTCGACAGCTGCTACAAAGTACGTCCACATAATGGTACCGTAGATATCATATTTATATATGACTAGATGCAAAATAAACTCTGTAGTGTTTTTTAGTAAACGGCTGCCATCTTAAAGCAGTAGACTTCCCTGCAAGGCTGTTGTAGCGAACCTTCCAAGCGAAACTAATTAACTTTTTATCTAAAATACTCCTAAATCGGTAAAATATTGACTTGAATCTATCTTTAAAATAGTTTTAAAACTTTCACATGTCGAAAGTAGACATAAGGGAAATTATGGAATAATGGGAGCAATTTTAACAACTTAAACGGGTGATTCACAACATTAAATTAATTGAATGTAGTTTAAAGCTGCTGATATAGAATGGGGATTTGAGTATATTATGTATTGTTTTTAACTGTTAACTTGATACTGAAATAGTCATTTATTTGAACCTGCGAGGCTTTGTTACATTTTTTTTTTTTTTTTTTTTAACAGTTTTTGTAACTAATGTACAAAACATTAAAAGCAGCTAATGGGGGGGGGGGGTCATCAATAATCGAGTTATAATCGAATCATAGCCTCTGAACTGTAATCGAATCGTTAGGTGCCCAAAGATTCCCACCTCTAGTTGCTAGACTTAATTTTTGACCAAAACGGCAATGTAAAAAAGCTCAAACTGTTTTTATAATCATTCACAATAATAAAAATTAAATTAATTCTCAAAATCTGTTTATCGCCCAGGCCTAGTATCTTTGACTCACAACCTTTCTTTATTTAATTTTTGTAATGCCAATTTGTCAACATACAAAAGTGTCGTGTCTGTGTGCACGTCAAGTGTGGAGTCGGGGCCTCGACTTCTCTTCCTGGCCTCACTTCTCTCCTGGTTGAGGTATTTCACAGTGGCCCTGCAGTGGCAGTCTGTGCAGATATAATTAGGGGGAGGTGCAGTCAATACAGGGAGTGTGTTGGCTACTCACCAGTAATGTCTTAAGTGCTGGAGGGCTCCAGACAGTGTTTGCATATTTGAGCGGGGCTACTCGTACGCCCGTCCTTCCATCGCTGTCGTAATCGCTCCTTGTTTGTGTCCTGTGTACGTGACCAAAACAGACCTGAAAGGGGCTTCTCCTGTTCCGTCACCCCTATTTGAAAGCCAAACAACACCACCGCTTACGAGGCATTAGCTCATCTCATGTTGCCTTCGCTACAAGGAAGAGAAACCCAGGCAATTAGGAGCGTGTGACCAAAGCAAATGGCACATTAGTGAATTAGGCCTGTGGTTTCTGCAGGAAATCGGCCCGGTATGCCTCTGCTGTGTAGCAGCACTTTGGAGTGACTGACTCATTGAATCTTGAATCTCTCCTGATGCTTATCTCATTCGATATATCATGGATCAGCAGTGGTAGAGATTTGCATCCAATCCATTTGAGCTGGCGTGAATGTTCATGTTTCAGTGCCATTGACTGCAATAAACGTCCAATCCATTTGAACTGGGAGGGGCTGGCAGCGAGCGAACTCCCAGTTCAAATAGATTGGGCGTCTAAATGGTAGTGAATGAGTTAAGTTTTACCCCTCCCCTCATGTTTAGTCACAGAAAGATTGAAACATGTTACTCAAGACATCACAGTACAAAGCTATTTTCCAGTTCTAAAAATTTTTTTACTAGGGGTGGGACTTAAGCACATTAATTATGATTACTTAATTACAAAAGATTTAACAAGGTAAAAAAAAAGGTGACACATTTAAATCACGGGTTGCGTTCCAATCATGAACATAACACGGACAATGCACAATTTTCTACTACACAGATTAAAAAGACGCACACATAGCCCAATTGATGGCTACTGAAAGAGAAATCTGATATTAAACTAGTAATTATAATCTAAAAAAGCCTTTTTTTTTGTTTTGTTTTTTCTTTTTTCCATGTGGATTTTTGCAAATCAGGGACCACCTGAAGAGCAAAATAATTTTTGCTGCAGTTACTTGAAGTTCTATGCCTGTCAAATGACAATCTATATCCGTTTGCCTGGTTTTTTTTTTTTTTTTGCTTTGTTTTGTTTTGTTTTGTTTTTTGACCATTTAAATGTCTTAAAATGGCACTTGAACTTCAGATCATTTAGATTTTGGCCAAAATGTGTATTGCAGGAACAAGTTTATTTGTAGAGATAATGACGATAGACGTTTGACAATATAGATCGTCATATACCGTTTTGGCCCGAATATAAGACGGTGTTTTTTTGCATTGAAATAAGACTGAAAAAGAGGAAGTCGTCCTATATTTGCGGTCTAGATGTTATACCCATTCACGACGCTAGATGGCGCCAGATATCATGGAAGCGATGTTCTGTCATGACAGATCTCATCTACTCTCAAGTTTATTTTATTCATTTATTTATTTATTATTTTATTGCAATGTTTTTCGTTATTCAGATTTGTTTCAAGACTACAGTTACAGTTAGACTTCACTTTGATGGTTAATGCAGTTATTGCAAGTTTGTTGTTTTATCACAATACATTGGTTTATTTACATTTCAAAAACCAGAAGCCATTCATTTACGAATGTGATTGCACTTCAGTTTACATATTTAAATGTTCAGATATTAAGATTTGAATGAGGCAAAATAACATGCTTTTTCTCTCAAATATATTGTTATAATCATTTGTTTCGGATGCACTGTAATTATTTTCTGTATAAAAATTGATTTGGTGTTCAAAAAGTCTTTTCAAACTTGAGTCTTGAAGAAGAGGGGGTCGTCTTATAATCAGGGCCGTCTTAAATTCGGGCCAATAGGGTAATACAGCACTAATCATGGCCAACATTAAAATACAGTAGTGCTTAAATTTAGAAAAAACAAAATTAATGTACTTAAGGATTGAGTTAACTGGTATTACACTCTGTAAATAAAAATAAGCTGTTTGCAATCATTAAATGTGAAATGTTTCTATCTTAAGTTGAACACAACTGTACTTCAAATATGCACTCTTGTGGATTAAGAAATATTGTTTGCACATTTAATTCAGTCAATCTTTCGTGCACCACTCGAGCACAGGAGTCAAAATTGAGGCCTGGGGTTCCAGATGCGGCCCACCACAAGAAGTAAGACATGAACAAAAATCTGCTTTTACTTTGGAAATTAATTCAATTCACATCTTACTGTCCAAACAACCTTCTCCATAAGGCTGCAACAACTAGTCGGTTAAAATCGATTAATAAATTAGTTGCCAACGAATTTGATAATCGATACTAGAGATGTCCCGATACCGATCGATTGGGTCCGATCACGTCATTTTCAGAGTTGCGGAATCGGCAAAAAAATATCCGCCATGCCTTTTTTTTAATATATACATATATATATATATATATATTTTTTTTATTAAATCGTTTTCTAATTGTATTTAACGTCACAGACATAATATGTTACACTCATCCAGAGTCTTTAGTTTAGGCTTAAGGTAGGGTTATCAAATTTATCCCGATAACGGCGGCGATTATTTTTTTTAAAAAATGTGTCACGTTAAAATATTTATCGCAATTAATGCATGCGCTGCATGACCCTCTCACTTATTGTCGCGCTCAATCTGTAACGATGCCGTTTTACCTATATAGAGAGATAAAAGGCAGCACAAAATGAGTAGAGTGACCTTTGGAGCCTTTTATTAATTGGCTAAAGCCTTGCAATCCCTCTCCCTATGAATAGAAATATCATGGGAAGCAATATGGGAAAGCAAGGTGGCAATCTTCACCATCATTGTCTTAACACCTTATGTTATTTCCCAACGCAGAGAAGATATAGCAATTGGTAGCACGTTGCACAGTCATGGTTCCACTTCCCATCATGCATTTGGGATGGCCACAGTATCATTTACTGAAAGCTCAACAAACACTACACTAGATGGCAATATTTAGTCACAATATACAAAGTCACAAGTCTTTCTATCCGTGGATCCCTCTCACAGAAAGAATGTTAATAATGTAAATGCCATCTTGAGGATTTATTGTCATAATAAACAAATACACTCCTTATGTACTGTATGTTGAATGTATATATTCGTCCGAGTTTTATTCATTTTTTTCTTAATGCATTGCCAAAATGTATATGATTGGGAAAAATTATCGGGAATGATTGGAATTGAATCGGGAGCAAAAAAAGCTATCGGATCGGGAAATATCGGGATCGGCAGATACTCAAACTAAAACGATCGGGATCGGATCGGGAGCAAAAAAACATGACCGGAACAACCCTAGTTTCATTTGAGTGTTGACATCACAATGTACGAGACCTCTGACAGTTTGTAAATTGTGACTAAATATTGCCATCTAGTGTATTTGGTGAGCTAAACGAAATGTTTGAATAGCGTTTGACCAAAGTCTGAGTACAGTATTATTTTGCATAGCCTTTTTTGCAATCGGATCGGGAAATATCGGGATCGGCAGATACTCAAACTAAAACGATCGGGATCGGATTGGGAGCGAAAAAACATGATTGGAACAACCCTAATCGATACAGTTGTAGACTACATTTAAGACAGGTAGCTGTAATAATATATTATTTTTGAGGGAAATAGTTATCAGTTTTGTCTTCATTGTTACTTACAGCATGTCTGAAAACAACTTCAAGGTAAATTGTGAAGGTAATTGGAAAAAAAAGTGATTCATCGACTGATTAATCGATTATAAAAATAATCGTTAGTTGCCACTTGCCGCCCTAGTGTGTTGACTTCACGTTTCTCTCTGTAATAAAGTTTAAATTAAAAGAGAGAGAGAATATTTGCTATTTAGAGTTTTTGACATATTTGACAATTTTTAGGTTACAATGTCTTGTTGTTAATCCATTGGTTGTCGAATAGTAGACTCATTGTTACCTCGCAGACATATTGACCCTCCGAATGAAACCAAAACTATGATGTGGCCTGCAGCAAAGATGAGTTTGACACCCGTGCAGTAGAAGAAAACTTACCACAGTGGTACTCCTATGAACCACACTTTTAAAACTATTGCTATAATCCTTTCTTCCTTTCCTTCTTGTTGCAGAGCGCCGCAGCAGCCCCCAGCCCCGTAATGGGAGGGATGCCCCCTGGTGACGGCATGCCAGGAGGACCCATGCCACCTGGATTTTTCCAGGTCAGTGCAATAACAACACTCATACGTGGTTAGGAAAATATGTGAAGCCCGAAACATTAATTTCTATTTTCAGGATGATTTTTTTTTTCACCAAGCATTTTTGGGCAGCTTCTTGAGTTCAAAGTTTGAAATGGCTGCAAACAGAGAAATAACACAATAATTTAAGCTCTGTGCAAACTCGGGGTGGGAACCTCTGGGTAGCTCACGATACGATCCGGTTTACAAGGCTCACGATAACGATGAACTCATGATATAGCGATACACCAATTATCGATACATTGGTCAGGAAGTCATTCTGGGATATTCTACAAAACAAGTAATGAGCAGAAAAACAGGCTATTTTCATCTTTCTGCTGTGGATCGGAATGAGTTTACAGTTAGTAGATGTCCAATCCATTAGAATTGGGAGGTTGGGAGGGAAAGAACATTCGTTCATTTGCTGCCATCCTCCCTACTTAAACGGATTTGACCTCTATGGGCGGCAGTGGCAGTCAATGCCAGGCGATGAGTTCATGTCAGGGCATTTCACAGCATTTCCTGTTGAGTTTCAGTCCTTTCTTTTTCCTTTTGGGGCATTTATAGGTCACTTTCTATTGATTTTGAGGCATTTATAGCAGTGTTGTTTTTGGCAGCCATTTTAATTTTTGTCTTAGGTCTTTGGATGAAAATGCTTATTAGTCTTAGTCATATTTTAGTCATTTCAAAATGTGTTAATCTCTGTCTAGTTTTAGTCAACGAAAACTCGGTCAAATTTCGTCAGGTTTTATTCGAGAATTCTCCAAATGTTTTCGTCTATAATCTTCAAGAGTTGTAGTCCATGAATAAATAAACAAAACGTTTCCAACAATTTTGAATGAACATTACAGAAGAGCACATAACTGTAGAGTCTACAAGGACATCACCATTTTCATGATGATAATACACAGTCACCAGGAAAAATGCACATTATTTACAATTAATTAAACTAATCTGGACGCCACGAACTGTATGTAAAATGTTTTCCAAGAGTTTAAGAAGAGTCACTGCACCAAATGCTAATGCGAACGCTATGCTAATGCTAAAAGTTAGTTTAGTGTGTGATGATCACTCAGCTGAGACCTTTAAAGGCTAAAGCAACATGGCAAAAAACAATAACAAAAAACAAAACTTACCAAGCAGCACCTGACACATATGTTTCACGAAAGGAGCCGGGTATGGGCACACGCTTAAGCCTGTGTGTGGGACGAGGGGGCAAAGCACGTCACATGAGTGACATGACCAAACACTGCTAAATGTGATCTTACTACACATACAATAAGAAACTATCACACATTGTGAATTTATGACAGAAACTATGGCGAAATTTCATCTCGTTGTCGTTTTGTCAGACGACAACTGGCATCCATCTCATTATGTTTTAGTTTGCTATCGTCTTGTCATCATCATGAAAAAAATATCGGTTGAAGAAATATTTTCATTGTCGCCATTGTTGACGAAAACAACATGAAATCTAACGGGCATGTCTGCAATGGGTAGATGCACAAAAAAGTCTAAAAAAGCTATTCAACAAATAGCAGTTCATCGTTGACGAAAACAACACTGATTTGTAGGTCGTTTTCTGTTGATTTTGGGTTACTGAAAAGAAAGTGACTCAAGAATGTCACCAAATTAATACCAAGTGACTCAAAATCAACAGGAAGTAACATGAAAATGCCCTAAAATGAATAGGAAGTGGCTGTGAATGCTTTGATTTCAGTGCCATTGACGTCGCTAGACGTCCAATCCAATCAAAATGAATTGGAGAAAACCCCAGTGAGAAAATGAATTCTTAATATATTCTTTTTTTCTTGCTTTCTTATAAACAGTGAAACCTTTTAAAAAGGATATATCGATTCTTGGTGGGAGCACATCGATAACCTTTTTGGGCTACAAATTATCGCGATATACTGTATGGCTGTCCCAAACGACTAATTTTCTCCCGATTAGTCAGCCAACTATTTTTACGATTAGTCGACTAATCTAATAATTATTTTATTTATTTATTTTTTTAACTAATTTATCAATGAAATTTTTGTTGACGCTTATCAATTCACAAAAACATATTGGAACACTTAAATTATTTATTTAAGTACAAATAAACACGTAAATAACAATAAATTTAAAAAATCAATGAGTTCAAATGCTGATAGAATTAACTAGTGCAAAAGAATGGAATGTAAACAGATTCAGAACACTGACTTCGCCTTTCCAACATGATTAAAAAAAATTCTTAAAAAAACACCTAGCATTAATATTATAGTCAGGGGTGCACATATTTATTTTGCCCAGGTTCTCAGAGGAGGACCTGGAGATGTGACTTGGTCCTCATTGAGCTTGAGAGCCGACCCACCTGATGTGATAAAATTATGACACGCTTTACTTGGAGCCAATTAACTTTAATTAATTATATTAAAAATTAATGCTTGATTAACATCAACTGGCACAACAAAATTGCCATTACTTTGAAGTGAAATTTAAAGAAATAAATATAAAAGCATCTATTCAAAATAAAGGGCATTATGCGGCTCCCACATTAACTCCAAGCCTTTGTAAAAGTGGGATGTCCTCCTCATAAGACCTCATTGAACGTGCATGTTTAGCTTTGTAAAATGCGAGCAAAATCACGTTTGTCAGTGCATGGCGCTGTTTTCATTACCTTTATTCTGCCACTTGTCCATAGGGCGAGTGGGTTCCTGTCTGACATCGATAGTTTGCTTAATTGCCACATGCTCTCTGTTTTTTTCGTGCTTTTCAAAGTTTGGATGGCAGAAATTCTTTAACCCTACATAAAATGCTCTGCTCTTATCAGCGACATTGGGATTCTCACGGCACATTTTGTACCGCATTTCAGTGCGAGCATCATTTACTTCTAACCATGGTACCTCCTGCAGCCACTTTTCAACAAAAGTCCTTTTTTTTCGGTAGCTCCGGTGACGTCTTTGTCGTCTATCTGTCTTTTGACGGGGGTGGGGGAACACGGAAATAATTACTCGGTGGGGCCTGCCTCTTCGACATTTTGAGAAGTTATTTTCTCGTGTCTGCCGCAAATACAGTGGTCAGCCATCGGTACGCAAAAGCGTATGGAAGCCGTTGAGGGCCAGCGCGTTCGTCTACGTCCAGTACGCATGCGCGCATGCGGAACACTTATGTGCACCCCTGATTATAGTATAGTACTATATATAATAGTATTATAATAATTATAATGATTATTCATTGCCAATCAGATTTTTCATAAAGGGTGTCATTTTAAAGGTATTCTTAGTGTAGAATCAGAATTCTGAAATATGTGGGATTAACTCCAGAAATCGCTATTTATATGACGAACATGACATGCTTTTATTTTGAAATGTTCACCGGAAGTACATTCGCTAAACCGCTAACTTCAGCTTTACACTCCGCAACAAAAGCAGTTTTTGTCATTGCATGTAGTGTCAGTAATATATTTTTTTGGTCATTTTTTTCGTTTGCAAGTGCTGTTAACCAGCGATTTTTCGTGTTTGAAGTGTCACCTTTTAACTGCCAGTTTGCTTTCACTAGACGACTACCAATGTTTTATAACAGGCTAAAGTAAGTTGCCTTTTTTCCCCATTCACCTCAGTGTAGCAGTGCTAACGTTACAGTGTTTAATATAGATGTGTTTTCTTATTCTGTATATCTGAACTTTGATTTTACAGGGTGTTGATAAGAGAAAGGAACTGGAGTCTCATATGCCATCAGCACGCACGCACCAATGTATGCACGCACGTGCGCAGCGATAAAAGGCAGCCGTGAAAATTACTGCCCTCATTTTTATTTGCCGTGCGATAAATGGACTCATTGCATATCGTGACAGGCTTAGCAACTTCAATAAAACATGTCGTTAGTTAGTTAGATGGACTTACAAACTGGGTGACGGCGCTTTAGGTGTTTATTCACGGCCGACGTGCAGCCAAGCTTGGCATTGAAGAGACAGGACAAAAGAGTGTACCCTCCTTTGTTTCTTTGAAATAAGTCAATTTTTTGGACACTGGTGCGCTTTTTTGGCTTTGTGCCACTCTCCCCGCTTGCATACAGAGCGTCCAACATTCTGAACTTTCCACGCATATATTTTTTTAACCCTTCATTAACCAGCGACGGGATGTTTTGCTCGTCGACGGATTTACATCATCGATGACGTCGACTATGTCGACTAGTCGGGACAGCTCTAATATACTGTCATACTCCTAGTGCAATCAGTTAATACTGATGATCTAAAAGAAAACAAGGGATCCAAATTTATGACTAGTTAAATTCCGGTATGTGTGTGTAAACTTATTCTTGCTCACATCAGTGTCAGAATGTTTGTCGTGTAATTAACATGAACACATCATGAGTCATCTTAAGTGCAGCCTCATTTTCATTAAGCTAATAGCTTGGGTTGTACTGGTATTTTAACCCTTCACTGAAATTTGGAATATTTATGCCATTTGGCTTTTTTTTTCCTGATTTCAAGGCTTTTTGATGAATCTGAATTTTCCAGATTTTTATGTTTCAAAGCATTTTCAATTAAATCATTGGCTGTCTTTGATGGCACTAGCATTCGCTGCTAAGCCTCCCACTTTAAATGGATTGGACTTCTACCAGTCACAAACTTATTAATAGAGTTCTAATTCAGTTTTATAATAGGCACATGTGTGAACACTTGGGAACAATTTTTCTGTTACTTTAGGTAAGGACAGCTGTTTTTAGCTCACTTTTGGGTGTAGAATCCAAACCTAATCAGTTTTTATCGATCACTTTAAATTTACGAATTGCAGGGCCCCTGTTTTCTACGGGGGAAAAAAAAAATAGAGCATGAGTGATAGAGAGAATACAGTGATCCCTAGTTTTTCGCAGTTAATGTGGACCAGAACCTGCCACGATAAGTGAAAAACCGCAAAGTAGCACAAAATGTTTTTTAAATTTGTGTGTGTGTTCAAAGTAGATTCAGATTTAGAATTGGAAAGAGATACATACAAGACATTTTTTTCACTTTTTTCCTCCAAAGTATCATTAAAAAAAAACAAAAAAAAACTTTTATGTATATGTATAGATTTTTATAAATGTTTTTTAGCACTTCAAACGTACTAATTAGTTTTAAACATGTTACTGTCCCACTGAATTATTTTTAAACAAAAATAAAGAAGAAAAATGCTTGTCTTTATTAAATGCTTCATTGAGTGAGTCCACTCAAATCCGCTCAAGCTGCTCAATTACAATGAGTTGCTACAGCAACTGTTTAACAACCTAAATGATGATTGACGCATGCGGCACTTGGAAGTTTTGGCTTGAAATCATCTCTGGCAAGATCAAACCTTAACGTCTGTCAATTATCGTTAAGCAACTCCAGTGCACTGCCTGATGAAGAAAAGCAGCAGGAGGGACAGTGAGACTACATTATATTTATTTATTTATTTTTAAATGAAAAAAACTCTTCGATGGAGCGAGGGATCACTGTACTATACTTGGCATAAAGTGTGTGCTTGTTTCATATATATATATATATATATATGTATATATATATATAAATATATATATATATATATATATATATGTCAAGCGATTAAAATTTTTATTGGGTTAATTACAGCTTAAAAATTAATTAATCGTAATTAATCGCAATTAATCGCAATTCAAACCATCTATAAAATATGCCATATTTTTCTGTAAATTATATATATATTCTGTAAAATAAATTGTTGGAATGGAAAGATAAGACACAAGATGGATATATACATTCAACATACGGTACATAAGGACTGTAGTGGGCATTTCACTCTACTGTCGTTTAAATCTGTCTATGCTGTCCTCACTCCGAAGCGTCTACTTTTTCCAAAGCTAGACAGCTAGTGAACGACACCTTAATAATTAGACTTCTTCCTTTTTCATCTGATTTATTAATAAAATGGCCTCAAACCATTGTCCTCTTTAGACCGTCGTAAAGCTACAAAATAAAAGTACACAAGCGTTGCATTAGCAACAACGTTAGCTTAGCACGCTATACAGGTTCACTAAACATACACAAAAAGCGTCTCATACAAAAAATATAACATTTCGCTTACTAACATAATATGTACATTCTTTACAACAACCATACTTAACTTACGGACAAATCTTGTCCAAGGATCATATAAGCACAACATTATCAGCCCGAGACGTCGTGCAGCCATAATGAGCTGGCAAGAAAACAATAAACCATGTCGCAAAGCAACCACAAGAGTTCGCTGTTGGACAGCAAAAAAAGCCTTGCTGTAAAACTTACCAAAAGGCAGAATACTGTCTGAGCGGGACATGTGCGTTAATTGCGTCAAATATTTTAAGGTGATTAAAAAAAAATAAATTAATTACCGCGCGTTAACGCGATAATTTTGACAGCCCTAATATATATATATTGACTTACAATGAAATATGAAAGAGACAAGCATGACTGCAATGTTTATTTAGCCCCATTATGTTTCTACATTGGATCTGGCGAGTTGTCTGCATGTAGTTACAACATAATAAGTATAGTAGGTAAGCTGTTGAAGCTTTGGATTCTGCACTCAAAATGGTTTAAAAACAGCTGTCAGACCTAAAAAAATATTTATGGTTAGTCCAGTGTTATGTTGCTGACTCAGCAATTTTAAATAGGGTTGTCCCGATCACATATTGTTATTATGAGTCACCTGATTTTGAGGATCTGCTGATACCATGTACCGATCCAATACCTTGGCATTTTTATTAAGGTGGGGGAGGGAAGCCCATTAAAATGTAAAATATTTCCATACTTAGGATATTTTAACTCCTGCATGACGCTATCGTAGCATTAGCTTCTGATCCTCGAAAAAATGACCTGATCGGGCACGATTTCAGATTACGTGATTGGATCGGGGACATTCCTCATTTTAAATTTAACGACTTTTCCAACATACATGTTTAGAGTCAAAGGATTTTTATTTTTTTCATTGTCCGTAAAGGGAAAAAAACACCAGTACTTTGAGCTACAAGTGCATGTTTGAGTTTTCCAAGATACGAGCAAAAAATTGAGCACTATACTGAGTGAAAATGGAGTAAATATCATTGATGTTTAGTATGCACGAGCCCGGCCAGTGCTGTAAACAGGCAGGCGTGGCACCACCATTTTCCCTAATGGAGAAATGGAAGTGAGCTGCGTCTTCTGTTGATCAATATCTCATGAAGCTCAACTTGTTGGGCAACCATGTGGAATGAAGAGGTTTACGTTCACTCTTAGAAGCTTTAAAAATACGGCAGGGGATCGGGACAAGGGCTGACCGCAAACGAATAATTGACGTTTATTAAAACTCATTGGCAATGGAAGTCCAATCCATTTGTAGTGGGAGGGCTAACACCAATTGAATAAGATAAACTTCGCATTTTAAGCGGTATCATAAGAAGAAAAAATGACTTCCGTTAGGTAGGATTGTTGATACAGTTTTGTTGTTAAATTATTTCAAAATATAATTATTTTTCTTTAAAAGATAGAAATGGCCTGTTGTAATTGTTATAGTTTTGGGGGCGATGTGAAATAGGCAAAATTTGAACTCCTGTACATTCACGTGTGCCTATTTTATAAATTAGTGTTTTTCTTAATCATTTATATTTTTTCTTGTAATTTTTACTGTATACCGTCATGCTAGCTGCCAAACTGATTCTCGCGGTGACTATGTTTATTGTGACATTAAAGGATTCTTTTTTTTTTATTCTTTAATACCGTTTGAGGCTCAGCTCAGGTATTTTAATTTTTCATGTTCCTTTTCCGATTCCTTGATTATTCGAACTAACTAGTTCATCGATTAATCGACTACTGAAATAATCGTTAGCCGCAGCCCTACATGCTTTCATACTCTGTCGAGTATCTTCACCTCCTCTACTGACAAACATATTAGAGAATTATCGCCACCTATTGTTCTGTTCTGGAGTACAGAAGTCAGGTGTCACCCAAAACTCAGGCACAGTTTGCATGGCGACTCTGCGACACAAAGACTCAATGACTGAGTAGCGGAATCGCCTCGCGTGCATATGGTGTCGGCGAAGACGAAAAATTCTGAAGCCTGCCTCCAAAGTGGAAAAATTCGATTGCGAGGGAATGAGGGAGGGCTTGCTCCGTATGGATATCAAAAGCTCCCACGGCGCGAGACCGCGTCGATAACATCAGCACTCGTACACGTCACATTGGGCGTGCGCAGCGGTGCTACTAAACGTTAAAAACAGCAAATATGGCGGTATGTCGCTTTAATTTAGTGTTTTGATAATATTTTAAATTAAATATGTTGAATGTTTCCATTTTTGTGCCTTTTTGAACAAAAGAAAAATGCCATTGCTTCGAGTGGGCGGGCATAGATTTTTCCGGGCTGAGGACCTTGTTGGGGTCAAAATGCATCATTCGCTGTCGCACTGTAAATCTGGGGGCACCCTAGGGCCTGCCATGAATACTACATCGTTTTCATGCGGAATTTCGACATTGTTCGAATGGAGACAGGCCCATATAAATGCAAATTTGAAATTTTTCGTATTCTCGGAGAGTCACCATGTAAACGGCCCCTCACTTTTGCATTATAAGCTGTTTAGACGGTAGAGCAGGGCGGTAAACCGAAAATTTACCGGTACCGAAATTCTTTACGATGTCCGATGTCATTTTGACCATGACAGTAAATTCGGTAATTTAATAAAACAAGAGAATATAGTCTTTTCATCCCGCTTTGACTCTGTGTTGTTCGGCTATGTTCATTTCCCTTTAAGAAAGCAGACAGCGTGCTAACGTATGGAGTCACGTGGTTATCAGGAAACCAAACAAACGAGCCCGGTAGGCTAACGCTAGCGGCTAACGCTACAAGCAAACGGGATGGAGTGTTGCTTAAGGGAGGTTCGCCAAACTTTCACCCGACATTAAATAGACTCTTGGCGGCACCCAGATGGGCTTTCACCTGCTGTCCTCCCTTGTTCTCACGATTTCCAAAGAGGATGCTTTCAACGCTTTCTACTGGTAACCAAGCCACAGGCTAACGCTAGTGGCTAACGGCGCTAGCGGTTAACGCTACAAATGAACGTGATGGAGTCTGATAGCGGCTCTAAACAGCTGAACTTAATGAGTGGATTGGTCTCGGACTGCATCTAGCAATTATGCTGCGTTCCAGAAAAGTGGGATGTCGGACTTTTCCGACCTCCGAGTAGGAAAATATCATTGAAACGCCATTCAAACTGGAAGGTCCAAGTCGCGAAGTCGGAGAAAAAATAACTAACCCGACTTCCAAGTTGTTTCAATCTGACGTCACTGGACAAAATGGCGCTCATGAAAAAGTATTGAATGATAACACAATAATGAAGTAAATCAAGTTTATTTGAGACGCCATGTATTTTTTTCTCATACAGTGAATTATCTTTGTTGTGCTATGTTTTTATATTGACGATCAGCAAAGGATGTAACTAAAAAAGGCAGTTTACAGGCTGGGCTATAACGCAGCCGTCGTTTTTCCTCAACTATTTGATCGCTTATAGGAAGGCAGGTTCGCTGGAGGTCAAAATGTCTTTGGATGGCCAAAATAAAAAACACCTTGTCGCGATCAGCCATCTTTGTTGTTTACATTTGCTTGGAACGCTTTGAAGTCGGAACTGGTACCATCCGAGTGGGATAAATCCAACTTCCCACTTCTCTGGAATGCAGCATTAGTTTATCACGTTATTGTGTATCTCTTGTCTGTGTATGATTTCTCTGATAGCTTTTGTGATGTTAAAGCATTCAGCATAAAGTACAATCTAACAGTGAAAATTATAACTGTTTAATGGCCCCAGCTATTTTTCTGTATGTGCTTAATTCTGTGTCATTAGATCAATGCAGCTTTAATGTGTGTATGTATTAAAAAAATGCACTGGGAAAAAAAAAAACCTGAAACCTTGCGGTAAACACTTGTGTTGAGTAATTATGTCACAGCAGCCATTAACAATAAATTGTCTTTTTGAAGTGTACTGTTCAAGCTGTAAGTAATTTGTGTCGCAATGACATGTTTGCACAGGCATATTGATTTTGACAATGTACATTATTCAAGCCATACAAGCTGTTTTAAATGTTCATACTTGAATTCTTATTGTTTACAATACATTTTTGTATACTTAATGTTTAGACTTCATGTACAATTGTTAGATATATTAAATTGAAAGCTGGTAAATAAATCAACAAGAAACGGTTAATCTGTATTTCTTGCATTGATTCAGATTTTCAAATTATATAACAGTCTGCTTGGGTGAATTTATCGTCATTTATCGTTATCGAGGTAAATCTGCTCAATTTATCGTGATACGTGCTTCAGGCCATATCGCCCAGCCCTATTAGACGGTGACAACAGGAGAGAGCATTCTCAAGATTTCCACTGTGGAAGGCGTTTTCAAATTTTTGTGATTTCAGCCCCCCCAAACACTGTCGGCGTGTAAACGATAGGGTTCTCTGGAAAAGTTTTTTTCGCGTTGTCACCACCATTGTCGCGTAAACAGCCCCTAAATAACCGCACCGCCGTGGCTGCACACTTAATAAACAAGAGGCCATCGTTAAGATCACTCATTATGTGTTCATTCTAATTCTGCTTTTGAAAAAAACATTTTGACATGACGCTAGCACGCAAACCGGAATCCAGTAGAGGAGGCTCAAAATTGGATCCCCTCGTTCCCTTTTCAGATCAGCAGCTACGTGTGAGTGTTAAGTGTTGTTTGTAAAGCTAATTGCACAGAGCTTAATTGATGCTGTTATTTCGGGGGGAAATTAGAGTTGATGACATGCTGCATGCAGCAAGGCTTCTCCGTTCCTTGATTGACAGAGCAAAAGAGCCCATATCCTCTTGTCTCATTCAAGGCCAAGTGTCACGTGCTCGCTCCTCTCTGCTTAGCTTGTCTCACAGTGTTTGGAACATGATAGCAAAGCTCATTCTGTTGTTGCATTTTTTTTTTGTTTTGTTTGTTTTTTGCGCATCTCTCACTCTCAAACTGTCCTCTGCCCTGCAGTAACCCCGCTTCTCTCTTTCTGTCTTTGCCCTTCTTTCTCTCTTCACCCCCCCTCCTCTATTTTGCCGTCATTTTGTGCAATGCCGCAGGGTCCTCCCGGTCCCCAGGGCTCTCCTCACCCTCAGCCTCCTCCCCCTAACAATATGATGGGGCCCCACAGTCAGGTAACGTTCCCTTTCCCTCTTTGGCCCTCCTGTTCTCCGTTTTGCTGTCTGCGCTAGGTCCGTCACGCTTTGCTCTTTTTGTCTCTGCCTGATGTTGGACGCCGCCTCGGTGCTCGCACAATCCGAAGAAAGGAAGGAAAAAGTTTGGGTTGAAATTTAACGCAAATATCTCATTTGTTTCCTAGTCCTTCATGTCACCTCGCTTCGCAGGAGGGCCAAGAGGTCCCCCTATCAGGATGGGAAACCAGGTAAAACCCAAACACACTGCGTTGCATCCCATAATTTAACAAACGAGTAAATTGCATTATGAATATATTTTCTTTTAAGACTCCTCCAATTATTTCCAACTATAAGATACTTTCATCAAATTCAAATTAAAGTCAAAGTTCGACAAGTAATTTGTGCTTAACTGAATGCTAGAAATGGAAAACATGATGTATTTCTGCTCTTAGCCACCAGGGGGAGGACCTGGCCCACATCCTATGTTGCCTAATATGGACCCCACACGGCCACAAGGTAGACTCACTCCCATTTTGTCTAAAGATACAGTTTATATTTCCGTATTTTCCGTTAAAGTAAAAGTAAACATTTGTTTACTATATGGTTAGACACAGTGTTAGATTTTAAGTTAGGTCCATGTACACCAGTGGTTCTTAACCTTGCTAAAGGTACCGAACCCCACAAGTTTCACATGTGGATTCACCGAACCCTTCAGAATTTGATAATAAAGCAATTTTTTTCAAATTCAAAACTGCTATATCCAAGCTAGCAAGCTAATCATTTGGCAAATACCCATTAAAAATTCTTCACATTTTGACAGCATGTTTTATAAACAGGTCAAAATTTGATGACGCGCTGCCCATTGGTCTGTTATATTCCCTCATAACAAGTGCGAGTCAACCTTCCACTGAGCAAACCAGTTCCTCCTCCTATCCGATCGAGAACGAGAAGTAAAAGAAATGCATTAGGTCTGTAAATTGGGAGCAAACCAGTCCAAAACCTGGTGTAAAAAGCCACTTTGCCTGGATTTAATCAGCATAGAAAAATAAAGTTCCGCTTTTCTTTACCTTCGCCGAACCCCGTAGACTTACTCACCGAACCCCTGGGGTTCGATCAAACCCAGGTTAAGAACCACTGCTGTACACCTAGAGCAATAAAACAAAGACTAAATAAATGCTTGAATGTCCACAAACAATGCCTATGATCTGATCTGGTGACTATTATAAAACAACCGGTAGACACATTCTGTAAAGAACAATAGAATACATCTCAATAAATTACAGTACTATTACTGTGTCGCTTTGGCAAGCTAGATTTTTACCGGTTTTGATTTGTTTGAGGCCATTTTGTTTCTGAACCAATAGTTTTTACAGCAACTCCTTAAATACTTACACACATACCGTATTTTTTGGACTATAAGTCGCACCTGACGATAAGTCGCACCAGCCAAAAATGAGCAATGAAGAGGGAAAATGGGGAAATGATATAGAATGATTTTCTTTTCGTTGCCATTTTGTTCAGCCCTTCTCAGTTGTTTTTTTTAGAGTACCCGCCAATGTTGAAACACAGGCCTTCAGCGCCCGCTTGCGGTTTATTGTGAAAATAACATGCTAAATGATATAATATTGTGTTAATAATTTCACACGTACAGTGGTACCTCGGCATACAATCGCATCAACATACGATCCCTTCGACATCCGACGTAAAATTTGACTCGTCATTTGTCTCAACATATGACAACATGCTCGAAATACGACTGCTTATGACAGCGTTGCAATTTCATGGGTTCCCCGCAAGACTGACGCACGGCGGAAAAAGGTGACGCTTACCATTGAAATTAAGAAGGAAATGACAGAAAAATATGAGCGTGGTGTGTATGTGAGTGAATTCGCTCGACAATATGCCCGGTCTCCTCCAACCTCCGTTCGCCAGTCCCTATAAGTTAAGGTGACAATAAAAACGTTTTTTTTTTTCCCCTGATTTATTATTGTAACATCAGCAAAGAAGTTGTCAGGTTTTTAATAATTTATTTCAGAACTTGTGCAAAATAACACTGGCAACTGTCAGCAAACAACAACATGAAATGATAAAGTAAAAACTTCCCACTCTTCCGCACCTCTCACACACTCTCGTTATTCACACCGTGCGTTCAAGGAACAGCATGCAAAACACAACTCCAAATTAGAACCCGATTCGTTACATTATTATTATGACTACTGCTTCGTCTTATTTTCCTTTCCGTGTCATGTTTGTATCATTCAACCCGGGAAATTGCTTTCACACATAAGGGCTACCTGTTTAAATCCCGGGAATTAACCAAAGTTCAGGTATGTGTGAAAAGGGCTTAAGTCGCTCCTGCAAACTGCAACTGTTAGTCCGAAAAATACAATACAGTAAACTCATTCTTCCTCTGGCAAAGATGCCCCCGCCAACCAAATTTGACGACACTGCGAGTTAGTTTCTGAATGAAGCTGTACTGAAAAATTCAGTTGAATCATAGTATCATTCTTGGAAAAACTAGTTGATTGGTGTACAGTCCCTGACTAAAGTCTTGTCGCTTATCCATTTTACAGAAACAATTGCTAATAACCTGACTTTTAATTATTCAATTGGTTTCAGAAATGGCTCATATGAAAGCAAAGACCCTCCCAAATGATGTTGAATGTACAAAAATATATTTGTTTCACTGAAAAAAGATGTATCATTTAATGAAGACATAGAGGTCAAATTTTGGCAAGACAAAAGTTTTGTCGCCTACACAAAGTAGTGTGAAAATTGAACAAAAAATGTACTTCAAATACAAAAATATTTTACATAACATAAGCGAATTAAGTAGTGGTGCTGTGAGATCTAAATTTAATATTTTGTATGACTTCCATGGGCTTGAAGGACTGCATGCGGTTCGGCAAGGATTCATACAATTTATTGATGAAGTCATCAGGAGCAGTCTTGCATGCCTCCCAGAGTTCATCAACATTCTTGGGTTTCGTCTTCCATGCTCCCTCTTTCATCCTACCCCAGACATGCTCAATGATGATCATGTCTGGTGACTGGGCTGGCCAGTCCTGGAGGATCTTGATCTTCTTTGCCTTGAGGAACTTTGAGGTAGAGATTGAAGTATGCGATGGAGCACCATCCTGCTGCAGAATTTGCCCCTTTTTATGGTTAGGAATCTAAGAGGCAGCTAAGATTTGTTGACATTTCAGACTATTTATGTTGCCTTCCGCCCTGCAGATCTCTCGCACACCCCCATACTGGATGTAACCCCAGACCATGATTTTGCCACCACCAAACTTCACTGTTTTCTGAATCAATCTCAGATCCAGGCAGGCTCCAGTTGGTCTCTTGCAATATTTGCGGCGGCTGTGGTGTAATTCAGTGGAAGATTCATCTGAAAAACCACCTTTTGCCACTTTTCCAGCGTCCATCCTTTTGACAGGCTGTGGGCCTTGGCAAATGCCACACGGTTTTTTAATTGTCTTCACCCTCTGAGTTTTTTAATATAATTTGGGAGGGTCTTAGCTTTCATATAAGCCATTTCTGAAACCAATTGAATAATTAAAAGTTGGGTTATTAGCAATTGTTTCTACAAAATGGATAAGCGACAAGACTTTTGTCAGGGACTGATTTTTTCTGGGTGAAGCGCAATGTACGATGAGTCTTTTCCTCTTCTCATTAACTGCCTTCATCCAACCAGGTCATCCTAACTTAGGGCCCATGCAGAGAATGAGTGGCCCCCGAGGCATGGGGCCGATGGGACCCGGACCGCAGGTAAGCTCCCCTCCTTTTTTGAAAAACTAAGGTTGTCCATTTTTGGTGATTTGTCCGGTTATGTGAGGACTATGTTGTAATAATTAATCGTAATTCTGATGTCTTGTCAGAACTTTGGTGGCGGGATGAGGCCCCCCCACAACACCATGGGTCCCGGCATGCCAGGCGTCAACATGTGAGCCTTCGATAATGCACTAGTCGCTTCAGGTCAAACTAATAGTCAGGTTTAACACTGCTTTTGCCATGTAGGGGCCCCGGAACTGGGCGACCATGGCCCAATCCTAACAACGCAAATTCTGTAAGTTCACGCATACACAAGCACACACAGTCCAGACATAAAAGTGCCGGTTCAAATTGCAGTTAAATCGCTGCAGAAGTCTTAATGCTCACCCGCCTGAGATGGAATTGCAGTATTATGTGTCACGCTTTCAAACTGACATCGGAACGGACAGCCGTAACGTTATTAGGATGGCGCAATGATGAATGACGACACTTTGAGGTACAGAGTGTGCGGTTGCTGGTCAGTAATGGTCATTGTTTTCTCCGTTACAGATGCCTTACTCGTCACCTTCTCCTGGAGCGTACGGGGTGAGAAGAAATTTTCAAAGCCATTATTAAAGCAACATTTTGGAACAAAATGTGCAATTACCTGTCATGTTTTTTTAAAGGGAGCGTCTGGAGGAGGACCACCAGGGACTCCCATAATGCCAAGCCCTGCAGGTGACTACTCCTCACTGTTGCTATGCATTCTCCACTGCTAGTCATTTGAATGTTCATGTTATTATTAATTTTTGTTAACAGACTCCAACAACTCTGGTGACAATTTGTATACCATGATTAACACTGGACCCGGCAATCGGAATAATGTAAGTTGTGGTAATCTTGATTCATTCACTGCCGTTGACAGCTATAGACGCCCATACCATTTGAACTGAGAGGGCTGGCGAATAACTATTTTTGATTCAAACAAAGATGATCTTTCATTGAGGACTACATTTTTTTTTTTAATTAAAAAAATGAAAGAATTTTTTAAAAAATTATTATTATTATATTTGCAGTTTTCCTTGTTTATTTAAAACATAAAACAAAGTATAAAGAAAAGCTCATAAATATTTTTCTGGTTTTGTTTCCTTTATTGTTTATTATAACTCAGAAAAATGTAAACAAATAAAAGAAATAAACGAGAATATTTACTATTACGATGCTCATAAAGAAGGATTTTTACAATTCTTCTGTCAAAAATGTCTAAACGATTCCTTGATTGTCAAAATAGTTGTCAATGACTTGGTTACTAGTTGCAGTTTTTTCCTTTTTTCAAATTGAAAAAAAAAAAATTTTTTTTTAAATAAATACTTTTAAAAGGAATTCATTTTTCCTTTTCATGTTCGGTAATCAATGTAAAAAAACAACATGATAAATACAGAATATTTTCCTTTTTATTATTTAGAAAAGATATATACAATTTTTAATGTCCAAAATGTCTCTACACGACTCCTTGACTGTCATAATAGTTCTCCATTCATGAAGCCCTCTTGAAGATGATAGCCGTCAAATTCTTTTTGTCTGGGAATGATCGCTGCCAACCCATCCATGTCAAAATTACGGTTGGTTATCGATGGGATCCGGGACCAACACTCCGGTTCTCCTGGAACCATTCGAATCGAATTTTTTTATTTCGATTCCAAGTTTCAATGCCCTGACCACCGACCGGAAAAAAAATAACTGCCGAACACCACGAAGATGATGTTATGAAGACGTTATGAGCAAATCATATAAAGTGGCTAATTTAGCTTACCACAGATACGTGTTCCTTCGCTTGACATAAATGACAACATAGTAAGAGAATAAACAAACCAAAATGATACCAGACACTCTGTTAAAACGTGCAAACTTACAGATTTTGTTTTATCAAGGGTTGCCAATGTGTAGTGCAGAGGAGGTGGGTACCGTGTGTACACATCAAGGATTCTTTTCCAACTACCTTAATTTCTGGACTATTGGGCGCCCCTGCTTACAAGCCTCACCCAGTACATTTTTAAAGGAAAAACCATTTTGTACATACATAAGCATCTCTTGCCTATAAGCTGCGTGTGCCCGCTTAGTAACAAGAGATACTGACAGAGAAATACACAGAGTTTTCAAAATTTTGATAACACACCTTAACTTTTCGTTTAAACAGCGCCAGCAAACACGGCAGTTATATAGCAGCGGCACGGAAGTTACATATCATCAACACGCGGTACAACACTAATTGGGCTGGTTATTAAAAACATAAAAGTCTTTGTTAGCAATCTTCATCTTCCTCCTTTGCACTCAAACCATGGAAGTCTTCACCCTCAGTGTCGGATATGAAGACGCTCAGATACACTTTGCCATGCACCTACTCAGTCTCTCCTTCGCTGTCGCCTTTAATGTGTCCCATAATAAGGCATATTCACTCCTGAGCCCATGCCGTCCTCCTCTTCATGCAGCAGACTGGCCCCTTGAAACCCGTTGGTGATGGCGGACTTCTTTCACACCGCTTCACGCTGCCAGGCTCCCCCGGCATACCTGTGCAATAGCTGCTCTTCGCATGAGGCGAGTTTTGGCAAACGATCTCTCGCCGCGAGTCATCAAAACTTCCCATACAACTCGGATGGCCAATTTAATTTTTTCAAGCGTTTTCCATGATGCAGATCTGCCAATTCTACTCATGCACAAAGACGAGGGTCCGCCACCTCTATTCATGCACAACGCACAAAGTTTAACCACCGGTAAAAGTGCAAACTAGCGTCTTCCTCGACACATATATTCCACATGTCTCACTCCCACATTCCATGCTCGAGCGCCCCTGGCGACCGTCAGAAAAATGCACAAATTGGCCGCATCATTGCACACGCCGCAGGACCCAAAATGAGGGGGGGAAAGTAGTGGCTTGAACAATATATCAGTTTAGAAAGAAATCAAACTTAAAAAATAGTCAACTTAAGATCAAGAGACAGGAACACTCCCTGCCTGACACCTGCGAGATGTCAGCCCTTAACTAACTTGTAGAAATACCACGTAAAACAAATGATGCAATACAATAAAAGCCTGCAGCATAAGACACTCTAAAACATAGGCAAAACAATACATGTAAATATTTTCTCCTTGAGCACTCCTGTGGAAAGAAACTTCATCATATTCAAGTTCAAAGATTAATATTTACATACAAGTTAAAAATAGCGCTGTGAGAAATTCATAGCAAAGTTAGTTGAAAGTTATTATAATTTAAAAGATAATCGAAGTTAAGAAATTAATTTCAACTATGCAATTTTTTTTACCCTGCCTATTAAACGAATCTGAATCGAGAATCGTTTGGAACCGGAATAGAAACATGGAATCGGAACTGGAACCGTTCAAATTCGAACGATTCAAAATTAATTGCTGCCACCCCCCGTAGTTCAAACGGATTGGACAGCTATCACATTGTGTTTCCGCTTCAGTTCCCCATGGGCCCCGGCTCTGACGGACCCCTGGGAGCCATGGCTGGGATGGAACCGCACCACATGAACGGGTCACTAGGTAACAGCAACTCTCTTGACTCCACTCAAAACAACATTATAATTAAAAAGTCATCAGAAAAATAAGTATTCAAGTACAGTACAGTTATCTGAGAAATCAACCCAATTGCTTAACATTTCTTTCTCATAACGTTCTTTTGGTTTGTTTAGGCTCTGGTGATTTGGACGGAATGAACAAGGTAAACTTGACAAGAAGCAACGCGACCATGAAATCCATCTCTCTTTGCAGACACAATAACAATTTACATGCTCGTTTTTGGGTCATTTCCAGAATTCTCCAAACAATTTAAGTGGCATTAGCAATCCTCCCGGGACCCCGAGGGATGATGGAGAGCTGAGTGGGAACTTCCTCCACTCCTTTCAGAGCGAGAACGTAAGTCACAATTGTCGTCGTGCCACTTAACCCCTTGTTGGCTGAACTTAATTTAACAAATATATAGTGTTGCAACGATTAATTGATTAACTTGAGTATTCGATTAAAAAGATTTGATTTAAACTTTGCTGGTTTGAGTATTCGTTTCATTAAACTGGCGATGTAGTAGTTTATTTTGAAAGTGTTTGCATTTCCTGATATTGATTTGGGTGGATACACTGCCCTCTACTCTGCCTCATTTCACATGGTTGAATCCAACTGCTCCCTGTTAAGACCAACATAAACAAAGTTTTTGTTTGAGCTAATGTTTTTTTTTTTTTTTATGCATTTGTAAGTTAGTTTATAGGTATATTTAGCCGTTTTTTTTTTGTTTTTGTTTTTTTTTTTTGTGGGAGTATGTGTCTGAACCATTTGTTAAGAGCATTGTTTAAAAAATAAAAAATAAAAAGTTAGCATTTTATAGCTTTTAAGGTAGTGGAATTTTGCTATGTAAGTTAGCCAATTGTTCTTTTGTTTTACATAGATCCTCATTTACTTATTTTTTTATACTGTTTGAGGCTCAGCTAAGGTATTTTAATTGTTCATGTTCCCTATCTGATTACTCGATTTTTCGACCTAACTAGTTCATCGATCAATCGACTACTGAAATAATCGATAGCTGCAGCCCTACAAATATATACAAAGAATTGGAGGAATATATAAGTACAAAGAAATATAATTAGTAAAAAAGGCAAAAACCTTAACCTTAACAGCCTATTTTGGGAGTTTTTTCTTTTTATTTTGCGTCTCCATACCATGTGAAAAAATGTTTAACATGCCCTTTCATGGGATTTTTTTTCCTTCACCACAACTTCATCTATATGAACAAATACTTATTTTTTTTCAGTATAACCTACTTCTTGGCCATTTTAGGCCAAAAACTAGACAAAAATCCTCAAAATCGAATTGGAAAAAAAGATATTTATTACAATAAAAAGCACAAACAGGGTTTTGGAACTTGAAATAGAGAACACTAATAGTATCGCCTGGCGATGCTCGGGTGAAAAAGTGAAAATTGGCATTTTCTGTACAAATTTTTTGAGTTTCCAATTTCCCGCACTAAATGGAGGCCTACATAGATCAAACCCATCTAAGAACACTCCCAGACACATAAAGTTCAATTATGTCAAATTTCGCCAATATCCGCCCAACTGTTTCGGCGTCCACAAAACAAGAACACACTGACAGCCACATAGATAAACTCTCCTTTAAAGAGATTATACAATATCCAGCTGAAATCAATCCCTTAGAAATATTATAAATAAAAATATTATATTATTTTATATTATGATCAAAAATTATTCAGGTAGTCCCCGGGTTACGAACGAGTTCTGTTCCTACGCTGATGTTACCCGAATTTCCGCATAAGTCAAAATGAACCCTTAAAGTACTCCAAAATAACCTTAAATCTCAAAATTAACTATCCAAAAACATGTAGGCCTACTATACGTCACTGTATATGCCTCGCCAAGATGTTGGAGCTAAGTCCTAGCTAGACAGCGAGCTAAGCTCTGAAAGCGTCCGTGTGTTTTGCTGACTTTATTCAGATGCACATGACATCAACACTTGCAGAATGAAACTAAGATAAAAAGGAACTAAGTTTCATCTTCAATAACAGCAATTCAAATTTGTGCTTACAACTACCTGCTGATGCAGCAATAACAAATTCATTTTTTAACTCATTCATGCCCAGCCATTTTCACCGGAGCAAGGCCCTTTGCTCCCGGCCGTTTTACTGGATTTTGACTGATTTTGCAAGGCCCACAGAAAATTCTGTTCTATTGCAATATAAACATGGAACCCACCAAAAGAAAGATTAGACTCTCTTCTTTCAGCAAAAAAAAGTAAGTTCATATCTTTTTCCATTCTTTAGAAATCAGCATTAGAAAATAGCTTAGTTTGAGCAATTTTCCAATTTCTGATAAAAAAAACGGGAGAAATTGAGCTTTTTGTGAAAGCATACATTTCAAACATAACTTGGACTATAACACAGCTATTTTTTGCTTTAGTTTCACCCCAAACATCGAAATAATGTTTTCCTTTTACAAATTAACAGAAACAACAAGACAAATAGAGCTTTTGATAGTAAAGTAACAATTTATTTATACATAACTAACTGAAAGATGACGCTATTGTGGCCGCGACAGCCGGTTAAACTTTTCCCTCATTGTTGCCTGTCTCAAAAAGACGATTTTTTTTTTGTAGTCGGGCTCTGCTCGCGAGCAGCAGGGGCTCAACAGCATCTAGTGGTCCTGGTTGTTCTGCTCGGTCGTCCGCCGCCTGGCATCCATTCGGTCGTCTTCCGCCGGCATTGCGGCTTGGCCTCTCGTTGCCGTTGAATAGGGTTGCGAGTCTTACCAAATGCGGTACTGCCCTCCAGTGGCCAGTTTTATTGCTTTAAAATGGATTTTCAGCTTTGTGCTTTGGAGATCAATTGAATCAGTACCCAGAGATGTCTATTTTGAAAAAAAGAAAAAGAAAAAAAAAACGTAAAAGATGTATAAATACGTTTTTGGGTCACTGGAACAATTAGAAATAGAACGTATACTATTTATACGTTTTTGGGAGCAAATGAGTTAATTAAAAAAAAAAAAAACAGTTTAGAAAATAAAAAAATATAACCACATAAAAGAAAAGAATATTTACGCATGGACTTCACCATCAGATTACAAGACAGCTCCCACAAACATTGCGCCACGCCTTCCCGTTGGGAGCCGACCCAGACAGAGCATTTGGCTTTCACTGTGATAAACTCAAACACCCGCTATGTTCAAACACCAGATTTAGGTGGAAAAAGGACGATTACTGCATACAAGCAGGCAGGAGTGTCTCGAGTGATTATAACTGCCTGGTTTTTTACTTTTAACCAAGAATCTAGACTGTTCTATGTTCATATCTATAGAAATTCAGGGATGAAGTTTACGCATTTATTCACAAGAACTTTCAACCTAAAAAGCGCTTTGTTTTGTGATGGCCTCCACGTTGGATGTACACAATAGCGTAATTTTAGCTCGAAATATTTACGTAAACTGAATGATAACTGGCTGTTTTTTGCTTTTAACCAAGAATTTAGACTGTTCTATGTTCATATCTATAGAACTCATGGGATGTACACATTTATTTACAAGAATTTTCAACTTAAAAAGCTCTTTGTTTTGTGATGGCTACCATGTTGTATCCATACACAGAAGCGTAACTTTACATTCAAATGATATGGTAATTTTCGGCCAACTGCCCGTTTTTTGGCAAAAAAGTAGTAATTTAGACATTTCTGCATCCATACAAATAATGCCTCTTACCTGTTTTATTTTATGTAACCTTTCATTCTAAAAAAGACGAGGGCCAGATAGCCGGCAAGACGTGCCTCGTGCTGAGGCAATAGTAACATCGGAATTCAACCTAAATAAATTGTGATTGTATATAGAAAAATGCTAATTTGGCTTTTGTCGATTAAAAT
Organism: Corythoichthys intestinalis; assembly: GCF_030265065.1. Lineage (NCBI taxonomy): Eukaryota > Metazoa > Chordata > Actinopteri > Syngnathiformes > Syngnathidae > Corythoichthys > Corythoichthys intestinalis. Next base: position 49,369,070 of record NC_080401.1, on the reverse strand, counting down.
TTAGATGATTCTGCGTGCTTTCCTCAAGTATTAAGTTTCTGATGTGAAAAATGAGTGATTTATTAGTCGTTGAAAACTTGCACTAAATTAAAAAAAAAAAGTCGCTATTTTGCACAAAACTTATATGATATGTTAAATATTGCTATTGATCCTGAAAATATAGCTGATTATATCTCTGCATTTGGTGATTTATGTGCATCTAGTGTAAAATCTAAGAATTTTATAGCCATTTTAAGTTTTGTTATACTGGTAGAAAAAATAATCAGGATTTTATTAGGGAACGACTTTGAATATTTTTTTTTTTTTTATGTCGCTGCTCATGGAGATTCATATACTACACTGTCTCAGAAAATTAGAATACACAATATTCTAATTTTTTGAGACAGTCCTGTGTATATATACAGGACTGTCTCAGGAAATTAGAATACACAATATTCTAATTTCCTGACTGTCTCAGGAAATTAGAATATTGTGTATTCCTGACTGTCTCAGGAAATTAGAATATTGTGTATTCTAATTTCCTGAGACAGTCCTGTATATATACACAGGACTGTCTCAAAAAATTAGAATATTGTGTATTCTAATTTCCTGAGACAGTCCAGTATGCCTAAGGGAGGTGCCTGTTTTGGTTTTAGATCGCTAGCGGCTACTGGTGCATGATAATTATTGGTCCGATAATTATCGGTCCGATAATAGGAATTATGACGTCGTCCCAATAAATCCAATAACATTATTAATAGGACTGATGATATGTACTGCTCTGGCTTTACAGTTTACACACTATTATGGGAAATCAGTTGACCATTTGCGGGACATTGCTTCCATCTGCTGGTCAGAATAATTCACTGCATCTACGTATCTGCGGTGTTTAGGGGGAGCATTGACAATCGTGAATGCTTTCTGTTACGTTTCCGCCTTGGAAATATATGTCTGTAGGTATTTTATGTTTACTATAACATATGGATGTGCAATATATGGTTACTTTTGTGGTGAAGGCTTATATGTACAGAACTTCTGAAGTTGTTGTGTTATAGAAGCCAGCCACTGCTTTAGTAGCTCAAGCTAGTGTGCTATGCTATAAATATAGTAGTTGTGTATATAAGTGTATTGTGCAGTTTGTTGTATATTGAGTATTGAATATGTGTATTTTTCTGTTGTACTTTCACAATATTAAGACAAGTGTCATCCCATAAAAGCAAGAAAAGACCAAGCCTTGTGGTTTATGGAAGTGCATTCATTCTTAGCTGGCTGTCGAGCAGTGCAGAAGTGAAACGCACTGTTTTGTTCATGTCATTATGAAAAATCTGGTGAGATCAAAGGCAAATCTATGTTAAATCCACCACTAGTTTTTTTTTTAAACCTCCAAAAACTCAGGTTATACATTTAAAAAATTATATATTTATTATCGGCTTTGAGGAGCAGGAAGTTGTCGATATCAGTATCAGTTTAAAAAAAACGGGTATCGCGCACCCCTAATAGCGCCTTTGTTTTTGAAAATATTCTAATTTTAAGTTTTTGAAAATAGGCCTCCTACCGATCGGCCCCGTGTCTCGTTAACTGATGGTGAAGTCTATGATTTACAATAAACTGGTTCAAAAATGAGGATTTTTTTACCATTTTTACTTCTCTAAACAATTCCTTGACTATTAAAATAGCTGCAGATAATTATGTCAACTCTGTACTGACAATGGATTGGAAATCTAGTCAATGAAACATGATTATTCACTCCTAACTCTTTTCCTCCGCAGTATTCGCCCACCATGACGATGAGCGTGTGACCCCCAGCGCCTTCCTAATTTGCCATCATTCCAAGGATTCAAAACCCCGCAACAACGCATCAGGCAAGGCCAAAAGCATCAGCAGAGGATCAGGGATCCACACTTAACTCATTGGCTGCCATTGACGGCGCTAGACGTTGGATCCATTTGAGGTGGGAGGGTGGCAGCGAATGAACGAACGTTCATTCGCTGCCACCCTCCCACTTCAATTGGATCAGACGTCTACGAGTGATACTCATATAAATACACAGCAGAAGGACGATCAGAAACCATGCGATTGGACGTCTAGCATCGTCAGTGGCAGTGAAAGAGTTAACATTGGAAAACGATGAAACACGGGGTAGCAAAACGGCTGTGGCGCGAAAAAACCAGCTACTCAATCGCGACAGTCCCCCGATATTTGGATGGTGGAGTCCACTTTAACACTGGAGAGTGTACAATTGTACATACATGTACATGTGCATCGTGAGCTTTTTCCCAGTTGGGTTTTTATTTTTATTTGTTTTTGCTTCTCGCCATATGCGCCCTTGTCGCCACTTCACACATGGACGTTAACGCGTACAGTGTTCCTCCATATTCAGAAACCTTCATTTGCCATTTTTGTGCTCGTTTTAAAGCAGTACTTTGGCGCCAAGGAATGACACAGAAGTGAAATGGAGATTTTGGCTTTGGTTGGTGCTTTGGTGTCATTGTGTTTGAATCTTTTTTTTTTTTTTTTTGGTTCTACTTCCATTTTTTTTTTAGTCTGCTGTGGTCAAATTAACATTGTCAGAGTAATACCTCTGCTTCTATCTAGTGGTCGTCAATGGTTTTACACTGAAAATTAATGGAAAAAGCAGAAAACGTGTATTTAACCCTTTGTAGGGCATGTATTGAAACTTTTTATTTAAATCCATTGTTATTTGGAGCCAGTAACAGTTTATTTAAATTTAACAAATAAGCAGTAAGTGACCTGGAAATGCCCCCAAAACAGGAAGTGACCCAATATGAATAGGAAAAGAACCTAGAAGTGTCCCAAATTTAACACCATATACAGTCATAGATGAAATTATTGCCACCCCTGGAATTTCTCCAGAAAATAGTTTCTCCCAGACATTAACGTTATTGCAAATGTTTTGGGTATGGATGTGTTTGTATTTTTGATTTGCTTTGGAAAAACACAAAAAAGCTGAAGAGAAAAGCCTAAATGTACACAATTTAACTCAGAATGCAAAAAATGGGCTGGACAAAATTGTGGACACCCTCAACTCAATATTTGGTTGCACATCCTTTGGAAGAAATAACAGAAATCAATCGCTTCCTATAACCATCAACAAGTTTCATGCACCACTCAGCATGGAATTTTGGACCACTCTTCTTTTGCGAACTGTTCCAGGTCTCTCAGATTTGAAGGGTGACTTCTTGCAACAGCAATTTTGAAATCTCTCCATAGTGTTCAATGGGATTTAGATTCGGACTCATCAATGGCCACCTCTGAATTCTCCAGCGCTTTGACTCCAAGCATTCTTGGTGCTATTTGAGGTATGTTTTGGGTCATTGACCTGTTGGAACACCCATGACCTGTGACGCAGACCCAGTTTTCTGATACTACATCCTACATTGCGGCCCAAAACATTTTGATAGTCTCCTGATTTCATGACTCCTTGCACACTGTCAAGACATCCAGTGCCAGAGGCAGCAAAACAACCCCAAAACATCGTTTGACCTCCACCATGTTTAACTATAGGCACTGTGTTCTATTCTTTGTAGCCTCATTCTTTCTTCTGGCACTAGTTGCCTTGACAGTGTGGTAAGGAGTCATGAAATCTGGAGACTTTCAAAATGTTTTTGGCCGCCATGTAGGGTGTCGTGTCAGAAAACTGGGTCTGCGTCAGAGGTCATGGGTGTTCCAACAGGACCCAAAACATACCTCAAATAGCACCAAGAAATGGTTGGAAACAAAGCGCTGCAGAATTCTGAGGTGCCCATCAATGATCTAAATCTCATTGAACACTAAGGAGAGATAACAAAATTACTGTTGCAAGAAGGGCACTCTTCAAATCTGAAAGACCTGGAACAGTTCGCAAAAGAAGAGCGGTCCAAATTTCCACCTAAGAGGTGCAATCAAATATTGCAGTGAGGGTGCCAACAATTTTGTCCTGCCTATTTTGTGAGTTTTGTCAAAAATTGTGTACATTTTGGACTTTTATTCCTCAGCTTTTTTATGTTTTTCCAATGCACATCCAAGCAATACATTCATACATTTGTAATTGCATTCATTTCTGTGAGAAATGCTGTATTTTCTGGAAAAATTCCAGGGGTGACAAACTGACAATAATTTCGTCCATGACTGTATATGTGTGTATGTATATAAATATGTGACATAGTATTATAATTATAAATTAACAATATCAAAAGGAAATGACCCAAATTTAAGAGGAAAGGTGCAAATTTCAACAGAAAGTGACTCAGGAATGCCCAAAATCATCATGAAGTGACCCATAAATGCCTAATAATTAACAGAAAGTGGACTAAAATCAAAAAGTGACCCAAAATTAACACCGACTGCCAGCGTGAAAGCATCGCACACAATTTCTCCAGAAATTTCATCAATTACGAAATAATAAAAGTGTTTTTTTCATTTCCAAAATGTCACTTGCCCTATAAAGGTTTTTTAAAAAATAATTGGGTAATTCCTGGATATAGTGGGGAACACTGTAGTGCGGTTTCATGAAATTATCGTACGCTGGTCAGAATTTATTAAACTGACGCAGCTGATCAACCGGTGACAAAATTGCTGAATACTGTCGTATTTTTGCCTTTTCATTATTTTTGTGTTTACCGCTTTCATCCAAGGAATGAACGCCAACCTTTTGAGCATATTTTTATATCCAGCTTAATTCATTGGCTTCCATCGACGGCGATAGAGGTCCAACCTCATGCCGTCGATGGCAACGGGTTAAGGATTACATGCTCAAAAGGCCTTCCATATGCTTTGTAGTAGTTTACAACACACTACCTAGTGGATTCCTGCGTTTTTTTGTTTTTTTTAAACTGTGCTCATAGCCTTCCTGATTGTTTTGCCCACCTGGATTTTTTTTTTTGTAATATTTTGATACAAAAGTTGGCCAAGTTCTCTCGAGTTAGTCGAAGCTTTCCACACAGAATCTAGTCGGCGCCATCGTATACTTAGCAGCAGCAGTCTTGTAAATGTGATGAAGATTTATTTTGTTGTTGTTCCTCTCCTGTGAACATTACACACCTGTCCTATGTTGTCTTTTATTTGGTTCTATTTTTTTATTTCAAAATTGAGGAAAGAGGCTTGTTAATATAATTTTACCATAACTTAACTTCTAGTGTCTGTTTTTTATTTTTTTCATCTTTTTTTTTTTTTTTTAATTCACTGGGAACATATGGACGCTGCAGACACTATTGCTATTTATTAGACAGTTAACAGACATTATCATTCAACTGAGGCATGGAATAAAATGTGGCTTTAATACAAACAATTCGAATGATGTGTGTCCCAATTATCAAGCCTTTTGTGATTGGATGTTGAAAACAGAAGAATGGAACATTTCCTGAAACGGCGTGTCATGGTAAGTCTCGTTAAAGTTTCTGTCTTATAATTAGGGTTGAGTACTGAAACCCGGTATCAGTTCTGTACCGTGTGCGGGTTAAAGAGACTATGAAATACTATAGCAAGTGACTTTAAAATTATAGCAGACCACATTTTGGACACAAATCCAATCCTAATTAGTAGAGATCGATCGGGTCCGATCACGCCATTTTCAAAGTATCGGAATCGGCAAAAAAATGTCGGCCATGCCTTTTTTTATTTTTTATTTTTTATTAAATCGTTTTCTAATTTTATTTACCGTTACAAACATAATATGTTACACTCATCCAGAGTCTTTAGTTTAGGCTTAAGGTAGGGTTATCAAATTTATCCCGATAACGGCGGTAATTATTTTTTTTAAAAATGTATCACGTTAAAATATTTAACACAATTAATGCATGCGCTGCACGACCCACCCACGCATTGTCGCGCTCAATCTGTAATGGCGCCATTTTACCTGTATAGAGAGATTAGAAATATCATGGGAAGCAATGTGGGGAAGCAAGGTAGCAAATGATCTTTATCTTAACACCTTATGTTATTTGCCAACGCAGAGAAGATATATCAATTGGTAGCACTACGCACAGTCATGGTTCCACTTCCCATCATGCATTTGGGCATGGCTACAGTATCATTTACTGAAAGCTCAACAAATACACTAGAGGGCAATATTTAGTCACAATATACAAAGTCCCAAGTATTTCTATCCGTGGATCCCTCTCACAGAAAGAATGTTAATAATGTAAATGCCATCTTGAGGATTTATTGTCATAATAAACAAATACAGTACTTATGTACTGTATGTTGAATGTATATATTCGTCCGAGTTTTATTCATTTTTTTCTTAATGCATTGCCGAAATGTATATGATCGGGAAAAATTATCGGGAATGATTGGAATTGAATCGGGAGCAAAAAAAAGCATTCGGATCGGGAAATATCAGGATCGGCAGATACTCAAACTAAAATGATCGGGATCGGATCAGGAGCAAAAAAAACATGATCGGAACAACCCTACTAATTAGCCTTTTTCAATATGACGTCATATCTTCTTCCGGGGTTGCCGCTCGGAGTATCCTGGACTGTGAAACTCCATTGAGTTTATATGGACCACCAGGATCTACAAAGAAATAACATTTAATTTCGAAAGGTATAATGAAGATGGATATTATTTACAAGGCAGTATGTTGTCTTGCTATATGTATTGTGGCAAGCGTGGAGATGAGCGACAGAGTTTTTATTTGTCACGTTTGCTGCGCTACACCGAACGACCCCAAGAGACAGCGTTTTTGTTGAACAGAAAACACCAGAACATAACAACAGCAACCACTACTTTCAGTCATGGTTACCACAAGTGTTGTTTTTGGCAGCTATTTTAATTTTCGTCTTAGTCTTTTGGACAAAAATACTTCTTAGTCAAATTTTAGTCATTTCAAAAGTGTTGGTCTTCGTCTAGTTTTAGTCAACGAAAATTCCGACAAATTTCGTCTAGTTGTAGTAGGCAATTCTCAAAATGTTTTCATCTAAAAACTAGGGCCCTCGCTCAAACAGATTAAATGACAGCACAGTGACCTGTCCATTTGTTACTTGTTTTTTTGTCTCCCTCTGCTGGCGCTTTGGTGCGACTGAATTTATGGGTTTAAGCACCATGAGCATTGTGTAATTATTGACATCAACAATGGCGAGCTACTAGTTTATTTTTTGATTGAAAATTTACAAATTTTATTAAAACGAAAACATTAAGAGAAGTTTTAATATAAAATTTCTATAACTTGTACTAACATTTATCCTTAAGAACTACAAGTCTTTCTATCCATGGATCGCTTTAACAGAATGTTAATGTTAATGCCATCTTGTTGATTTATTGTTATAATAAACAAGTACAGTACTTATATACAGAATGTATATATCCGTCTTGTTTTATCTTTCCATTCCAACAATAATTTACAGAAAAATATGGCATATTTTATAGTTGGTTTGAATTGCAATTAAGTACGATTAATACATTTTAAAGCTGTGATTAACTCGATTAAAAATTTTAATCGTTTGACAGCCCTGCTAAAAACTTAAAAAGTTTTAGTCCATGAATAGAGGTTTCCAACAATATCGAATAAACATGACAGACGAGCACATACCGTATTGGCCCGAATATAAGACTGCCCTGATTATAAGACGAACCCCTCTTTTTCAAGACTCAAGTTTGGGGGGAAAAAAAAAAACACCAAATGAATTTTTATACAGAAAATAATTACAGTACGTCTGAAACAAATGATTATAACAAATTTGAGAGAAAAAGCCTGTTATTTTGCCTCATTCAAATCTTTATATCTGAACATTTAAATATGTAAACTATAGTGCAATCACATTCTTAAATGAATGGCTTCTGGTTTGTGAAATGTAAATAAACCAATTTATTGTGATAAAACAAAATTGCAATAACTGCATTAACCATCAAAGTGAGGTCTAACTAAATGTAGTCTTGGAACAAATCTGAATAAGGAAAACATTGCAATAAAATAATGCAAACTGGTTATACTTGAGAGTAGCTGAGATCTGTCATGACAGAACATTACTCAAGTTCAGCAATGATATCTGGCGCCATCTAGCGTCTTGAATGGGTATAAGATGACTCCCACTTTTTCAGTCTTATTTCAATGCAACAAACACAGTCTTATATTCGGGCCAATACGGTAACTGTTGAGTCTACAAGGATATCACCATTTTCATGATGATAATACACACTCGGCAGGAAAACAGCACATTGGTTGCAATTAATTAAACTCACCTGGACGCCACGAACTGTATGTAAAAAGTTTTCCAAGAGTTTAAGAAGACACAGTCACCGCACTAAATGCTAACACGAATGCTATGCTAACGCTACAAATTAGTGTGTGATGATCACTCAGCACAGGCTAAAGCAACATGGCATGTCTAGCCAAGATAAGAAAGCAAAACTTGCCAAGAAGCACGTGACACACGTTTCACGAAAGGAGCCTGGAATGGGCACAGTAAGCGTGTGTGTGGGGTGGTGATGTCGGGGAGAGGCACAGCACGTCACATGAGTGACACGACCAAATTGCTAAATGCATGCTAAACTACACTTATAATAGGAAAATATCACACATTGTGAATTTATGGTGGAAACTAAGGCGAATTTTCATCTCGTTCTCATGTCAGAGGACAGCTGGCATCCATCCCGTTATGTTTTAGTCTCCCAAGACACGTTTTCTGTTTTTGTGACATTGTCATGAAAAAAATGTTTGTTGACAAAATATTTTTGTTATCGTCATCGTTAACGAAAACACTGGTTACCACAACTACCCATGAACCATTGCGGGCGTAACACATAATTAATAAGTCACTACAGTATGAATATCCAGCTGAACTGAATCCTTTAGTAATATACTGAAAAATTGTACTTTTTTTTTGCAATCCAGCATCGTGTAGCGGAGTGCTTAATAAACCTACAATGTATCATCACAGCACATTAAATTTTTACATAAAACTGTAAAGTTTGAAAGCCAACTGCTACATTGCAATTGCAAGAGACTCGTCACAATCGGGGATTTTCTCAGCTTTTTTTTTTTTTTTTTTTCCGTTTTGAATGAATTTTCCACATTAATTGGTGGCCTACAAAGGTAAAAATGTATCTACTGTAAGAACACTTCCAGACACATGTACATGTACATGTACAACTGCAGTGTTTCCCACCAATGAAAGAGACTGTGGCGGCCCGCCGAGAAAAAAAAAAAAGATACTAATCAGATGCGTCAGTCAGCCGATTACACAGCTGTAGCCCACTCCACTCTACTACCCGCGCGAGTGAGAGCAGCATTTTAGAGTAGTATTTTATTTATTTATTTATTCATTTAAGAGACGCAAGGGGAACGAGTAGGAAGAATGGGAGAACGAGCGAGATAGCGAGAGATAGCGGTCGCATGTCGTAGCAGCCCGCTGTTATTTTGTTATTGTTTTTCTTTATTATTGTTACCACAATCAAGTGGGTAAGCAAATACAGACTTCTCTCCTTCTTCCCCATATCCGGGGCATTACAATAGTTTGGATCGGACTTTTCGGCGAAAGTGAGCGGTGGACGGCCGTCTTGGACGGAAAGCAAACTTTGATTAAACTTGCGCAGAGAGGCGGGGCCCAAAATAAAGCCTTGCTCTATTTTCAGAGCGTTGGTCACAGTAAAGTATTTATTAGTTCAAGCAGAGTAAAATGATACATATTCACGGTACAAGAACGTCGTTTCCGTGTCCATCGATTGGTAAGAAAAGGCTGTTTGCACGAGTGACGTGTGGGCGCTCCCGTCGGGGGGACATTTCGCGTGGAGTGGCTATTTTTCGGCACAACACCGACGCGCCAACTTCAGACAATTACGGCTGACGAAAGTTGGATAAATGCCCCCCCCCCCCCCCCCCCAATTTCGCGAGCTCTGGGACACTCGAAAAATGACTCATACCTCTCCTTGCTAAGTTAATGGTACCTCGATGTGCGTTTGTGTGGAAATTTAGTTCACGAACAACGGGGAAAAAACTATTCACCTTCTCACCGAATCAAGAAAAACTTTACACGGCCATTAGAATTCCCCCAGTCCTGTAAATGGGTCAGTTGACAGAAGGACTGTTATTGTTGTGGTAATGTAGTACTTATGAGGGTCAAATAAAAAGGAAAACGGAGGGCTACGACGGCGGTCTGAAACCCGCGGCTCTTGAGCCGCTTGCGGCTCTTTAGTGCTGCTTCGGAGCTTTTTTTTTTTTAAATGGAAAAAGATGGGGGAGGGAAATATATTTTTTGTTTTAATAGGATTTCTAGGAGGACAAACATGATACAAACATTCTTTCAATTCATTAATATTGTAATGAAGTTAAACTTGTGGTGTCATCGTACAACAAAGTTGTCACGTGGTGCGCTATAGGATCCACTGCAGGGAAAATAAACATTTAATCATGAAGGCTAATTATGTATTTCTAGCCAACTTATTCATTTTTATAGTAGGCTAATATAGCTAGTATTGATCATTATAAGGCTTGTACAAGGCTTTTAATTTTTTGCTGCTCCAGACATACTGTATCAGTTTTTTTTTTTTTTGGGGGGGGGGGGGGGGGGGGTCAAATATGGCTCTTTCGACAGTTTGGGTTGCCAACCCTGAGTCACTACGAGATGTAAGTCGTACTATTGCTACGAGAAAAAAAGTCGCATTATTACATAGGGTAACGTAGCTGTAATCAGCAACGCATTTTACATACATGTACCGTAGCTGAGAGCTATAACATTAGCCTAGCTAATGAAATATTTCAAATATATCTTTGTTATGGTTCTTCTTGGGGGGAAAAAATAATGAAAAAAAAAAAAAAATCGCCGTGGCACGACATGGTGTGGCTGTCCGACTCCGATGCAGCCCAACACCACAGTTTCAAAAAATCCTATGGTCAGAGACCCTCCCACCACAGTCTCCTAAAATCCTGTGGGAAACACTGAACTGTGTAAAATGTCATCAAAATCCGCCCAGCCGTTTCAAGTTCTATAGAACATGACAAACGGCAAACACCACTGGCAGTCATGCATGTGGAAAAGATAATAACGGTCGCTACAGGATACATATTTCGAATTTAGCGATAATGAACATTTCTAGATTAGGTGGGAATGAAGGCTTAGTCATATTTTAGTCATTTCAAAATGTGTTTGTCTTCATCTAGTTTTTGTTGACATTTGTTTTCTTCTGTAAAATTCAAAAGTTCTACTCCAAAAATAAATAAATAAAAGTTTCCAACTATTTCGAATAAGCATTGACAGACGAGCACATATTGTAGTGTCTACACTGACAACGCCAACTTGGAGATAATACACACTCAGCAGGGAAATGACATTATTTTCAATTAATTATACCCACCTGGACGACACGAACTGTATGTAAAATGTTCGCTCGCCGTTAGCATTAGCCTAATGCTAATATGTTTCGTGTGGTGATCACTCAGCACAGACCTTTAAAGGCTAAAACTGCATTGCATATTTTCTCTTGTCAAGATAAGAAAAATCTTACCGTGTGTGCGCGTGTGCAAGCCTGGAGGGGACACTAGTGAGTCTAGGTCGGGGGCAGCCAGAGTGGCACAACCAGACACTGCTATGATGCAGGCTAACTACACATAAAATGTCACGCATTGTGAACATATGATGGAAACTATGGCGCTTTTTCGTACCGTTCTCAAAAACTGGCATTCGTCTCGTTATTAGTCTCCCAAGACACGTTATTAGCTAGTTAGCATCTTGTCATCGTCATGAAAAAAATTGTTGACGAAATATTTTCGTTAAAATCATCGTTGATGAAAACATTACCGATAATGAAATTCATTTTCTCTCGTGACGATGCTCGTATCGTAAAAAAAAGTGAAGTTCTCATATTATGAGGGTACACCGTATAATAATATAAACAAGGCATAAACAAATTAACATGTCTGTACAATTATTTCAACGTACCCGATCCGACGCAAACTACGCTAAGCAGACTGATAAAACGAATGTTCATTCATTGCTAACCTGCCACTTCATAACTCAATGGCTACAATTGACGGCAATAGACGTCCAATCCTTTTGAAGTGGGAGGGTTAGCAGCGAATGACTGTTCATTTGCATCCATCCTCCCACTCCCAATGGATTAGTTACGTGGGATAGTGAAAAACTACTTGGTGGGGGGTTGCATTTTCTATGCCACAGTGGGTATTAAAAGTCTTCAGTCACTTTCTGGTGGTTGCGCACCACCTAGTGGCTATGAGTCCACACCTTCAATAGTGAAGGACGTAACTGAATTCAATGTCATGAAGACTACTCTGTGGTGGCAAACGGAACTCTCAACTCTACAACTAGGCCGTTTTCCAGCCGTACCGTCATGAACAACACTCTATGCTTTAATTAAGTTAATTTGTAAAGCTAAATTACAAACAGTATTTTGGGAGCATTAAGACAAAGTGGTTTGATAACTATTAACTCATTCACTCCCAGCCATTTTCACCAGTGCAACCCCCTTCGATCCCGGCCGTTTTACTGGATTTTGACTGATTTTGCAAGGCCCACAGAAAATTCTGTTCAATTGCTACATATAAACATGGGACCCACCAAAAGAAAGAATTAGACCCTCTTCTTTCAGCAGGAAAAAAAAAAAATTACATGGATAAACTACAAATCACACAGTTATAATTTTATGGCAAATAAAAAAAATATGTGACAAAGATATAATTTTACGGGGAAAGAAATCCAAGACTGAAGACGGGACACTGCAAAAAAAAATATCAGCAAATTACGATATATTTTTTAATTTATGAGAAAGCCACAATACAGAAAAAAAGTGTGTTTTTTGGGGGGGGCGGGGGTGGGGTTGAGATTAAATATAAATGTAGGAAACATGAAAAGCAAATTTTGAAATGATCTGTAAAATAAGAATAAAAGCGCTCCAAGTGTTGACCTTCAAAGTTCAACACAACCGAACTTCACTCGCGCCGTGATTCTTTGGCGCGCCACTAGACGGAGCCCAAGTGCCACATGTTGGTCAATCCCTGTCCTATAGCAAGCATGTTTATGTTACCTAAGACGTTGAACTCGCTGGCTTTTGCAGACAAAAACAGAGAACATGTTCTGGCTCTGTGCGGTTCCAACTAGTCCAACAATAGCGGAGAACCGATCCCAGCACAGGAAGTGACCCGGCTGGGCGGCAGCCAAACTTCCGAAATGAGAGCCCGATGAATGTCACAAACAGTGCTCTGTTCGCTACCTCATCCTAATTATACCACCAGTAATAATAGTTGCTGTTGCCCCTGTTTTTCTGTCTTGGTCCACAGAGCTTCCTTTGTGGAGCCCACCATGACTCCCACTTTTGTTGTGGCAAATTGGCAAAATCAATGCTTGATATTTGGGAGGAAGATATAATGTAGTTACAACACGTGCTGGGTGGGCCCGCAACAAAACACAAAAGACACCCGAGACTATTATGCTATTTTACATCCACTTATTTGTAGCTCTTTACCTCACGGGGGTGCTGGAGCGCATCCCAACTGACTTTGGGCGAGACGGTGGCATATGTTTTACATGTAATATTAACAATATTCATCTATGTGGTTGTTTATCTTTACCAACTAGTTCATTGCCATCCAACCCTCCATCAATCGGCCAATTACGAGATAAGTTCTTTGTCTTCGTCCAGGTTGCCAGACCTCACGAGGCTTCATTTCAGAAATAAGATAAGGATATGCATATACAGTGGTATGAAAAGCTATCTGAATCTTGGAATTTCTCACATTTCTGCTTAAAATCACCATCAAATGTGATCTGATCTTTGTCAAAATCACACAGATGAAAAAAAAACAGTATCTGCTTTAACTAAAACCACCGAAACATTTGTAGGTTTTCATATTTTAATGAGGATAGTATGCAAACAATGACAGAAGGGGGAAAAATAAGTAAGTGAATTATCACATTTACCACCCACCCCCACTGCTTTGGCAAAAATAACTTCAACCAGACGCTTCCTTAACTGCAGATCAGTCTGGCACATCGATCAGGACTCATCTTGGCCCATTCTTCTCTACAAACCTGCTGTAGTTCAGTGAGATTCCTGGGATGTCTGGCATGAATCGCTGTCTTTAGGTGTTGCCACAGCATTTCAATGGGATTCAAGTCTGGACTTTGACTTGGCCACTCTAGAACATGTTTTATGTTCTTCTGAAACCATTCTGAAGTTGGTTTACTTCTGTGTTTTGGATTATTGTCTTGTTGCAGCATCCATCCTCTTTTTAGCTCCAACTGTCTGACAGGCGGCTTCAGGTTTTCCTGCAAAACATCCTGATAAACTTTTGAATTCATTCTTCCATTAATGATTGCAAGTCCAGGCTCTGAGTTAGCAAAACAGCCCCAAATCACGATGCTCCCTCCACCATGCTTCACGGTGGGGATGAGGTGTTCATGTTGGTGAGCTGTTCCATTTTTCCTCCGCACATGACATTGTGTGTTACTCCCAAACAATTCAACTTTGGTTTCCTCAGTTCACAAAATACAGTGGTACCTCTACATACGATCACTTCGACACACGATCTTTTCGACATCCGACGTAAAATTTGAGCCGCCATTTGTTTCTACATCCGACGAGTTGCTCGAAATACGACGACATGACAGCACTGCAAACGAACGCACGGTGGATTTTCTTGTGTGAGAAATCAACACAGTTTTCAAAAAAAGTTGATACAGTTGGAGAAACAAGGAAAAAAGTGATGCTTACCTTTGAAATGAAGATGCAAGTTATAGAAAAATATGAGCTTGGGGTGCGTGTCCCTGAACTGGCTCAACAATACAGCTCCGTGGTCCTCTTCCGACCACCGTTCGCCACTATTTATAAGTTAAGGTGAAAATTATCATTGTGGTAACATTGCCAAAGAAATCGCCAGCTTCGTCACGTTTTTATCATTTATTTAAGAACTTATCCAACACAAAACGCCCATTGTCTTAAGCAGTTGACTGCTCTCAAGAAAACGAAAGTATTATCTCTACCGCACCGACCTATCTCACTTCGCGGTGCGTTCAGGGACAGTAAAAAGCCTGAACTGGCTCAACAATACAGCTCCGTGGTCCTCTTCCGACCACCGTTCGCCACTATTTATAAGTTAAGGTGAAAATTATCATTGTGGTAACATTGCCAAGGAAATCGCCAGCTTCGTCACGTTTTTATCATTAATTTAAGAACTTATCCAACACAAAACGCCCATTGTCTTAAGCAGTTGACTGCTCTCAAGAAAACGAAAGTATTATCTCTACCGCACCGACCTATCTCACTTCGCGGTGCGTTCAGGGACAGTAAAAAGTGTCCGCCATATTAGAATCCGATTCGTTACATTATTTACAGGAATAATTATTAATTATTATTCTTATTATTATATTATTCTGAATTATTTATTTATAACTTATTTGTTTTTCTATGTTTAATTGCCATTTGTAACAGTGCCAGCAGTATTTATTAAGAATTTAGTATATGTTTTTAGGCTTTGGAACGAATTAATGGAATTATAATGTATTCCTATGGGAAAATCCTGCTCGACATACGACCATTTCGACTTACAAACAAGGTCCTGGAACGAATTAAATTCGTATGTAGAGGTACCACTGTACTGTATTTTGGCACAACTTCTGTGGATGGTCCTCATGCCTTTTTGCGAACATTACACAAGCAACAATTTTTTATTTTTATTTTTTTTAAGAGAGCAGTGGCTTCCTGCATGGAGTCCTCCCATGAACGCCATTCTTGGCCATAGTTTTAACTAGGGCTGTCAAACAATTAAAATTTTTAATCAAGTTAATCACAGCTTAAAAATTAATTAATCGTAATTAATCTCAATTCAAACCATCTATAAAATATGCCATATTTTTATGTAAATTATGGTTGGAATGAAAAGATAAGACAAGACGGATACATACATTCAACATACTCTACATAAGTACTGCATTTGTTTATTATAACAATAAATCAACAAAATTGCATTAACATTATTAACATTGTGTTAAAGCGTTCCATGGATAGAAAGACTTGTAGTTCTTAAAAGATAAATGTTAGTACAAGTTATAGAAATTTTATATTACAACCCCTTTTAATGTTTTCGTTTTAATAAAATTTGTAAAATTTTCAAACAAAAAATAAACTAATAGCTCACCATTGTTGATGTCAATAATTACACAATGCTCATGGTGATGAAACCCATAAAATCAGTGGCACCCAAGCGCCAGCAGAGGGCGAAAAAACACCGAAAAACACAAGTAACAAATGGACATGACATTGTGCTGTCATTTTAATCTGTTTGAGCGGGGCATGTGCGTTAAATGCGTCAAATATTTTAACATGATTAATTTTAAAAATTAATTACCGCCCGTAAACGCAATAATTTTGACAGTCCTAGTTCTAACATATAGTTACTGTGTGCACAGACATTGGAAGGTGCCAGTGATTTCTGAAATTCTTTAGCAGACACTTTAGGGTTCTTTTTTTTACCTCTCTGAGTATTCTGCGCTGAACTCTTAGTGTCATCTTTGGTGGACATCCACTTCGTTGGAGAGAAGCAACAGTGCCAAACTCTCTCCATTTGCAGACATCTTCTCTGACTGTCGATTGATGAACATCCAGACTTTTAGAGATGTTTTTTTAATCTTTCCCAGCTTTATACAAATCAACAATCCTTGATCGCAGTTCTTCAGACAACTCTCTTGACCGAGCCATGATGGACATCAGACAATGCTTCTCATCAAGACTATTCGTACCATGTGTGTGTTTTATAGTGGACAGGGCAGCTTTAAACCCCTCATCAGTGAATGGGCACACACCTGACTTCATGGTTTAGTAAAAATTGGTTTCAATTGCCCTTTCAGACTCCTTAGGCCAGGGGTGTCCAAACTTTTTGCAAAGGGGGCCAGATTTAGTGTGGTAAAAATGTCTGGGGCCGACCTTGGCTGACGTCCTTTACATAGAAAAATATAAGCAAATTTTAGCAAGCCATTATGTCTGTCACATTTGCTTTATTATTTTTTTTTTAATTAATAATTTCAACAATCTCGCAACTAGCCTTTGTGGCGTTCTCTTTCGACTCTCGGGCTCTTGCGAAATACTGCTGCTGTAAAATTAAACTAGCTTCAAGTTGCTTCAATTTCTCGCTGCGTATCTTCCCTGTAATCCTGTCGTACATCTCAGTGTGTCTTGTTTGGTCATATCACCTCACATTGAACTCTTTAAAAACAGCGACTGTCTCTTTACAAATGAGGGAGACACAGTTGTTGCGTATTTTAGTGAAGAAGTAGTCCAATTTCCACCTATCCTATCCTTGAAGCGTCGGCCGTCAGAGTCAACTTTCTTTTTTTGTTGTTGTTGATTGTCGTCATTTTAGAAAATTGGGAGTAGAGGGTCACATGGGGTAATGTTGCTTAAAGTGCTGCTGCCTTTTAGTGGGTAAATGAGGAGCAGCATTTAGTGTGTAAGCTACTTCATATGCTGGTAGCAGTACTGCTGATCAATTTATTTAGTCTGTGTGCTGGCCAGACGTTATTAATTTTAGGACAGAGGCTGGGGGCCGGATGAAATTTGACCACGGGCCGCATTTGGCCCCCCAGGCCGGACTTTGGTTCACTTAGTTATTTTTTTCCCCCTTGTCATTGTTTGCATGCTATCCTCATTAAAATAAAATAAAAAAACTATAAATGTTTGGGCGGTTTTAGTTAAAGCAGACACTGTTTTTAAATCTGTGTGATTTTGACAAAGATCAGATCACATTTGATGATTTTATGCAGAAATGTGGGAAGGTTCAGATACTTTTTCATACCACTGTACAAGTACGTCGCTCACTTTGTACTACAAGTATGTTTACTTCTAAACCAATTATTTGTTATTATTTGTACTCAACTATGGTTACTTGTACTACAAGTATCTGGCTTTGTGTGTACTTAAACCACAAGTACGTGTATTTGTGTGTATTTACTAGAAGTACGTGTACTTGCTTGTACTTTTATGACAAGAACTGTCTGTGTACTTGTGTGTACTTTTACTACGAGTACTGGACGTGTTTTTGCATGCACTTAAACCACAGGTAAATGTATTTGCGTATTTTTGTACCACATGGACGTGTAGTTGCACCACAAGGACATGCACTTGCGTATGCTTGTGCACCATTATTACCAGCAAGTGTGCTTGCGTATACTAGTACAGTCCCTGACAAAAGTCTTTGCTTATCCATTTTGTAGAAACAATTGCTAATGACCTGACTTTTAACTATTCAGTTGGTTTCAGAAGTGGCTCATATGAAAGCTAAGACCCTCTCAAATTAGGTTGTGTTAGGTTTGCACGACGGGAGGGGATCCCAGAGCAGACAAAGGCAGAGTGACTGTGATCAAAAAATGTTTTATTTGTTGCCAGATCCAAGAGCAAATAGGCAGGCAGGGTGCTGACAAGGATCGGGAAGAGATCAGGCTTGAGGTTCCGACATGGGGCGCGCAGAGACAGGTCCTGGGACGAGAGCAAAAAATCATGAGCCGAGAAACACAGAGAAAAGTATTCAAATAATTACGAGAAGCAACTGACGCTGGAAACGGACAAGTTGATCTGGCGACGAGGTGAGGCGTCCACTGGCTTATAAAGGTGGCTGATGATGATTGCCTGCACCTGTGGCCGCTCCACCCGTCTGACCTGTGAATTAGATGAATCATGCACACCTGCCGGGGATAGCCCAGCTCTCAGGAGGGAGGGGCAGAGGCCCTAACAGGTTGAATGTACAAAAATATATTTGTTTCGCTGAAAAAAGATTTATCATTTATGGAAGAAATAAATGTCAAAGTTTTGTTGCCTACACAAAGTAGTGTGAAAATTGAACAAAAAACGTACTTCAAATACAAAAATATGTTCCATAACATAAGCGAATTAAGTAGTGGTGCTGTGAGATTCAAATGTAATATTTTGTATGACTTCCATGGGCTTGAAGGACTGCATCCATGCGGTTCGGCAAGGATTCATACAATTTATTGATGAAATCGTCAATAACATCAAAGAAAGCAGTCTTACATGCCTCCCAGAGTTCATCAACATTCTTGGGTTTCGTCTTCCATGCTTCCTCTTTCATCCTACCCCAGACATGCTCAATAATGTCATTGTCTGGTGACTGGGCTGGCCAGTCCCGGAGGATCTTGATCTACTTTGCCTTGAGGAACTTTGAGGTAGAGATCGAAGTATGCGATGGTGCACCATCCTGCTGCAGAATATGTCCCTTTTTATGGTTAGGAATGTAAGAGGCAGCTAAGATTTGTTGATATTTCAGACTATTTATGTTGCCTTCCACCCTGCAGATCTCTCAACACACCCCCATACAGGATGTAACCCCAGACCATGATTTTGCCACCACCAAACTTCAGTTTTCTGAGTGAATCTCGGATCCATGTGGGCTCCAGTAGGTCTCCTGCAATATTTGCGGCGACTGTGGTGTAATTCAATAGAAGATTCATCTGAAAAATCCACCTTTTGCCACTTTTCCAGCATCCATCCTTTTGACAGGCTGTGGGCCTTGGCAAATGCAACACGGTTTCTTAATTGTCTGCACCCTGAGAGCACGTGTATTCTTGTACTTCAAGGACGTGTACTTGCCTATACTTGTGTTATAAGGACATGTACTTGCGTATACATGTACTACAAAGACATGTACTTGCGTATAATTGTACCACAAGGACATCTACTTGCATCTGCCTGTACTTCAAGGACGTGCACTTTCGTATGCTTGTGCCACAAGGACGTGCACTTGTTCTGCAAGGAAGTGTGCTATTACTATCAGCAAGTGTACTTGCATATACAAGTACTTTAAACACTTGTGTTTGCGTGTATTAATAATACAAGCGCGTGTACTTCCGTATACTTGTACTTCAATGACGTGTACTTGTCTATACTTGTGTTATAAGGTCTTGTACTTGCGTATACTTGTACTACAAAGACGTGTACTAATACTACCAGCAAGTGTACTTGCGTGTATTAGTGCTACAAATGTGTGCTTGCGTATTCATGTACCACAAGGATGTGTACTTGTGTACAATTGTACCACAAGGACATCTACTTGCCCATGCTTGTACTTCAAGGACGTGCACTTGCGTATGCTTGTGCCACAGGGACGCGTACTTGCGTGTACTTGTGCTACAAAGAAGTGTACTTGTACTCCAAGGAGGTGTACTAATACCACCAGCAAGTGTACTTCGTGTATTAGTGCTACAAACATGTGCTTGTGTGTACTAGTACTACAAACGTATACTTGCGTGTACTTGTACAAGTATACCAACTAGCACAGCAAAGCTACCCACACAATTTCTCCTTTTTTTTTTTTTTAGATCCTGATTGAAATGCAACATTGGTATGGTAACTCGGCTTGATTCTCCATTGCAAAGCACTTACCGTATCTGGCAGCCCAAAGTGGAAAGGGATATCGTGCACTTCAGTTTTTTTATCCTAGGTAGCCAAAATGGTACTGCATCTATCTTACATAATGCTCATTCAACGATGTACAGTGGGGCAAATAAGTATTTAGTCAACCACTAATTGTGCAAGTTCTCCCACTTGAAAATATTAGCGAGGCCTGTAATTGTTAACATGGGTAAACCTAAACGATGAGAAACAGAATGTGGAAAGAAAAAAAACCCTGAAAATCACAGTTTGATTTTTAAAGAATTTATTTGCAAATCATGGTGGAAAATAAATATTTGGTCAATACCAAAAGTTCATCTCAAAACTTTGTTATGTACCCTTTGTTGACGATAACGAAGGCCAAACGTTTTCTGTAACTCTTCACAAGCTTTTCACACACTTTTGCTGGTATTTTGGCCCATTCCTCCATGCAGATCTCCTCTAGAGCAGTGATGTTTTGGGGCTGCCATTGGGCAACACGGACTTTCAACTCCCTCCACAGATTTTCTATGGGGTTGAGATCTGGAGACTGGCTAGGCCACTCCAGGACCTTGAAATGCTTCTTACGAAGCCACTCCTTTGTTGCCCTGGCTGTGTGTTTGGGATCATTGTCATGCTGAAAGACCCAGCCACGTCTCATCTTCAACGCCCTTGCTGATGGAAGGAGATTTTCACTCAAAATCTCTCGATTAATGGCCCCATTCATTCTTTCCTTTACACAGATCAGTCGTCTTGGTCCCTTTGCAGAAAAACAGCCCCAAAGCATGATGTTTCCACCCCCATACTTCACAGTGGGTATGGTGTTCTTCGGATGCAATTCAATATTTTTTCTCCTCCAAACACGAGAAGCTGTGTTTCTACCAAAAAGTTCAAAGGGGGTTTCACATTCTCCCAGTCCTTTTTCTGGATCATCCAAATGCTCTCTAGCGAACCACAGACGGGCCTGGACGTGTACTGGCTTCAGCAGGGTGACACGTCTGGCAGTGCAGGATTTGAGTCCCTGGCGGTGCAATGTGTTACTGATAGTAGCCTTTGTTACTGTGGTTCCAGCTCTCTGTAGGTCATTTACCAGGTCCCCCCGTGTGGTTGTGGGATTTTTGCTCACCGTTCTTGTTATCATTTTGACGCCATGGGGTGAGATCTTGCATGGAGACCCAGATTGAGGGAGATTATCTGTGGTCTTGTATGTCTTCCATTTTATAATAATTGCTCCCGCAGTTGATTTCTTTACACCAAGCGTTTTACCTATTGCAGATTCAGTCTTCCCAGCCTTGTGCAGGTTTACAATTTTGTCTCTGGTGTCCTTCGACAGCTCTTTGGTCTTGGCCATAGTGGAGTTTGGAGTGTGACTGACTGAGCTTGTGGACAGGTGTCTTATATACCGGTAATGAGTTAAAACAGGTGCCATTAATACAGGTAACGAATGGAGCCTCGTTAGACCTCGTTAGAAGAAGTTAGACCTCTTTGACAGCCAGAAATCTTGCTTGTTTGTAGGTGACCAAATACTTATTTTCCACTCTAATTTGGAAATAACTTCTTTAAAAATCAAACAATGTGATTTTCTGTATTTTCCAAATTCTGTCTCTCATGGTTGAGGTTTACCCATGTTGACAATTACAGGCCTCTCTAATCTTTTCAAGTTGGAGAAATTGCACAATTGGTGGTTGACTAAATACTTATTTGCCCCACTGTATCTCACCGGCTTAAAATCGTGTTGTTAATACAAATCTCCAATAGAACTCTGTGGGTAAGTAGACATTACAAACAAAAACTGATTATGAACAAAACCTGATGACTGGTCATACATTTTTTTGTGGTCATGTCCCAAACCTAGTGAAAGGGAATACAGTGTTGATTAACGTATATTGAGTACCTTCAGGGAAGAAAAGGCCTGTACCAGTAAAAGATCATTTCCATGTTTTTATTGGACTTTTCCCCAAGGATCCCCACATTTGGAACATAGTGTACAGGACATGAGTTTTATTGCAAAGTTATATAGGAGATGTGGGACTCTGATTGCATCACATTCTTCTAACTGCGTGACCCATATGGTACACAGATCATCAGATTGTTTCCAGACAGTAAACAAAGGCAGTAGAACACCACAGAGCTCTGGACTTTACAATCAAGTCAAAAAACGCCGCTGTCGGGGAAAAAAAATGGGATTGGTTTACATACACTTTAGTCACTATACAAAAAAAGTATTTGTACTAGTTGACCCTGAGGAGTAGAAAAGCTTAAATGTAGCCAGCCGGCATGATTGAGCACAAATCCTGTGCACTTTAAGACCGTCGTTGACAGCGAGAACCCGTCGAACTTGCTGAACCCGTCGGCCTTTGCGCCAGCTTCAGTTCGCCCTCCCTTTGCCAGAAAAAAACGCATATACGGCCGCTTTAAGCGCCAAGGAAAATGATTGCAGTCATTATTTTCAATCACTTCTGCTCATGTTTTTTGGGGAGCCAACATAGTCAAGGTTTCCGCCTGGACTTTTTACCAGGAACAAAAATCAGACATCAGCGTCTCATGACTGATATATTTATGAATTTAAAATAAATACCTATATTAGATAATAGTAATAATTATATACATTTATACGGTGTATACAATGCTGGCCGAAATTACTGCCACCCCTGCAATTCTGTCAGATAATGCTCAATTTCTCCTAGAAAATGATTGCAATTACAAATCCTTTGGTAGTAATATCTTTATTTATTTTGCTTGCAATGAAAAAACACAAAAGAGAATTGGGGTGGGGGGTGGGGGGTATCATTATCATTTTACACAAAACTCCAAAAATTGGCCGGACAAAAGTATTGGCACCCTTTGAAAAATCATGTGATGCCTCTCTAATTTGTGTAATTAACAGCATCTGTTACTTACCTGTGGCACATAACAGGTGGTGGCAATAACTAAATCACACTTGCAGCCAGTTAAAATGGATTAAAGTTGACTCAACCTCTGCCATGTGTCCTTGTGTGTACCACATTGAGCATGGAGAAAAGAAAGAACACCAAAGAAGTGTCTGAGGACTTGAGAAGCAAAATTCTGAGGAAGCATGGGCAATCTCAAAGCTACAACTCCATCTCCAAAGACCTGAATGTTCTCGTGTCTACCGTGCGCAGTGTCATCCATAAGTGTAAAGCCCATGGCACTGTGGCTAACCTCCCTAGATGTGGACGGAAAAGAAAAATTGACGAGAGATTTCAACGAAAGATTGTGCGGACGGTAGATAAAGAACCTCACTAACATCCAAACAAGTTCAAGCTGTCCTGCAGTCCGAGGGTACAACAAGGGTTGCCACCTATCAGAAATAGAAATAAGGGACACCCCCTTGTGCCCAAAGCCTTACGGGCAAAAAATAGGGGCATCCAAAACTCCTAAAACGCATAGAAAAGTATCTATTTTAGATGAGAAAACTGTATTGTGCACAATGTGGGCATGGCAGTTTCTTTGAAGCAGACTGTTTTGTTTTTTTCTGCAGGTTAGTGAAAACGAAGTTATGAATATAATAATTAACATTTGTGTTGTCGGCACTGAATCTCACATGATCCATTGACAAGCCAAATTGCTGAAGGGAATGTTCCAGGAGAGCTACAATTCCAGCAGCAGACTCGTCTGCATTCTCTATGAAGTCCCACATTTTATTGGGGACCCCAGACTCTGGACTGAAGTACTGGACAGCAAGGCGAAACATCTTCCTGCTCAATTTATTCGAGGCATCGGTCTGTATGGAGAATGGGATGGGTGACGTTAAGATCTTGAGCACATCACCCACTGCCTTTGGACCCAGGACTTGTTTCAACACTACCTCTTGCTTTGTTCTCCCCAAACTCATTTTCTTCACCATTTTGGAATCACATAAAAATCTTCTGATTGAGCCTATGTCCACAGTCAGTACTATTGTAGCTCTTGCCATGTTTTACTGTGTCGTATACCTGTGTCACCTCAGCTGCAGTAATTATTGCTTTAATTCTGGTATCACTATTAATCAATCAATAGATAGTATATATTCGCAGTAGGAGTATTTATTCAGTGTTTATTTGCTGTTAATCTATTAGGAATAATTCCAAATGAGGAGCATTAGTTAGCATAACAAAATAAGATGTTCTTTATGGGTACATAAATCCAATCCATATTGATGGATAATAAATGCATGTTTCAAAAAAAAAAAAATCAATATTCCTAAAATTAATCAACCATAGTAGCAACTGAAATAGCCTAGATATGCTCCAATCAATGCAAGATGTATGAAGGTAAATATAAATATAGCCTATATGTTATCCATATACAAGAGCATAATAACATACCAAATACATAATGCTCATTCAACGATGTACAGTGGGGCAAATAAGTATTTAGTCAACCACTAATTGTGCAAGTTCTCCCACTTGAAAATATTAGAGAGACCTGTAATTGTCAACATGGGCAAACCTAAACGATGAGAAACAGAATGTGGAAAGAAAAAAAAAAACAGAAAATCACATTGTTTGATTTTTAAAGAATTTATTTGCAAATCATGGTGGAAAATAAATATTTGGTCAATACCAAAAGCTCATCTTCAACGCCCTTGCTGATGGAAGGAGATTTTCTCTCAAAATCTCTCGATACATGGCCCCATTCATTCTTTCCTTTACACAGATCAGTCGTCCTGGTCCCTTTGCAGAAAAACAGCCCCAAAGCATGATGTTTCCACCGCCATGCTTCACAGTGGGTATGGTATTCTTCGGATGCAATTCAATATTCTTTCTCCTCCAAACACGAGAACCTGTGTTTCTACCAAAATGTTCTATTTTGGTTTCATCTGACCATAACATATTTTCCCAGTCCTCTTCTGGATCATCCAAATGCTCTCTAGCGAACCGCAGACAGGCCTGGACGTGGACTGGCTTCAGCAGGGTGACACGTCTGGCAGTGCAGGATTTGAGTCCCTTGGGGCGCATTGTGTTACTGATAGTAGCCTTTGTTACTGTGGTTCCAGCTCTCTGTTGGTCATTCACTAGGTCCCCCCGTGTGGTTCTGGGATTTTTGCTCACCGTTCTTGTTATCATTTTGACGCCACGGGGTGAGATCTTGCATGGAGCCCCAGATTGATGGAGATTATCTGTGGTCTTGTATGTCTTCCATTTTCTAATAATTGCTCCCACAGTTGATTTCTTTACACCAAGCGTTTTACCTATTGCAGATTCAGTCTTCCCAGCCTGGTGCAGGTCTACAATTTTGTATATGTTATCCGTATACAAGAGCATAATAACATACCAAATCATCAAGCTCAGGGGATGTTTCAGGTACAAAGAATTGTGGTGAAGGCTCTTCTGGGATCTTATATTCCGTTTGTGGAGGTCCCCTGAAGCATGCTGTTTTACACCTCCGTGAGACACTGCAAAAACTTTCCTCCCTGCCTTGCAGTTTGCTTTATAATCATCATAAGTGACTCCATCGAGTCACAGGTTACCCTCTTCTCACTCCAGTCTATTTTTTGGAGACGTTTCCTCTTTTGAGGATGAGCTGGGGTGTCCTGACTCCTGAGCGTCTGCTTTTGAAGACATCTTTGTTTTGAAAACGCGCGGGGCGATGCATTGAGCTGAGCGAGCGAGTGAGATAACTAAGCAACGAACCCGGAAGTGGAGCGCAGTGCTGGGCAGACAGCAGCGGGCAGGCAGATAACCATCTTGCTGTCTTTAATATCTCCTGCCCTTTTTGTTCATTATTGATGGCTCAGTGTTCACTCATGAGCGCAGTTATGTGTTTGTGTGTGACAGACGTGCATGGGCTTGGCGCACCCGCCCCTCCCCGCCGCCGGAGCAGCGGGTCGTGCGCGGTCGCCCCATGGGACAATTGTGAAATACGGAATAAAGTGCGTGCTGTATTGGTTCGATACGGAACGCAACTTTTAATTCCCAATTACGGAACGATTCCGTATTTCAAGGGATGGGTGGCAAGCCTAGGTACAACAGTGTCAACCTGTACTATCCGTCGGCATCTGAATGAAAAGGGACTCCATGGTTGGATACCCAGGAAGACCCCACTTCTGACCTAGAGACATTAAAAACCCAGGCTGGAGTTTGCCAAAACTTACCTAAGAAAGCCAAAAACGTTTTGGAAGAATGTTCTCTGGTCAGATGAGACAAAAGTAGAGCTTTTTGGGAAAAGGCATCAACATACAGTTTACAGGGAAAAAAACGAGGCCTTCAAAGTAAAGAACACGGTCCCTACAGTCAAGCATGGCGGAGGTTCCCTGATGTTTTGGGGTTGTTTTGCTGCCTCTGCCACTGGACTGCTTGACCGTGTGCACGGCATTATGAAGTCTGAAGACTGCCAACAAATTTTGCAGCATAATTTAGAGCCCAGTGTGAAAAAGCTGGGTCTCCCTCAGAGGTCATGGGTCTTCCAGCAGGACAATGACCCAAAACACACTTCAAAAAGCAATAGAAAATGGTTTGAAAGAAAGCACTGGAGACTTCTAAAGTGGCCAACAATGAGTCCAGACCTGAATCCCATAGAACAGGGGTCTCCAACCTTTTTTGCACCATGGACCAGTGTGATTTGGGTCTTTTTTTCAGGGACCGGCAATGTGCGACGGTAAAGGGGCTAAAAACAAATGTTAAGTGCAGGGAAAATATAACTCACCCGCTGAATCAGTGGGAGGCCTGAGGTTGTTTCGTTGAGACGAGATGGTCCCATCCAAGTGTGATGGGAGACAGTGAGACATGTAGTGTGTTCCTTATGTCCAGTCTGTAACTTTGTCTTGGTTTTCGTCATTGCAGAGAAGCCCGCTTCACAAAGATACAATGTTGAAAATTGTAGCAAGGTTTTCAGTGCTCTCCTAGCGATGTCATGGTGACTTTTTAATTCTCTCCAGCAATTGCTCCTCTATGTCGGCCGCTATATCATCAATGCACCTTGTGACGGTGCTAGCAGAAAGAGGCACCCATGCAACCTTTTGAACAACAGCCTCTCCTAAAACTTCATGGATAAAATATCATTGGTTGAAGGCAAAATAAGTTCTTCTCCAAACATGAAAGGTTTCTCTGCTTTAGCAATGCTGTTTGCCACGAGGTACGATGCTCTCAGTGCATTCGCATTTGTTGATGTGGTGGCCCTCAGTAATTGTTTCTGTCCTTCGTGCTCGCTCTTTTTTCTTTCAAAAAATTCCAAAGGCTTACCTTTTATTCCAGGGTACTTTGTCTCTATGTGGCGGAGCAGCTATGAAGGCTTCATTGCCTCGTTTGCTAACTTTTTGCCACATACAAGTTTTATGCAGTGCGGACTTGGCGCCTGATAGTCACCTGCAGTGTTGGGAATAACGCGGTTATAAATAACGCCGTTACATAACGGCGTTATTTTTTCAGTAATGGGGTAATCTAACTAATTATTTTTTACGCCGTTACAACGCCGTTACCGTTACTGACGGTCAAAAGCGGTGCGTTACTTACTTTGAATAAATTGAAGAAACTACCAGCCGTAGTGAGTCTACTCTGCTCTGTTTATTTGTCATCCAAGACTTGGGGTGCGTTCAGGTTCATGGGAATGAAAATAGTAAACACACATAGCCTACCTTTGCAAGAACGATGGTGTTGCCGTTTGATACGGTCATGGTCCTGCACCCATCCTCAGCAAAACTGTTCGTAGCTTTGTAGCGATTTGTAATTTCGGAATCGCTGATGAGTTTAGTAACATACACTAAATACAGCAGAATGTCCATTTCGCGTAATTGTGGAAGCCCGTCGACATCTTTTCTCCATTTGTCTTCGGCTTGCTCGTAAGGGTCAACATTGTTCACATTCTTAAGTTTGATCACTAAGGGTGTAACAGTACATGTATTTGTATTGAACCGTTTTGGTACATGGTGCTCGGTTCGGAACGGAGGCGTACGGAACGAGTTTCTGACGTAATGTAACCCTTACACAACCCTTAGTTGTGTTCTATAACACAACTACCTGTCTGTTCTTCTCTATTCAACTGACTCGAATACTGCTCAGAAAATTTCGAATTCTTTGACATATAACAACTTCTTTTTAAATTAACGTAAATAGTTACTTTCCCTGGTAACTAGTTACTTTTACTATAGAGTAATTTAGTTATTAACTCAGTTACTTTTTGGAAGTAGTAGTTAGAGATCGGGATGCCGATCGATCAGGTCCGATCACGTCATTTTTAAAGTATCGGAATCGGCAAAAAATATCGGACATGCCTTTTTTAATATACAGTATATATATATATATTTTTAAATTAAATCGTTTTCTAATTGTATTTAACGTTACAGACCTAATATGTTACTCATCCAGAGTCTTTAGTTTAGGCTTAAGGTAGGGTTATCAAATTTATCCCGTTAACGGCGGTAATTAATTTTTTAAAAAATTTATCACGTTAAAATATTTAACGCAATTAACGCATGCGCTGCACGACCCAGTCACGCATTGTCGCGTTCAATCTGTAATGGCGCCGTTTTACCTATATATAGAGAGCTAAAAGGCAGCGTAAACTGAGTAAAGTGAACTTTGACAGCCTTTGGAGCCTTTTTTTAATTGGCTAAAGCCTTACAATCCCTCTCCCTACGATTATAAAAGGTCGTGGGAAGCAATGTGGGGAAGAAAGGTAGTAATTGATCTTTTTCTTAAAACCCTATTTTTTTTCCGAACGCAGAGAAGATATATCGATTAGTACCACTATGCACAGTCATGGTTGCACTTCCCATCATGCATTTGGGCAGAACAGTTAAATGGCTACAGTATCATTTACTGAAAGCTCTACAAATACACTAGATGGCAATATTTAGTCAAAATATACAAAGTCACATTTATCGTTTAAGAATTACAAGTCTTTCTTTACGTGGATCCCTCTCACAGAAAGAATGTTAATAATGTAAATGCCATCTTGAGGATTTATTGTCATAATAAACAAATACAGTACTTATGTACTGTATGTTGAATGTATATATTCGTCCGAGTTTTATTCATTTTTTTCTTAATGCTTTGCCAAAATGTATATGATCGGGAAAAATTATCGGGAATCATTGGAATTGAATTGGGAGCAAAAAAAAAAAAAAAAGCAATCGCATCGGGAAATATCGGAATCGGCAGATACTCAAACTAAAACGATCGGGATCGGATC
Organism: Corythoichthys intestinalis; assembly: GCF_030265065.1. Taxonomy (NCBI): domain Eukaryota; kingdom Metazoa; phylum Chordata; class Actinopteri; order Syngnathiformes; family Syngnathidae; genus Corythoichthys; species Corythoichthys intestinalis. The sequence continues at coordinate 49,339,631 of NC_080401.1, read as the reverse complement.
GGGAGCAAAAAAACATGATCAGAACAACCCTAGTAGTAGTGAGTAACTATAACTAATTACTTTTTTAAAGTAACGTGCCCAACACTGGTCACCTGTTACAACAAACCCATATTTTAGGTATGGTTCTTGGTATTGTCTGTCAAAAGAAGATTTTGTTTTCTTCGAGGTTGTAGGCTCATTTTCTGGCTCGACAGTTACCCTTTCCCACATTAAAAAAAAACTGTCTAATGACATCTGTTTTTCAGTCATCTTTGCTAGTGTGGGAGCTAATTATTTCCGGGAACAAATGTGACGCCATACGGCCTACATCATACAGTGTATCACAAAAGTGAGTACACCTCTCGCATTTCTGCAAATATTTTAGTATATCTTTTCATGGGACAACACTGACAAAATGACACTTTGACACAATGAAAACTAGTCTGTGTGCAGCTTATATAATAATTTATTTTCCCCTCAAAATAACTCAAATTATAGTAAAATATAGTACATAAATATAGTAAATATATAATTAATATCTAAACCCCTGGCAACAAAAGTGAGTACACCCCTTAGAAACTACGTACAGTGCCCTCCATAATTAATGGCACCCCTGGTTAAGATGTGTTATGGAGGGCACTGTACCTCCCTAAATGTCCAAAATGAGTACTGCTTGTCATTTTCCCTCCAAAATGTCATGTGACTCGTTACAGGAGTGCTGTCATGCATTGCTGCAGAGATTGAAGAGGTGGGGGGTCAGCCTGTTAGTGCTCAGACCATACGCCGTACTCTACATAAAATTGGTGTGCATGGCTGTCACCCCAGGAGGAAGCCTCTTCTGAAGACGGTACACAAGAAAGCCCGCAAACAGTTTGCAGAAGACATGTCAACAAAGCACAGGGATTACTGGAACCATGTCCTATGATCTGATGAGACGGGCGGGCTTTCTGATCCCTGGATTTTTGCCCAAAATGTTCCCATTCGTAACATTTACTTCACTTCATGCCATTGTCGGTTATGTATGTCACGGCCACGGACGTCCAAATTTCACATTCACTTCCAATGGAATTCACATTGGATTGATGCCATGTATGTCGATTCTATTGATGCCAATGTACTCAGATTCCATTCACGCATATGTAAGTCGATGCCATTGAGGACCCTGGACGTCCAAATTTCCCATTAATTTTCAATGGCAAAAAAATGTCCCCAAATGAACAGGAAATGACCTGATATCACCAGGACATGTCCACCAAATGTCCCCAAAGTAACTCATTCACTCCTAGCCATTTTCACCAGAGCAAGGCCCTTCGCTCCCGGCCGTTTTTCTGGATTTTGACTGATTTTGCAAGGCCCACAGAAAATTCTGTTCTATTGCTATATAAACATAGAACCCACCAAAAGAAAGATTAGACTCTCTTCTTTCAGCAGAAAAAAAGTTCTTATCTTTTTCCATTCTTTAGAAATCAGCATTAGAAAATAGCTCAGTTTGAGCCATTTTCCAATTTCTGATGAAAAAAAACGGAGAAAATGAGCTTTTTGTAAACGCATACATTTCAAACATAACTTTGACTTTAACACAGCTATTTTTTGCTTTAGTTACATCTCAAACATCTGAATAATGTTTTCTTCTTACAAAATAAGATAAACAACAAAACAAATAGAGCTTTTGATAGCAAAGTAACAATTTGTTTACACATGACTACTGAGAGAATACGCCTGTTGTCGCCGAGATGACGCCGTTGTCGCCGCGTCTGCAGTGTAAACTTTTCCCTCATCGTTGTCTGTCTCACAAAGATGGATTATTTTTGAATCTCTGCGGGGTCTGCTTGGCGAGCCCGCTGCACGGTGGTCTCAGTCGTTTTGCTCCGTCGTCCAGCGCCTGGCATTCCAGGCGTCCTCTCGGTTGTTTTGTTCGGCCGTCCGCCGCCTGGCATACTGCCGCCAGCCCTCCGACTGTGCTGCCCGACCTTTCATTGCTGTTGAATCGGGTTGCGGGTATTTACAAAATGCGCTACTGCCCTCCAGTGGCCAGTTTTATTGCTTTAAAATGGGTTTGGAGCCTTGTTTTTTTGTTTCTCAGATCACAAGCTATAGATTCTTCTCTTAACGAAAAACATGTAAAAGAAGTATAAATACGTTTTTGGGACAATTAAGCATTTAAAAATAGAATGTATTTAATACGTTTCTGGGAGCAAATGAGTTGTCCCCAAATCAACCTGAGTGGGGCTAATATCTGTAATATCTGCAAAGCCCCATAGTAATTTCTCCAGAAATTGCGGTTTCTAGAACAAAATATAATTTTTTTTTCAAAATTATGCATTTCTATCTCGTAACTTTTTACAGATTTTTGTCCCCCCAAAATGTGACATATTTTTTTCATTCTTCAGTTAAAGTGCCTGTGACACGAAAAAGCATGTTAATTTCATAATACACGCGGTATTTTATGCTCCTGAATGAAATGGACCGCTTGGATATGTGTGGAAGCGATCGCTATATTTATTTAGTTTTTGAATCCGCGCCATGAAAATGAGTGACTTCCGGCAACAGTCCCGAGTTGAGAAAGAGGGCGCTGTGACGTGTATGGTAGAAATAGTCCTCTTCACTATACAGCCGTACTGTTGTATGAGAAGGACTAAGGATTCAGCTGATTTTGCGGATTAATACGTTTATTTTTCGCATCACGCCAGCCAACCGGCTGCAGAAAAATCTTGCTGTAAGAGGGAGAGGCGTGTGCGCCTTTTTGGGGTTTCAAAAGGTTCCCATTCACCGGTGGATATTGGCCAAAACAAGCCCTACTACTGTGGGACCATTGGACTTACCAGGAAGTGAGTAAACCTTGTGTTTTGTATTATGTCAAATACTGGGATCATTTTAATATAGGTGGCTTACATTTTGTGGCTGACATGCTCCTTGCCCCTCTGCAGCTTCCCCCCACGGGGAGAGAACTATACTCGGCTTATTCCCCTCTTCATGCGCCTGGTGTTCTGTCAAATTTTCCGACCGATCAGAAATTGCAACTTTGAGTTAAAAATAGCCGCGAATACAGCGATTACAAAGTAAACACTACAAACTTTCTTTAAATAAAGGATTACTTACGTTTGATCATGGATAGGCATGTAAAAAGCTCTCCTCATGCGCACTAGCTGCACGTTAGCTGCACAACAACTGCAGCCGCCCTCCTCCGGGGAACGAGCTGTAAATTGCTCTCCGCCGGGCGGTTTGCCGATCGGCGAAGACAATCGACAACCCAGTCATCATGTCAAATGATCCGGGCTAGTTATGTGGGATTTTCCTCTTCGAAGACTTTTAAACATCACTCGGTTCGGGTTAGCATGTCAGCTAGCTGTCACGCCTCTTGGTTTGTTTACATTCTCCGAAGCCGGGGTAGTGAAATGACATAAGCCCGATTTAGGTGTCATAAAATATCGTTCGGAAGGTGCGACAGTAAAGGTGAAGTCGACAGTTTTGACCATCATGGAGTAATTTTGCCATGTCGTTCTGAATAAATGAATTTTTTTAGGGTTGTTCCGATCATGTTTTTTTGCTCCCGATCCGATCCCGATCGTTTTAGTTTGACTATCTGCCAATCCCGATATTTCCCGATCCGATTGCTTTTTTTTTTGCTCCCGATTCAATTCCAATCATTCCCGATACTTTTTCCCGTTCATATACATTTTGGCAATGCATTAAGAAAAAAATGAATAAAACTCGGACGAATATATACATTCAACATACAGTACATAAGTACTGTATTTGTTTATTATGACAATAAATCCTCAAGATGGCATTTACATTATTAACATTCTTTCTGTGAGAAGGATCCACGGATAGAAAGACTTGTAATTCTTAAAGGATAAATGTGACTTTGTATATTGTGACTAAATATTGCCATCTAGTGTATTTGTTGAGCTTTCAGTAAATGATACTGTAGCCATTTAACTTCTGCCCAAATGCATGATGGGAAGTGCAACCATGACTGTGCGTAGTGGTACCAACTGATATATCTTCTCTGCGTTGGGAAATAACATAGGGTGTTAAGAAAAAGATCAATTACTACCTTTCATCCCCACATTGCTTCCCACGATATTTCTAATCGTAGGGAGAGGGATTGTAAGGTTTTAGCCAATTACAAAAAGGTTCCAAAAGCTGCCAAAATTCACTCTACTCATTTTACGCTTCCTTATAGCTCTATATATAGGTAAAACGGCACCATTACAGATTGAATGCGACAATGCGTGAGTGGGTCGTGCAGCGCATGCGTTAATTGCGTTAAATATTTTAACGTGATAATTATTTTTTTTTTATTAATTACCGCCGTTAACGGGATAAATTTGATAAACCTTCCTTAAGCCTAAACTAAAGACTCTGGATGAGTGTAACATATTATGTCTGTAACGTTAAATACAATCAGAAAACGATTTAAAAAATATATATATTAAAAACAGGCATGTCCGATATTCTTTTGCCGATTCCGATACTTTGAAAATGACGTGATCGGACCCGATCAATCGGCATCACGATCGGACATCTCTAACTACTACTTCCAAAAAGTAACCGAGTTAGTAACTAAATTACTCTATAGTAAAAGTAACTAGTTACCAGGGAAAGTAACTATTTCCGTTACTTTAAAAAGAAGTTGTTGTATGTCAAAGAATTTGACATTATCTGAGCAGTATTCGAGTCAGTTGAATAGAGAACAACAGACAGGTAGTTGTGTTATAGAAGCTTGTAATATTTATTGCACCTCACCAACAACAGATTTATCCTACACTTGAAGTGCAACAAAAATAAACGGATTTGAATTGCTTACCACAGATGTCGACAAAAGCTTTGCCCCGGCACATAAATTACACTATACATGCACATTTTTTCCTTTAATTTCCACCAACTTGAAATAGTGTTTATATCTCCACCTCATAAAGGACAAATTTTCCTCTGAATGCTCTGCCATCATATCCCTCTGTATCTGTTTTGCGTGTGTGTGTTTGCCGCACATTCTTTCTGTGAGAGGGATCCACGGATAGAAAGACTTGTAATTCTTAAAGGATAAATGTGACTTTGTATATTGTGAGTAAATATTGCCATCTAGTGTATTTGTTGAGCTTTCAGTAAATGATACTGTAGCCATGCCCAAATGCATGATGGGAAGTGCAACCATGACTGTGCGTAGTGGTACCAATTGATATATCTTCTCTGCGTTGGGAAATAACAGGGTGTTAAGAAAAAGATCAATTACTACCTTTCATCCCCACATTGCTTCCCACGATATTTCTAATCGGGATTGTAAGGTTTTAGCCAATTACAAAAAGGTTCCAAAGGCTGCCAAAATTCACTCCACTCATTTTACGCTTCCTTATAGCTCTATATATAGGTAAAACGGCGCCATTACAGATTGAAAGCGACAATGCGTGAGTGGGTCGTGCAGCGCATGCGTTAATTGCGTTAAATATTTTAACGTGATAAATTTGATAACCCTTCCTTAAGCCTAAACTAAAGACTCTGGATAAGTGTAACATAGTATGTCTGTAACATTAAGTACAATTAGAAAACGATTTAATAAAAAAAAAAAATTCTATATTAAAAAAAGGCATGTCCGATATTTTTTTGCCGATTCCGATACTTTGAAAATGACGTGATTGGACCCGATCGATCGGGACATCTCTAATTTTTATTATTTCATATTCCATTTATCACAAGACTTATTTGTCTTGACCATGTCATTTAATTAGCAATTGGGGAAAAATACATGCATAAAAAGAATATCCTGTAAAAAAAAATATTGAAGTAGAGAGACCGAAACAATGACATTTTGCAGCTCACGTTGTCGCGTTTTCCTCGTTCTGAATAATTCCCCGTCAACGGGCTGACTGGTCCTTTCTAAAGCCATTTATTTAGCTATTGGGGAAAATACTTTGATAAAAAGAATATCCTGTAAAAATATTGGAGAGACTGAAACAATGACATTTTGCGGCTCTCTTCGTCGCGTTTTCCTCATTCTAAATTAGGGCTGTCAAAATTATCGCGTTAACGAGCGGTAATTTTTTTTTAAAATTAATCCCGTTAAAATATTTGACGCAATTAACGCACAAATGTCCCGCTCAAACAAATTAAAATGACAGCACATTGAAAGGTGTCTTGTTGTGTTTTTCGGAGTTTTGCCGCCCTCTGCTGGCGCTTGGGTGCGACTGATTTTATAGGCTTCAGCACCCATGAGCATTGTGTAAGTAATTCTTGACATCAACAATGGCGGGCTACTAGTTTGTTTTGTTTTTTTTATTTACAAATTTTATTAAAACGAAAACATGAAGGGTTTTAATATAAAATTTCTATAACGTGTACTAATATTTATCTTTTAAGAACTACAAGTCTTTCTATCCATGGATCGCTTTAACAGAATGTTAATAATGGTAATGCCATCTTGTTGATTTATTGTTATAATAAAGAAATACAGTACTTATGTACCGTATGTTGAATGTATATATCCATTTTGTGTTTTATCTTTCCATTCCAACAATAATTTGCAGAAAAATATGGCATATTTTATAGATGTTTGAATTGCGATTAATTACGATTAATTAAATTTTAAGCTGTAATTAACTCGATTAAAAATTTTAATCGTTTGACACCCCTATTCTAAATAATTCCCCCTCAATTGGCTGCATACTAAATCAGATGAAATCGTGACTGCTGACGTCATCCACCTGTTTGGGACGGTAGAGCCCTATAATGGTAGGCGTGGCTAACCGGCAGATTAAAAAACTAATTTCTCGTCATCTGCGCTTTGCTAAATTGTTGTTTATAGTCGAATCGTCTCAAAATATGATTCTAATTCACATAATAATCCTATTTAAGACTTTTTTTCTCTGTCGTATGCTCTTTAAATCATGTACTCATGCAAATGTCCCTTTTTTTTTTTTTTTTTTTTTTTTTAAAAAGGACAAGGGTGTGAAGACTTTTTATATCCTCTATAAAATTCGTAATCGCCAGTTTTTACGCCCGCACTGATTGCTATCCATCGTTTGCATGGTTGGAATGTGCAGGAACAAGCTTCTCCGCGTGATAACGCGAATAAAGTCTTTGCTAGGATGCGGCATGTGGCCCGACGCCAGAAGGCTTTTATCATCAACAATCAACCATGTTACATGTCGCGCACGTGGCGATCCTCACCAGAAAATTGGTTTTCTTAGAAAAGCGTTAAACACTTAAACACAAGCGAATCAGTCAAATGCAAACCAAGTATTTTATTGTGATCAAATCATACAGGAGGGTTGCCACAAAGTGTCACAAAAGGTGAACTTTTAAGCCTTCAAATGACAGCCACCAGAGGTTTGCGCTGTAATTGTCATGTAAAAAGTCACCGGGTGTGAAACAGATAGGAACATCCTTTCTTTGGATCATGTTTCAGCGCCATTGACAGGGGTAGACGTCTAATCTATTTGAACTGGGATTGAATGATTGCTGCCACCTTTGCCAGTCCAAATGGATTGGACGTCTATCACCGTTAATGGTAGACAGTTAAACTACAGTGTGGTATAATATTTCAATGAAAAGACAAGTGTTTTATCAGGACATAATGCAGCTTGGTTTTTGTACATCATTCATTTAAACAAGTTTTCTTTTTAAGATATTTTCATATTAAGTATTCTAACATTAATATTTCTAACAAATAGGCAACTTTTGAACCGCTATACATTTAGGGGTGAATAATATATATATATATATATATATATATATATATATATACACCGTATTGGCCCGAATATAAGACTGTGTTTTTTTGCATTGGAAATAAGACTGAAAAAGTGGGGGTCGTCTTATATCCGCGGTCTAGACATTATACCCATTCACGACGCTAGATGGCGCCAGATATCATTGAAGCGATGTTCTGTCATGACAGATCTCAGCTACTTTCAAGTTTAACCAATTTGCATTATTTTGTCGCGATGTTTTTCCTTATTCAGATTTGTTTCAAGACTAGTTACAGTTAAGACTTCACTTTGATGGTTACTGTAGTTATTGCAATTTTGTTGTTTAATCACAATAGATTGGTTTATTTACATTTTAAAAACCAGAAGCCATTCATTTACGCAAGTGATTGCACTTTAGTTTAAATATTTAACTGTTCAGATATTAAGATTTGAATGAGGCAAAATAACATGCTTTTTTCGCTCAAATATATTATTATAATTATTTGTTTCACATGTACTGTAATTATTTTCTGTATAAAAATAATTTTGGTGTTCAAAAAGTCTTTTTTCAAACTTGAGTCTTGAAAAAGAGGGGGTCGTCTTATAATCAGGGCTGTCTTATATTCGGGTCAATACGGTATATATATGTTTAGTTGGCGTTAGGAATTTTACATTTACATTTTCCACTTTTTTGTTGTTGTTGTTTCTGTCAAGATTGAAACTTCTTGGGAAAAAAAAAAAAATACCGGTATTTTTCCCCTTGATGCCTGAATTTACGTTTAACAAATATAAAAGCATTAATACCAAACACTAAATATAGGTAAAAATGTGAAAATCCTCAAAAGATAGAAATGCAAGTAAGTATAAAAAATAATAATAATAATAATAATTGTATTAATTGTATGTAAAAGTAAATAAATCGAAAAATTATTCTTTATACTTAAACCAAATTATTTTCTTAAATTTCAAAAATGAGTTCTCATATATATAGTTTTGTTGTTGTTGTTGCTTTTTCGCTGTTGTATTTTTATTATTATTTTATTCTAGTATTTTATAACTTAATTACTATAATATTTTTATGTGGTTCTTCCAATGCATTTTAATGTATACACAGTATGTTAAATGTAAATTCAGAAAACGGGGTTAACCTTAGTACTTTCCTTTTAAAACATTAATAGAATGTTATGTTAAATTGTTATAAAAAAAACATTAGCTGAAAACCCCCCCCCGAAACACTTAAATCCTAGTTTTACATTTTTTTTAATCCCAACAACCTACACAACTACTGGAAAGATACTTTTTAAGGTAAAAAATATTACCAAAAAAAAAAAAGTCATTTAATACTCTGAGGAACTACTGCTCAACTAAAATTGGCATGTCTATGCCAAAATCTTTCTTTTTACATAATACAAACACAGTTTTTTTTTTTTTTTTTTTTTTTTTAAAGAAAACATGGATCTTATGCTTAAAAAACTGAACCCAAAAATGAGTTCAAAACAGACTAGCTTAGCAAAAAAAAAAAAAAAAAAAAAAAAAAATTGATTTCAGAACATTCCAACAACTTTATTCTATTCTCCCCTGGACGGACCCAAAAACCTTTCAAATCCCCTCTAGCAAACTTACAAAAATATATCTTTTGGTAATAGCATTTGTCGGACGATGTCAAAAAAATGTTAACTCCCTCGCTGCCATTGACTATAATAGACGTCCAACCATGTAGCTCAAGATTTGAACTCCTTTAATGAGTTTATCATGAGTAGACGTCCAATCTATTCGAAGTGGACCACCGTAAATGGCGGCCAATGAGTTTACAAACAAATCCGAGTCACGAGTTAATAACACTCAATCCATGTCTTCGAGCTGATCTCAAAGTCTACGTTTCGCTTTATCAGGGTACAGAGTCCGAAAGTTTTCATCTGTAGCCGTCACCAAGAAACCCAGACGAGCAGAGATCCAGCTGGGACATAAGGCCAAGTGTTTGCAATCGTGGGTTGCCAGGGACAACGCACAAAGACAAAGCGGTTCAATGACTAAGCTCTGTTTAGTAAGTATTAGTGAAAGGGGAGTCTGCTTTGCCCAGACGCGCCTTCCTACTTCATCTTCTCCAGGACTGAGCGCACCTCCTGTGGTTTGTAGCCCCAAGGCCCCATGCCGCCCTGCAACATACAATCGCGTATTGATTACTGCCAGAAGTGGCTACTAGTGATGAGTTACACTTAAACCATTACATTTACTTGAGTAACATTTTGAGAAAACATCAATTCTAAGATCAGTTTTAACACAATATCCCTTTTACTTGAGTAGATTTGTGAAGAAGAGACGCTCTGCTGCTTTGAGCTACACCAGTAGTTACAATTTCCCCCTTTAGATTTGACGTTATATTAAAAAATAATGTTTTATCATAGCCACTCTGTACACACAGTTTAATAAATACCCGGAAACAGTAGTCCTCAATTCGGTTTGCTAAAGACTCCAAAAGATGACAGACTAATCAATTAAGCAAGCAGCTGCACATGGGTTGCTCTTGACGAATAAAATTTTGAAAGGTAACTAATGCGTGTTTTCTTTGGAAGCCGTGGACATTGTCACTTTCAGGTATCACATACAGTGGGGCAAATAAGTATTTAGTCAACTACTAATTGTGCTAGTTCTCCAACTTGAAAATATTAGAGAGGCCTGTAATTGTTAAAATGGGGAAACCTCAACCATGAAAGACAGAATGTGGAAACAAAAAAACAGAAAATCACATTGTTTGATTTGTAAAGAATTTATTTGCAAATCATGGTGGAAAATAAGTATTTGGTCAATACCAAAAGTTCATCTCAATACTTTGTTATGTAACCTTTGTTGGCAATAACGGAGGCCAAACGTTTTTTGTAACTCTTCACAAGTTTTTCACACACTGTTGCTGGTATTTTGGCCCATTCCTCCATGCAGTTCTCCTCTAAAGCAGTGATGTTTTGGGGTTATTGGAGCCACCTAGCATCGCGTTTGCAACGGCGTCACAACTCCCTCCTCCCAACTCCCGCTCTGCCCTCTCGTCTCCATGAGTCCATGTCTCACAGACTTTTCTCCCGTCATTCAACCAACTGAGTAACGCATAATAACGCACACCTTTACATCCTTAGTAACGGTAACGGCATTGCCAAGATGAGAAAAGTAATTATTTAGATAACGCAGTTATACTCCAACGCCGTTAGACTCGAACGCCGTTATTAACAACACTGCTGTAGGTAAAGTTTAGTAAATATGTGTGTACAGGTTGCTAAATTGTGGTTACGGATTAGCAATGAAAAGTATGGTTTTTTTACCCTGGCATGCGCGGGGCTCCATACAACAATAATTACATGACTATTATACCAATCAGACGTAACAATGCAGTCACATGACCACATACAAACTTCCGGTCGAAGGTCCTATGTTAGTAATCTGTGGGTACAGTTTAGTAATCTCTAGGTACTGATTAGCTATGAAAAAATATTTTTTTCTACCCTGGCATGCGGCGTGCTCCATACAACAATAATCATATGACTATTATACCAATCAGACGTCACAATGTAGTCACATGACCACATACAATCTCACAGTCGTAGGGCCAATATTAGTAATCCGTGGGTAGTTTAACAATCTCTGGGTACAGATTACTAAACTGGATGAAGATTAGCTATGAAAATTTATTTTTTTCTACCCAGGCACATGTAGCGCTCCATACCAAAATAATCACATGACTACATATACCAATCAGACATAACAATGCATTCACACGACTACATAAAATCTTGCAGTCGGATGTCCTCTGTTAGTAATCTGTGTGGACACTGTACAGGTTAGTAATCTGTGTGTACACTTGTGGGTACAGATTAGCTATGAAAACTATTATTTTTTTCTACCCTGGCACCTGAGATGCTCAATAAAAAAAATAACAACATGACAATTATACCAATTAGACGTAACAATGCAGTCACATGACCACATACAAATTTGCAATTGGAAGTCCTATGTTAGTAATCTGTGGGTAGAGATTTTCTATGATTTTTTTTCTACCTGATGGTGGTTTCGACCACCGTATAGACAAAACAGTAATTACATGTATAGTCATGGAAAAAGTATAATACATGAGTTATTAATACATAGTACATGAGTATCAAAAAGTATTGATACTGAAATGTTATATCCATTTACGATATTTGTTTGCAAAAGTATGTTACTCAGTTTCTATTTGTTTTCGGACTACCACAGTTTGCAGGAAATTTGTTTTTCATGGGGAATATTGGATTTTGCACTACGCTTGATAGTAGTGAAGGCTTTTTTTGAATTTTCCTTGTTAATTTACTGGCTGCATTGACAGCATTAGACGTTCAATCGTTTTCAAGTGTCACTTTAAATACTGTAGATTGGACGGCTATTAGTGATAAACTCATTTTAAGTGTTTTAATTTATCGGAAATGACGGTATCAAGTATTTTTTTAGTTTGTTTTTTTTTTGTATCGTAACAACAGTAGTCTTCTGGTGTAAATATCTCTGCGGCTTATGAATAAATAAATACGTTTTCATTTTTTAAAAATTGGTTGGTGCAGCTTCGAGTCCAAAACTTAAAGTATATTTAAATCGCTTGAGCTCTGTTTGCGAAACCTCGCCAAGCCATAATTTCCTGCTCTTTTGGCATTCAGTGTTAGCCAAGTCAAATCCTACATTACACAACATTTTGGCAGTGAAGGAAAAGATAAAGGGCGTCCGCCTGTTTAATTCCTACGCAAACAATCTGCGAGTTATGGCACGGATGCCGAGCCAACGAATTCCTGAACTATCAGCGGCACCCCCGAGGCTCCAAGACACGCCATCGCGCTAGCCAAGGGATGTCGGCGCCTTCTCGGTCAAACTTCGAATGGCGACGTCTGTGTGGTCAAATGCAAAAACGAGTCGAGCGTCAGCTGTTCTGCCCTTGCAACTAGCAGCAAAGCAACGCTTCTAACGATGACGCCTGTTGCTTATACTTGTGACTGTAATCATCATTAAAATAACTTAAAATGTAGTTTTACATTTCCTTGAACAAACATTCTAAGTTTACATGCCGTCTTAAAGTAAAACTATGGCTGAGCTAGCATGCTAGCATTAGCAAGCTAACATGTTAAACTGTTAGCTGTTAACTTTAAATGACTATCACATTCGTTCATTTGCTGCCAACCCTCACAGCTCAAATGGATTGGACATCTATTACTGTCAATGAAATTTAAAATGTATATATATATGGCGGAAAACACTCAGGTGATTTGAAGTTCCGCTCTGAGACCCCGAATTTGGCCAAATTTCAAAATTGTCCGATATGCATGTGTGATACATCATTGGAAAGCTTAAAATCTCAATTTTCTGGAGGAAAACAAATTTGGAACAAGAGGGCATTTTAAAACAACAACAAAAAATTTAAACAGCAAAACCCTATCTGGAGGTGAGAGCACGTGAGAGCAGAATTACAGACGCCATAACTTTAACGAGATATTATCGCATGCTAACCTTGTTTCGATCTAAAAACTCCATGTAGCATGTATCACTGAGTGTCACGACACCACTGTGAATGGCCACAGCTGGATTTTATGGGTGAAACATGGTAATATAACAAGGGTCGCGATGCAGAAATCGCAGACATCAAGGAGTGGTCGAGATTTTCTTTTACATATATTTACCCCTTTACATTTTTTTTTCTTTCGATTTTTCTTCGTTTGGATCAATTTATCATCTAAAATATTGGAGAAAACGTGACAGTAACAAAAAAAATACAATTAAGCGATAGTTATGAGGTAGATATCCGTGACTTTTTTACAGACACCATTTTATTTCATTGTGACGTAATTTGTTTAAAAGTTTAAAATATGCGAGGGAATAATTTTTTAAAGTCTTTTTTTTTTTTTTTTTTTTTTAAACGAAATATTAGACATCAATTAATGATTCTAAGCTAAAAACGACAGACATTTTGAATAATAAATATAATTAAGTACCTTCGTTTTATGGGTGGTTTGAAACAAAAGCGATTGCGCGACGTCTATAAACGGGGGTTTTCATGGTAAAACGGACAAATTAAAAATAGTTCGGGGGCTTCATGTGCCATGATTCTGCTATGGCAGCATATAGACATATTGTTCTATCAAACACAACAGTTGTTTCATCTTAAAATACAGCAGTTTCTTTTAAAGAGGAGTGCAAGAACAGAAACTGCTTTTTCAGTCTTGTCTGTGTTTTCCGCCATATATATACACACACATATATATATATATATATATATATATATATATACTCACATAAATATATATACATATATATACACACACCGTATTGGCCCGAATATAAGACAGTGTTTTTTGCATTGAAATAACACTGAAAAAGAGGGGGTCGTCTTATATTCACTGTCTAGACATTATACCCATTCACGACGCTAGATGGCGCCAGATATCATTGAAGCGATGTTCTGTCATGACAGATCTCAGCTACTCTCCCCATTCACGACGCTAGATGGCGCCAGATATCATTGAAGCGATGTTCTGTCATGACAGTTCTCAGCTACTCTTTTTAGTTTAACCAGTTTGCATTATTTTATTGCAATGTTTTTCCTAATTCAGATTTGTTTCAAGACTAAAGTTACAGTTCGACTTCACTTTGATGGTTAATGCAGTTATTGCAGTTTTGTTGTTTTATCACAAATTCACAATAGATTGGTTTATTTACATTTCAAAAACCAGAAGCCATTCATTTACGAATGTGATTGCACTTTAGTTTACATATTTAAATGTTCAGATATTAAGATTTGAATGAGGCTAAATGGCATACTTTTTCTTTCAAATATGTTGTTATAATCATTTGTCTCGGATGTACTGTAATTATTTTCTGTATAAAAAATTATTTGGTGTTCAATAAGTCTTATTTCACTTCAGTCTTGAAAAAGAGGGGGTCGTCTTATAATCAGGGCCGTCTTATATTCGGGCCAATACGGTAATTATACAGTATATACAGTAACAGTATATATCTAAACAAAGATGGTGACTGATGGTTTGCGTTTCGATCAATTTGATTTGATCGTTGCTTCACAGATCGATCAATGTATCACTCCAGAGCGGTAATTTTAACTAGCTAACGAATCATCTAGCTAGTTTTCACGACAGAATATCACCACACAAGGAAAAAAAATAGGCCTACAACAATAACGTTGCAATATTACGAGATTAAAATCCTAATACTACTTAACTTTACATAATATGACGAGAAAAGTAATGCTATGTAATTCTATGAATTAACATGGGAAAAAATCTTTTCATAATATATATAGAGATGCATGGCGGCTAAATTAGCTACAAAATCCTTCACGTACCATTTCGCCGCTTCAGTTAAAATGAACAATATTGAGAACCTTTTAGAATCTGTTTTACAAATGAGGAAAACCTTAATCCTCTGGCACATATTTATCAAATTATAAATCAAGATAAAAATTTATACCGTCACTTCATCATAGCTCCCAGCCTATGTAAGGTAATTTACGTAGCTTTGCATACTTCACGTAATTTTTAGCTAACTAGCTAGCGCTGCCTCATACATATGACAAAAAGACATGTTTTCTAACGACTTTAATCTCATAACATTATGACTGTTTTTCCCGCAATATAACGTAAAGCTATGTGACCTGAAACGATTCATTGATTAACTCGAGTAATTCGATTAGACTTGAACTCCACTGAGATGCTGTGGCATAACCAAAAGACTATTCATACCAGAGATGCCAGAAATCTGACTGAACTACAGCCGTTTTGTAGAGAAGAAAAAGCCAACATTACTCCTGATCAATGTGCCAGACTGATCTGCCTCTACAGGAAGCGTCTGGTTGAAGTTATTGCTGCCAAAGGGGGCGGGGGGCACAAATATTAAATGTGATAGCTCACTTACTATTTTTCCCCCTTTTGTCATTGTTTGCAGACTATCCTCATTAAAATATGAAAACCTATAAATGTTTGGGTGGTTTTAGATAACTCAGACACTGTTTTTTCATCTGTGTGATTTTGACAAAGATCAGATCACATTTGATGGGGATTTTATGCAGAAATCAGAAATTCCAAAAGGCTCAGATACCTACTTTTTCATACCACTGTAATTGATCCAGATCAATGTATTGTTACACTCCTAATAGTTAGCTCATCATGCTAATCGTTAGCTAGCGCAAATGCAAAGTGAAAATGAATATATTGTATTTACCTTCTTGTCTTGTGACCCCACTAATAATTTACACTCACTCCACACAGAATTTATAAACACATTTAATCTGCGCTTGTCTCAGGACACCATTTTGTACCTAATTCCTGAGCAAGATGCTAAACAAGATGCGCGTAACGCAACGACGTCTTGTTTGCGTTTCACAATTAACACGAATACTTCAATGTAATCATTCAGATACGAAAGAAATCACCTTGTAGAGCACGTTGCCCTTGTGTAGCACGTAGAGTCTCTCGGGTTGTGCGCCGTACTCCACGGAAGCCATGTTGTTCATTGGGTCTACCACCACAGGACACAGCGGTTCCTCCTCAAGGAGGATTTTAGCTGCGGCCAGCCTGTCCTGAAGGTTCCGGTGCTTGTTAACTTGGATGTTGTTGGTGAAGGCCCAGCTGTCTGAAATGGAGGAGGGAATGTTTTTGGACATCTATTGCCGTAAAAAGTAACTGCAGATCCAGTTGAGCTGCTGTAAAGAAACTTACAGTGGGGAAAACAAGTATTTAGTCAACCACCTATTGTGCAAGTTCTCCTACTTGAAAAGATTAGAGAGGCCTGTAATTGTCAACATGGGTAAACCTCAACCATGAGAGACAGAATGTGGAAAAAAAACCAGAAAATCACATTATTTGAGTTTTAAAGAATTTATTTGCAAATGGTGGAAAATAAGTATTTGGTCCATACCAAAAGTTCATCTCAATACTTTGTTATGTACCCTTTCTTAGCAATAACGGAGGCCAAACGTTTTCTGTAACTCTTCACAAGCTTTTCACACACTGTTGCTGGTATTTTGGCCAATTCCTCCATGCAGATCTCCTCTAGAGCAGTGATGTTTTGGGGCAGTCGTTGGGCAACACAGACTTTCAACTCCCTTCACAGATTTTCTATGGGGTTGAGATCTGGAGACTGGCTAGGCCACTCCAGGACCTTGAAATGCTTCTTACGAAGCCACTCCTTTGTTGCCCTGGCTGTGTGTTTGGGATCATTGTCATGCTGAAAGACCCAGCCACGTCTCATCTTCAATGCCCCATGCTGATGGAAGGAGATTTTCACTCAAAATCTCTCAATACATGGCCCCATTCATTCTTTCCTTGACACAGATCAGTCGTCCTGGTCCCTTTGCAGAAAAACAGCCCCAAAGCATGATGTTTCCACCCCCATGCTTCACAGTGGGTATGGTGTTCTTCGGCTGCAATTCAGTATTCTTTCTCTTCCAAACACGAGAACCTGTGTTTCTACCCAAAAGTTCTATTTTGGTTTCATCTGACCATAACATATTCTCTCAGTCCTCTTCTGGATCATCCAAATGCTCTCTAGCGAACCACAGACGGGCCTGGACGTGTACTTTCTTCAGCGGGGGACACGTCTGGCAGTGCAGGATTTGAGTCCCTGGCGGCGCATTGTGTTACTGATAGTAGCCTTTGTTACTGTGGTCCCAGCTCTCTGTAGGTCATTCACTAGGTCCCCCCGTGTGGTTCTGGGATATTTGCTCACCGTTCTTGTTATCATTTTGACGCCATGGGGTGAGATCTTGCATGGGGCCCCAGATCGAGGGAGATTTTCAGTGGTCTTGTAGGTCTTCCATTTTCGAATAATTGCTCCCACAGTTGATTTCTTTACACCAAACGTTTTACCTATTTCAGATTCAGTCTTCCCAGCCTGGTGCAGGTCTACAATTTTGTCTCTGGTGTCCTTCGACAATAAATTCTTTAAAAATCAAACAATGTGATTTTCTGTGTTTTCTGTCCACATTCTGTCTCTCATGGTTGAGGTTTACCCATGTTGACAATTACAGGCCTCTCTAATCTTTTCAAGTAGGAGAACTTGCACGATTGGTAGTTGACTAAATACTTATTTGCCCCACTGTGTGTATGGAAAGATGGCATGTATGTATGGGAAATTTTTGCCCGAGTTTGTGGTGACATGGGCTTACCAGTAGAGTGCGCTTCTTCAATGTAAACAACCAGAAAGTCTGCCATGTGGCCAAAGTCGCGGACGAGCTGCTTGAAGGCGTCCAGCTTAAACATGAATGGGGGTCAGGTGCAGCTACCAAAGTTCAGCACCAGCGGCCGGGAACCTGCGACAACACAGCAAAATGTGAGACATGGGCAACAGAAGTAGTAGCAGGATTAATAAATTCGTAGTAAATTAACATGTTTTTTTTTTTTTTTTAATTAAACAATTCATATTAACATGAAGATTTTTTTTAGGTGGGCTAAGCTAATGTTTTTTTGGTTGAATTTTTGGTGCATTCATCACCATTAAATGAGTTTTTGAAAACTTCAAATTAGCAGATCATTTTATCCAAGAAGTATTTTTTACAAATTAAAAATACGTACCTTGCTAATGTAACGTTAGCCCTGCTGAGGGCCAGGTTTCTATTAATCATGACTACTCTCGATGCGTGGCTAACGTTCCTTTCATACAGGCTTTATTTAATCTGTTAAAAAAAAAAAAAAACGCTGTAGAGTGATGAGAGTGTAAAATAAAACCATAGACTTCATAATGATATTGACGGGACTAGGGCTGTGAAAATTATCGCGTTAACGGGCGGTAATGAATTTTTTAAATTAATCACGTTAAAATTAGGGCTGTCATACGATTAAAATTTTTAATCAAGTTCATTACAGCTTAAAAATTAATTAATAGTAATTAATCGCAATTAATCGTAATTCAAACCATCTGTAAAATATGCCATATTTTTCTGTAAATTATTGTTGGAATGGAAAGATAAGACGGATATATACATTCAACATACGGTACATAAGGACTGTATTTCTTTATTATAACAATAAATCAACAAGATAGCATTAACATTATTAACATTCTGTTAAAGCGATCCATGGATAGAAAGACTTATAGTTCTTAAAAGAAAAATGTTAGTACAAGTTATAGAAATTTTATATATTATTTATTATTATAATTTTTTATATTAAAATAAAACCCCTCTTAATGTTTTCGTTTTAATAAAATTTGTAAAATTTTCAATCAAAAAATAAACTAGTAGCCCGCCATTGTTGATGTCAATAATTACTTACACAATGCTCGTGGGTGCTGAAGCCTATAAAATCAGTCGCACCCAAGCGCCAGCATAGGGCGGCAAAACTCCATAAAACACAATTAACAAGTGAGCGTTTCACTGTACCGTCATTTAAATCTGTCTGAGCGGGCCACCTGCGTTAATTGTGTCAAATATTTTAACATGATTAATTCAAAAAATTAATTAACGCCCGTTAACGCGATAATTTTGACAGCCCTAGTTAAAATATTTGACGCAATTAACGCACATGCCCCGCTCAGATTAAAATGACAGTGTCATGTCCATTTGTTACTTGCATTTTTTGGTGTTTTTCGCCCTCTGCTGGCGCTTGGGTGCAACAGATTTGATGGGTTTCAGCACCATGAGTGAGCATTGTGTAATTATTGACATCAACAATGGCGAGCTACTAGTTTATTTTGTTGTTTGAAAATTTTACAAATTTTATTAAAACGAAAACATTAAGAGGGGTTTTAATTAGAGGTGGGAATCTTTGGCCACCTAACGATTCGATTACGATTACGATTCAGAGACTCCGATTCGATTATAAATCGATTATTGATGCCCCCCTCCCCCTATTTTTTAAAAACTTAATGTTTAGTATATTTGTTCCAAAATTGTTCAAAAATCCTCTCAGGCTAAATAAACCAAACTACTATTTTAGTATCAAGTTACCGGTTAAAAACAGTAAATAAAATACTCAAGTCCCCATTCTGTATCAGCAGCTTTCAACTACATTCAATTAATTTAATGTTGTGAATCAACCGTTAAAGTTGTTAAAATTGCGCCCGTTATTCCATAATTTCCCTCATGTCTACTTTCGACATGTGAAAGTATTAAAACTGTTTCATCATTTAAAGATAGATTCAAGTCAAGATTTTGCCGATTTAGGGGTATATTAGATAAAAAGTAATTAGGTTCTCTACAACAGAGCCTTCTAGAGATGTCTACTGCTTTAAAATGGCGCCTGTTTACTAGCGCGGGAAAGTCTGTCATTTCACATCTAGTCTAGATATATGTGATATCTACCATAGCCGTATGTTGCCGTATGTTTGTAGCAACTAGCAACTGGGCGCTCTTTGTAGCGGCTGACGGCCGCAGTCAGGTATTATTGTTTTTTTTACCTAGCGGCATTAGCTGCACATGATATTTACTCTCGGTCCGTTCCTCATTGCATCCCGAAGACCGCGCTGACTGCGTTTTATTTCCGCTTTACCTGGTATAATTCAATAATCGGAATTTGGATGTTTGTGAATCGTTCTCGAATCTTCCACGGCGGAATCGCGAATAATCTAAGAATCGGAAATTTTGCACGCCTCTAGTTTTAATATAAAATTTCTATAACTTGTACTAATATTTATCTTTTAAGAACTACAAGTCCTTCTATCAATGGATCGCTTTAACAGAATGTTAATAATGTTAATGCCGTCTTGTTGATTCATTGTTGTAATAAAAAAATACAGTACTTATGTACAGTATGTTGAATGTATATATCCGTCTTGTGTCTTAGCTTTCCATTCCAACAATAATTTATAGAAAAATGTGGCATATTTTAGAGATGGTTTGAATTGCGATTAATTATGATTTATTCATTTTTAAGCTGTGATTAACTCGATTAAAAATTTTAATTGTTTGACAGCCCTTAAAGGGACACATTCCCCAGATACTGCAAAGTCGGTCGCAGTTATTCTCAAACACATGCAGCGATCCAACGAATCCACGCCGAAGTTAGGTTGAAAAAGTACGAACCTGTACCATATACAAACAGGAAGGATTGTCTCAGGAGTGATTTCTTTGAGGATTCAAGGTAATTATTATATCTTCGTACCATGCATGAATTTTATATATATATATATATATATATATATATATATATATATATATATATATATATATATATATATATATATATATATATATATATTAGGGCTGTCAAAATTATCGCATTAACGCGCGGTAATTAATTTTTTAAATTAATCACGTTAAAATATTTGACGCAATTAACGCACATGTCCCGCTCAGACAGTATTCTGCCTTTTGGTAAGTTTTACAGCAAGGCTTTTTGTGCTGTCTAACAGCGAACTCTTGTGGTCGCTTTGCGACATGGTTTATTGTTTACTTGCCAGTTTAATATGGCTGCACGATGTCTCGGGCTGACGCCTGCGTTGTAATGTTGTGCTTACATGATCCTTGGACAAGATTTGTCCGTAAGTATGTTTGTTGTAAAGAATGTACATATTACGTTAGTAAGCGAAATGTTATATTTTTTGTATGAGACGCTTTTTGTTTATGTTTAGTGAACCTGTATAGCGTGCTAAGCTAACGTTGTTGCTAATGCATTGCTTGTGTACTTTTTTTTTTGTAGTTTTACGACGGTCTAAAGAGGACAATGGTTTGAGGCTATTTTATGAATAAATCAGATGAAAAAGGAAGAAGTCTGATTATTAAGGCGTTGTTCACTAGCTGTCTAGCTTTGGAAAAAGTAGACGCGTCGGAGTGAGGACAGCATAGACAGATTTAAATGACAGTAGAGTGAAATGCCCACTACAGTCCTTATGTACCGTATGTTGAATGTATATATCCATCTTGTGTCTTATCTTTCCATTCCAACAATTTATTTTACAGAATATATATATAATTTACAGAAAAATATGGCATATTTTATAGATGGTTTGAATTGCGATTAATTGCGATTAATTACGATTAATAAATTTTTAAGCTGTAATTAACTCGATTAAAAAATTTTAAACGTTTGACAGCCCTAATATATGTATAAAAAAAGAGTCGGAACCTCTTGGTACCTCACAATACGATACGATTTGCGATACAAAGCTCACGATGACGATGATCTGACGATAGGGTGATACAACGATTATCGATACATTGGTCAGGAAATCATTCAATGATATTCTACAAACGAATAATAAAACAGAAAAACAAGCTACTGCTGTGAATTGGAATGAGTTTATCACTAGTACACATCCAATCCATTTGACCTGGGAGGGTGGCATCCCTCCCACTTCAAACGGATTAAACGTCTATGGCCGTCAGTGGCAGCCAATGCCAGGCAATGAGGTAATTGTGGGCCATTTAAGGTCATTTACCTGTTGATTTTCAGTTACTTCCGGTTGATTTTGGTGTATTTTATTGGTCACCTCCTGTTTATTTTGGAGTTACATAACAGGAAGTGACCTGGGAATCAGCAAAATGAATAGGCAGTGACTCAAACTCAATGGGAAATGACCTGTAAATGCCCTAAAATGAACAGCAAGTGACCTGTAAATTGGACAGAATGACTGTAAATGCTTGTTTCGAATTAACGAACGTTTCTAGTCTAAATGGATTGGGCGTTGAGCACCGTCAATGCAGCTTTAGAGTTAACTGAGACACTATTATGGTGGAAAATTTTGGTAGCAACTTGTTGGTTAATTTTTATTTTTTTTTTAGACATTGACACATTTTCAAAACGATATCTCGATTTTTGGCAGGAGCAAATCGATAACCTTTTGGGATACAAAGTATCTCGATATATCACCATTTCGATATTTTGTCACACCCCTATATATATATATATATATATATATATATATATATATATATGGCGGAAAACACAGACAAGACTGAAAAAGCAGTTTCTGCTCTTGCACTCCTCTTTAAAAAAAAAACTGCTGTATTTTAAGCCACAACAACTGTTGTGTTTAATAGAACAATATGTCAATATGCTGCCATAGCAGATTCATGGCGCATTAAGCCCCCGAACTATTTTTAATTTGTCCGTTTTACCCTGAAAACCCCCATTTACAGACATCGCGCAACCGCTTTTGTTTCAACCTAGCCATTAAAAGAAGAAGGTAAGCAATTATATTTATTATTCGAAATGTCTGTCATTTCTAGCTTAGAATCATTAATTGATGTCTAATATTTAGTTTTTAAAAAAAAGGAAAACGACTTTAAAAAAATATTCACTAGCATATTTTAAACTTTTAAACAAATGACGTCACAGTGAAAAATTTGGCGTCTGTAAAAAAGTCACGGATTTCTACCTCATAACTATCGCTTAATTGTATTTTTTTTGTTTTTTCGCATTTTCCTCGATATGTTAGTTGATAAATAATCGATCCAAACAAAGAAAAATGGAAAAATAACGTTTAAAAGGGTAAATATATGAAAAAGAAAATCTTAACCACTCCTTGTTGTCTGAGATTTCTGCATCGCGACCCTTGTTATATCACCATGTTTCACCCATAAAATCCCCCCAAAATCTGAATGTGGCCATTCACAGCTGTGTCTTGACACTCGGTGATACATGCTACATGGAGTTTTTGGATCGAAACAAGGTAAATATGCGATAATATCTCGTTAAAATTGTGGCGTCTTTAATTCTGCTCTCGCCTCCAGTTAGGGATTTGCTGTTTGAAAAAATTTTTTTTTTTAAAAATGCCTTCCTGTTCAAAAATTTTCTTTCCCCAGAAAATTGAGATTTTAAGCTTTCCAATGATGTATCACACATGCATATCGGACAATTTTTAAATGTGGCCAAATTGAGGGTCTCAGAGCGGAACTTCAAGTCACCTGAATGTTTTCCGCCATATATCCGTCTTTTGTCTTAGCTTTCCATTCCAACAATAATTTACAGAAATATATGGCATATTTTCGAGATGGTTTGAATTGCGATTAATTACGATTTATTAATTTCTAAGCTGTGATTAACTCGATTAAATTTTTTAATCGTTTGACAGCCCTAATAATGATATATTTTGCATTATTCGTGGTAGCTTTTGCATTACATGCAATGCTACCATAAATAATGCATTTTCAGTATGACATAACATGTTACAAAAGCATTTTGTAACAGCCGATGGTAATTACAGGGATATCTTCTTGCAGGTGTGTTACGCGATTGTTGATTTGTGTTGTCAACTCAAGCTGCGCTTGAAATACGAGGATTCCATTTTCCCCAATATAAAAAACAACACGTAACATATGTTTACAAGCATTTGATATTTTGGAGAGAATTGTAAATGCTTTCTTTGCGAAAGAGTTACTCACCGTTGAAGAAGTTGCAGATGGAGGTCTCGCGCTCGTCCATTGTGACCACGGGCGAGTCCGGAGCTCGCTCCCCCACGAACGCCTTCTGTCCAAGCGACGACCACATGTGCTCCGACGCGGTTCGGACGAACTCGTAGGACAAAAAGGTGGGCCCCCAGTCGTCGAAGGTGAACTTGGGGTTCTCGCTCATGGTGGTCCCCTGGTTAATCTTCAGGATAGCCTTCTTGGCCAAGGCCGGCGAGACCAAGTGCAAGGCGCGAAGGACGAGGCTCAAACAAATCACGTAAGCTAACATGACTCCAGTCTGGAGGTATAAACCGACTTTTTGCACCAACATGGTGGCGGTGGCTGCTCCTGCGAACCGAGTGTCTGGAGAGCCGAGAAATGGCTCGCAAAGCCACGGGTGATGCCTTCACTGGAGGCGGACGCTTCCGCTCTTTTCCGGCGGGAGACGCCTTCGCAAGCGGCTCGGAGTTTCCAAGCCCACCTGTTGCGTCGACTTTTATACAACGCGAGCAACTAAATTGGGAGGGAAGGTTCAGGTTTTCTGACTTTTTACGCACAGCACAACGTCAAAAACACGCACTTTAAACAAAAAAATGTAGGGAAATAAGTTCGCTGTAATGACGTAACGTGATCAATTTCATGTTTTACTGCAGTGATATATGTTTAAACCTGGTGTTTCACGTTTGAGATTTATCACTGAGTGACATGAAACGTATCACGTCAACGGGTGAAAGCGGCTCGAATCCCTGACAAAAATGTCGCCACGGAACCAGATTTGTTTATTTTATTCTATATATTTTATTTTGAGGGGGGGGGGGGGGGGGGCGGGGTGTCAAACCTCCTAAAACAACAAAAATGAAGAAAAAAAAAAAAGGTTTTACACATGCATGACTACTGCATTACACTTACTGCAGTGGCGCCTCCAGAAATTTTTCATCGGGGTGGCCAGATGGTGACACTTAAAATCTTGGGGTGGCCAAAGCTATAAGCCATAATTTCAAGTTTTCATTATATTATTGCAGTAAAGAGGTCAGGGGAAAACTATCTGAAAGACTTAAGGACACGGCTACTGATATACTTTGGTGTATTGTGTAATATTAGGGCTGTCAAACGATTAAAATTTTTAATCGAGTTAATTACAGCTCAAAAATTATTTAATCCTAATAAATCGCAATTAATCGCAATTCAAACCATCTATAAAATATGCTATATTTTTCTGTAAATTATTGTTGGAGTAGAAAGATAAGACAAGATGGATATATAGATTCAACATACAGTACGTAGGGACTGTATTTGTTTATTATAACAATAAAGCAACAAGATGGCATTAACATTATTAACATTCTGTTAAAGCGATCCATGGATAGAAAGACTTGTAGTTCTTAAAAGATAAATGTTAGTACAAGTTATAGAATTTTTATATTAAAACCCCTCTTAATGTTTTCGTTTTAATAAAATTTGTAAAAATTTCAATCAAAAAAATAAACTAGTAGCCCGCCATTATTGATGTCAATAATTACTTACACAATGCTCATGGTGCTGAAACCCATAAAATCAGTCTCACCCAAGCGCCAGCAGAGGGCGACAAAACACCAAAAAACACAAGTGACAAGTGGACATGACACTGCTGTCATTTTCATCTGTTTGAGCAGGGCATGTGCGTTAAAGGTGTCATCAAAATCAAAATCATTTTTTTTCAGGGAAGAAATAGCGGTGGGTCTTTAATTCTTTCACTGCCATTGACGATGATAGGTGTCCAATCATACTTCTGCTGTTAATTTAAATTGTTTTTTTTTAATGAGTTTATCATTAGTAGACGTCCAATCCATTTTAAGTGGGAGGGTTAAAAGATAAATGTTAGTACAAGTTATAGAATTTTTATATTAAAACCCCCCCTTAATGTTTTCGTTTTAATAAAATTTGTAAAAATTTCAATCAAAAAAATAAACTAGTAGCCCGCCATTGTTGATGTCAATAATTACTTACACAATGCTCATGGGTGCTGAAGCCTATAAAATCAGTCGCACCCAAGCGCCAGCAGAGGGCGGCAAAACTCCATAAAACACAATTAACATGTGGGCATTTCACTGTACTGTCATTTAAATCTGTCTGAGCGGGGCATGTGCGTTAATTGCGTCAAATATTTTAACGTGATTAATTTAAAAAATTAATCACCGCCTGTTAACGCGATAATTTTGACAGCCCTTGTAATATTTGATGTTACTAATGATCCATAACTGTCCAGTCAACATTTTGAGTTCCACAACAGTTCAGTTTTATTGTGTTATGTATATATTAGGCATAAGGTGTACATTTAACTAAGGCTGTCAAACAATTAAAATTTTTAATCGAGTAAATCACAGCTTAAAAATTAATTAATCGTAATTAATCGCAATTCAAACCATCTCTAACATATGCCATATTTTTCTGTAAATTATTGTTGGAATTGAAAAATAAAACAAAATTAGATAAGATGGATATATACATACTGTACATAAGTACTGTATTTGTTTATTATAACAATAAATCCACAAGATGGCATGAACATTCTTTCTGCGAAAGGGATAGAAAGACTTGTGATTCTAAAGGATAAATGTGAGTTTGTGACTAAATATTGCCATCTCGTGTATTTGTTGAGCTTTCAGTAAATGATACTGTAGCGACTTAACTGTTCTGCCCAAATGCATGATGGGAAGTGGTGCAACCATGACTGTGTGTGGTGGCTGCAAATGCTATATCTTCTCTGCGTTGGGTAAACTGCAGGGTGTTAAGAAAAAGATCAACTCCTATCACTTCCCCACGCCGCTTCCCACAATATATATAGTTGCTGTGGGAGAGATGACAAAGCTTTTGCCAATTAAAAGCATGGCCCCAATGAATGTTTTTATCTACTCCACTCACTTGACACTGCCTCTTATCTCTGTATAGAAGTAAAACGGCACCATTGTAGGCTGTTTGCGGCAATGCGTGAATGAGTCGTACTGCTAATGCGTTAATTGCGATAAATATTTTCACGTGATTAAGTTTTTAAAAATTAATTACTGCCTGTTAGCGCAATAAATTTGACAGCCAACAAAATTTAACAAAACAAAATAAAAGCATTCATTTGGGATGAAATGCATCATTGATGCTACAACAATCTAACGGTATACTGGCAAGCAGGGTGGCCAGTGGGGTGGCCAACCAATTTATTGGGGTGGCCGTGGTAACCCCCTGGTGGCGCCACTGACTTACTGTAACAAGGCATAGGCTAACATAATAAGGCACATGACAAACTGATTTTCATTCAAAACTGTATTTTAAACAAGGGCGTAGGTTTGGTTTTAACATTGGTAGGGACGATATAACAGCATAACCTGTATGTACACTTTTTGCTGGGGACGGGACATTAATAAGACCATACATATTTGGTGAATGGTGGTCAGGGCTACATTTCTCACCAATATGAACTAATTAATTGATAGGCTAAATGTTTAATGCAAAATAAATCTGTATTGATCAATACTAACTTTCACACTGCAAATTTATAACGTCATAATCTGATAATTTTTGTTAACTTGAATGCCAGCAATATGAAGCAATTATCAGAGAATCCCAAAATTTGAAAAATAAGGTCCTAATGAAACCTTTTTTTCAAATTTGGAAAAAGAAAAGTCAAAATGAATATGTGTAATAAGCGCTCAGATATCTATAACCCTTGCTAAATCCTGTTTGTTTTTCTCATGGAACCTGCAGATGCATGTGTTGACTTGCATCCATCTTTTTTTTTTTTTTCCAAAAAGAAACGTCAAAATTCTGAATTAGTCTCAAAATCATGAAATTTTAGGTGTATCAAATGTGATACATTTGGCAATATGGGGTTAAATCTAGGCAAATAATTTTCTCCATCTTTTTTTTGCGTGTTAAAGGCTAGTTAAAAGATTAATGCGTCAGATTCTTCCACATTAAGTAAATATTACTATTTGTTTGTATTGAGCCCATGCAACTAAAAGTTGCTCATTTTCCACCTAAATCAAGAAAAAAAATTCTTTCAAATAACGTTTTGAACAATATTCTTGAATTAAGAACATTTCTGACAAACAAGTTTTTCCTTTAAGATTAAATAGACAAACTTTTTTCCTTAAAATAGGTCTGTTAAGCTTATTTTCAGCTAGCTGTTTTTCTTATTTCAAGAAATCTCAGTGAGTAAAATCGACTAGAAGCACTGTAGCGGTATCAAAATTAGTGAAGTTTTCCCCACCTCCACAACATTGACGTCTTTTTACATTCCTTACAGTGGCTGCTGCTGACGGAAAAAAAACTTCTAATCCCCCTCGTCTTTGAAGGGGGCGGGGGAGGCGGCATGTTGTATTTCTGTCGGGCTGTGAATGGGTGTGTGTGTGGGGGGGGGGGTGGGTTTCAAGTCATCAGGCAATCAAACGTGCGTTTGAGGGGGAAAAAATGGACTGGCACATTCACCGAGTGAAAACTGGTCAGGGTAAGTCTGAACATAATGAAAGTACTGTAACTCACTTAATAATGGTTGGATCACTTCTATCCTGACAACATATAGGAAGACGATCTAAATGACCTATATAACTGAAATCATTATATAATACAAATACGGTTGCTTAAAAATTGGTGAGGATAATTTGAGCATCCTAAAAAGTTGGTAGTGTTATATCTCTACCGTCCCTATGCAAACCTACGCCCTTGATTTTAAAGTAACGTACATGAAGTACAAATGACTTAAATTATGCACAGTGAAATGGAATATATTTTGAAGATAACTCAAACATTGACTTTTTATATTATAAGGAAATAAGTAACCTAACATAGGTAAATGAACAAAAATAAGTCCAAAGAGCACATAAACTAGACTGCCAAACGTATCACATTTGGGATATGCATTTCTGGACTTCTTTGCAGTAAAAAAATGTTTAAAACTGTGTTCAATCTCTTTTTCGTTATGTGTTTTTACCATGAGAACTGCGTGTAATGCTTAATGTACCATTCGTGATACTAATTAGAGAACATATAGATGGCGGAAAACACTCAGGTAACTTCAAGTTCCGCTCTGAGACTTCCTAATTTGGCCAAATTTCAAAATTGTCAAGAAAATCTAAATTTTCTGCAGGAAGAAAAACTAAACATGGAGGCATTTAAAAAAAAAAATCCCCAAACCCTAACTCAAGGTGAGAGCATAACAGAGCATAATTAAAGACACCACGATTTTAACGATATTATTGTGTACTTACCTTGTTTCGATCCAAATACTCCCTGTAGCATGTCTCACTGAGTGTCAAGACCAAGGCCGGCCCAGCCTATACGCAGACTATGCAGCTGTTTAGGGCCCCTGACCACTAGGCGCCCCCCAATCTGGCAACCTCCTTTTATACCTTGTTAATAGAGCATTGTGAATAATGTGACGCGCATCGCCGTTTAACTATGCAAACATCCATTTTCTTGACATTACAATCTGGCAACCTGGGAAGTGACGTACGTTGAACCTGCTTTGCGATTATTGGTGCTCAAACGAAGAAAGAAGAAAAGAAACAACAGTATCAAGTTAATAGAGCATGTTGTTGTTGTGCAAGACACTCCGACTTGAACGTTGTTGTCAGCTGAGCTTGTTAGCTGACAACAACGTTCACGTACAGTAGCTTGTCATATGTCGTACTGGTAATTGCCATTAGCTGCAGGGCGAAGGCCCGGAGCGAATCAAGTAAAGCCGAGCAAGTTGTCACCTGGAGTTTTTGGAGTTTTTCCTTGCCGGCATGGAGGGTCTTAAGGATAGGGGATACCCAGGACTTGAACTTCATCTATTAGGAGTGGTCGAGATTTTCTTTTTCAAATATTTACCCTTTTAAACGTTTTATTTTGTGACAAAAAAAAAATTAAGCGATAGGTAAGAGGTAGATATCCGTGACCTATATACAGACACTATTTTTTTCATTGTGACGTACTTTTGTTTAAATGTTTAAAATTTGCGAGTGAACAATTTTTGAGTCGTTTTTTTTTTTTTTAACTAAATATTAGACATCAAATAATGATTCTATGTTAAAAATGATACATTTCGAATAATAAATATTATTTTTATGGCTAGGTTGAAACAAAAGCAGTTGAGCGGAGTCTGTAAACGTGGGTCTCCAGGGTAAAACAGACCAATTAAAAATAGTTTGGGGGCTTAATGTGCCATGAAACCGCTATGGCAGCATATAGACATATTGTTCTATCAAACACAACAGTTCGTTTGGCTTAAAATACTGCAGTTTATTTTAAAGAGGGGTGCAAGAGCAGAAACTGCTTTTTCAGCCTTGTCTGTTATCCGCCATATACAATTTTTTTTTTTTTTTTTTTAATTTTATTTTATTTTTTTACATTTAAGGACCACATAAAGCTTTCAAATAGAAAAAAATCTGACTTTTCTGTTCATTATTTCTAGGGTCAGGCATTATAGGGTTTTAACAGGATGTTCTAAACCAGGAGTCCCTAACCTATTCCACAAAGGCCCACTGTAGGTGCAGGATTTCATTCCTACCAAACAAGATGACAACACTTTTTCCCCAATGTGGTGTTTTACAAGTGCAATCAGTTGACTGCAATCAGGTGTGGCTTGTTTTAGCAGAAGCCTCATTGGTTCAACTGTCTCTGCTGGATCGGCTGGGACAAAAACCAGGACCCGCAGTGGGCCTTGAGGACTGGGTTGGAGACCCCTGTTCTAAACCACCCCATCAGAGAAAATAAAATTGTCTTTTCAGCTCTTTCCTTTCTGTGAGATGTGCTTTAATGCTTTTGCACAATAACAGTATTAACAATATTCACAATAACAGTATTAACAATATGCACAATATTTTCAATAGTAAATGCAATTATGTGTGTTTAAAACTAGGTGTTATGATTATGTTTTCTCTATTCACTTATGCTTTTTAGTGTTTACACAATGGAAAGAGTAAAGTTTCTGTTTTCAGTAAATGTCACCATAATGTTTCATTCTGGTTTCTGTTCTCAGTAAATGATACAATCTCGATAAAACAAAACTTACGCATGTGCAATGAATGCTCTCCAACTCCTTAATAAAAGGCTGGCGCTCCTCAGGGGAGGGTTTAGATAAGCTTGTTGCGAGCTACTCGCTCCGCATCAACCTTCTCTCCTGACGGCCGTCAGCGTAAAAACCTTATCCGTCTCCGATCTGATCCTTGTCTTCGTCCTCCTCTAGGTCTTTATTATTTTGCTAGATGCAAGTAAGTTTAGACCTAACACTTTCTTTTAAAGATCTGTTCAATTTCCCGTTGCATTACGCTTTTTTATCGCATCGATTCAACTACCTTGTTCTGTTTTTTTGGTCCCAGAAAACATGTACATTTGAACCAATAAGAGCTAACTATCCATGCTGATCATGTGTCAGTATCTCAGCCAATTAAACGGATAACTGGAGTCCAGGCCAGGGAGGCGTGCGCACATCGACGCGACTCGGATATCTGCTGCAGCTGTGGAGCTTCGTGCCGTCCGTGGAATAGATAAATAATATCGGTGGAAACGGATGACGCTACACAAGCAGTTTATTATGCTTTTTGTTAACATTTGTGTATGTAAATCTGACATTAGTGGATTGTCTTCCTCTTGAAGATGCCTGTGTGGCAGCCAGGCAGGTTGTTTTTAGCATGGGGTTCAGACAGTTGCCGTCATATTTTCGGGATCAAAGCACCGTTCCGGCACTGAATCTCTTAACGGAACACTGTTCCGGCCCACTTTCACCCCTGATCACGTTACCAAAAAATCGTTTTGCGAGCTACGTTAGACAACTAATTTTAGGTTGTTAACATGTATTTTGCAATGGGAAAAATATATATATTTAAATATTTTTCAATAAAATGAATTAATTGAATTTTAGGTTTGAAAAATCTTTTAAATCATATTTTTTAAATGCCATGACTAACAAAAAAAAAACTCAATTTAATAATAAATCTAAAAGCCAAAACAGATTAAAACAAGTTGTGGCACGTTTGTATTTCACTCACTCTTTTGCTCAACTTTTTGCCTGTCACTCACTGCAATCGACGTCCAATCCATTTCCAATGATTGTTTACCTACCAGTTGAAATGGATTCGACGATTATTGTCATCATTAGGTGTTTTCAATATCAATTCCCTTTTACTCACTACGACAACCGATATTCTGTGACCTTGGATTGCAGTGAATCCACTGTAGTGAGCACTGTCCCTGAAAGGGTTAACACTTGCTGCAAATTAAACATAATTCATTTTAATACTTTCATTTAAAAATAAAATGCCAGAGCTTAGCCGCAAACAAAATAAAATAAATAAATAAATAAATGAGGCTCTAAGTACAAGAGAACAATTGGCTAACTTGCATAGCAAAAGTCCGCAAGCTTAACTCATTCACTCCCAGCCATTTTCACCGGTTCACCGGTGAGTTGCTATAAAATGCTATATTTTAATTAATTTTTTTTTTTACAATGCTCTTAAAAAATCGTTCACATATTCCCACCAAAAAAAACAAAACAAAAAACGGCTAAATATAACTAAACTAAATTATGAATACTAGCATATAAAAAGCATTAGCTCAAGCAAAAACGTACCTTATGTTGGTCTTAACATGGAGCAGCCATTTTAAATGAGTTATGTCATATTCACTGTTGCCACTACAGGGCAGTGTATCCACCAAAGTCGATAAAGCTAAACACAAACCCTTTCAAAACAAACCATTAAAAAGCCACTGTAATTAAAAAAATACTCAAAGCAGCTAAATTTGAATTGAAGCTTTTTTGTAATTGAATTACTCGAGCTGATTGATAAATCGTTGCAGCACTACACCGAATGAATTACAGCCACACGTGCAGTCTCTTCTATACATTTTATGTTTTCACTTTTTTGTTGTTGTATTTGAACATATTTACAGTGCGTTTATAAAAGTTCAACCCAATAGGTGAGCCTCAAGAATCCAAGGGGGTCAATCACTCTCCTCAGAGTCGTACTTAAAGTCCTGCATGACTTCGCTGAGCTCTTCTTTGGTCTTGATGATCCTGAAATGGCACACGACAACCTCACACCGGCCATTTTTCACGAGCCGTAACTGCGGTGACGGTGCGCTTACTGGTGTTTGAGCTGCTGGATCTTCTCCTGAAGGGCGTCCCCCTCTTCCGGGTGGTCCTGAGCTCGCTGCCTGGCCAGCTGCAACTGAGCTGTCTGTACAAACAATGAAAAAAAGTTACTAAATATGTACAGTATCTTTTCACGAATTTTTATGTTGAAGTAAAAAAAAAAAAAAAAAAAGTAGGAAGTAGTAGTAGTAACTGTATTTTAAAATGTGGCGCCCCCTTGTGGTCACAGAAAAAATGTTGCGAAGAAATTCAGTGTCATACAAAAAGTAAATAAAAAAAGTACTGTATTTTGAAATTTGGCGCAGTCTTTTGGTCAAATGGGGAATTTTTATTGCTGTAGGTCTGAAAATTAAATCTGTACAGTATTTTATCAAATTTTTATGTTGAAGTATTAAAAAAAAAGTAGGAAGTAGCAGTAGTAACTGTAGTTTACTACTGTATTTTAAAATGTAGCGCCCCCTTGTGGTCACAGAAAAAATGTTGAGAAGAAATTCAGTGTCATACCAGAAAAGGTAATAAAAAAAGTACTGTATTTTAAAATGTGCCGCCCACTTTTGGTCAAATTGTGAATTTTCATTGCTGTGAGACTGAAAACTAAATATGTACAGTATCTTATCATAATTTTTTTATGTTGAAGTAAAAAAATAAAAGTAGTAGTAGTAACTGTATTTTAAAATGTGGCACCCCCTTGTGGTCACAGAAAAAATGTTGAGAAGAAATTCAGTGTCATACAAAAAAATGTAAAAAAACAATACAAAAAAAACTGCATTTTAAAATTTTGGCGCCCTCTTGTGATCAAATTGCGATTTTTCTCTTAATATTTTTTCATGAATTTTAATGTGCAATAAAAAGTAGGAAAAGTAGGGTTTTTTTCATAATTGCACTCATTACTGTAAAGTATTAAAAATTTGGCGCCCTCTTGTGGTCAATGAAAAAATGCTGACAGATTTGAGTTGAGACAATTTTCCAATTATCGGTCATACAAAATAAGAAAAAAATTGTTTAGAAAATAGGTTTGAAAAAGGTTTTTAAAAAAATATGGTGAATTCTTACTTGCATGGGACTGAAAACTAAATATGTACAATATCTTTCCATGAATTTCTATGTTGAAGTGAAAAAAATAGTAGAAAAAGTTGGTTTTTGTCTAAGAAATGCAATATGTATTTTAAAATGTGGCGCTCTCTTGTGGTCAAATGGTGAATTTTCAACTGCATGGCACTGAAAACTAAATCTGTCCAATATCGTCTCATGAATTTTATGCTGAAGTAAAAAGTAGGAAAAGTAGGTTGATGCATAAGAAATGCACTACTGTACAGTATATAAAAATGTGGCGCCCTCTTGTGGTCAAAATAGTTAATGTTCACTAACGTGAGACTGAAAAATATTTTCTTGAACTTTTATGTTGCAGAGGTTGAAGCTGCGGGAATGTGGGAATATTTGGAATATGTAAAATAATTGGCTGCCATTGACTGCGCTAGGCGTCCAATCCATTTGAAGTGGGAGGGTGGCAGCGAATGAACATTCGTTCATTCGCTGCCACCCTCTCACTTCAAATGGATTGGACATCTACAAGTGATAAACTCACTTAAATGAGTTTGACTTAGTTTTTAAGAGCAATAAGATTGGACGTCTATTACCATCAATTGGTTTAAAATTCTGTAAAATGATTAACATTTTAAATTACCAATTGGAGCTTCTGCTTCTCTTTGCACTGCAGCTTCTCAATGTGTTCCGATAGGTCGGGCCGGTCCAAGTGGAGCTGGAACTTGTCCTTGATTTCCAAAACTTCCTTGGAAATGCCGCTGAAGGCCAGCGTGATTTGGTGCACCAGCTGCTTGTAGTGCTCGAAGTCGTAGTGGGGGCCCGTCTTCAAGTAGGCCTCATGACCTCTGCGACCACACAAAAGAAACCGTTTCATATCTTTGTTAGTAACACACAGTCAAGTGAAAAAAAATTAGGACACCCCAATAAATATTCAGTTCTTCATTAAGAAATGTTCACATACCAATTTCTGATCTTGTTTTTCTTAATCTCTGAAAAACTAAGTGATTTCATTGCAGGTAAATAACAAAAATTAACATTGTTGGACTCATTAAACCAAATATATCAACAAAAATGCATATTCTAACAGAGGAAAAAGTTAGGACACCCTACCACTTAACAGCTAGTGTTACTCCCTTTGGGTGAAATAACTTCAGTGAGACGCTTTTTGTAGCCATCTACCAGTCTTTGACATCGGTCTGAAAAATGTTTGCCCCACTCCTCAACGCAGAATACTTTCAGCTGTGAGATGTTTTAGGGGTTTCTTGCATGTACAACCAGTTTCAAGTCACCCCACAGCATCTCAATGGGGTTAAGATCTGGGCTTTGACTCGGCCATTCCAGAACTCTCCATTTCTTCCTTATCAGCCAGTCCTTGTTGGATTTACTGGTATGTCTTGGGTCATTGTCATGTTGCAGTTTTCACAGATGATCTCACATGTTCCTCAAGCACCCTCTGATACATGATAGAATTCATGGTGGATTCTATGATGGTGAGGCAGCCAGGTCCTGCAGCTGTCAAGCATCCCCAAACCATGACGCTTCCACCTCCATGCTTCACAGTTGGTATGAGGTTCTTTTCCTGGAATGCTGTATTGGGTTTATGCTAAACATGTTCTCTGTTCTGGTGTCCAAATTATTCGATTATTTTAGTAGTCGATTAATCGATAAACCATTAGTTCGAGTAATCGAATAAGGAACATGAAAAATTAAATTAACTGAGCTGAGCCTCAAACGGTATAAAAAATAAATAAATAAATGAGGATCTATGTACAACAAAAGAACAATTGGCTAACTTACATCGCAAAAGTCCGCTAGTTCAAATGCGATAAAATGCTAAAACGTTTTTACAATGCTCTTAACAAATGGTTCAGACACATATTCCCACAAAAATAGGCTAAATATACCTATAAACTAAATTACGAATCAATGCATTAAAAAAAAAACAAATTCCTCAAACAAAATTTTTGCTAATGTTGGTCTTAACAGGGAGCACCTGGATTCAGCCATGTGAATTGAGGCCGAATAGAAGGCAGTGTATCCACCCAAATCAATACAACTAAATGCAAGCACTTTCAAAATAAACCATTACAACGTCACTTTAATTAAACGAATACTCGAATCAGCAAAATTTAATTGGAATATCTTTTTCTAATCGAATACTCGAGTTAAACGATTAATCGTTGCAGCTCTAGTCCAAATAATTCGATTTTAGATTCATCTATCCAAAGAACATTATTTCAGAAGTCCTGGTCTATGTCTACATTTACTCTGGCAAACTTCAGTCTGGCCTTCATGTTCTTCTTGGAGAGCAAAAGTTTCCTCCTTGCACACCTCCATGAAGGTTAAATTTGTGAAGTCTCCGATTGTAGAGGCATGCACTTTCACATCAACAGTAGCAAGAGCCTTCTGTAGGTCCCGTGATGACATTTTAGGGTTTTTGGAGACTTCTTTTAGCATCTTGCCGTCTGCTCTCGGGGTGAACTTGCTTGGACGGACAGACCTGGGCACGTTGACAGTTGTTTTGAATGTCCTCCATTTGTAGACTATTTATTGGACAGTGGAATGGCTGATTTTAAATTCTTTTGAGATCTTTTGAAATCCCTTACAAGACTCATAAGCGTCTAAAATCTTTCTGAAGGCCTCAGACAGCTCTTTTGATCTTACCATGGTGTTTTCTCTCACTTCAACAGTCAGGGGCATGCCAAACTAAGTTTGAGCTTTAAATAAGGCAAGCCCCCTTCAAAACACTGGGTAATGATGTTGTAATCACCTGATGTGGCACCCCTGTGTGTGATTTTAGCCATTTTAAGTGGGATTGAATGTGGGGGTGTCCTAATTTATTCCTCAACAGAAATTGCACTTATTTAAAATGACATTTTCCAGAAAGTTATTAAAAAATTCCGTTTCAATTGTTTAGTTCTATTACTTGAATCTCTCAAGATTGTTAAAATTGATATTAAATGTAATGTAATGTAAGTTAAAAAACACACAGGCTTCAATAGGGTGTCCTAATTTTTTCGCATGACTGTAGTGCAGTGGTTCTTAACCTTATAAAAGGTACCAAACCAAACAAGTTTCACATGTGGATTCACCGAAACCCTTTGGAATGAGATAAGAAAGCATTTTTTTTTTCAAATCCAAAACCCATATACTGTATCTTAGGTAGCAAATTAATACTTTAACAAGTTCCCTTTCAAAATTCTTCAAATTTTGACAGCATGTTTTAAAACAGGTCAAAATTTGAGACCATGCTGCCCATTGGTCTGTTGTATTCCCTCATACTAAGTGCGAGTCAACCTTCCACAAAGCAAACCAGTTTCCCCTATCCGATCAAGGACTAGCAGTTAAAAGAAATTTACTAAGACTAAATCAGAGAGCAAATCAGTCCAAAACCTGGTCTAAAAGCCACTTTGCCTGGATTTAATTAGCATACGAAAATAGGGCTCTGAGTTTCTTTACCTTCGCCAAACCCCTTATAGACCCCACTCACATGACGTCACAACCACGCCTCCGCGCCATATTGTCCGTCAGCTTATCGTGTTTACGCATTACCGCTACGTAAATTCCTCCTATTATGGCGTGTTTTTCTGCTCGTTAACATTAATAATCAAAATGGTGAAGGCGTGTGTGGCGGTTGGTTGCAGTAACAGGGAAGATAGACGGAGAGACTTGAAGTTCTACCGTATTCCGAGAGACCCGGAGATGGACTGCTGCAATTCGACGAGAAAACTGGGCACCAAACGATCACCACAGACTATGTAGTAGTCATTTTATACTTGGTAAGATACATTTAATAAATATTTAGAGGGTTTTGGGATGACAACCACAATTAAGATCATTGCGAGGCTAATCGCCGACAACATACAGCTTCAAATTCAAGATGTTTATTTCTTCCGCCATCATTATTTTTGGAATAATATTTAGCTGGTACCAAGTGAAAGAAGCTGGCCTCGCCTACGGATCATCAGTTAAACAGGGGTGTCCAAACTTTTTGCAAAGGGGGCCAGATTTGGTGTGGTAAAAATGTGGGGGCTACCTTGGCTGATTTACGTAGAACAACATATTTAAACAATTTTTAGCAAGCCCTTCTGTGTGTCACATTTGCTTTATTATTATTTTTTAATTCATAATTTCAACAATCTCGCCTTTGTGGCGTTCTCTTTCGACAATCGGGCTCTTGCGAAATACTGCTGCTGTGAAATTAAACTAGCTTCAAGTTGCTATAATTTCTCGCTGCGTATCTTCCTTGTAATGTTGTCATACATGTCAGCGTGTCTTGTTTGGTAATATCGCGTCACATCGAACTCATTGAAAACAGCGATTGTCTCTTTGCAAATGAGGCGGACACAGTTGTTGCGTATTGTATTGAAGAAATAGTCCAATATCCACCTATCCTTGAAGCGTCAGCCATCGCAGTCAACTTTTTTTTTTTAATTGATTGTCGCCATTTTAGAAAATTGAAAGTAAAGGGTCACACGGGGCAATGTTGCTTAGAGTGCTGCTCTTAAAGTTTTTCAAAGTTTTGTGAGAATAGGCTGAGTTTCTGTGGACAAGATAGTTGTAGATATCAGGGTAGCAGATGTCAGGCAGAGACGGCGAAGACAGCGGGTCGAAAAATATCGATTTAGGCATCAAATATGGATCTGGCGAATGGATAGACTGAAGCTTTTCCACATAACGCCTTTTATGCAACGCATCCAATGAGTTTACAGCGTCTGAAAGCACCGGGGCTTCCATGAATTGCACTATAAATTGCACGACAAATTGAAACCATTGAGAATACGGATAAACAATGACGTACAATATGGTGGCCGGATACAGCGACACGTCATTGTGTGACGTTGGTGAGTGGGGTCTATACTTACTCACCGAACCCCTGGAGTTCAAATAAACCCAGGTTAAGAACCTCTGCTGTAGTGACAAGCGGAATACAAACGTACTCTTCGAAGAGTCGATACGCCTCCAGACGCTCAGACTGGAGCTGGTAAAACCTTTGGATCAGTGATTTGACATCAGTGGAAACCTACCAAAAAACAGTCAAACGGGTTTAATTTGTATTTACAAACAGGAAGTGATGGGAAGTTAAAAAGTAGAACTATTCAAGTACTCTGGCTAGCTAGATTTTGTTGCTCTCTATTGTACTACCTTATCAAAATGGCATAAATATATTAATTTTCTAAAGCACATTTCAGTATGTGTACTTTTTAAAATACTTGGGAAGTTGTAAATACTTTAGACATCAGAGTACATTTAAATATAGAAGGAAATTAGCATTAAATGATTTAGCTTGGTTTGAAAAGTATCTACGGATAAAAATATGAAGTACATACCATCTCAAACTGTTATGGAAGACACTTAGTGACTTCTGATTCTGATAGAATGTTTCAAAAATTAACAATTAGGCTGTTTCGGTTTGTTTTCAGGCGAGTTTTCATTTGGGGACGGACGCACTTCCGCGTGGAAATGACGTTGGGTTGCCTTCAAAATAAAAGACAAAGCTCTGACAAAGGTGAAGCGTCCCATGTTATTTCATTGTATAGATAGCCTCACGATTTCACGCGTTCCAAACCGTTCAAGTAGTACTTATAAACGAGTGTACAAAGAGTAAATTTTAAGATCATTTAATCACTTGAGACATATTCCTCTATCCACATGGACTTCGTGAACTTTGAAAAATACAATTTATCCACATGGACTTCGAGAACTTTGAAAAATACAATTTCATTACTTTCCGCTCGAAAAAAATTTTGAATCTTTTATAAAAACTTTACAATCATATTACAGGACAATGATTATTAATAACATGTTTTTTTTTTCCTTTCAGGCGAGAAGTCTGTTGGCCCTAGCGCGTTTCTGAGCGGAAATGACGTCATACTGGTGGTCAGATGAGGGGGCTTCAAAGTAAAAGGCTAACCATCCGTTTAAAAAATGATCCCTCGCTACTTCGCGGCTCAACTTTCGCGCTTTCAGTGCATTGCGGATTTTTAAATCTTGCTTCATTTTATAAGCATTAAAGAGTTCTAAAACCACTGTATTTATGCACTTTATTTGCATTTACGTATGTAAGTACACTTACACAAACACACACGAGTAAGAGAATGCATGTACACTACGTATCATTTCTATTATGTATACAATATTTTATGTATGTTATTTATATTACTATTTTATTTACGTTTCAAACAATTCTTTAATGTTCTAATGGTAACATATGGCGGAAAACACTCAGGTGACTTGAAGTTCCGCTCTGAGACCCTCAATTTGACCAGCTTTCAAAATTGTCCGATATACATGGGTGATACATCATTGGAAATCTTCAAAATCTTAACTTTATGGGGGAAGAAAAATTTTGAACAGGAAGGCATTTTAAAAAAAATAAAAAATTGAACAGGGAAACCCTATCTGGAGGTGAGAGCATGAAAGAGCAGAATTAAAGACACCACGACTTTAACGAGATATTATCGCGTACTTACCTTGTTTCGATCCAAAAACTCCATGTAGCATGTATCACTGAGTGTCAAGACACAGCTGTGAATGGCCACGACTGGATTTTTTGGGGGATTTTATGGGTGAAACATGGTAATATAACAAGGGTCGCGATGCAGAAATCGCAGACATCAAGGAGTGGTCGAGATTTTCTTTTTCATATATTTACCCTTTTAAATGTTTTTTTTTTTTTTGCCAATTTTTCTTTGTTTGGATCGATTATTTATTATCTAACATATCGGAGAAAATGTGACAGTAACAATAAAAATACAATTAAGCAATAGTTATGAGGTAGTATCCGCGACTTTTTTACAGACGCCATTTTTTTTTCATTGTAATGTAATTTGTTTAAAAGTTTAAAATAGGCAAGTGAATAATTTTTTTTTTTTTTTTACAAAATATTAGACATCAATTAATGATTCTAAGCTAAAAATGACATACAGTTAGAATAATCAATATAATTAATTACCTTTGTTCTTTGGCTGGGTTGAAACAAGCGGTTGCGCGACGTCTGTAAACGGGGGTTTCTAGGGTAAAACGAACAAATTAAAAATAGTTTGGGGGCTTAATGCGCCATGAATCTGATATGGCAGCATATAGATATATTGTTCTATCAAACACAACAGTTGTTTTGGCTTATACTACAGCAGTTTAAAGAGGAGTGCAAGAGCAGAAACTGCTTTTTCAGTCTTGTCTGTTTTCCGCCATATACAGCCCAAAATTTTTTTTTAAATGTGGTGGTGGGGGTGACTCTACTTCACGGTTTTTCACTCTACGCAGTTGGTTCTGGTCCCCAATAACAGCGATAAGTGAAGGATCACTGTTCATATATACACACTACGTAAACAATAAGTAGCAGCTGAATATTCCTAAATATTGCTTGGGTTATTTTTGTATAATTTCAAGTTTGGCAACTGTGTTTTCGTTCACGTCAATTTTAGTTTTATAATCTTTACAATGAAAACCTACCATTAGTCCACAGTCAGTGTCTGCCTATATAACACATTAGTACATTAGCTCGTGTGCTTGTCGCTAACAGAGGTGGGTCGAGTAACCAAAAATTGTACTCAAGTAATGTAGCGTTACTTTAACATAATATTACTCAAGTAAAAATAGTCATCCAAAAAAAAATGTACTCACGTACAAGTAAAAAAAGTATTTGGTGAAAAGAATACTCAAGTAATGAGTAACATTGTGAGTAACTGCTTAAGATGTTCGGATTCGTTTTTTAAATAGATTTTTTTTTTCTCAGCAGTTATCTATATGAACTTTTGTTAGAATGATACTGTACAATAACCCATTACATAACATTGAGCCAAAGAAATACAAAAAAAAAAAAACTCATTAAATTCTGACGAGAGAAAAAAAACATTACATAAATGAGGCATTATTCGTCCAAAGAGCATGAGTGCCCTCTGGTGGAGAAAATAGATCCTAGTTAGAATAGTGAATAGTTCCTTCATAATTACCCTAATTTTCGGACTATAAGCCGCTACTTTTTTCCCTCATTTTGAATCCTGCGGCTTATTTGTTGATGTATTTGGGTTAATAGGTAACACTTTATTTGACAGCGGCATCATAAGACTGTCATAAGAACATCATAATTATGACATGACACTATCATGGGCATTACTGAATGCTTATGACAGATGTCAATATGTGTCATGTGGCATATTATTTCACTAACTCCATTTATGTCCAGCTCAGATCTTTTAAGGCCATTCAAAAGTGAGATAATTTGCTGGATGACACTAACCGACCTCTATTATAAGCATTCATTAATGCTTATGACCTTGTCATGTAATAATTATGACTGTCATATGACAGTATTATGGCACCACTATCCAAGAAAATGTTACCAAATACCATAACTAGCAATTAATGAAACAACTGGAACAGTAACTGAAGAAATAATGAGCACAGAACATGAATTTTGATTGCTATTTACATCTGTAGCACCGCAATGCATGCTAGGAGGAATGTTGGATGACAACAGTGTTGAAAGCAGGTGGCAGCAGAGGTTGACTGTCTCCCCAAGGAGCAGTGATGGCCAAATGAAGCTTTTAGAAACAATAAGGCTTTGCACCCAATTGGTTCAAAGCTTAATGGTGGTTCATTTGGTCTCATAAGTCTTATGATGCCATTGTCAAATGAAGTGTTACCAGTTAATATCTTTTGGTGTAAATATCCCATAATACAATGAGGACAACTGCGGCTTATAGTCCAGTCAGTGCGGCTTATCTATGAACAAATGCCGTTTTCATGTCAAATTTGGTGGGTGGCGGCTTATAGCCAGGTGCGTCTTATAGTCCAGAAATTACGGTACAATTATAAAATTAAAAGGATCATATCTCTGGTTTTCTGCGGTCAATCGGTGCCAAATAAAAACTGGAAAAGAGGATAAAATCCTTGCTTTCGAGTCGTGTTGAGGGCAGCGCTCTATGTCAAATACTTCATTTTTTTTACTCTAACTTGCAACTGAAAGTCGACACATTTTAATCATACTAAAAACTAAATAAAATCATAATTTTATTAAAAAACATTCAACTTTTTCAAAATGAGACTTAACAGCCTGCTGGAAATTGCATAGGCGGAGTTTGACTTTTGGGGCAGGGGGAGCACAAAGTGTTCATTCATTTTCCATGCCGCTTTTCCTCGCGAGGGTCGCGGAGGCACTGGAGCCTATCCCAGCTAACTACGGGCAGTAGGCAGGGTACACCCTGAACTGGTTGCCGGCTGACCTTAAAACGCAGTGTCAGCAATAAAATGAACTTACAAGAATATTTATCATAATAAGTTGACAATGAGTGTTTTTTGTTTCCCATTTATTCTTGAGAGGAATTCTAAATCAGGCTGCTTAGGCAATACTTTTCGCCAAGATCGTCATCCATTGAATTATGGTACGCCCGCTTGTGTCGTGCCAATGTAGTTACTCCAGTCAAAATTTGTATCGCCTGGGCAGAGCCATATGGAGGTAGATTTGTGTCTTTATTATTAAATTTTTTAAAAAGTTGATTCAATCAAAATATATACTTTCAACCAAAAAAAAAAGTCGCTTCAATCAAAAAAAAAAAATGTGTTTGAATAAAAAAATTAATT
Organism: Corythoichthys intestinalis; assembly: GCF_030265065.1. Taxonomy (NCBI): domain Eukaryota; kingdom Metazoa; phylum Chordata; class Actinopteri; order Syngnathiformes; family Syngnathidae; genus Corythoichthys; species Corythoichthys intestinalis. The sequence continues at coordinate 49,295,893 of NC_080401.1, read as the reverse complement.
TGAAACTCAAAAAAATGCATGTGAAAGCAGTTTTTCTTAGATTTTTTTTTTTTTTAATTGAAGTTGTTTTTTTATTGAAGCAACTTTTTTGATTGAGGTAATGTTGATTTGTGTTTGGGCCAAATTTTGGCTAGGACATTTTTGTCTTTATTATTCAATCAAAAAATAAGTTGCTTCAAAAACAAAATATTATCAAAAAGTAAAATCAATCAAAAAACGAAAAATTTCAATCATGGAAAAAGTTTTTGAATGCGAAAAAATATTTGAGACTGAAAAATTTGCATTTGAACACTTAATTTTTCATGGAAAACCTTTTCTTTGACTGAAACAAACCTTTTGGTGTTGGGCCATATTTTGGGTGTATGTGTCGTGCCAATGTAGTTACTCGAGTCAAAAATTGTATCCCCTGGGCAGAGCCATATGGAGGTAGATTTGTGTCTTTATTATTCAATAAAAAAAAAAAAGTTGATTCAATCAAAATATATACTTTCAACCCCAAAAAAAAGTCACTTCAATCCAAAAAAAAAATGTTTGAATAAAAAAAATAAATTTGAAACTCAAAAAAAGGCATTTCAAAGCTATTTTTCTTTTGATTTTTTTTTTTAATTGAAGTCCTTTTTTTTTTTTTTTGATCGAAGCAACTCTTTTAATTGAGGTCATGTTGATTTGTGTTTGGGCCAAATTTTGGCTAGGACATTTTTGTCTTATTGTCTTGTTTGTCTTTGTCTTGTATTATTCATTCATTCAATCAAAAAATAAGTTGCTTCAAAAACAAAATGTTTTCAAAAAGTAAATTCACTTCAATCAAAAAAAGAAAAAATTCAATGATGGAAAAAGTTTTTGAATGTGAAAAAATATTTGAGACTGAAAAATTTGCATTTGAACACTTCATTTTTCATGGAAAACATTTTCTTCGACTGAAACAAACCTTTTTGTGTTTGGGCCATATTATGGATGGGACATTTGCGTCTAAATCCCCCCAAAAGGTTGCTTCAATCAAAAAATATATATTTTCAATCAAAGAAAAAACTCATTTAAAAAATAAATTGCCCTCCCCCCCATTTTTTAATTTATTTTTTAAATGCAAAGCAAATGACCGTCTAAGTTGCTAGTCACATGATCTGTTCGAAAAACAATTTTTAACCCATTATAAAAAATTTTTTTTTTTTTTGTTCATTTCATTCATTTTTGTTGCAGTTTTATTGCTTTACAACTTTTATACAGTGGGGAGAACAAGTATTTGATACACTGCCAATGGGTTTTCTCATAGGCAGTGTATCAAATACTTGTTCTCCCCACTGTATATATATATAGGAAAGTCAATTACATGTAATGACACTTTTCGGCCACCAGGGTGAACCATACTTTAGTTGTTTTTTTGTTTTTTACTCCGGTTGCAGCGTTTGAATGGTTTTCTCAACATAAATCACCACAAGCACGCGTACAAGTTTCCCAACTTTATAAAAAGATTCTCTTTGTAGTAATCGAGACAAGAATGTACCCATCCCCCACAAATAAACATCATAATAATAGTCAAATGATACAATTAGACAAGGCTCTGAAAATAAAACCTTTTAAATCTCTGACCAGCAATTTAAAAAAAAAAGGACCACAATTTGCAACTGCAACATTGACAATAAATTACATGAGTCAGGGAAATCGGTGATTTCAATTCATCTGCTTAGGCTAACATCCCATTATTTACATCCACTGTTAACGACTCTTAGTAATAACTTCTATGTAATAACTTCTCAGTGTTTCAAAGTAGAGTAGATTGGACCAATGGTTGCCGAGTAACAATGCTCCTCAAAATAGCCACACAAGGGGCAAAGATTGTTTTTGTTTTTTTTCTTGGAGAAGCATCGTCTGTTGAAATGGATTGGACGTCTATCGCTGTCCATGGCCGACGATGAATTACGGCCTACTCCACAATTCAAGTTTTCACGAACAACTCTTGCAGTAACAAGCCGAGTTTGATATTGGCGCAACGCATCCTGACAAAAGACTGGCCTTCAAAATAAAAGCATTTCCGATTTGTTTATTTCACTAGTTTTTCTATCAACACGGGGGATTATTTAGTCGTCATAATTTAAACTAAAGTATTCAAACTGTGTTAATAAACGGTGTGCTTTTATTTTGAAGGTTAGATTTTCGACAGGATGAGCGTCACGTAATTGTTTGGGTTTTTTCTGTACAAAAAACAAGCCCTTTTGACTGAATTATACGGAAATTAAAGATCTACTATAAATTATTTTGTATTTGGTAATTAGAAGTCTAACACAGTCAGCAAACGTCACGTGAAGACTTTATCTCTACAGACGAACAATTATGCAAAAAAATTCTCATTCCCCCCACCTGAGGCACTTTGGGTGTAACCAGCAATTGTGCTTGACCTTTTTTAGACTTGTATCCAATTCCTAAAGAGCTTTCTTTTTCTTTCCCTAGCCTCCTTTTGGTCCGACGTCCATCTCACGCCCTGCTGGGGTTGGGCGCCGCCTTGCCTTCGTAGCCGTAGAGGAATGTAGCGACAATGACGAGTACGGCTCCCAGGAAGAAGACGCTAAGGTCGAAAGAATCAGTTAAAAAAAATGAGATTGGAATTCACTAATCAACACGTATTTTTCCAGTAATCTTACAAAAAAAGTCAAAATAGTTAGATTGCATATCTTTACATTACGTAATACGTATGAACGCAGTCCAGCTAATTGAGCTAAATTACCTACCACGTACTTTATGTAGCGCTTCGCCGCATACGTCAAAATGAACAATATTGAGAGCATCTTGTGAGCCTGTATTTTAGAAATGGTTTCACGAATAAGGAAATCCATAATCCTGTTGCACATCTACATTAAAGTATGATCAATACAAAGTTTTATACCAATACCCTGTAGGCGCTCACAATTTATTTGTTCATTTTATCGGAGACAGTTCAGAACTACGTAATGTACGTAACAGCTAAGTTAGCCAAATTAGCCGTACTGCATCTATACATATTGCATAAAACAGGTAATATAACGATTTTAAATTGTAATATTAAGACTTTTTCCTGTAATATTATGAATTTAATATTCTCTTTATTCTTGCAATATTTCGAGATTAATCTCAGAATGCTACGTTTATTCTCGTAACACTGCAACATTAATCTCAAAATACTACCACATTAATACCGTAATTGTATGATTTTTTACCCCAAAATAATACTACATTAATATCATAATACTACAACATATTACCTCGTAATACGAAATTAATCTTGAAACACATTAATCTCGTTATACTGCGATTTTTTACCCTGTAATACAAAAATATTAATCTAACCTAATACTAGAACCTTTACCCTGTTATACTACATTAATCTCAAAATACTACGTTAAATATTTTAATCTTTTTCTCTTTTAATACTAAAACATTAATATTGTAATTAGGGCTGTCAAACGATTAAAATTTTTAATCGAGTTAATTACAGCTTAAAAATTAATTAATCGTAATTAATCGCAATTAATCGCAATTCAAACCATCTCTAAAATATGCCATATTTTTATGTAAATTATTGTTGGAATGGAAAGATAAGACACACGACGGATATATACAATCAACATACTGTACATAAGTACTGTATTTGTTTATTGTAACAATAAATCCACAAATGGCATTAACATTCTTTCTGTTAAAGTGATCCAAGGATAGAAAGACTTGTAGTTCTTAAACGATAAATGTAATAGTTACAAGTTATAGTAATTTTATATTAAAACTCTCTTAAAACCCTCTTCATGTTTTCGTTTTAATAAAATTTGTAAAATTTTCAATCAAAAGTAGAATTAATATAATAATAAGAAGAATAAAAATAACAATAATAAAAATAGAGTGACCAAAGTCTAAGTTTTACGTGTATTTTGCATAGCTATTTTGATATGGAATGCCAGTACATTTTGCATTGTTGTTTAACTGTGTGTCAGAATAGGGCCTCATTACCATAGACTGAAGTGCTTTTCTTTTTGGGAACATTATTTTTTTGGGGAGAGATAGGAATATTATTTTTGTTGTGCTTTCACTAAACGATACTTACAGTGGGGAGAACAAGTATTCGATACACTGCCAGTGGGTTTTCCCATTGGCAGTGTATCAAATACTTGTTCTCCCCACTGTATGATTGTTGTGAAGGAGTTGCCAATAAACGGCGCGGTCCAAACAACGCCTGTGTCCACTCGCCTCTACTGTATAACATATATCTGTACATATCTTACCCAAAATACAACAAGAGACACATAATTGCCACTAAAAGAAAGAAAACTTACCGAAATATGAGTGGAGCACAAATAGCAATGTGCATTGGCATTGTGAATACAGCATAAACGTCTCACAACTACTAATTCTCCCACGTTCAGAAGAAATAACATGAGTATGGAACGGCGCTGCCCCCAAGCGGCCGGTGGCATTCTCTTCACTCTTAATGTCCATAAACGGCCTCATTGTAATCTTTTTGAGGCAATATGCGAGATGGTCATTCACCCAAGCGCCAGCAGAGGGTGGCAGAACTCCATAACAACAAGTGAGCGTTTTTGTGTACTGTCATTTAAATCTGTCTGAGCGTGACATCTGCGTTAATTGCGTCAAATATTTTAACGTGATTAATTTAAAAAATTAACGCCCGTTAACGCGATAGACAGCCCTAATTGTAATCCTAAAACATTAATCTCATAATACTACGACATTAATCTCAAAATACTACAGTACATTAGTCTTGTAGATTAATCTCATAATACTACGACCTTTTACCCTGTAATACTACAACATTAATATCGTAATATTACGACATTAATCTCATAAACCGACATTAATCTTGAAATACATTAATCTCAAAATACTACATCTCGTAATATTACGACATCACTCTCGTAGATTAATGTCATAATACTATGACATTAATCTCGTAATACTATGACTTTTTACCCTGTAATACTACAATGTTAATCTCATAATACTACGACATTAATCTCAAAATACTATCGGTACATTGATCTCGTAATATTACGACATTCGTCTCGTAGATTAATCTCGTAATACTACGGTTTTTTACCCTGTAATACTACAACATTTATCTCGTAATACGACAATAATCTCAAAATACTACATTAATCTCGTATTACTACGACATTAGTCTTATAATATTACATTAGTCTCGTAGATACTAATACTATGACATTCATTTCCTAATATCACACAATTAATCTCATGATATCATGACATTAATTTCGTAATATCATGACTTTTTCTCATGATATAATGACTTTAACTCGTAATATTTCGATTTAAAATTTGTATTCTTATATCTTTTGTCTCATAATATTACGACATATAATATTTTGACTTTAATCTGGTAATAAAGGTTACGATGTACCCAATTTCCATGATTTTGACTTTACCACGCCGGCTCTCGTTCACCATTTTGTCTTTTTTTTTTTTTAAGTCGTGTAACAGTGTCTCGTCCCCCATTTTCCGTTTTATTTTACTTCATCAAAATACTTTAAATATTAAAATACTTTATTACTATTAAAACGACGCATACTGTAACACATGTTTTTAGATAGTTATTTTGAGATTTAAGGGGTATTAAGGGTACTTAAAGGGTTAATTCCCATTTATGCGGAAATTACATCGCCAGCGTAGGGACGGAAATCGTTCGTAACCTGGGGACTGACTACCTGTACTATGACATTCTCGTAGTCCTATTTGTGGTTCGGGTTGCGTTATGCATCCACTAGATGAAGCTGCGCTAAAGGGAATGTCATTCCATGACTAGCCAATATTGATCAAAATAAAGGTGCGCTTTTTATTGCGGAAAATACGGTAATGCCTAAAATATCGGAAAACTTAGGCAGAATTTCACACAAATAAAAATTGAAACAATTTAGGACCTACCAAAAAGAAATCAATGCTTTTTCAAGACTGTTAATCAAGATTAGTAAACTTAACATTTTTTCAAGCCCTCGAAGAAACACTGCATTCTTACCCAGTGGGGTCGAAATCCTGCAGCCAAAAGTAGGAAATGAGTGTGGAGACGATGATGGAAAGCGACGTCGCGAAACCTTTCAGGATATTGTCGGCGTACTTGATGACCGCTGCGACGACTAGACCCCCCAGCGCCTGAAAAATATAGCGTATGTGGACGGCTTGGACGCAAACCAGGTATTTCTGTCCAGACGGTGATTCTGACCTGTAATGTAACCACGGCGCAGGTGACCTTGTTGTACCCCTGGAACATTCCCGACTCAAACACTTTATCTCCATCGACGCTGAGCATCCCGAAAAATCCGAACAACAGGCAGAACATCCCTAAAACGCACATAGGGTTGAGTGTAACGGCACGGCGAACACGGGTGAGCTTGCACCGACCCAGCTGGATGTTGCGGATCCAGACGCTTTGTTTGCTCTCCTTCAGGATCTTCTCAAAGTAGACGCCGGCGAAGCCGCTGGAGCAGCACGCCACCAGGACGGCCATCACGCCCACAAATTGGGAACCGGTCGAGACGGACGCTTTTTCCGGCACCACCGAGGATTCAGTCGGCCACTGTAAAATAGATAGATTACGTTAAACAGCTTGTGGGTCACCTTCCTGTTGATTTAGCGTCATTCCTGGGTCAAGGGAATATCATCCTTTCCCATATTTACCGGTTCACTGTTTGTATTACTCTAACACACGCAATATAAAATGAATAGCATTTAAATCATAGTTTAACCCTTTAAGGTCTGGGCCTATTTTGTCTGATTTTGCATGCCTTTGAAGTTGCCTTTATATTTCAAAGAAAGAATTGTTTACGATGGCCTGGTGTGGTCCCTTTTTTTGTGACACCTTGAACTTCATGTCCAAACTGTTGTTTCCTTCACTGACCACTTATAAATCATCCTTTTGGGCCCAAAAATACCAAAAATTCCAAAATCGTTTTGTCAAAATTTTTAATATTGATGTCCAATTGACAACCAAACATGCATAACAAACCGTTTTGAAACTTTGTAATATTTATTCAACATGTTAGGATGAACATTCAACCAAAAAAATTTAGAACAAATAGTCTTATATTTGACAATTCAACATAAACAACAGGTATAGCCATAGGCGTTTTTTGCCTTTATACATGCTCTAGTCAAAACAGGTTATATACAGCAGACCAAACAGTGAAGAACAGTGAAAAAATATACCATCTAACACAAAAAGTGTTTAGAGGCCATCTCTTTATGAGTTTAGGTATTGCGGCCCATCACCTGATGAAAACTATGTACACGCAATCAAGCTTCTTGAACACACATTTATATACACAAATTGAGAAGACTGATTGTGGGGAAAAAAATATATATATATAACATTGGGGGGAAAAGTATTTTCAAAAATATTTACAATAAACAAGTTAAATTTTTTTCAGGCATGCCACTCCGAAAAGCAGTTTCGTCCTGGAATTAGACACAGGGCTACATCACACAGCCCACACTTCCATGGGGTGTCGGTCCTCTTTCACTTTACTTTCATTGTCACTATAAGTGTACATGAAAAAAAAGTCAGTATTTATGAAAATAATAAAGTATAAAATAAAAATATAGACAGCAATAAATAATAATGGAAATCTATATGTATGACAATAGAAAGAATACCATAGCTGAATATGTGCTACATCCCTACTCTTCATATAGAAAGAAGAACACCACAAATTATAAATTCCTGCCTGGGATACACACAGTGCACGTACGACTTTGATCTGATATGCACATTTTATTATTATATACACAAACACACACTTATATTGCATCAAAATTAACTTTGTCTTGCAATATCAAAAGAAACTTTCAAAAGAAACTTTTTCAGCTTAAAAAAAAAAAAGTGAGTTGGCTTACCTCTGCTCGTCGATGGCGTCACCCACGTGTTCAAATCCGTCACTATCTTCACTCGAGGACTCTTCCGAAGAAGACGATGATGACGAATTTAGACCATCCTCTTCCTCAAGTTGATCAAAAAGCACAATTGCTTGCGCTAAATTTAGTTTTCCGTTCATTCTCAGAGTCACACAAAGTCGCTCGCTCGACCCAAACGGCCGTCGCTCGCCACCTCGCTGCTTCAGAACACTCCTCCCTCTCGTTCGGTGGAACCTCGCACGACAGTCATATTTATTAAAAAAAAAAAAAAAAAAAAACGCATTTTGTGCTTCCACTGTGACTTCGAAAGGGTTCGTTTGATTTGTGTTTTTTTCATGGAGCTTCCGTTTTGAAAAAGGACAAGAAATGATGGAAATATAGACATAAACAAATGATCCATGCAGCGTTTTAATGTTTTTTTGAGAGGACAATAAAACTATAAAACTTAAATGACAATATCTCACGTTTTAGTTGGTCGATTGACTTCAAATAATAACGAGAGTAAACCGCAACTTCCGCACTTTAAAACGAGACCAACCAACGGCATGTGGGCGACGTAATTAAAACGTGAGGGCGCTTCAAAGACGACGTGCGCTGAGGACGCGCCGGCGCGTCCTTCGACTCTCAAGGGTTAAAAAAGCATGTAGAATATATTACAGTACAAGGGGTTAAGACTAGGGCTGTCAAATTTATCGCGTTAATGGGCGCTAATTAATTTTTTAAATTAATCACGTTAAAATATTTTACGCAATTAACGCATGCACGGAATGACTCGCTCACGCATCGCCTCAAACAGATTACAATGACGCCGTTTATACACATGGAGGGTGAAGAGAATGCCACTGGCCGCTTGGGAGCATCGCCGTTCCATACTAATGTTATTCCTTCTAATAGTGGGAGAATTAGTAGTTGTGAGACGTTTATGCTGTTGCATTGTGCTATTTGTGCTCCACACATATTTCTGTAATTTTACTTTTTTTTTAGTGGCAATTATGTGTCTCTTGTTGTATTTTGGGTAAGATATGTACAGAGATATATATGTTATAAAGGTGAGTGGACACAGGCGTTCATTGGACCGCGCCGTTTATTGGCATAAGCTTCGGCAACTCCTTCACAACAAACATAAGTATCATTTAGTGAAAGCACAACCAAAACAATATTGCTGTCTCTCAAAAAAAAATAATGTTCACAAAAAGAAAAGCACTTCAATCTGTAGTAATGACGCCCTATTCTCACACAGTCAAACAACAATGCAAAGTGAACTGGCATTCCCAATCAAAAAGCTATGCAAAATACACATAAAACTTACTCAGACTTTGGTCACTCTATTCTTATTATTGTTATTTTTATTCTTATTAACTCTACTTTTGAATTAAAATTTTACAAATTTTATTAAAACGAAAACATACAGAGGGTTTTTAATATAAAATTCCTATAACATGTAACTATAACATTTATCTTTTAAAAACTAAAAGTCTTTCTATCCGTGGATCCCTTTAACAGAAAGAATGTTAATAACGTTAATGCCATCTTGTGGATTTATTGTTATAATAAACAAATACAGTACTTATGTAAATGGTAAATGGTGTTGTACAGTGTGTTGCATGTATATATCCGTCTTGTGTCTTATCTTTCCATTCCAACAATAATTTACAGAGATGGTTTGAATTGCGATTAATTATGATTAATTAATTTTAAAGCTGTGATTAACTCGATTAAAAATTTTAATCGTTCGACAGCCCTAGTTAAGACTAAGGTGAACGAGAGGAGTTTGGCCTTTTGGCCAGTTTGTCCGGATTTCCGCCCCCCCGGGTCGATGGAATTGCGCTAGCGCGGTTCAATCTGTCCGAAAGCTCGAATTCCTTCACCGGTAACTTCCTATTCACTTTCAATAACTTCCGGTTGATTTTGGGGCATTTTCGGGTCACTTCCTGTTGATTAAGGGTCATTCCTGGATCATTTGTTGATTCTGGGGCATTCACGGGTTACTTCCTATTTAAGTTGAATCACTTCTTGTTGATTTTGAGGCATTCCTGTGCCACTTTCTATTAATTTTGGGCTCACTACTTCAGGGCCTTTACAGGTCGCTTCATGATTTTGAGTCAATCCGTTTTTGTTTTTCGTTCATTCGCTGCCAGCCCTCCCAGTTCAAATGGATTGGATGTCGGCAATCGCAACCAATGGCAGCTAATGAGTTAAGGAGGAATTAAAATGGACAGTCGTCATCTCAGTTCCCTTTGGCTGCATTTTATTGTTTCAAAGAGAATAAGGCTTTGTCGTTTACTATTGTGCCATCATTCTGGGTAAAAAAAAACCCCAAAAAGAATAAAGGTTGACTTTCTACCTGCACAAGAGCCACCCCGGCCATGAGGATAAGCAATGAGAGCCACTGGTAGACGCCCAGCCGACGCCCCAGCATGGACACGGAGAACAGAGCCGTGGTGAGGATCTTGAGCTGATACGTCAGCTAAAAGCAAACAACAAAGTGAGCGTAGCAAACAAACCAGGGCGACACCCTCGACATAGCACCTGGTAGGTAGCGGCGTCCAGGTTGGACAGGGCCACGTAAAGCAGGTTGTTCTGCAGTGTGTAGATGGCCGAGGGGATGACCAGCTTCAGAGTCTCCAGCGGCTTGTTGGCGATCTCCTGCCGAAGGATGCTGTTGAACGCTCGCACGCTGTAACCTGATGTTCCGTTCAGAGATACAATACACCTTTATCAAGGCTGTCAAATTTATCGCGTTAACGGGCGGTAATTAATTTTTTAAATGAATCACATTCAAATATTTAATGCATTTAACGCATGCGCGGACTGACCCACTCATGCATTGCCGCAAACAGACTACAATGGCGCCTGTTTATGTATATTGAGAGCTAAGAGGCAGAGACGAGCGAGTGGAGTGGACACAGGCATTCATTGGGGCCGCACTATTTATTTGCATAAGTTTTGGCATCTCTTCCACAACAATTATAACTATTTAGGCGAGCGAGTTGGGGAAGAATAACAGGAGATTATCTTTTTCTTATCACCCTGTATTGAACACAGCGCAGAGAAGATATACCATTTGCAGCCACCACTGACAGTCATGGTTGCCCAACTTCCCATCATGCATTTGGGTGGAACAGTTAAGTCGCTACAGTATCATTTACTGAAAGCACAACAAAAATGATATTCTTAGCTCTCAAAAAAATAATGTTCACAAAAAGAAAAGCGCTCAATGCAAAGAGAACTGGCAGAAATTGTTATAGTGATCTTTGTGTTCGGCAATTGTTGCCACCACGTACACCTTAGGAATGTACCCTTTAAAAGAGACTAAGAAAACCATTTTGAGTCGCTACTCACACCAGCTGTGATAACACATAACATTTTTGCCACACACATAGCCACAACAAAATGTTCTCACAACAAATAGATGCTAGAATGTCAGGGACAATGACAAAGCCATAACCTTGTACGCTCTGAAACTCAGACCACTAATCTTGTGCACAAGAGCTGCTTGACTGGACGCTGAGTTATTGTAAACCCAGATTGTTGACTGTGTTATTGTAAAGTTTGTGGCCATGTGATGTATGTAACTGTACCATGTGTGATTGTGCGCCTTTAGCTGTATGGGTGGGGGGACGGGAAAATGATAAGCTTATGCTTCCTCCCGTCTGCCTTTGTCTTTTTTCTTCGGTTCTTTCTTCCTTCGGGCAAATCATATCACATTTTGTAATTGTCAATGATACCAAAGATGATGACAATAAATATTTCATTCAATCCCAATCAAAATAGCTATGGAAAATAATACTCTACTCAAACATTTTGTTTAGCTCAACAAATACACTAGATCACAATATTTGCTCACAATATACAAACTATCAGAGGTCTCGTATGTTGTGAAGTCAACACTCATTTGAACGTAAGGTACAATGAACCCGGAAACTACGGCATCAGTCGAGGGGCAAAACGCGCTAGAAAAACTTGGCTAGATCTTTAATTAATTTAAAACTCACCCTTGACACCTTGTTGTGTATTTCAATCACGACCTTCCACAATGGCGAGCTATTAGTTTATTTTTTAATTGAAAATTTTACAAATTGTATTAAAACGAAAACATACAGAGGGGGTTTAATATAAAACTAGCCCTACAAGCAGGACTCAACGGGCCCTCGGGAGTCCTGTGTCGATTTCGTCAGTTTCTTTTCAGTGATTTTTTTTGGGGGGTCATTTGTTTTTTTTCCCTTCCAGGAGGAGTCGGTCTCGTAAAAAAGGCCATTTCCTGTTCCCAGCAGGGGGCGCCAGACCTAATGGGTGTATTTCAATGAAGTCGAGTTCAGGCTGGGATATCACGTACATGCCAAATATGAAAAAGATTGAACGTTGTATGGGGGCGTTATTAGTCATTTTCTGAATTTGGTGTTTTGTCAAAAAAATGTCCGACTTTGGCACCCCATCGACTTTGGCACGATGAAAAATACACCGTATCTTTTTTACTCCTACAGATGAAGAAGCAGAGTGTGAAGCAACAGCCTTAATGAGTCAAAGCAGTTCTTCACTGCTGTCATCAGATGAACCAATTTATTCCTAATATATTTCACTGAAAAGTGCATAGTATTTTTTTCTCCCACAGAAGTAGTTTTATCCCTAATATATTTAATTGAAAAGTATATAGTATTTTTTTTCTCCCACAGAAGAAGTAGCAGAGTGTGAACCCTAAGCCCTAACCCTAAAAAAAATAAAAAATAAAAATGCCCCGCACAGGTCAGGCCCGTGAATAAAAACTCACCATTTTGATATGTGCAAATTTTGGTGAGTTTTCGAGCATGTTCAGAACTTCAAATTTGCCATTTTGATTTACCCTAAAGAAACCCTAACCCTAAACCCTAACCCTAATCCCCAAATAAACCCGACTTTGGTACACCGCCCAGGTCAGGCCCATGAATGAAAACTCACCATTTTGATAACTTAACACCTCATATGTCTCATGAGGAGTCTCACCAATTTTGAGGAGGATCCAAATAACTGTCTTGGTGCAATGGTCTCGAACATGCACCCTGGTTTTCGACAAAAATGGCATGCTTTTCAATATTCAATCCAAATTAGCCGATTTCCTGTTGGGTTTGGAATATGGGTGCAAGAGACTTTTTGAAGCATTCTTGCACAAGGTATCGACTCCCCAAATTTCATCGCTTTACGTTGAAAAAAACCTAAATGGAGAGGCCTTTTTTTAAAATTCCAGGGGGCGCCACTGAGCCATTTTAAAACATTTTTTCACAACATTGCCAAATTATCGAAATTGTCCCAAATCCGCATGTTTGTGAAAATTTTGGTGAGTTTTTGAGCATGTTAATACCTCCAAATGGTGTTGGTGTTATGGTGTTATACTTATATAGCGCTTTTCCACCTTTCAAGGCGCTCAAAGCGCTTTACACTACATCGCCATCTACCTACTGGTGACGCAGCACCAGGAGCAATGGGGGGTTCAGTATCTTGCTCAAGGATACTTAGGCGAATTCCTCAGGGCAGAGAACTGAACCCACAACCTCTGGGTTGTGGGACAACTACTCTACCACTGAGCCACGCCATCCCAAATGGGCCATTTTCATTTGCCATGAAAAACGAGTAATACTAGCCCTGCAAGCAGGACTCAACGGACCCTCGGGAGTCCTGTGTTGATTTCACCAATTTCTTTTTGGTGATTTTTTTGGGGGTCATTAGGTTTTTTTCCCTTCGAGGAGGAGTCGGTCTCGTAAAACAGGCCATTTCCTGTTCCCAGCAGGGGGCGCCAGGCCTAATGGGTGATATTTCAATGAAGTCGAGTTCAGGCTGGGATACATTACATACATGCCAAATATGAAAAAGATTGAACGTTGTATGTGGGAGTTATTAGTCATTTTCTGAATTTGGTGTTTTGTCAAAAAAATGTCCAACTTTGGCACCCCATCGACTTTGGCACGATGAAAAATACATCGTATCTTTTTTCTCCTACAGATGAAGTAGCAGAGTGTGAAGCAACAGCCTTATTAAGTCAAAGCAGTTCTTCACTGCTGTCATCAGATGAACCAATTTATTCCTAATATATTTCATTGAAAAGTGCATAGTATTTTTTTCTCCCACAGAAGAAGTAGCCCGCACAGGTCAGGCCCGTGAATAAAAACTCACCATTTTGATATGAGCAAATTTTGGTGAGTTTTCGATAGAGATGCACGATAATATCGGTCACCGATAATTATCGGCCGATAATGGCAATTATGACGTCACACCAGTGACGTGCGGTCAGGGGAGGCAGGTGAGGCAGAGCCTCACCTGTCATCATGACAAAAAAATAATTATAGCATCAAATTTATATTAATATTTGTCCATTGCTCTTAATGTATGACTCATTTCAAACATTTTTTTATAGTCAAAATCGCTGAATTTGCCCATTTCCTGTTCAAATAACGAAATGAAACGAGAGGTGCGGCAGCAACTAGTAAAGCCTCACCTCTGATTGCGCAATCCATAACAAACTGGGTTGATACATGGAATTGGAGCATGCTGGTTGCCGTACATCTGCATGTCGCCATTATAATGTTTCCAGATACGTTTATTTGACCTGATTTTCCACAGTCTGGCTAATGTCTTTAACCCTTAAAGTTTAATGTTTGTTAGCGACGTATTTAGTTTTGCTGATGGGAAATAAAACCGCAGTGAAAAGGCACAGGTTGCGGCAGATAGTACGCTGCCGCACAGAAAGGGGGCGAACGTGAGCCAACAGGTAATGGCACCAGGCGAATCAAGTGCACTGCGGCGAGCCGTTTTGTATTGTTTACTACGTCGACATCGGACTCCCAAAATGGAAGAGGATTATATATCCAAACTTTAAAAATTCTCAAAACTGGACTTTCAGTCAAAAGTGGACCTGATTAACAGAGGAAGACCAACGCCGGAGCTAAAAGGTTTGCTTCAAACTACGGGACAGTCTAAGATAACTCGCTCTTTTCAAACGGAGTGGGACACCCGAAAAGACTGGCTGTGTGGCTGTCCTTCGAAAAACTGCCTTTACTGCTTCCCATGCCTTTTGTTCTCAACTTGTGCCAATGTCTGGACTAACACGGGATATTGTGACATGAAAAATTTACCACGAAGTCTCAGCAAACATGAGAGATCGTACACTCACATTCAAAGCCAGACTGCTTTAAAATTTTTTGGAAGCTCAAGGATCGATTTGGCTTTGAACGAACAGCGGCGGCTCAACGTTAGCACCCACAATGCTAGGGTAAAGGAGAACCGCGAGATTTTGAAAGACCTCATTAATGCAACCTGCTTCTTAGCTAAGCAGGAGTTAGCATTTCGTGGTAACGATGAGAGGGCAAGCTCTACTAATCGTGGCAATTATGTCGAACTTTTATACGCTTTTGCTGAGAAAGATGAGAGGTTAGCTAGACATTTGGACACATCCACTGTGTTTTCTGGCTTGTCAAATAGAATACAGAACGATCTAATTGAAGCAATCGGTGATGTGATACAGTCGGAATAGGACCGATTCAGGACAACTTTCCTCCCTGGCGATCATCTCCATTGAGGCGGAGAGACTTTTAAAACTAAAGGAAAATAAGGAGGACTTTTACAACAAAGTAACTGAGGTTTTTGTGGCGAAGGGCAGGCGCATGGACTTCATCTACAAATAAAGGTAAGACCACAGTTTTCATTTTAATCTTAATATTTTAAAACTAAATTTTGGCCTTAAATAAAATATACTTTTTCTTTTCATGCTTTTTGTTGAGCAATCTGTATTAAATTGATTTAAGTATCAGATTCAAGTTTTAAAAACAACTGAATATTTCACAAAAGGTCAAAATTGAAATCTGTGGTTTTGTACACCACTCTGTACTCATTTATGTTGTATGAACTAAAGACTTGCGATGGAAATTCCAACACATGGAGAGTGTAGCGCAAATGCACGTTATTTTCTACCTTTACGTATCTGTAATATGTACCGTGTGTGTGTGTTTTGTGAAGAATGCTGATGAGATATGAAATAACCAGTAGTTAATTGAATAAGCTATCCTTTTTGGTTATATATTTGTAAATCTGACACTTAAGGAGTCAGTGCCTCACCAACCACGAACCTCACCGCACGTCACTGCGTCACACAGATAATCCAGATAAAACGAAATTCAACCGATAATGCAGTCCGATAATTATATACTTGATTTAGCCTCCAAATGTGCGCAATCAACAGGTTTGTCCAATTCTGCTAGTTTTAGGGAGGTGTTTTTGCAGTGTAGTCATGTGGTATATGTTAGGAATGGCTTACTTTTAAAGGCATTTTTGTGCAACTTGGGTGTTTACTCTCAAAATAATTGTTGCCAAAAGCTTACCATTACACAACGTCATTGCCATTGTTTAGTTGTTGGAATTTACTACATGTTCACATTTGATGTGGAAAAAAATGGCACTAAATTACATTTTTGCACAGTAACATTTGATCTTTGTATACTTTAAAATTTTACATACATATTTGAATAGAATTATCGGTGTGACATTATCGGTTATCGGGTGGAAGGGGCAGGAAATTATCGGTTATCGATATCGGTTGAAAAATGTATTATCGTGCATCACTAGTTTTCGAGCATGTTCAGAACTTCAAATTGGCCATTTTCATTTGCCCTAAAGAAACCCTAACCCTAAACCCTAACCCTAATCCCCAAATAAACCCGATTTTGGTACTCCGCCCAGGTCAGGCCCGTGAATGAAAACTCACCATTTTGATAAATTAACATCTCATATGTCTCATTAGGAGTCCTGTTGGGTTTGGAATATGGGTGCAAGAGACTTTTTGAAGCATTCTTGCACAAGGTATTGACTCCCCAAATTTCATCGTTCTACGTTGAAAAAACCTAAATGGAAAAGCCTTTTTAAAAAATTCCAGGGGGCGCCACTGAGCCATTTTTTGACATTTTTTCACAACATTGCCATATTATCGAACTTTTCGCGAATCCACATGTTTGTGCAAATTTTGGTAAGTTTTTGAGCAATAATAATCCTTTGCAGAACAATAGGGCCTTCGCACCTGTTGGTGCACGTGCCCTAATTACTATTACTTGTACTCACATTTATCTTTTAAGAATTACAAGTCTTTTTATCCGTGGATCCCTTTCACAGAAAGAATGTTAATAATGTTAATGCCATCTTGTGGATTTATTGTTATAATAAAAAAATACAGTACTTATGTACCGTATGTTGAATGTATATATCCGTCTTGTCTTATCTCATCTTTCCATTCCAACAATAATTTACAAAAAAATATGGCATATTTTAGTGATGGTTTGAATTGCAATTAATTACGATTAATTAATTTTTAAGCTGTGATTAACTCAATTAAAAATTTTAATCGTTTGGCAGCCCTAATTTAACTTATTAGATGCCATGTGTGGCTAGATACATCTGTTCCATTTTTATTGGTGATAATCAATACGGTTGAAAACTATAGTTAAGTCAGGTAGCTGTAATAAAATATTTTTGAAGGAAATAGTCATCCATTTTCTTCATTGTAACTTACGACATGCGTAAAACAACTTCGAGGTAAAGTGTGAAGTTAATGGGAAAAAAGTGTCATTTTTCTGAACAATCAATTAATCGTTTAATGAATTGTCCAATTAATCAATCATAAAAATAATCTTGTTAGTTGCAGCCCTACTTCACACAGCCGTTGGAAACAGAAATAAATTAAAACCCAAGAAAGGATGACATGTGTGTCCAGTGACTGACTGTGGTCTCGGAAGACGAGCAACATGGAGATGACGATCTTCATGACCTCGGCCACCACCACGGCCGAGGAAGCCAGGTAGCGCGGGCCCTCCGCCTGCAGGGTACGCGAGTAACGCATGATGAGCACCAGTGACGTGGTCTGGAAAACCAACACGCCCAGGGAGAAGTACTTCAACCAGGACGAGGCCATGCTAACCAGGAGCCTGAAAGGAAATAATGTATCAAGATTTGTCATTTCTGCCAACGTATGCCAATCTCAAACACTGGATGCATGACCCCCCCCCCTAAAAAAGGGTTTTTTTTCCTTAGCGTTTTAAAAAATATTGACATAAATATATACTAAGAGTGAAACGGTATTTGTATTCATCCCGTACCGCACACTAGGGGTGTAACGGTACACAAAAATCTCGGTTCGGTACGTACCTCGGTTTTGAGGACACGGTTCGGTTCATTTTCGGTACAGTAAGAAAACAAAATGCTAAATATAAAAGTGCTAGTTGTTTATTACACACTTTTGTGCTTTCAACAATAGGAACATTAGCCTATACAAAGGTAGTATTCTGCTCAAAAAGTAGCGGGTATTTAAAGATAATAATCCAACAACAATTTGCCTTTCAGACACCGCGTATTGGTCAGCTTTCTTTCTGAAAGAAAGAAGAAAAAAGAAGTCCTGTACTAAAGAAAAAAGCAATCCCAATGACAAAGATTTTAACATGTATTTTACAAATGAAATGCCTCAATGAATCTTTTTTTTTTTCTTTCTTATGAATGGTTTTCAAAAGCTTTATCGGTGGATTTTCTCAAGTTAAAGCGCCACACAGAAATTAATAAATTTAATTGTGTAAGCAGGATCTGTGTATTATTCTTATTATTCAATTACAGGTGTTTTAGCTCATTTCAATTTATTTTTATTTAAATGGGCTATTATTTATTTTTATTATGAGTTTATATTTTACAAATGTGATGTAGTATTCATTTATATTGTATATTTTTAATTGTATAACTTTAGTTCCTATGTGAATATTAGATTATATTATTATATCCTATTGTTCAATGTATACCGGCCGCGTCAGTGCTTCGGATTGACTGCGGACAATCTCCGGTGTGCCGGTGTTGTTGATGTGTGGGCGCTCCCGTCAGGGGTGACATTTCACGCGGAGCGGCTATTTTTCGGCACAACGCCGGATATTTACAGCGAAGTCCGCCAAAACATTGTTACCGACTTGGCTGCTACGAACAACCTCGCTTTGACAACGGACAGCTGAATGGAAATGATGAACACTGAGTGGCAAATTAAGAGCACTGTTCTTCAAACTCGTCCTGTTTATTATGAAAGTCGATTGTCATATGCTGGTGTTGTGCAGTAATGAGCAGACGTGACTTTAGCGGCGTTTGCTAACTTCTTTAATGTGCGCACACACTAGACATTATTAAAATAGCAAACTAGATGTGCTACGTCCATGCCATTGTCTACGTGAACCCAGAGTGATTATGGGACACGTAGTCCATATACTACATCGATGAATTATAAACTGTCATGACTGAATGGAAGTTAGGAAGGCTAAATCAATCCATACCAGTGACAATAGATAATGTTGTAAATATCATTAATTCAGTACGTGACACAGATGGATTCGGACCACAAATAGGATGTCTTGCTCATGTAGTAAACCTAGCTGCTAAGAGAGCTGTAGCAATCAACAGTGTGCCCCGCCTCACTTTACAAACAGTAAAGATTGTTCTCAGCACTTTTATACTAAATTTTTTTCAGATCAGTAAGAAGTAAGCACATAAATATTATGCACTAAAATGCATGCTTATATGATGGCAATTTAATTTTGGCAATTTAAAAAAAAAAATAAAATAAAATAAAATAAAAATTATTATTATTATTTTTTTTTTTTTCAGAGCATTAAATGTATTGAATCGGATCGAAAATTGTGTCCCCCATATCGAAAACCGTACCGAACTGTAGCTTAACTGTATCGTTGCATCCCGATGGAACACCATTGCAGATGCTATGAGGGGAAAAGTTTCATTTTTTTTTTTCTTGAAAAACACATTTTATTTATGCTGTGTTTCTGTGCGGTATTAATATTGTTGTCTTTTACTTAAAAAGAGCATATGACACGAGAAAAAAAGTCTTAAATGGCATTATTATGTGAATTAGAATCATATTTTGAGACGATTCGACTATATACAACAATTTAGCAAAGCGCAGATGACAAGAAATTAGCTTTTTAATCTGCCGGTTAGCCACGCCTACCATTATAGGGCTTTAGCGTCCCCAACAGGTGGATGACGTCAACGGTAGACTGGGCTCATCGGTTTTACTATTCAGCCCATTGAGGGGGAATTATTCAGAACGAGGAAAATGCGACGAAGAGAGCCGCAAAATGTCATTGTTTCAGTCTCTCTATTCCAATATTTTTACAGGATATTCTTTTTATCCAAGTATTTTTCCCCAATAGCTATATAAATGGCTTGAGAAGGACCAGTCAGCCCGTCGAGGGGGAACTATTCACAACGAGGAAAACGCGACGAAGAGAGCGGCAAAATGTCATTGTTTCTGTCTCTTTACTTCAATATTTTTACAGGATATTCTTTTTATCCAAGTATTTTCCCCAATTGCTAAATAAATGGCATGGTCATGACCAGTGTTGTTAATAACGGCGTTACAATATAACGGCGTTACTAACGGCGTTATTTTTTTTCAGTAGTGGGTAATCTAATTAATTACTTTTCTCATCTTGGCAACGCCGTTACCGTTACTGAGGACGGAAAGGCATGCGTTACTATGCGTTACTATGTTGGTCGAAAAGTCTGAGGGAGACGGACTCACCGAGACGACAGAGCAGAGCAGGAGTGGGGAGAGGCAAGAAAGTTGTGACGCCGAGCAGACGCAATGCTAGGTAGCTCCAATAATACATGTTGTAGCCGATAGCCTACAAACTACGCCCGCATGTTATGGTAGATATGGTAGACATGGTAGATACCACATGTACTGTATATAGATATAAATAGATGCAAAATGACAGACATGGCACTAAATGCGTTAGTAGACAGCCGCCATCTTGAAGCAGTAGACTTTTTAGGACGGCTCTGTTGTACAGAACCATCCTAGCGAACCTAAGTAACTTTTTATCTAAAATACTTCTAAATCGGCAAAATCTTGACTTGAATCCATCTTTAAATGATGAAACAATTTTAAAACTTTCATATGTCGAAAGTAGAGAGAATGGAACTAATGCAATAATGGGAGCAATTCTAGCAACTTTTAACAGTTGATCCAGGGTAAAGAGTAAATTAGGGTAAAGAATTGGGCTCGGGCCAATTGTACCAAAAACCTTCACAAAAAACTTCACATAGTGTGGCCAATGTTTTTTTTTTTTTTTTTTTTTGAGGAAAAAAAAAAAGTAATTATCACCAATTACTTTGCCAAGTAACTAATTACTCTTACATTCAGGTAATTGAGTTACTAACGCAATTACTTTTTGGGAGAAGTAATTTGTAACTATAATTAATTACTTTTTTTCAGTAAGATTAACAACACTGGTCATGACAAATAAGTCTTGTGCTGAATGGAATATGAAATAATAAAAAGGCATTTATTCAGGACGACATGGCAAAATTACTCCATAATGGTCAAAACTGTCGACTTCACCTTTGCTGTCGCACCTCCCGAACGATATTTTATGACACCTAAATCGGACATATATCATTTCCCTTCCCCAGCTTCGGAGAATGTAAACAAACCAGAAGGCGTGACAGCTAGCCGACATGCTAACCCGAACCGAGTGATGTTTCAAAGTCTTCGAAGCGGAAAATCACACATAACTATCCTGGATTATTTGACATGACGACCTGGTTGTCGATTGTGTTCGCGGATCGGCAAACCGCCCGGCGGAGAGCAATTTACAGTTCATTCCCCGGAGGAGGGTGGCTGGAGTTGTTGTGCAGCTAACGTGCTGCTGCTAATGAGCATTAGGAGAGCTTTTTACATGCCAATCAATGATCAAACGTAAGTAGTCCTTCATTTAAAGGTAGTTTGTAGTGTTTACTTTGTAATCGCTGTATTCGTATTTGACATAATACAAAACAAGATGTTTACTCACTTCCTCGTAAGTCCAATGGTCCCACAGTAAATATCCACGGTGAATGGGAACCTTTTGAAACTCCAAAAAGGCGCATACGCCTCTCCCTCATACGGAATGATTTTTCTGCAGCCGTTTGGCTGGCGTGATGCGAAAAGTAAACGTATTAATCCGCAAAATCAGCTGAATCCTTCGTCCTTACACACAACAGTACACTGTAGCGTGAAGAGGACGTCTTCTACCGTACACGTCACAGCGCCCTCGTCCTCAATGCAAGCCGGAAGTCACTCATTTTCATGGCGCGGGATTCAAAAAACTAAATAAAAATAGCGATCGCTTCCACACACATCCAAGCGGCCCATATCATTCAGGGGCATAAAGTACCGCGTGTATTATGAAATAAACATGCTTTTTCGTGTCACAGGCACTTTAAGAGACATGGTCTATTGTTTTTAGTTGTGATTTCTTAAAAAGTATTTTTGAATTTAAGAGTCAATATTTATCGCGTTTAAATGGGTGTACTTGATCTATTAATATATACTGTATTCTCACTGTGTTATTGTAAATTGGTTTGAAAAAAAGAATTGGGGGTGCGCAATAATATCGCATATCGCAATAATTTATGAGATAAATTATCGCAGACTAAAATCTGTTATCGCGACAGGCCTAGTAGGAGGGTTTTTTATTGAACACGGGGCCGTGTTGGTTATTATTATAGCAGAGAAGACAGTAGTAAATCAACAAAGACAAGTCAACTGTGCCCCGATCTACTACTCAAGAGATCTGATGGACTCAAAAAGTGGGTTACGATTGCATATTAGTTTGAAAATCGACCGGATCCACCGTATATTTACACGAGTGACTTCCGGTCTGCCCGATCCGAGCTACTGTTAATAGTATTGACGCAGGAGGGTCGCGTCTCGCGTCAAATAATAAACTCTGCCGTTCTTTTCGTGTGCGTCGCGTTGAGCCGCTTCGGGGGCGCGTCTTACACCGGGCCGCACTGCAACTGGTGTGCATTGGCTGATTGACTTTAACGCCCGCGTTTCACTGCGTTGTCGCGGCGGCCACGTTGTCGCGCCGTTGATGTTTCTGGGTTATACTGTCCTACCGTGTTGGTCCTCATTATAGTAGAAAAGACGGATTAAATATAATCTACACAAAGAAACTGTAACCCGATCGACTCACAGCCTCGAAAAGTAAGGGTTACATTACGTCAGAAACTCGTTCGGTACGCCTCCGTTCCGAACTGAGCACCACGTACCGAAACGGTTCAATACAAATAAATGTACTGTTACACCCTTAACACTAAAAGTCCCAGAGAATTCTGGTACTCCTCATAGTTCCAAGCAATGCCCGATACGTTTTACCTCCTGGGAAAATCCAGAGGTGGCCAAATGACCCAAATGCTTTTGAGGCAAGTCGTTGTCCGACAGACAAAAAAAACGTTCATATGGAAATGCATCTACTAGAAATACATTGTGTTGGTATGCGGCCCAAACGGAAGGGAACTCACCACAGTTGAACTACTCATCTGATAGTTTGCGTCAGTTCAAGTCACACTACATTTATTCATTTACATGTATTTATGGAGTTTTACCATTTTCACACAGTTTTTAACTCACTTCACCTACACTACACACAAAAACAGAAAAAAATGGCCCCAATATACACATTGTTTTGAAATATGGCGTTTTAGAACTGCAACTTGAGAGTAAAGCAGGAAGTGTGTCTATAGTTTGGAAGGACTGAATCAGGGGCATGGAGCATGAATTGTGGCCATTGTGTCTGAAGTTAGTCCAAGAAAAATGTGTGAAAACTTTGAGGAAAAACAGTAACAGGCTGAGTTTGTGTCGTGAGAAGGGGGATATATTAGGACAATATTATGAGTATTTGTCTTGGGAAAGGCCGAGTCTGCCTCTGCTGGGTTTTCTAGTGTTAAAGAGCATACGACAGGAGAAAAAAAAAAGTCTTAAATGGCCTTATTATGTGAATTAGAATCATATTTTGAGATGATTCGACCATATACAACAATTTAGCAAAGCGCAGATGACGAGAAATTAGTCTTTTAATCTGCCGGTTAGCCACTCCTACCATAATAGGGCTTTAGCATCCCCAACAGGTGGATGAGGTAGACTGGGCTCATCGGTTTTACTATTCAGCCCATTGAGGGGGAATTATTCAGAACGAGGAAAACGCGACGAAGAGAAGCACAAAATGTCATTGTTTCAGTCTCTCTACTCCAATATTTTTACAGGATATTCTTTTTATCCAAGTATTTTCCCCAACAGCTATATAAATGGCTTGAGAAGGACCAGTCAGCCCGTCGAGGGGGAACTATTCACAACGAGGAAAACGCGACGAAGAGAGCTGCAAAATGTCATTGTTTCTGTCTCTTTACTTCAATATTTTTACAGGATATTCTTTTTATCCAAGTATTTTGCCCGATTGTTAAATAAATGGCATGGTCATGACAAATAACAGCCTTGTGCTAAATGGATTATGAAATAATACAAATGCATTTATTCAGGACGACATGGCAAAATTACTCCATAATGGTCAAAACTGTCGACTTCACCTTTACTGTCGCACATCCCAATGATATTTTATGACACCTAAATCGGACATATGTAATTTCCCTTCCCCGGCTTCGGAGAATGTAAACAAACCAAAAGGTGTGACAGCTAGCCGACATGCTAACCCGAACCGAGTGATGTTTCAAAGTCTTCGAAGCGGAAAATCACACATAACTAGCCCGGATTATTTGACATGACGACTGGGTTGTTGACTGTCTTTGCGGATTGGCAAACCGCCCGGCAGAGAGCAATTTACAGTTCGTTCCCCGGAGGAGGGTGGCTACAGTTGTTGTGCAGCTCACGTGCTGCTAATGTGCATGAGGAGAGCTTTTTACATGTCTATCAATGATCAAACGTAAGTAGTCCTTTATTTAAAGAAAGTTTGTAGTGTTTACTTTGTAATAGCTGTATTAATATTTGACATAATACTAAACAAGATGTTTACTCACTTCCTCGTAAGTCCAATGGTCCCACTGTAGTCGGGCTTGTTTTGGCCAATATCCACGGTGAATGGGAACCTTTTGAAACTCCAAAAAGGCGCATACGCCTCTCCCTCATACAGAATTATTTTTCTGCAGCCGTTTGGCTGGCATGATGCGAAAAATAAACGTATTAATCCGCAAAATCAGCTGAATCCTTCGTCCTCATACACAACAGTACGCTGCATAGTGAAGAGGGTGCCTTCTACCGTACACGTCACAGCGCCCTCCTCCTCAATGCAAGACCGAAGCCGGAAGTCACTCATTTTCATGGCGCGGGATTCAAAAAAACTAAATAAATACAGCGATCGCTTCCACACACATCCAAGCGGTCCATATCATTCAGGAGCATAAAATACCGCGTGTATTATGAAATAAACATGCTTTTTCGTGTCACATGCACTTTAATGTTTACCATAAATGTCAAAATCACTGCTGTCAGTTCCATAGAAAACCATGACAATATAGTAAAAAATGAATAAATAATAATAGAATATTTCAATGTGAAAAAACAAGGTTTTTTTTTTAAGTTTGAAAGATTCAAGAAAAAAAACTTTCAATTCTTTTTGTTCAATCATTTCTATTGATCAGATTACAATACTTTTGGCATTGATTTGGCCCCATAAGCAAATAGTTAAAACTTTCACTCTCAAATGCTATGACTAAAAACAGTCGTTTTTGGTTTTTTAACCTATTGTTTAAAAAACCTTACCGAATCGTGACTTGAGTGTACCGTTACACCCCTAATATATACGATATATAATTGTTTAGCATAGGGTTACCATTGGTTTTTATGTTAATTAAAAACGGTCAGTGCAAAAAAAAAAAAATAGGCCGTTTGGACAGCCCTAAAATAGACAAAGTTGTACATACCTTAAGTGCGATTTTTGTACCGTTTTGAAGACATAAAAGGGGAAAAGTGTTTAGTTGCTGACTTCTCGTCCGCCCTGACAAAGTGTCAAATCAAAGCAGCACCAAAATGCGTCTTTCTTTCTTTGGCCCCTTCACATCCTGTCGTCCGTCCACCGTACCCGGACAGCCGCTAACATCCGCATTATACACATGATGACGCTCCGAGCACCATTAAATAGCATTTTAATTTAAATAAACATGGCCAAGACAGAAAAATACTCTGGTCGACTTGCTATCCCGTTAAATTAAATTTAAAAAAAGGAAAAATAGACTACTTCCGTGTGGATTTCTTCCTCGTTATGTCTGCGGTGGAAACGATGTTGTCGTTAGCGATAGGCTGACATCTAAAGGCTGGTTAGCGAACTGCATGACACAAATTGAGTTGCAACTTTTATATTTGCTTTGTAATCAAGATTTTAAAAAAAATATATATAATTATTGATACAATGCTAATTAAAACTAAATAAATGAAATTTATTTATGAAAAATAAAATAAAAACAAATACACACTGGTGACTCAGAAGTTTTTTTTTTTAGTTTTTAAAAAAATAGTATTTAAGTAATTGCGTGCTATCGTTGTAGAATGCTCATATTTCAGTGCCATTGACGGCGATGGACGTCCAGTCCATTTTGAATCGCCTCCCAGTCGAAATGGATTGGACATCTAACGCCGTCAAAGGCAGCCAGCCAATGAGATCAATGAGTAAGGGTTCAAAAATAAATAAATAAATTAATTAATTAATTTATTAAAAAAAAAAATAATGCAATTAAGGGATACATTTTTGAGAAATAAATAAATATGTAAAAAATAAATTCATTAAAACAATTTTAAAACACATAGAGATAAGAAAACATGTATTTATTCTCTACAGGTTAAAAACAATTTTAATTCATGCAAGAAATTGATACATTTTAAAGAAATATATTTTGACAAAATACAATAAAAATAGATTCAAAATTCTAAAATACATAATGAACGAGTTTTTATTTAGTTTGAATTGAAATGGCATATTTTAAATATGAAAGTCATATATTTGCACAAGTATGACATCTAATCTTTTGTAAATTTAAAATCCGCAAGGCACTTATTTTAATACCATAAACTTTTAAACGCACGCAATATAATAATAATAATAATAATAAAAAAAAAAAAAGGATTTCATTATCATTTTACACAAAACTCCAAAAATGGGCCAGACAAAAGTATTGGCACCCTTTGAAAAATCATGTGATGCTTCTCTAATTTGTGTAATTAACAGTCTGTGCCACATAACAGGTGGTGGCAATAACTAAATCACACTTGCAGCCAGTTAAAATGGATTAAAGTTGACTCAACCTCTGTCTTGTGTTCCTTGTGTGTACCACATTGAGCATGGAGAGAAGAAAAAAGACCAAAGAACTGTCTAAGGACTTGAGAAGCAAGAGGCTATAAGTCCATCTCCAAAGACCTGAATGTTCCTGTGTCTACCGTGCGCAGTGTCATCAATAAGTGTAAAGCCCATGGCACTGTGGCTATCCTCCCGAGATGTGGACGGAAAAGAAAAATTGACAGGAGATTTCAACAAAAGACTGTGCGGATGGTGCATAAAGAACCTCGACTAACATCCAAACAAGTTCAAGCTGTCCTGCAGTCCGAGGGTAGTGTCAACCCGTACTATCCGTCGACGTCTGAATGAAAAGGGACTCTGTGGTAGGATACCTAGGAAGACCCCACTTCTGACCCAGAGACATAAAAAAGCCAGGCTGGAGTTTGCCAAAACTTACCTGAGAAAGCCAAAAACCTTTTGGAAGAATGTTCTCAGGTCAGATGAAACAAAACTAGAGCTTTTTGGGAAAAGGCACCATTATACTTTTACAGGGGGAAAAAAACGAGGCCTTCAAAGAAAAGAACACGGTCCCCGCAGTCAATCATGGCGGAGGCTCCCTGACTTTTTGGGGTTGCTTTGCTACCTCTGGCACAGGACCGCTTGACCGTGTGCAAGGCATTATGAAGTCTTAAGACTACCAACAAATTTTGCAGCATAATATAGGGCCCAGTGTGAGAAAGCTGGGTCTCCCTCAGGGGTCATGGATTTTCCATCAGGACAATAACCCAAAACACACTGCAAAAAGCACTTTCTCCATGCTCAGTGTGGTACACACAAGGACACAGGTTGAGTCAACTTTAATCCATTTTAACTGGCAGCAAGTGTGATTTAGTTATTGCCACCACCTGTAATGTGCTACAGGTAATTAACAGGAGTTTTGTGTAAAATGATCATGATTTAATTTTTTTTTTTTCATTCTCTGTTGTGCTTTTTCATTGCAAGCAAAATGAATGAAGATATTACTATCAAATAATTTGTAATTGCAATCATTTTCTGCGAGAAATTGAGCATTATTTGACAGAATTGCAGGGGTGCCAATACCGTACTGGCCCAAATATAAGACGGTGTTTTTTCGCATTGAAATAACACTGAAAAAGAGGGGGTCGTTTTATATTCGCGGTCTAGACATTATACCCATTCACGACGCTAGATGGCGCCAGATATCATTGAAGCGATGTTCTGTCATTAAAGATCTCAGCTACTCTTTTTAGTTTAACCAGTTTGCATTATTTTATTGCAATGTTTTTCCTTATTCAGATTTGTTTCAAGACAAGTTACAGTTAGACTTCACTTTGATGGTTAATGCAATTATTGCAATTTTGTTGTTTTATCACAATAGATTGGTTTTACATTTCAAAAACCAGAAGCCATTCATTTATGAATGTGATTGCACTTTAGTTTACATATTTAAATGTTCAGATATTAAGATTTGATCAGGCAAAATAACATGCTTTTTCCCTCAAATATATAGTTTTACTCATTTGTTTCGGATGAACTGTAATTATTTTCTGAATTTGGTGTTCAAAAAGTCTTTTTTTCATACTTGAGTCTTGAAAAAGAGGGGGTCGTCTTATAATCAGGGCCGTCTTATATTCGGGCCAATACGGTATTTTTGGCCAGCAGTGTAGGTCTTTATTATAAATTCATATGTATATAGTACAGTCAATTATTTGCAATGACATTTTTCGGCCACTAGGGGTGCACTGGCCCGCCAGCCTCCTCTCAATCTCGCCGTATGATCAACATCCGCGGGAGGCATTTTTCAAGGTACCATTCCATTGTTCCGAGTTGAACACGAGACTTTCGTCATAATCCTAGCGAAAACTGCTTTGCAAAAAAACGACAAGCAAAAAATTGAGCCTCCTTTTTTAATTGTAGCCACTGGTTTGGAGACTTGACTTCTGGCCCTCTAGTTTCTTTCCCGACCTTTTCCACCGTCCCCTGAAAGACCAGCCTCCGCCTCTTCAATGAACAATAACAGCACCCGCTCCCTCATTTCTGATGATCCGGTCTTTTATTCATAAATGAAACATGATGTTTGTCAACAACAGTTCGAGTTGGAGCTTAGCAAACATGGCCAGGACTACTTCATACGTACGCTACAAGAAAAGTAACATTTTCTATGTACACACACCTAACAAACACAGCGACAACAAAACTTGAGATTACTGTCCTCACGATTTAAGACAATTTAGCACGCCGGTAAGCGCGCTCGACTGTCTTACTCATATCTCAAGATGTATACAAAACATTTTCAAATAGTTTTCCATTAGCAAAAACATTTGCGAAGTCACCAAATACTTTGATTGAGCTCCAAACTTGGCTTATACGACAACTACATACATAGCAGACAATGATTGGAAGTTAGCACAAACAAGTTACACCATTTTGGAGGAGGAAACATTAAAAAATAAGTTTTTAACATTCACAATTACTCGAGAAGTGCGCACAGTATTCATATATATATATAAAAAAAGCCATTAAAAAATCTTTGCCAAGTAAAATCTCAGACTTTACAAGCAGAATATGCTGTGCGTCCATGTTTGTTTCAAGCAGAGATGAAAAAAAAAAAAGTAGGTAACATCCATTGAGCTTTTCGACTACGATTGTTGGCAACATGCAAGTAAAAGCATTAGATCATCTCACGAGTAACAAACAATCCGCTGGGATACACTTGGCCTAGTATTAAAAGTGGTTTCAATATAAACAGACATTTTGGCATAAATTTGATAGCACATAGCAGACAGAT
Source organism: Corythoichthys intestinalis (assembly GCF_030265065.1). NCBI lineage: Eukaryota > Metazoa > Chordata > Actinopteri > Syngnathiformes > Syngnathidae > Corythoichthys > Corythoichthys intestinalis. The sequence continues at coordinate 49,266,079 of NC_080401.1, read as the reverse complement.
TTCCACATCCACGTTCGTTCCGTGATCAGAAAATTTTAAAAGTTCACGTTTGGTTGCTGAATAAAATCTGATTTAAGCAAAAAAAAAAACCAAAACATATGGACATTTGGTACATAAGGAAAGAAACACTTAGTCACTGTCATTGACGATGATAGACGTCAAATTCATTTGAATTTGCATTTCACTGTCATAAACGGCGATATACGTCCCATTCACTTGGTCTGGGAAGGATGGCAGCGATCATCGTTAACAATTCTACTTAAGGCATTGGAGGAATACATAAGTACATTAAAATATTGTTAAAAAAAATAAATCAACAGAATATAGAACATTCAATTGAAAAATACAGCCAAAAATATAAAAATCCTAAAAAAGATTTTAAAAATAAAAAATAAGCTTATTAAAATATAATAACTAAAAAAGTGGGGTATATTAATAAATTCCTTCGTTTTATTTTTATATTTCCCCCAAAATGTTTTTTTTTTAATGTTTAATTTTTAAAATAATTTTAAAAAATTATTATCATCATTTAAGATTTTTAAGAGTATTCACGGAATTCTATCTGAGGTATATTTCGCTAATGTTAATTCAGGTAAAAGAAAGAAAAAAAATCATGTAGTTATTCACTGAATTGTTTTTGAGGTATAATTTTCAAATGTAAATTCAGGTAAAAAATATAGAAATTTAAATTGAAAATACAGCCAAAAATGTAGACATCCCCCCCCCCCTTTTTTTTTTAAATAATAGGAAATAAACGTAAATATAGAAAAAATGTTCAAAATATATTTGCTTACTAAAAATAACGACTAAAACAGTGGAATATATTAATAAATTCCTTCTTTTTATTTTTATATTCTCCCGAAATATTTTTTCAATGTTTAATTTTAATATTTAAAATATTTTTCTCCCCAATTTTTTAAATGTAATTTTTTAAATTATTATTTTCATTCCGGATTTTACCATTTTTAGTTGTATTTTTCAATTGAATTGAATTTTCTTTATCATTATGATTTTCATGTACTTATGTATTCACTGAATTCTTTATGAGGTATAATTTTCAAATGTAAATTCAGAAATAAAATCGAAATTTAAATTGAAAATACAGCCAAAAATCCCCCAAAAAGATTTTTAAAATAATAGGAAATAAACGTAAATATAGAAAAAGCTTCAAATAAATTTGCTTACTAAAAATAAGGACTAAAATATTCCTTTTTATTTTTACATTCTCCCGAAAATGTTTTTTCAATGTTTAATTTTAATTTTTAAAATAATAATTTTTTTCAAAATTTTTTTGTTTAATTTTTTAAATTTAATTATTATTTTCATTCAGGATTTTACCATTTTAGTTATATTTTTGAATTGAATTGAATTTTCTTTATCATTATTATTTTCATGTACTTATGTATTTACTGAATTCTTTTTGAGGTATATTTTTCAAATGTAAATTCAGGTAATTTATATATTAATAAATTCCTTCTTTTTATTTTTATATTCTCCTGAAAAGGTTTTTTTCAATGTTTAATTTTTCAAATAATAATTTAAAAAATGGTTTTTAATTTTTTTAAATTATTATTTTAATTCTAGATTTTACTGTTTTTGTTGTATTTTTCAATTGAATTGAATTTTTCTTTATCATTATGATTTTCATGCACTTATGCACTGAAATCTTTTTGAGGTATATTTTTCAAATGTAAATTCAGGTAATTTATATATTAATAAATTCCTTCTTTTTATTTTTATATTCTCCCGAAAATGCTTTTTCAATGTTTGATTTTAATTTTTAAAATAATAATTTCTTCAAATTTTTTTTAAATATAATTTTTTTGAATTATTATTTTTATTCCGGATTTGTCCATTTTTCGCTGTATTTTTCAATTGAATTGAATTTTCTTTATCATTATGATTTTCATGTACTTATGCACTGAATTCTTTTTGAGGTATATTTTTTAAATGTAAATTCAGGTCATTTTAAAAATTATTATTATGATTTTCATGTACTTACGTATTCACTGAAGTCATTTGAGGTATACTTTTCATATGTAAATTCAGGTAGAAAAAAAAGTTTATGGGATAAAGCGGTTAGAACAGTAGGAAGGTTCTTGATTTGTTTCCTTTGTTTCAGTATTGTAAGTTGTAATATGCCAAAGTTACTGTGTAATCAATTAAAAAAAGATTTTTTTTTTTTTTTTTTTTTTTTAAAGCAAATTTGGTTCCTTTATCACCGGACAGTCAATGGCAGTGTCAAGATAACTTTAAGTCAAGGCACACCACTGGATTTGATTTCTAGCTCAGGGAGATTTTAGAAACTATACACAAGTTTTCTTAAGTGCAAAAGAGAGAAGGCTATAACATACGACGGGGCTAAAGAACGTAACTACGCTTCAACGTGGAGGCGCGCAGAACCCCCGAAAGTCACTCTTTGGCCCGCCTACGCGAACACCTGCCTGCTCCCCAGGGCCGGCTGAGGGGTCCCCTGTTGCGCGGGCTGTGAGGGCGGCGGCAGCTGCGCCTGCTCGGGAATGTGTGTGTGGCGTGCGGAGGGCAGTGCGTGGTGGCCGTTCCCCAGGGGGGTGGGGCTGGTGGTGACGTCGGACCAGTCCGAGTTGGAGTGCGGCGAGGACGACGACCAGGGGTCCGGGGATTCGGGCGAAGGTGTGAGATAGGGGTGCTCGCTGGGAGGGTGCGCCGGGTGGCCGGGGGTGGTGCCTTCGGAGCCGGCGGGGGTATAGCCGTGTTGGGAGGGCGGGGTGGGGTACTTATCCACCGGGCTCTGCATGGGAGTGTATGAAGGTAGCGGTCCTCCGTGGTTGATGGCGTGCATGGGGTGCGAGAGCCCTATGCTCATCTGATCAGGCATCTGGTACATCAAAGCTTGGCTGCAGTGGAGGCGACCGGGCCCCGCCTGGGGGTTCTGAGGCTGGGCTTGAGTCACCTGCACGTGGCTCTGCTGGGGCTGCTTCATCAAGGCTTGGCCTCTGCCGGGCGCCATCATCTGGAAGGTGACGATAGGGGGAAGCTGCTCCCTACTCATGGTGACGTTCATGGGGGTCAGCATAGGACCCTGGCCGTGGTGCTGCGCCATCCCGCGGTGGCTTCCCCCCATGGGGTGCGGCACTAGGCCAAACATGTGGCCGCCGTAGCCGCGTTTGTTCATGCCCACCCAAGCTTGCTGTTGCTGCTGCTGGCCGAGCATGTGGCTGACGGGGGGCAGCATCGGTCTGGTGGCGGGGCTGGTCATGAGGGGCGGCGAGTTGGCGTTAGCGGAGGCGGCGCCGGATACGTCGCCTCCATACGAGTGCGGCGATTCCAAGGAGTCGACTGGCGACATGGTGACGGAGCTCTCGGGGAGACCTCCGGCCGCTTTCACGCCATTGACACTGCCCGACGCGCTCGCTGCGCCACCGCCCGCGGCCGGACCCTCACCCCCGGCGGGCTTCTTTCTTCGCTTAGCCTTCATGTCTTTGGGGTCCTTAGCACCCCCGCCGGCGCCTCCCATTTTGCCGCCGCCCCGCCGGCTTTTCTTCCCCTGCGGTCCCGGACGCATGCCGATAAACGCGGCTCCGTTGGCGCCGCACATCACCGAGGAGTTTCCTCCGATGTGATTGGGGCCGCTGTGGGGGCTGTGAACCAGGTTGTACTGGTCGAGCAGGCGCACGATGTCGTGGTGCATCCGTTCTTGAGCCGTGTCCCTGGGAAGACGATCCAGGTGATCGGTGATGTCGCGATTGGAGTAGTGGTCCAGGAGCACTTGAGCGGCTTCAAAGCTGCCTTCTCGGGCTGCCAGGAATAACGGCGTCTCCTCCTGAATGACAAAAGTCAAATGATTTACAACTAGGGTTGTTCCGATCATGTTTTTTTGCTCCCGATCCAATCGTTTTAGTTTGAGTATCCGCCGATCCCGATATTTCCCGATCCGATTGCTTTTTTTCTTCTCCTGATTAATTTTCAATCATTCCCGATAATTTTTCCCTATCATATACATTTTGGCAATGCATTAAGAAAAAAATGAATAAAACTCGGACGAATATATACATTCAACATACAGTACATAAGTACTGTATTTCTTTATTATGACAATAAATCCTCAAGATGGCATTTACATGATTAACATTCTTTCTGTGAGAGGGATCCACGGATAGAAAGACTTGTAATTCTTAAAGGACAAATGTGACTTTGTATATTGTGACTAAACATTGCCATCTAGTGTATTAGTTGAGCTTTCAGTAAATTATACTGTAGCAATTTAACTGTTCTGCCGAAATGCATGATGGGAAGTGCAACCATGACTGTGCGTAGTGACACCAATTGATATATCTTCTCTGCGTTGAGAAATAACATATGGTGTTAAGAAAAAGATCAACTACTGCCTTTCTTCCCCACATTGCTTCCCACGATATTTTTAGTTGTTGAGAGGGGGATTTTAAGGCTTTAGCTAATTAAATAAAGGCTCCAAAGACTGCCTAAATTCACTCTACTCATTGTACACTGCCTTTTAGCTCCATATAAAGGTAAAACGGCGCCTTTATAGATTGAACGCGACAATGCGTGAGTGGGTCGTGCAGCGCATGCGTTAATTGCGTTAAATATTTTAACGTGATTAATTAAAAAAAAAAAAATACCGCCGTTAACGCGATAAATTTGATAGCCCTACTTTAAGCCAAAACTAAAAACTCTGGATGAGTGTAAGACATTTTGTCTGTAACGTTAAATACAATTAGAGAACGATTTAATAAAAAAAATAAACACATTTTTTAATTAAAAAAGGGCATGTCCGATATTTTTTTGCCGATTCCAATACTTTGAAAATGACGTCATCGGACCCGATCGATCGGGATGATCTTTATTTACGACAAATTACTGTAAGCTTCACATTTTCGTGCAGGAACTTTGATTTTTTTTTTTTTTTCTTGAATGGTTTTATCACATTCATATAGGACAGGTTTCAAATCTACGGCCTAGTGGCCAATTGCAGCCCAAGTGGCAATATTTTCTGGCCGTGGTTGACATCCAACTGTATTAGTGTTGCCTGCACGTTTTCTTCATTTGTATACAGATATATGTACCACAATTTTCGGACTATAAGGCGCACCTGACTATAAGCCGCCACACACCAAATTTGACACGAAAATGGCATTTGTTCATACAGTACATAAGCCGCACTGGACTATAGGCCGCAGCTGTCCTTACTGTATTGAAGGATATTTACAACAAAAGATATTAACCGGTAAAACTCCTAAGACCTTTGAACCAATAGGCTGCAAAGCTTCATTTGGCCGTCACTGCCCCCTTGGGGTAGACAGTCAACCTCTGCTGCCATCTGTCGTCAAAACAGTTGTCATCCAACATGCCTCCTAGCATGCATTGCAGCACTACAGATGTAAATTGTCTATTGTAGCTTATCAGTGTTGTCAATATTGACTTTCCTCTATTACTAACTACTATAAGACATACTTTACGACTTGACTGACAGTGAATGAGTTAGCCTAATGATTACTTTTGAATAGATGTCCACTGTAGAATATGAAGACAACCTATTTTGGAACATATTTGAACCCACCTTATTGTCCTGCATGTCACGGTTGGCTCCATTCTTCAAAAGCACAAGAGTGGCCTCCACATTGTTAACTGCCGCAGCCCAGTGAAGAGCAGACTTGCCTGAAAACAGAATATTGAGAAATTACACATATGAGACGGGTATGGTTTTGGTGCCACCTCAGTGCGAAGAAACTTTCTCGAAATGAGGTGGGAAGTTTTTCTTAGTAGTGTTGCACTGATAACATTTTTGCCTCCTGATACCGATTCAAATACCTGGCTGTGCGGTATTAGCCGATATTGGTAGTGTACCAATACCATGTTTTTTGTAAAAAAAATATACATTTTCTTTGTGTTTTTTTACTAAATTAGTCTAAATTAAATCAGTGTAAATTAAAGGCATTGTTATCATGACTTGTTCTGACACTGCTTAATTATTGCCTGCCGTTGACAGCGCTAGACGTCCAATCCAATGGAAGTGGGAGGGATGGCCACGAATTCACAAATGTTCATTTGCTGCCTATTGCGCTGTCTACTAGTGATGAATTCATTTCAATTCATGGCAGAAGCATGAAAAGACCTTCCACCACCCCTACCAAAATGTCTTAAGGCAGCCATGTTGGTAGGGCGATGTTCCCATCAACTGATTTTTTACAAAAGATTTTATCAATGTCAAAGCAACTGCTATTTACTGATTGTCATTATTGCATTTCTTTGGTATTATTTTTATATAACTATAAATGCATTTATAAATTAATACTATCGTAATTTCCGGGCTATAAGGCGCACCTGACTAGCCACCACCCACCAAATTTGACACGAAAACAGCATTTGTTAATAAATAAGCCGCACCGGACTATAAAACGCAGTTTTCCCTCAATGTATTATGGGTTATTTACACCAAAAGTTATTAACCGGTAACACTTTATTTGACAGAGGCTTCATAAGACTGTCATAATTATGACATGACCCTCTCTATTAGTGTCATCTGGCAAATTATCTCACTTTTTAATGGATGTAAAAGAGCCGAGCTGCACATAAATGGAATTAGTGACAAAATTTGTCGGATGACACTTTATGACATCATATACCTACTTCCCCTTGGCAATATTTTTCGTAAATTCAACATCCACTTTCACTGCTATGCCGACAACACCCAACTCTACCTCACTTCTGAACCCTCCTCCTCTCTCCTGCCCTCATCTCTGACTGACTGTATCACTGAAATAAAAATCTGGTTTACTCACAATTTCCTAAAACTTAACAGTAATAAAACTGAGGGGCTCCTCGTTGGCTCTAAATTCACCATCTCGAAAAACCATAACATATCCATTACCATTGACAACTCCACTGTTTCACCCTCCCCCCCAAGTCAAGAGCCTAGGAGTAATCCTCAACAACACTTTCCTTTCAATCGCACATCAATAACATTACCCGGATTGCCCACTTTCACCTAGGCACCATTAATCGCTCCGTCTTTCCCTCACCCCACATTCTGCTGCAATCCTGGTTCACAGCCTTGTCCCTTCCCGCCTGGAAAACTGAAACTCCTTCCTCTTCGGCCTCCCTCGTAAAACTCTCCATAAACTCCAACTGGTCCAAAATTCAGCTGCCCGCATCATAACCCGTACCCCGTCCATCCACCACATCACTCCAGTCCTCCAACAGATTCACAGGCTCCCGGTCCACTTTCGAATACAGTTCAAAGTTCTCCTCAACACATTCAAGGCCATCAATAACCTCTCCCCTCCATACCTGTCCGATCTCATTCATGTTACTACTCCCTCCTGTGCCCTTAGATTTCTCCTCCTCCATACAACTGTCTGTCCCCCCCCCCCGCTTTGCCTGGCACGGCCAGACTGTTCTCCCTGTATTTTTCAAACACTGATAGAAAAGTCTGGGAACCAGCCCATTAACGGCCTCTTGAGCAGGTACAAAATCAATCGACAAATCAGATTCGTTTATTTGCGTGACGTGTTCTCTCACTCTTGCGTGTCAGAAGTCGTCTCCACAACACAGATGGTGAAAAGGAGAGCCGAGAATATGTTCCAATCCACGGTAAAATCAGTTTTAAATGACCAAAAACCCATCGACACGAGTCATTGACAACTGTCTGTCTCGCGCTAGCCATGTTGAATAAACTCCGCTCTCCTCGTATGTTTACTTCCGCGCGCAAGTCCCTCGTCTTGCCCTCGTCGTTTTACTAACGTCACGTCTGCCCGTCGCTGATTGGTCCGCTCCGCTGTCTGTTTGCTGTGGCTTGCTCCGCCCTGGAAATTGTATCCGCTGAATGGTGGCCAGACTCAATAGCTGGAACAGCGGTGAGTCTGGTGTAGCAGGCAACCCCCCGCTCGCCTTAGCACCATGGGGAGCCGAGCGTTCAGGCGCTCGGCTCCCCGACTTTGGAATTCACTCCCACCCGACCTCAGGAACACAGATTCCCTCCCCCTTTTTCAAACAAAACTCAAAACTCACCTGTTTAGACTAGCCTATACACAATAATCAGTTAGTTCTGGTCTTTTTAACTGCCCCTATATCTATTTTAGTATTTTAAATTTCCTTATACTGTATGTTATATACTTTCATTTTCTGATTTTTAATATTTTTAAATAATTGTACGGCGACCCTGAGTGCCAGAAAGGCGCCTTTAAATAAAATGTATTATTATTATTATTATTACTATCTGTCATAAGCATTCACTAATGGCCATGACAGTGTCATGTCATAATTATGACGGTCTTATGACTCCGCTGTCAAAGAAAGTGTTACGTATTAAGCTAAATAAATTAACAAATAAGACAAACTGGACTATAAACTGCAGGATTCAAAATGAGGAAAAACAGTGGCTTATTGTCCGAAATTACAGTATCTTAATAACTGCATAAATAATTAAAGCAAAAATGAAATAATCTGTTTTTTTCTTTTGTAGCACTTAACTCATTGCATGCCATTGACAGCGATAGACATCCGATTTATTCAAGCTGGGAGGACTGGCCGTGAATTCTCCTATTTCAGTGCCAACAAACTAAGGCTGCAGCTATCGATTATTTTAGTAGTCGATTAATCGATGAACTAGTTAGTTCGAATAATCGAGTAATCGGATAAGAAACATGAAAAATTAAAATACCTGAGCCACAAACGGCATAAAAAATTTAAATAAATAAAGATCTATGTACAACAAAAGAAAAATTGGCTAAGTTACATAGCAAAATTCCGCTAGCTTAAATGCTATAAAATGCTAACGTTTTTTTTTTTTTTTTTTTAAACAATGCTCCTAACAAATGGTTCAGACACATATTCCAACAAAAAAACGGCTAAATATACCTATAAACTAAATTAAGAATGCATTAAGAAACAAGAGCTCAAACAAAAACTTAGCTTACGCTGGTCTGAACAAGGAGCAGTTGGATTGAACCATGTGAAATGAGGCAGACCAGAGTGTAGCGTATCCACCCTAATCAATAAAACGAAATGTAAACATTTTCAAAATAAACCATGACAACGCCACATCAATTAAACGAATACTCGAAGCAACACAATTTAATTTGAATATTTTTTTCTAATCGAATACTCGAGTTAATCGATTAATCGTTACAGCACTACAACAAACATTCATTTGCACCTCAAAGTCTAAATGGAATAGACGTCTAGCACCATCAATGGCAGACAGTGAGTTAAATGAGTGCCCTGTAAGGGTAAAAATGAAAAAAAGTGCAATTGAAAGAGAACCTTCTATTTCTACTTTTAAAAAAAATTTTTTTTTTTTACTGACCATGGTCATCAACCGCATTAATATCAGCATGGCAGTGGATGAGTTCTTCCACCATGCCCTCCACAGCCAGCCTGGCTGCCAATACCAGTGGAGTGGTGCCGTCATTCATTTTGGCGTTCAGATCAGTTGCGCGATTGCGAATGAGAATCTACGATGGAAGCAAAGAAATAAATTAAATTATTTAAGAATTACTGCGTTAAAAAATGTACTATTGACGACATTAATACCTGAAAGACTCCCTGTGCATCCGCTGCCACAGCAGCATGCAGTGGGGTTCTGCCCATGTTGTCATGGGCATTAGGATCGGCGCCGGCGTCCAAGAGCCTTTTAGCGGCGTCCGCTCTAGCGTAGCGGGCGGCCAGATGGAGCGCAGTCTCTCCGGTGCGGTCCGTCTGGGCCATTAGCGAAGCGCCCTGTGCGATCAGGTCGGATATAACGCTCGGTCCAGGTTCGTCGCCTCCGCTCTCCTCCTCTTCGTCTCCGGGTAGCAAGCAGTCGGGGCCTCCGCCATTGCGGAGTGAAGCCAACATCAGCGGGGTGAAGCCATCTAGGAGAGGGGCAATATTATCAACGACTTCCTTCGTCAGATTGAGTTGCGTGTAGGGCTGCAGCTATCAATTATTTTAGCAGTCGATTAGAGGATGAACTAGTTAGTTCAAATAATCGAGTAATCAGTAAACGTAAACATAAAAAAAATTAAAATACCTGAACCGAGCCTCAAACGGTATTAAAAAAAAAATGAATAAATGAGGATCTGAGCAACAAAAGAACAATTGGTTAATTTAAATAGCTAGCTAGCTCTAGCTGAAATGCTATAAAATCTACCTTTTTTTGAAAACTGGTCAAACAAATGGTTCAAACACACATTCCCCCCCAAAAAACGGCTAAATACACCTACAAAACAAAATTACGAATGCATTACAAAAAACATTAGCTAAAACAAAAACTTAGCTTATGTTGGTCTAAACAGGGAGCAGCTGGATGCAGTCACGTGAAATGAGTTACGTCACATTCACTGTTGCCACTAGAGGGCAGTGTATCCACCCAAACCAAGAAAACTAAATGCAAAGACTTTCAAAACAAACCATTACAACGTCACTTTAATTAAACGAATATTCGAAGCAGCAAAATTTAATTTGAATCTTTTCTCTAATCAAATTACTCAAGTTAATCAATTAATCGTTTCAGCACTAGTCGCGTGCACTGTATTTTACTACTGCTGACTAGGTTTCTCGTCTGCACTGGACTCAAAATTCCCACTCTAGTCCAAGTGTTCTCACCAGGTCCCTTGACGTTGACATCCAGACAGTCCATATCCATGTCAGCTTGCGGAGGAGTTAAAATGACATCAGCGGCCTTGCGGTGCTGGACAGTCCACTCCCTTCGGTCAATCCCTCCATCCGAAGACATTGTTAGCAAGGGTTTGTCTTCATTCTATTAAAAATGAGACGAACATTGAGAGTACGTCGCAACAACATGTATGGAATTCTATTTCTATACTTACCCTTGGAATCTTAGCTGGAACTTCATCGTCCAGCCACCTCTGGCCTTGACGCCCATCCACCAAGGTTCCATCTTGCGTCTTGAAGTTTCTGTTGCGAGAGGGAGAGAGTGTTTACTAGTGCTGCAACAATTAATCGATTAACTCGAGTAAAAACTTTGAATCAAATTTTGCCGCTTCAAAGATTTGTTTAATTAGTGACGTTGTAATGGTTTGTTTTGAAAGTGTTGCATATAGTTTTATTCATTTGGGTGGATACACTGCCCTCTAGTGGCAACAGTGAATATGCAATAACTCATCTAACATGGCTGAATCCAGCAGCTTCCTGTTAAGACCAACATGTTTTGGTGTTTTGGTTTGAGTTAATGTTTGTTTAAACATTTGTTATTTCGTTTAGAAGTATATTTAGCATTTTTTTGTGGGAATATGTGTTTAAATAATCTGTCAAGGGCATTGTAAAAAAAAAAAAAAAAAAAAGTTAGCATTTTGCAAGCATTTATGCTAGCAGACTTTTGCTAAGGAGTTTCCAAATTGTTCTTTTGTTGGACTTAGATCCTCATGTATTTTTTTATATCGTTTGTGGCTCCAACTCACATATTTTAATTAGGGCTGTCAAACGATTAAAATTTTTAATCGAGTTAATCACAGCCTAAAAATTAATTAATCGTAATTGATCGCAATTCAAACAATTTATAATATATGCCATATTTTTCTGTAAATTATTGTTGGAATGGAAAGATAAGACACAAGACAGATATATACATTCAACATACTGTACAAAAGTAATGTATTTGTTTATTATAACAATAAATCAACAAGATGGCATTAACATTATTAACATTCTCTTAAAGCGATCCATGGATAGAAAGACTTGTAGTTCTTAAAAGATAAATATTAGTACAAGTTATCGAAATTTTACATTAAAACCCCTCTTAATGTTTACGTTTTAATAAAGTTTGTAAAATTTTCAATCAAAAAAATAAACTAGTAGCTCGCCATTGTTGATGTCAATAATAATTATGGTGCTGAAACCCATAAAATCAGTCGCACCCATGCGCCAGCAGAGGGCGGCAAAACACCAAAAAACACAAGTAACATGTGGAAATGACACTTTGCTGTCATTTTAATCTGTTTGAGCGGGGCATGTGCGTTAAATGCGTCAAATATTTTAACGTGATTAATTTTTAAAAATAACGCCCGTTAACGCGATAATTTCAACAGCCCTAATTTTAATATATATAAAGAATAAAGAAACTACAAACATAAACCCATTCATACACCAGCTTAGACTCTCCTTTCAATAAAAACTCAAACTGTAAATTGTCATACAAGACTGTGTACGAAATTGGATTTGAATTGTATTTATGAACAACAGTTTGATAAAGAAAACTGATTCATTGAAGTCTGCCTCCTACTTATTTGATTTGGTTGTTCAGTTTGTTTAAAGAAATAAATGAGTCATTGACACAATTCACATAAGTGTTTTTCCCCACAAGAAAAAAAAAAGCCAATCAGCAGCACTTTTTTAAAATTGAATGAACAGGACTTTTGTCTGATTCGTGTACCGAAAATTATTTTTATGTTTTATACTCAGAACCTTTATTAAACACTTAAAACACTTAAAAACAAGTTTTATATACTTACAACAGTACAGTTGTAGAGACTACAATTAAGTCAGGAAGCTGTCATAAAATATTATTTTTGAAGGAAATTAAGAAAATAAATTGTATGCTTTTTCAGGACTTTTGTCTGATTTGTGTACTGAAATTTTGCTTCATGTTTTATACTCAGAACCTTTTTAAAAAATTAAAACACTTAAAAACAAGTTTTATATACTTACAACAGTATAGTTGTAGACTACAATTAAGTCAGGCAGCTGTAATAAAATATTATTTTTGAAGGAAATTAAGAAAATAAATTGTATGCTTTTTTAGGACTTTTGTCTTATTTGTGTACTGAAAATTATTCTTTATGTTTTATACTCAGAAAATTTATTAAAAACTTAAAACACTTAAAAAACAAGTTTTATATACTTACAACTGTACAGTTGTAGACTACAATTAAGTCAGGAAGCTGTCATAAAATATTTTTGAAGGAAATTAAGAAAATAAATTGTATGCTTTTTTAGGACTTTTGTCTTATTTGTGTACTGAAAATTATTCTTTATGTTTTATACACAGAAAATGTATTAAAAACTTAAAACACTTAAAAAACAAGTTTTATAAACGTACAACTGTACAGTTGTAGACTACAATTAAGTCAGGAAGCTGTCATAAGATATTATTTTTGAAGGAAATTAAGAAAATAAATTGTATGCTTTTTCAGGACTTTCAGGACTTGTCTGATTTGTGTACTGAAAATTCTTTTTATGTTTCATACTCAGAACCTTAATTAAAAGCAAACACTTAAAAACAAGTTTTGTATACTTACAACAGTACAGTTGTAGACTACAATTAAGTCAGGAAGCTGTCATAAAATATTTTTGAAGGAAATTAAGAAAATAAATTGTATGCTTTTTAGGACATTTCTTTTATTTGTGTACTGAAAATTCTTTTTATGTTTTATACTCAGAACCTTAATTAAAAACTTAAAACACTTAAAAACAAGTTTTATATACTTACAGCAGTACAGTTGTAGACTACAATTAAGTCAGGAAGCTATAGTAAAATATAATTTTTGAAGGAAATTAAGAAAATAAATGGTATGCTATTTCAGGACTTTTGTCTGATTTGTGTACTGAAAATTCTTTTTATGTTTTATACTCAGAACCTTTATTAAAAATTAAAACACTTAAAAACAAGTTTTATATATTTACAACAGTACAGTTGTAGACTACAATTAAGTCAGGAAGCTGTCATAAAATATTATTTTTGAAGGAAATTAAAAAAATAAATTGTATGCTTTTTCAGGACTTGCCTGATTTGTGTACTAAAAATTATTTTTATGTTTTATACTCAGAACCTTTATTAAAAACTTAAAACACTTAAAAACAAGTTTTATATACTTACAACCGTACAGTTGTAGACTACAATTAAGTCAGGAAGCATAAAATATTATTTTTGAACGAAATTAATAAGATAAATTGTATGCTTTTTCAGTTTTACGACGAGGTCAGAACGAGGACAGCATACAGGTCAGCATATTTTCGTAAAAATTTCTTTTTTAAAAATTGCGACCTATGTGCGAGTACCGTAATTTTCGCACTATAAGGCGCACCTGACTATAAGCCGCCGCACACCAAATTTGACACGAAAACGACATTTGTTCATAGATAAGCCGCACTGTACTATAAGCCACAGCCTTCCTCACTGTATTATGGGATATTTACAAAAGATATTAACCGGTAACACTTTATTTGACAGCGGCATCATAAGGCTGTCTAAGACCAAATGTACCACCATGAAGCTTTGAACTAATTGGCTGCAAAGAATAATTAATAATTAATAAAAGAAGCTTCATTTGGCCATCACTGTTCCCTTGGAGGAGACAGTCAACTTCTGCTACCACCTGCTGTCAACACTGTTGTCGTCCAACATGCCTCTTAGCATGCATTGCAGCGCTACAGATATAAATAACAGTTAAAATTCATGTACTTTTCTAATTATTTCTTCAGTTACTGTTCCAGTTGTTTCATTAATTGCTAGTTGCCATAAGACTGTCTTTAGACAATCATAATTATGACATGAGACTGTCATGAGCATTAATGAATGTTTATAGTAGATGTCTTTTAGTGTTATCCGGCAAATTCTCACATTTTGAATGGGTGTAAAACATCAAGATGGACACAAATGGAGTTAGTGACATAATTTGCCAGATGACACTTAATGACATCTGTCATAAGCATTCAGTAATGCCCATGATAGTGTCATGTTATAATTATGACGGTCTTATGACGCCGCTGTCAAAAAAAGTGTTAACTGTTAACCCAAATAAATCAACAAATAAGCCGCACTGGACTATAAACCGCAGGATTTAAAATGAATGGAAAAAGAAGGCGTGCACGATATCCATTTTTGAAACCGATACCGATATCGATAACTTCCTGCTCCTCAAGGCCGATACCGATACGATAACCGATAATATATATATAATTTTTCAATGTATATTCACCTGAGTTTTTGAACACCTGTAGGTCAAAAATACTAGTGGTCGATTCAGCTTAGATTTGCCTTTGACCGAACCAGAATTTTCATGATTACATGAACATTATTATCATGAACAAAACAAAGACAGTAACAAAACTTTGCATACTGGAAAAGCAGGAGTGGAAACAAACGCACAAATCCCAATCCGACACCGTGCCAAAAATATTATTAATAGGGCCGATAAAATATTATGTTATCGGATTTATTGGGATGACGTCATAATTCCTATTATCGGACCGATAATTATCGTGCACCTCTAGAAAAAAGTAGCGGCTTATAATCCGAAAATTACGGTATATGCGGTACGGTTTTAGTACTTTGAACATGGATTTTTTAAAAATTGAAGGATTGGTGGTAAAATGTCTACCATTTCTGGAATGACCTATTGTTAGCAAAAGGTGCGCTCCTTCAGATTCAGCATCATTTCTCCACTCACTTCAAGTCAAAGTCATCTTGACCAACAGGTTCTCTCCTCTTGTCATTCTTATTAGCCAAGAAACCATCGGGCAGCCACAGAAGACCATGTTTATTCTTCCTCTTGGCCGCTAGCATCCCTAACACCAGAATGAGCAGAACGATCACAAACGCAACACCGATCATGTACATGGGGAAGGTGGTCTCATCTTTAACAGTCAGGTCACCTGGGGGTTAAAAGGCAGTAGCGTCAGTAAGTGTTGGTTTGTGTTTAAGAAGTCTTGATAGCTATCGGACTTACTGTTAACAGACACGAGAGGATAAGGCAGGTCGGCCTTGATATGTGCCGCTGCGATGAAGGAAGCGGCTTCATTGGTGTTGGAGAAACACTCGTTGGATTGTTGTGAACATTCCCGGTTGTCAATTTGAAGGTGGACCTCAGAACTGCACGTACAAAAGATATAATGTATATGACGGGATGTTCTCATTTTCGTACATTTAAAAAAAAAATACAATTAGTAATTCACTGTCATTGACACTGACATTGATGTTTCAAAGTTATGGAAGTAGTTGGAAGTCCAATCCATTTTGACTGGGAAGGCCTAGCAGTGCTTCCAAGTCAAAATGGTTTGCACCTCTAATGCTGTCAATGGCAGCCAATGAATTATGATGATTTCATAAAAAAAAAAATATATATATATATATATATTTCAAATGCACATAAAAAATACATTTAAAAAAATATATATTTTTGCCTTTTTTTCTCGAATAAAATGTATTTTTAATTAAATTTGAAATTCAAAATTATGTATTTATGAATTACGAATACTGTTTTTTTCCTATTTTTTGCTTTTTTAAATTTAAAACAATTCAATTCATACATATTTTTCTATGTTAAAAACTGATTTACTGTTTTACTGCGTACATGTTTTTTAAGCTAAAAAGAAACATTTAAAAAAGCAAACAAGACCTTTTTTGAGCCGTGTACCGTAGTTGTAAATATCTTTTTTTTTTTTTTTATAATTCCTTTTTTAATTTACATTTTTTAATTGAAAAAAGGCGGGAATGCGGTAACTATTTTCTTTTATTTTAATTTTTGTATGTTTAATTAAAAAAGGAAAATGCAATAAATATTTGATTTATTTTTCGTTTTCTAAATTATACAGTTACATTTTATTTAACAAAAAAAAAAGAAAATCTTATCAAATTTTTCTGTTTTTTTAATTAATACACAAAAAGCAAAATATCCAATATTGGTATATATTTTGTAAAAATATCTATTGACTGATTTAAAAAAATAAAAGTGTATAAAACAGTATACATTTTCTCATATTTCTTAAACAACTGAAGTTTCCTTGAGGACTACAAAAGTTTCAATTAGGTTTCATTTTAACAAAAAAACAAAGTTGATGCACATAGTTTACTTTAATGGGCCACACAAAATGATGTGGTGGCCAGATGTAGTTCCCTGGCCTCGAGTTTGATACCAGTGATAAATGTTTACCAGTTTCACCTCTATTTTAGTCGGGAAAAAAACGTGATGCTAAAATTGGACTATCCTTACCCGATAACCTCTCTCTCCAGCTCACGCTTGCTTTTGCCGTTTTGCAAAAACCGTTGGTGGCCATCCTCAGGCCCGTAGTACGGGTACACCATGGGCTCCTTGTTGTCATCTAGTTTCACCCTCAAATTGGTGTGTAGCAGAGCTCCCAGAGAGCGCAAGAAACCACGCAAGTCCTTAAGGAGCTCTTTAGGCTGAAGGCGGACTACGATAACCAGGGTGCCCTCGATCACTTTGGCCGGAGTATCGCCGGCGCAGTCCAGGCCGTCCCAACCGCAGGCCTCTGTGTTGCAACTCTTGTCACACACCATGTCACCGTAGTGGTCAGGGCAGTACTTATCATACCTGGAAAATTAAAAATTGGGTTACATTTGAACTTTTGGACACTACCATATTGGAAATTTAGGGGATTTTTTAGGTGAACATTAGTAAAGTGAGACAATTTTCAAAATTCTAACTGTTCATTTGGTAAACTAGATCTCATAGATAAATGATCTTATGATGAGCAACATATTTTAATCGCTTTTTTATGGTAAGTGTTGCACCGTGACTAGAATCAGTATAGTATCGGTGCCAATACGGCACTAAAATTCCGCAATCAGTATCGGGGAGGACTAAGAAATAACATGTACTTTTCAAGACTTAAGGCTGACTGACGGTTTTGCGTAGCGGTGACGGCAGACCTACGTCGTTAACGCAGACCTGTTTAAGACTCCGTAGCCTGACTTGCACCGCAAAAAATCTTGACTACATGTCAACAAAAGCATACAAAGACAAACCCACACCCCTCTAGTGGCATGGCGGTGCATTACAGAGCAACGCAGTCCCTTGAAGCAGAACTTCGAATGCGCAACGACGACGTAGAGCCTACGCCGTCGCTCTGCCGTCACCGGAACGCAGAAGCATAAATCCGCCTTCAGTTTCCTACTGTTGGTCAACCTACCCAAGATGGCCCCCAACTCCATACACCACAGTAAAAAAGAAACGTTTGTCGGTAGTGCTGCAACGATTAATCGATTAACTCGAGTAATAAGATTAGAAAAAAAGATTCAAAGTAAATTTTGCTGCTTCAAGTATTCGTTTAATTAAAGTGACGTTGTAATAGTTTGTTTTAAAAGTATTTGAATTTGGTTTTATTATTTTGGGTGGCTACACTGCCCTCTAGTGGTAATGGTGAATATGATATAACTCATTTCACATGGCTGAATCTAGCTGCTCCCTGTGAAGACCAACATAAGATACGTTTTTGTATGCGCTAATTTCTTTAAATGCATTCGTAATTTAGTTCATAGGTATATTTAGCGGTTTTCGTGGGAATATGTGTTTGAACCATTTGTTAAAGGGTATTAAAACACTAAGGGGCAGTGAGATATCAATAGAACCGTTATGTGACAATATAACAAATATTAATAAAGTTAACAAAAAAATCAATCACATTCATGAGCAATTATCGAAAATAGATAGAAAATTACGAACATTTCCGAAAGTATTCCGGAAACAGCCGAATTTGGGGCGGAGATGTCATAACAAGGAAACAAAAGGTCAAGGCAGGTGCCATCGTTGTTTATCGACGAGAGAGTTGCGTTCGTGTTTTATCAAAAAAATCGCTAAAATGGTTCAAACCTGTCATGCTATGTGGTGTACAAATAGCCATTTGTCGCAATGTAATACCCATGAGCTCCCGAACGCCAGAAAAAGAGCTGGACTATGCAGACAATGAGTAAAGTTCGTCAGTGCTAAGAGGGCTAATTTTGCAGACCCAGCCTCCGGCACGGTTTTGTATGGTGCGCATTTTACACCTGAAAGCTATACGAACTATGGACAAATGAAATCAGGTTTTGCTAAGAAATTGCTGCTGAAAAAGCAGATGCGGGGCCCACCTACACGCGCAGCCACCTAAATGTCCCAAGATATACAGAAAGAGGACGATGACTGGCTCTGATGAGACCACCCCACCACCCCAGGCAAAGCAAAGGAGGGAAATGGCCAGAGTGAGTACTCTTTTATAATAAAAAACATATCACGCATTGGCTATAGGACTGGACACATGTATAAATTATCGCTCGTAAAATATATACAACAAATCCTCTAATCCCATTCATATTTGTGTCGGTTGGCAGAGCAACTAGAAACAAAATTGTCCGCCATCATCGCCGCCATTCAATACTAAGCACTGAACCGGTTGTTTCCTTGTAGTGACGTCACGCACACAATATGCTAGATTTTCGGGATCTCGGGGGCGGGTCGTTTTAGCTTGACAATCGATCCAAATTTCTATCATTTTCTTGGTGTTGCGATGTGTCTAATTACACGAAGTGGCATGATATGAATCCAAAATAAGATAGCAGACTTTTTTTTTGCTATGTAGGTTAGTCAATTGTTCTTTTGTTATACTTCCTCATTTATTTATTTTTTATACCGTTTGAGGCTCAGCTCAGGTATTTTATTTTTTATGTTTCTTATCCAATTACCGTATTGGCCCGAATATAAGATGGTGTTTTTTGCATTGAAACAAGACTGAAAAAGAGGGGGTCGTCTTATAGTCGCGGTCTAGACATTATATCCATTCACGACGCTAGATGGCGCCAGATATCATTGAAGCGATGTTCTGTAATGACAGATCTCAGCTACTCTTGTTTAACCAGTTTGCATTATTTCATTGCAATGTTTTTCCTTATTCAGATTTGTTTCAAGACTACAGTTACACTTAAGACTTCACTTTGATGGTTAATGCAGGTATTGCAATTTTGTTGTTTTATCGCAATAGATTGGTTTATTTACATTCCAAAAACCAGAAGCCATTCATTTACGAATGTGATTGCACTTTAGTTTACAGATTTAAATGTTCAATTATTAGGATTCGAATGAGGCAAAATAACATGCTTTTTCTCTCAAATATATTGTTATAATCATTTGTTTCGGATGTACTGTAATTATTTTCTGTGTAAAAATTAATTTGGTGTTCAAAAAGTCTTTTTTCAAACTTGAGTCTTGAAAAAGGGGGTCGTCTTATAATCAGGGCCGTCTTACATTCGGGCCAATGCGGTACTCAATTAATCGAAGTAAGTAGTTCATCGATTAATCAACAATGACATCTAGTCGTGTGGCGTCCAATCATCCTTCCGCTTTAAATTTACATGAGTTTATGAGTTGAGAGCCATTTGAAGTGGGAGGGTGGTAACGAATGAACTATCGTCTAGTGCCGGCAATGGCAGACAATTAGCACATAGCAGATGCTTTGAAAATGATAAAACAATTTTTTTTCAAGATCAATTGAGAAATAACCTAGTTATGACTTAATTTTACTGTCAATTTATCAACTTTGATGGGAATGTCGCCCCGACCAACAAGGCTGCCCTGAGGCCATTTTGGTAAGGGTGATGAATAGTCCTTTCATGCTTCTGCCATGAATTGAAATGACCATCACTAATAGACTTCCAATCCATTTGAAGTGGATGTGTGGCAGCAAATTATCTTTCAAAGAATGCTAAATTGGAAAACCTTGAAGTTGTTATATTTATCATTATTAAAGCATCCGGTGGCGTATCACAATACAACTAGCCATAATATGGTAAGTCCATGACCGCATATTACAGTAATTATCAGGATGTCGATCATCGATTAAAAAGTAATTGTCGGAAAACTCTACTAATTATGTTACCATTGTTATCATGTAGGGAAAAACAATCGTTGTGGACGTCCGCTTAAGTTGGATTTTGTGATTTTTTTCCTCACAAAATGCTGCATTTTGCAAATGGCAACCCAAACTGTCCCACTTTACCAATCCATACCTCCAATCTGACATAAATTACATACTTGCAGGTGCTGGGTGCATTTTCCTGGCACTCAAAGCTGTCAAAAAGGCAACCCGGGTTGTCGCACTCCTTGTCGCAACGTCCGTTTTTAAAGTAATCCCAGCAAGGAACGCTAGCGTTGCAGTTGACCCAAGGCTGCTTCCAGTTGAGCGAGCAGTCTCCTCCGTCCCACTCACACTCGTGGTTGTTACACTGCGTATCGCACACTTTATCCCTCGAATGAAGCGCGCACTGAACATAGGGGCATGAGGGCGTGCGCAGCACGGATACTTTCTTCTCGCAGTGGCGTCCGTAGAAGTGTGTGGGGCAGCGGCAGCTGTACTGGTTGGAAGGGTCGCTAACGCAGGTTCCGCCATTTTGGCAGAGCATCGGGCACAATTGCTTATTTTCGCAGTGTGGCCCGCTAAAGCCAGGTGGGCACTGGCAGTACAGCTGACCCACCGGAGACTCCACGCAGGTCCCGCCGTTCGTGCATTGGAGCTTAGCGCAGTTGTAGCCATCAAGATCACCGCAGTTAAATCCAGCGAAGCCCTAAAAAAGAAAAAAAAAATACATTAATACCTATCAGACTTGATGGAATTTTAAAGTAACAATTGGGCCATGCAATGACATGTGCGTGAAATAAGTAAATTAAATATTTATTTTAGGGCTGTCAAAATTATCGCGTTAACGGGCGGTAATTACTTTTTTTGACAGTGTTATGTCCATTTGTTATTTGTGTTTTTTTTGTGTTTTGTCGACCTCTGCTGGCGCTTGGGTGCGACTGATTTTATGGGTTTCAGCACCATAATTATTATTCACATCAACAATGGCGAGCTACTAGTTTATTTTTTTGTTTGAAAATTTTACAAATTTTATTAAAACGAAAATATTAAGAGGGGTTTTAAAGGGTATTATAATACTAAGGGGCTGTGAGATATCAATAGAACCGTTATGTGGCAAGATAACAAATAATAATAAAGTTGACAAAAAAATTAGGGCTGTCAAACAATTAAAATTTTTAATCGAGTTAATTACAGCTAAAAATTAATTAATCGTAATTAATCGCAATTCAAACCATCTATAAAATATGCCATATTTTCCTGTAAATTATTGTTGTAATGGAAAGATAAGACACAAGATGGATATATACATTCAACATACGGTACATAGGGACTGTATTTGTTTATTATGACAATAAATCAACAAGATGGCATTAACATTATCAACATTCTATTAAAGCGATCCATGGATAGAAAGACTTGTAGTTTTTAAAAGATAAATGTTAGTACAAGTTATAGAAATTTTATATTAAAACCCCTCTTAATGTTTTCGTTGTAATAAAATTTGTAAAAATTTCAATCAAAAAATAAACTAGTAGCCCGCCATTGTTGATGTAAAAAATTACCCAATGCTCACGGGTGCTGAAACCTATAAAATCAGGCGCACCCAAGCGCCAGCAGAGGGCGGCAAAACTCCATAAAACACAGTTAACATGTGGGCATTTCACTTTACTGTCATTTAAATCTGTCTAAGCGGGCCATGTGCATTAATTGCGTCAAATATTTTAACGTGATTAATGTAAAAAATTAATTTCTGCCCGTTAACGCGATAATTTTGACAGCCCTAAAAAAAATTAATCACATTCATGAGTAATTATCGAAAATACATCGAAAATTACGAACATTTCCGAAAGTATTCCGGAAACAACCGAATGGGGCTTTGACGTCATAGCAAGGAAAAAAAACAGGTGCCATCGTTGTTTATCGACGAGAGAGTTGAAAAATCGCTAAAACGGTTCAAACCTGTCATGCTATGTGGTGTACAAATAGCCATTTGTCGCAATGTAGTACCCATGAGTTCCCGGACGCGAGAAAAAGAGCTGGACTACGCAGACAATGAGTAAAGTTCATCCTTGCTAAGAGGGCTAATTTTGCAGACCCAGCCTCCGGCACGGTTTTCTGTGGTGCGCATTTTACACCTGAAATCTATTCAAATTATGGACAAATGAAATCAGGTTTTGCTAAGAAATTGCTGCTGAAAGCAGATGCGGTGCCCACCATACATGCGCAGCCACCTAAATGTCCTGAGATATTAAGAAAGAGGACGATGACTGGCTCTGATGAGAACACCCCAGGCTAAGCAAAGGAGGGAAATGGCCAGAGTGAGTACTCTTTTACTATAAAAAACACCACGTGTTGTAGATAGGACTTGACACATGTATAAATTATCGCTTGTAAAGTATATACAACAAATCCTCTAATCCCATTCATATTTGTGTCTGTTGGCAGAGCGAAAACCTATGCTAGCACAATAAATGATAATTATTCTATAATTACTTTATTTTGCGGTCACGGTGTATCAGCTTCAAAAAAAGAAATGCAAAACAAACCATTCGGTGTTTTCCACACGATCTGTTGCCGGTGTTTCATCAGTGTGATTGCTCCCCTCAATGATCGTTTCATTAGGTTGCATTGGCTTTTGTTTGGGCTCAAATTGATAACCCAAAACACCAACGAACGGTTCATAACTCTCCTCATCACCATTAGAAGAACGTTCGTTACGTCGGATTCGTCACTGCAACTAGAAACAAATTTGTCCACCATCATCGCCGCCATTCAATATTCAGCACTGAGCCGGGTGTTTCCTTGTTGTGACATCACGCACACAATATGCTAGATTTCCTGGATCTCGGGCGCCGGTCGTTTTAGCTTGACAATCGATCCAAATTTCTATCATTTTCTTGGTGTTGCGATGTGTGTGATTATACGAAGTGGCATGATATGAATCCAAAAGGCATGCGTTTATGGATAAATGATGGAATATTAGCATTTCCCATGGTGCTGTAATACCCTTTAATATAAAATTTCTATAACTTGTACTAATATTTGTCTTTCTATCCATGGATCGCTTTAACAGAATGTTAATAATGTTAATGCCATCCTGTTTATTATTGTTATAATAAACAAATACAGTACTTATGTACAGTATGTTGAATGTATATATCCGTCTTGTGTCTTATCGTTCCATTCCAACAATAATTTACAGAAAAATATGGTATATTTTATAGATGGTCTGAATTGCGATTAATTACGTTTAATTAATTTTTAAGCTGTGATTAACTGGATTAAAAAATTTGACAGCCCTATTTTATTTACATAAATCTAGAGTTTGTTTACCATACCTCTGCCATGGTTGGGACGTCTGAAGCAAATGTGAGGATTAAAGAAGAAGAGGTTAGTTAAGAGTAAGGGTGTGACAAGATATGCTGCAGCCCAAAAGGTTATCAATATGGTCCCACCAAGAATTGATATATTGTTGCTACAAAAATCTTCCATTAGAATAGTGTTTACGTTAGGTTAGCTCACTGGCTGCCAGTGACAGCGCTAGACATCCAATTTATTTTGACTGGAATGGACTTCGAGCGCCATCAATTGCACTCAATCCACAGCATTCACACCCAGTTTTCTGTGGGCATTTACAGGTCAATTCCTGTTCATTTTAGGGAATTTAGAGGTTACGCCGTGTTGATTCTGAGTTACTTCCCATTTATTTGGGGACATTCTTGAGTCACTTTTTTCAGTAACCCAAAATCAGAAGGAAGTGATTAGTAAATGCTCCAAAATCAACAGGAAGTGACTCCTAAATGCCCCAAAAGGAAAAGGAAGTGACGGAAAATAAACAGGAAATGATGTGAAAATGAACTCATCTACTGCCACTGACAGCCATAGACATCAATTCCGATTGAAGTGAGAGGGATGGCAGAGCATTCTTTCATTTGTTGCCACCCTCCCAGTTCCAATGGATTGGACATCTACTAGAGATAAACTCATTCCAATTCACAGCAGAAAATAACAAAAAAAAAAAAAAAAAAAGATTGAGAGGAAAAAATGAGAAAAATTAAGAAAAGAAAGAAAGCAAGCAATAAAAAGAGACACAATTCAAGCATATAAAAACACCCCAAGAAAGGTTTCATTTTTCAGTTAATATTATTGATTCTTCATAGACTTCACAATTAGTTGACGGGAAATGGGACGTGGGGCCGCTCCGTAAGGGGCCTATTTTCAAAAACTTAGAATTCAAATATTTTCAAAACCCTTAGGCATACATGAGTCTCCATGAGCAGCAGCATCAAAAAAGATAAAAGTCATTCACTAATAAAATTCTGATTAATTACAATTCTTATATAATTGTAATCCAAATTAAAATGGCTATAAAATTTTCTGATTTCAAGCTAAATGCACAAAAATCCCCAAATGCAGAGATAATCACCTTTATTTCCTGGATCAATAGCAATATTTAACATATCATATAATCTTCTGTCTGAAATAACGACAATTTTTTTTATTTAGTGCAATTTTGACATGTTTTCAACAGCTAATAAATCACTCAGTTGTCACATCAGAAACTTTATACCTCAGGAAAGCATGCAGAATCATCTTAATTTTACTCAAGTAAAGCAAAATTTGCCTTTTTCTATATGCGATCAAAACTTATTTAGGTTGAATTCCGATGTCACTATTACCTCAGCACATCGGCTATCTGGCCCTCATCGTTTTTAGATTGAAATGCTACATTAAAATAAAACGTAAAAAGTAAAAGTCCATTTCTTTTTTGTATGGACGCAGAAATGTCTATATTATTAGCTTTCTGCCCCCCCCCCCCCCCCCCAAAAAAGGGCAGTTGGCCAAAAATCACCTGATTATTTGAATGTAAAGTTACGCTATTGTGTATGGATACAAAATCCAACATGGCAGCCATCACAAAACCAAGAACTTTTTTTAAGTTGAAAATTCTTGTAAATAAACGCGTAAATCCCGGAATTTCTATAGATATCAACGTTAAAAAGTCTAGATTCTTGGTTAAACGCAAAAACAGGCAGTTATCATTCAATTCCTTCTTTTCACAACGTTTCAAAGTGCATGCATGGTGCTATTTTATATAATAATTACCTTGAATCCTCCACCAAATGACACTTGAGACACTCCTGCCTGCTTGTATGCACTAAAACTTCTGTCCTGTTACCACCTAAATCCGGCGTTAGAACGCAGCATGTGTTTTGAGTTTATCGCAGTGAAAGCTGCCACGATGCTACGGCTTACCGCAATATTCTGTCGGAGCTATCTCATCAACTGATAGTGAAGTCTATAAATTCTTTAAAAATTCACATGTTCTTTAGGAACTAGTAATTGACAGTGACATTATGATAACGTACAAAGTTAATAACAATAAATGAATGAAATTAAAAAATATATATATTTAAAAATTCACTCAACAATCCAATGACTTAATAAACAACATCATTTTTTTCAATTTACAATCTCAATCTTAAAATCGCCCAGCCCTACTAATACATGTATTGTACATGCGCACAAATCAATATGGAAAAACTACATCTATACCCCCCCCCCCCCCCCCCAAAAAAAAAAAAAAAAAGTAAAACTCACATGGAGACATGAGCAGGTGTAGCCATGGACTGAACTCATGTTCATGGAGCACACGCCACTGTTATGACACGGCTTATTCAGACACAAATCCACCATGGATTCACAATGACGACCTTCGAGAAGAGAAGATGTGTGACAAAACGAACTAACCACTAGTAAAGATAACAAAAAGAAGCATACCTGTGTATCCCAGGCGGCAGCGGCACTGATAGTCATTGTCAAGTTGCACGCAGTCCAAGCTGCCGTCGGCGTGGCAAGGGGCGGACAGGCATTCGTTCAAATCCCCCTCGCAGTGTTCTCCCACGAAGCCCGGCGGGCAGGAGCAGGTGTATCGTCCTATGCCGTCCACGCACTGACCGCCGTTAAGACAGCGGGGTTCCCATGAGCCAGGCTTGGGGGCGCAGTCGTCCACATTCACTTCGCACTGAAGCCCTACACAAGAGGAAAAGCAGTCAATGACAGATTTAAAAAGTAAGGGGAAAAAAAACTGGGTCGATTCAGAATTGAATGGAGGAAAAAAAAATCTTTTCGATTTTCAAAACGCTACTTGTACAGCAGTTTTGTCCAAATTAGTGCTGCAATGATTAATTGATTAACTCGAGTAATTCGAGTCGAAAAAAGCTTCAAATCAAATTTTGCTGCTTTGAGTAATTAGAGTGGCGTTGCAATGGTTTGTTTTTGAATGTGTGTGCATTTACTTTTATTGATTAGGGTGGATAAAATGCTCTCTAGTGGCAACAGTGTATATGACATTACACATTTAACATGGCTGACTCCAGGTGCTTCCTGTAAAGACCAACATAAAGAACGTTTTTGTTTGAGCTTTTAGCTGTTTTTGTGAGAATATGTGTTTGAACGATTTGTTGAGTGAATTGTACAAAAAAAAAAAAAAAAAAAAGGTTAGCATTTTATAGCATTTAAGCTAGCGGACTTTTGCTATGCAAGTTAGTCAATAGTTCTTTGTTGTACTTAGATCCTCATTTATTTATTGTTCTGTACCGTTTGAGGCTAAGCTCAGATATTGTTAATTTATCTTTAAATAAAAGCGCAGTCCTGCATAGTTTGAATAAAAATTTGGGAAATGTATTTTGTATTCGCATTTAATGCTCTTTTCAAAGTGTAATCTTTACAAGCCTTTGTTTTACATCTCCTAAAATTTATCCTGCAACTCATTAAATGTTACGAATACGATAACTCGATTATCGATAATCACACAATAATAATTAGAGGAGTTCCAAAAAATCGATTATTACATGCATCGCGATTCGACACGTGACGATTCGATTACGATTCATAAAGGTTAAAAAACGATTATTTTCACTCCTAACAACGCTCGTAGCGAAACGAAATTCAAGACACGTCTGCGGCCCGGACACCGTTAACGGACGCACACACAACGTTATGATGGATGCTCC
Organism: Corythoichthys intestinalis; assembly: GCF_030265065.1. NCBI lineage: Eukaryota > Metazoa > Chordata > Actinopteri > Syngnathiformes > Syngnathidae > Corythoichthys > Corythoichthys intestinalis. The sequence continues at coordinate 49,238,498 of NC_080401.1, read as the reverse complement.
CAGTTACTGGAAGATAGATTTACTCCTTTTTAAAAGACTGGAAAATAAATTTGTGTATATGGCAGGCAGGACCAGAAGCCGGTCGCGCTTTTGTGCACATTTTTAGAGCGAGAGGGGAAGAGAGATAGTTCTTTGCTCGTTGCTCCTTGCCTTTCAGATGACCAGCTGTAGTTTTAAGGCATTTCAATTAAAAAAAATATCCTGAGTGTGTTGCTAAGACCCGTGTGCATCTATAAGAGGTGAGTACAAGAACCCTCTTGTACTGTTTAGCCTTTATTGTTGTTGTTTTTGAGATGTTAATAGTTAGCGCCGAGCGCTAAGCTAATGAGCTAATTCGCTAACGTTTATTTCATATGCAGAACTTGTAAAACCATGATAAAGTACAGTGGTAACACTACAAACATGCGAAATAGAAAGAGAAGAAAGTGCGCGCGCTGTAATGAGTGTGAGTGTAGCAGTGTCAAGACCAGTTGAGATTTCCACCTGTTACTCCAAGAGGTAACACTGTGAAAACAAAGTATATTGGTTAAAAGAAGTCTTATTTCTAAAGACACTTTGTTTGTGTCCAGAAAATGTCGAATTCATTCCACCAGTGTAAATTTCTTTGCATTGTTGAGAGAAATGAGTACTCCCTTTAAAATAGTTAAGCATTTTGCACTTTCTTGTAAAACGAAATAAATAAAAAAGCAGCTTAAGGGCAGCTTTTTGTTGTATGGGCATTATTCCATCTTTCCTGTTGAATCATAAGGATATTTTAAATAAATAATGGACATAAATTTGCTTGGCTGCTTTAGTAATCAGTGCTGCACGTTGCATCGATAATCGTGATAACCGCGATCATAGACGATATCGTGATAATCGATTAAAAATCGAATCGTGGCGTCCTGAATCGTAATCGAATCGAATCGTGGGGTGCCTAAGATGGCACACCCCTAATAATAATAATAACTAGGCCTGCAAGCAGGACTGAACGGGCCCTCGCAATCTAGCGCAACTCGGACGTCACGCAACTCGGACTGTGTGCAGGTCAGGGTGGTGGCAGATCCTCCTCTCTAATCATCTCATTAGAACCTAACATGCTCGAAAGTCGCCTATTTACATTCACACACCCAAGAGATAAAAACCCATATTGGAGAGAGTACTACAAAAAAGGAGCCACTACTGAGCTGTGCAGCCAAGCCCTTATTCAAAACCAAAATTAATCTTCTAACTGGGCCAATTCGACCAAGCGTGCCAAATATTGTGGCTCTATAAACTGCCTGAGTCTCTGAAAAAAAATATTTCCTATAAATGGCGAACAAAGGGTCGTCACGGCAACAGACAGAGACACGTGGACATGGGCCGTAAATACGTATTTTAATAGGTCTTGAAACTACAATGACCAACCTGAAGAGAACTGGACATGTATTGGAAAAACGAGTGACTTTCTATTGCCACTAGTTGGCGCTGTAGGGTTGATGCAAATGACACCTACAAGGCCCTTCAGGGTATGACTCTCAACAAGCACGGGAAGTTTGGCGCAGATATGTTGTATATCTGCCGTGTTATGACTGTTCAAAGTTTTTGGAGAGAAAAATTGTTGACAGTCATTTTCACTTTCCTGTTTGGACCCCTCCGCTTCAACGAAACTTCAATATTTTTCATCAGGCACCTGAAGACAGGTCTTAAGGCTTCCCTTATGCAGGTTTGAGGTAGATTGATTTTTTCCCTTTAGAGGAGGAGTGTGTCCCGTAAAAAAGGGCATTTCCTGTTCCCACTAGGAGGCGCCAGGCACAAATGGTACATTTTCAATCCAGTCCTGCTCAGGCTGGTATACCTCACACACATGCCAGATTTAAAATAGATTTAACATTGTATGAGGGAGTTATCAGTCATTTTCCGAATTTGGTGTTTTGGCGAAAAAATGGCCGACTTTGGCACCCCGCCCAGGTCAGGCCCGTGAATGAAAACACACCATTTTGATAACTTAAGATTTCATATGCCTCATGAACAGTCTCGCCAATTTTGAGAATGATCAAACTAATTCCCTAGGTGCCAAGGTGTAAAATGTGCACACTGTAAATCGATAAAAAGTTCACATTCAATCCAAAATACCCGATTTCCTGTAGGATTTGGAATGTGTGTGCAAGAGACTTTTTGGAGCAGTTTTGCACAAAGTTTTGACTCTCCAAATTTCATCACTCTATGTTAGAAAAACCTAAATGGAGAGGCCTTTTTGAAAATTTCAAGGGGGCGCCACTGAGCCATTTTCTTAAATTGTTTCGTAACGTTGCAAGATTATCGAACGTTATCCAAAGCCGCATGTATGTGCAAATTTTGGTGAGTTTTTATGCATATTCAAGCCTCCAAATGTAAACTCTTACTGTGAACCCATGAAAATTTCACATTCGATCCAAAATACCCGATTTCCTGTTGGATTTGGAATATGGGTGCAAGAGACTTTTTGGAGCAGTTTTGCATAAGGTATCTACTCCCCAAATTTCCTTGCTCTATGTTGAAAAAACCCAATAGGAAAGGCCTTTTTTAAAACTTCTTTCTGTCGCCACTAGTTGGCACTGTAGAGTTGATGCAAATGACCCCTACAAGAACCTTCAGGGTATGACTCTCAACAAACACGGAAAGTTTGGCGCAGATATGTTGCATATCTGCCGAGTTATGACTGTTCAAAATTTTTGGCGAGACAAATTGTTGACGGTCATTTTCACTTCCAGTTTGGACCTCTCCGCTTCAACGAAACCTCAATATTTTTCATCAGGGACCTGAACACATGTCTTGAGGCTCCCCTGAAACAGGTTTGAGGTCAATAGATTTTTTTCCCTTGGAGGAGGAGCCTGTCTCGTAAAGAAGGCCATTTCCTGTTCCCACTAGGGGGCGCCAGGCCTAATGGGTAATATTTCAATGCAGTCGTGTTCAGGCTGGGATATCTCATATACATGCTAGAAATGAAAAAGATTGAACGTTGTATCACGGAGTTTTTAATCATTTTCTGAATTTGGTATTTTGCCCAAAAATGGCCGACTTTGGGACCACGCCCAGGTCAGACCCTTGAGTGAAAACTCACCATTTTGAAAACTTAAGATCTCATATGTCTCCTGAATAGTCTGACCAATTTGAAGACGATCCAACTATTTTCTTCAGCGACAAGGTCTCAAATGTAAATCGATAAAATTTCACATTTGATCCAAAATTTCCGGCTTCCTGTTGGGTTTGGAATATGGGTGCAAGAGACTTTTTGGAGCAGTTTTGCACAATGTATCGACTCGCCAAATTTCATCGTTCTACGTTGAAAAAACCTAATAGGAAAGGCCTTTTTGAAAATTTCAAGGGGGCGCCACTGAGCCATTTTGTTAAATTTTTTTGTAGATTATCAAAATTTACGTAAAGTTGCATGTATGTGCAAATTTTGGTGAGTTTTCGTGCATGTTCAGGCCTCCAAATGTAAACTCCAACTGTGAACCGATAAAAATTTCACATTTGATCCAAAATATCCGATTTCCTGTTGGATTTGGAATATGGGTGCAAGAGGCTTTTTTGAACAGTTAGGCATAAGGTATCTACTCCCCAAATTTCATTGCTCTACGTTGAAAACCTGAGAGGAGAGGCCTTTTTGAAAATTTTAAGGGTAAAGGGGGCGCCACTGAGCCATTTTTTGACATTTTTTCAAAACGACACAAGATTATCGAAATTTACGCAAAGCCGCACGTATGTGCAAATTTTGGTGACTTTTCGTGCATGTTCAGGCCTCCAAATTGGCCATTTTCATTTGCCCTGAAAAAAGAATAATAATAATAATAATAATAATAATAATAATAATAATAATAATAATAATAATCCTTTGCAAAACAATAGGGCCTTCGCACGCTGAGTGCTCGGGCCCTAATAATAATCACATAATTTACACCTTTAAAAAATTTAGGACCATCAGAGTACAAAACTCGTATACAGTTTTTGCCAAAAACATACCTTTCAGACAAAATTTGCCAAAAACATACCCATTCATTTCTAATGGCCAAAATTTCACATTCATTTCAATGGCACAAAAAAACATTTACTCCTATTAATTTCCAGTCCAGACCAGCAAAAATCTACAAATGCCCCTAAATCAACAGGAAGTGACCTCATAATACCCAAAAACCAACAGGAAGTGAACCCAAAATGTCCCCCAACCAACAAGAAGTCACTCCAGAATGCCCCCAAATCGACAGGAAGTGATCCAATATCAGCAGGAAGGTGTCTCTGAAATGCCCACAAATCAACAGGAAGTGACCTGTATCAACAGGGAGTGACCCCAAAATACCCCCAAATCTACAGAAGGTAACTCCAAAACGCCCCTAAATCAATAAAAAGTGTCTTACACTGCGTTCAGACTGCAGGCCAGGGGTCGCGTTAACCGAATATTTTCCGCCGTTGACCGGTTTTTTAAAACGGTGACAGAAAAAAATGAAGTCCGTCCGTCATTTTGACAGGTTGCAATTCACACCCCAGACCACAGGGTGGCATATTAATTAGCTATTGTCTCTCTTAATGCATGACGTCGTTGGCTATTCTGTCAGAATATTGTAGCGTCACCGTGGTCTGGCGGCAGCACCGTGATTGACACATCAACGCGAGGTTCTTATTGGTGCACCCGGTGTGCCAGCGCGTCATCCAATTGGTGGACTAGATTGTCGCCTGTGTATAGACAAGTTTCCGAGGTACTTCCGGTTTACTTCCTTATGTCTTCCTTCCCCTTCCGTTTCCGCCTGTTTACCGTTGAAGTCAATGGCGGTGGAATCGAAGTTGGAAGGTCTTTATACAAGATCCCGGGAATGTTATTTTGATGTAGGCGGGTGGAGAACCAAGCCAAGGCCTCCATGCTTCGTACCATGTCGATTTCCAAACCATGGGTGCTCGTACTCGTCATACAGGTGGGAGGGAAGGAGATGTACAAAACTGACAGCTCCTGCAGTAATGCCCCCGCTGTTATGGAAGGTAATGTGCTCTAAAAATACGAAACCTAAAATCTGGCGCATGAAACGACTTGTTGCCTTTGCTATTGATATTACGATGATGATTGTAATTACGAAGTTTTATCATTTTTACAACAACTAGCTTCTGCTACTGCTGCTAGCCGCCTGTTGCTAATCGTGTTTGAATGCACCGCATAAATCCAAGTGTTACAAGTTTTTATTCGTTTGTTTACAGCTGGGAAATGCTGTTATAAAAGAGAAGACAACTTGACTTGTACGTTGATGGACATATATCGAACATATATTGTTTGCGTTCCACAATGATGATGACAGCTCGACTCCCGGGAGAGGCCGAGAGAGGCAGGAATTGTGACAGACGGTGGTTCGCCGAGATCGCCGTGATCCAACTACGAACTTGTGAACGGTAGCATCTTTAAATATATGCTATTGTAGCTGGAATTACCGAGGACGGGAAAAAAGCACATCTAAATTCCACCGAGGGCCTCCGTGATGTCCCTATTTGTTCACGAGGCTCCGGAGCTCTGCGGTCTGATATCACATATCGTATGCTATTTTTGCGATACTTTTATAAATGTGATTTATTGACCTGTTTTGGAGTGCACCAATCGTTTTAAATAAAACAAGAAATTGAATCATGTCTAAATGTTTTATTGCGATCAATGCCTGCAATAAAAAAAAAAGAATGACATACTATTTGTGTTTACATCATATGTACATAACCTTGTAGCATTTCCTTGTAACAAAACAATCCATGTCAGCCCTTCTGCAGTCGGCAAATGTAATATAACTTGTAATTTCACCACATTTTGGTCACTAATGGCCGTAGTATCAATCCATTCCTCACGTTAACACAGGCTGACCGTTGTTAATAATTTTGTCCACGAATGATCAACGAAGTGACACGAACTGCCATCCAATCTCATCTACGTGTCATCTAGGTCGTGCTGAATCAATTTTTGAAGATTCCATGGGTTGCTCTGGCTTGATTTCGTAGTTTTATCGTCGTCAATACACTGCTAATACACTGCTACTCGACCCGACCGGAAGTGCGAAGCAGACATTTTCCAAGATGGCGGCGCCCGTATTTCGCTCAGGAAACTTGTCTATAGGCCCCAATCACATGACGTCACAACTACGCCCCCTGACTAGAGCAGCCATATTGTCCGTCAGCTCGTCGTGTTTACACATTACCGCTACGTACATGCCTCCTATTACGGCGTGTTTTTCTGCTCGTTAACATTAATAATCAAAATGGCGAAGAAGTGTGTGGCGGTTGGTTGCAGTAACAGAGAAGATAGACTGAGAGACTTGAAGTTCTACCGTATTCTGAGAGACCCGAAGAGGAGAGTGAGATGGACTGCTGTAATTCGACAAGAAATCTGGGCACCAAACGATCCACAGACTATGTAGTAGTCATTTTATATCTGGTAAGATGCATTTAATATATATTTAGAAGATTTTGGGCTGACAACCACAATTAAGATCATTGTGTGACGTTGGTGATTGGGGTCTATATAGTTGCCTCTTTTTCTTTGGGAGTGGAGTTGTTTTGTTGGTGTTGGCGGTAAGCAGAGTAAAAAGAGGGAGAAAAATACAACTTCCGTGTCTAATTTTTCGCCGCCAAGCAAGCGTTACAATATTAATTAAAAATGAATGAAAACTAAATACTATTGAATATGTCATCATTATCATTTAAAAAATTTAAGTGACTGGTAAAAATAGATTATGACTGGATTTTTATGACCCTGTCAGTCAAAATGACAGACAACGAAAATGTCTAGCGCAACCTCTGCTGCAGGCATATCTGATTCTAATCAGATTCCTCCTCTAATCTGATTTTTAGGGCTGCCCACACTATTTTTACCAAGTCTTCAAATGCAGATCTGGGCCTGTTCAGACTGCGAAGCATCTTGCCCATATCTGATATAATACTACCTCCCGTATGTGGTTTCAAACAGTTTCGCAAAAACCAAATTTCTGTACTTTATGTCTGTTCAGACTACAAAAAGAGCCATCAGGTTTCAATTTGGATGGACAAAAAAAATCTGATTTTGGCTGCTAGTCTCAACAAGGCCTTAGGTGTTTACCTACTACAGCAGTGGTTCTTACCCTGGGTTCGATTGATACCCAGGGGTTCGGTGAGTTTAAGTCTGTGGGGTTTGGCGAAAGTAAAGAAACAGAGCCCTATTTTCGTTAAGTTTTGGACTGGTTTGCTCCCAATTTACAGGCTTAATCCATTTCTGTTAACTACTATTTTTCTATCTGATAGGAGGAGGAACTGGTTTGCTCAGTGGAGAGTTGACTCGCACTTGGTATGAAGTGAAGGAGGTACCTTTTCTCGTAGGCACCATCTAATGGTTTGCATTACTCTAACGCACCTAATATAAGCAATCAGGGAATAGTATCGTTTCTCGTATTTACTGTTTGACTGTTTTTATTACTCTCACACACCCAATATAAAATAAATAGCACGTATACCATAGTTTGAGGAAAACAAGCAGAATATAGGGCATAAGAGATAAACAACACCTTATCACAGAAGCCCAGCGTGTGCGTCATGCAACTGACGCACCGACTTTCGCAATCAGTTCTCCCTGACAGTCCAGAACAAATGAAGGGACGCCAAGGAAAACCAACACCCGATCTCCAACTGATAACACCACTGACAAGACTCCAAGAGCCTCTTTGACGCTGAAGTGGCAAAATCCACAAACCTCGTTGCCCGGACAACAGTAACTCCCGAATCCTCCTCTCCAATCCACAAACAGACAATAATCCCAAACACTCCCTTCTTCCTGCCCACGGCCCGCCCCGTGAGAGCCTTCAAAAGACTGAATGTTTAACTAAGCGTTATAATTTTTCTCGGGAACCTTTTGTTGACTTCCAATATGGTGACCTTGGAACGAGCTTGCCTCCCCGCCTGAGTGTTTCTGTTTCGCCTTGCCGTTTTGATCTCTGTCGACCTTAATAAATTGTCAAATTGTTTTCAGTGAGCCTTCTTTAAACCTTTCAAAATGGAGTCAGTACAAAGGGTTAAGACTAAAGTGAATGCGCGAAGTTTGCCCTTCGTTGGAGCTGCGCCAGCGTGGGTCCGGCGGTTCGGCTAGCGTGATTCCGGCGGTCTGGCAGATATATCCAAAGTCTGGCCCGGGGGCCAAATGCGGCCCGTGGTCAAGTTTCATCCGGCCCCCAGCCTCTGTCATAAAATCAATAACATTTGGCCCACACACAGACTTAATAAATTGGTCAGCAGTACGGCTACCAGCATATGAAGTATCTTACACACTAAATGCTGCTCCTTATTTACCCACGAAAAGGCAGCAGCACTCTAAGCAACATTACCCCCTGTGACCCTTTACTCCCAATTTTCTAAAATGGCGACAATCAACAAAAAAAGAAAGTTGACTGCGACGGCTGGCGCTTCAAGGATAGGTGGAAATTGGACTTATTTCTTCACTAAAATACGCAACTGTCTGCCTTATTTGCAAAGAAACAGTCACTGTTTTTAAAGAGTTCAATGTGAGGCGATATTACTAAACAAGACACGCTGACATGTACGACAAGATTACAGGCAAGATACGTCGCGAGAAATTGAAGCAACTGGAAGCTAGTTTAATTTCACAGCAGCAGTATTTCGCAAGAGCCCGAGTCGAAAGAGAACCCCACAAAGGCTAGTTGCAAGATTGTTGTAATTATTAATTAAAAAGAAAATAATAAAGCAAATGTGACGCACAGAATGGCTTGCTAAAATTTGCTTAAATATATTGTTCTACATAAAAGACGTCAGCCAAGGTCGGCCCTCCACAGTTTTACCACACCAAATCTGGCCCTCTTTGCAAAAAGTTTGGACACCCCTGGGCTAGAAGGTCAGATTCCTTCAGAGGGAATACAACAGACCAATGGGTGGTCTCAAATTTTGACCTGTTTATAAAACATGCTGTCAAATAAGTAGAATTCTGAATGGGAATTTGCTAAATTATTAGCTTTCTAGCTTAGATATATTGGTTTTGCATTTGAAAAAAATTGCTTTAGTTTCTAATTCTGAAGGGTTCGATGAATCCCCATGTAAAACTTGTGGGGTTCGGTACCTTTAGCAAGGTAAATAACCACTAGGAGTGGGAACCTCTTGGTACCTCACAATACAATACGATTTGCGATACAAAGCTCACGATAACGATGATCTGACGATATGGCGATACAACGATTATCGATACATTGGTCAGGAAATCATTCTAGGATATTCTGATCTACAAACAACTAATAAACAGAAAGAAAAACAAGGTTCTGCTGTGAACTGGAATTAGTTTATCACTAGTAGACGTCAAATCCATTTGAACTGGGAGGCTGGCAGCGAATGAATCCCACTTCAAACGGACTGAACGTGTATGGCCGGTAGTGGCAGTCAATGCCAGGCAATGAGGTAATTATGGGCCATTTAAGGTAATTTACCTGTTGATTTTCAGTTACTTCCTGTTGATTTTGGGGTATTTTATGGGTCTCTTCCTGTGTATTTTGAGTTACAGAACAAGAAGAGACCTGGGCATTACTCAAATGAATAGGCAGTGACTCAAACTCAACAGAAAATTACCTGTAAATGCCCTAAAATGAACAGCAAGTGGCCTGTAAATGCCCTGAAAATCGGACAGAATGACTGTGAATGCCCTGGTTTTGATTGAACGAACGTTCCCAGTCTAAATGGATTGGGCATCGACAGAGGCGTAGCAAGGGTCCCCGAACCCCCAGGCAACAAGCAACATGGGGCCCTTCGAGCGTGTGCAAGTAAGGGGGACAGTTGGACTTGGAGCAATAGAAAAAAAGAGTAGCAACACAAAAATACCACCATCGGACGCGGAGGTATATACCTCAGTGTGAAATCAGTAGTCAAGTTGGCCCTACGACCCATCAATTTCAAATTATTCTGTAAAAACCACTAATTGGTGGGCTACCGATCGAAATGAGTATTAAATTTGCTAATAATATTGTTTAGGGTTATTTTAAATGCATATATGTTATATTTTTCTTACAGCGTATTCGACGAGGAATACGATAGACCCATTATTAGACTTTTTGGGAAAAATCCCCATTTCTTTCAGTCACATGAATAATGAGGTGGCCTGTAAAAAACAGTGCAAAACAACTTGACAAGGACTGTACAGAGAGTTCTTGGTGAGTCACTCTTTAAACAATTATGTGGTTTTAATAGCTGGTTGGACTTTCTTAAACACGTATAATCTATGAGACATTATTAGTGCTGATTGGGATTGATAACAGAATTGTTAGATAATCTGCCAAATGATTCCATGGTATTGAAACACTCCCTACACTTGTCACTGTGACAGTGCAGTAAAGCTGCGTGTGCTAAATCTGTTGATCCTCTGGGGGCCCCTGCTGGCTGGGGGCCCTAGGCAATTGCCTGGTTTGCCTAATGGGGCGCGACGCCTCTGGGCATCGAGCACCGTCAATGCAGCCTTAGAGTTAACTGAGACACTATAACGGTGGAAGATTTTGGTAGCAACTTGTTGGTTCATTTTTATTAATTTTTTTTAGACATTGACACCCTTTTAAAACGATATCTCGATTCTGGGCAGGAGCATATCGATAACCTTTTGGGGTACAACGTATCACGACATATCACCATTTCGATATTTTGCTACACCCCTAATAACTACTGTACTACAGCAAAGCAACCATCGCAATTTCTCATTTTGGCGGGGGGGGGGGGGGGTATTATTGCTGTCATTGCCATCTAGCTGGCAAATTTTCTCCCCCAACATCCACCCAACTAGAATAACGATTATATGATGGTAGAAGAATAAAGCAGTGAATCACATAATACTCTGCAAATGACTAAAGGTCGACCAATTATTGATGAATATGTAGCAGAAAATCCAAAAAGTGAAGGCGTATTATTAAGAATATTGAAGCCAAAATGTGCTCCTGTTCTGGAACTACCCATGTGTCTTCTGACGATTCAAGTTAGTAGTTGGGCTCACCCTGTGTTCCAGGTGGGCAAGCACAGGTGAAGTGGTTGATGAGATTGAAGCACGTTCCTCCATAGAGACAAGGCTTCGAGTGGCATTCATCAACATCATACTCGCAGTTCACTCCCTGGTAACCTGGTTTACACTGCAGAAATGAAATGTGTGTTCAGAATAACAGTTTCTATCAATGTACCAATATCTTGGTAGTGGCGATATTAAGAGACAAATTTATGTTTGTTGACACTCTACTTACGACACATTCATATGTCCCCTGGTAGTCCTTGCATGTGGCTCCATTGCGACAAGGATTAGACTGGCACTCATCCACCATATCTTCACAGTAGCTGCCCGTGTAGCCGGGCTGGCATTGACACTGATGGGAATTACCCTTGTTCACGCACCGCCCTGCATTTTTACAAATGTTGTCCACGTTCACACCTAGCAATTTACAGAAAAGACAATTATTGCAGTTTTTATGCTTCGTGTAAATGATCACAGCCATTGTTCTTTTCGTCAACAATGACAATAACGAAACGATTTTGTCCACTATCAATTTTTTCGTGACGATGACGAGCTAAAAACGTGTCTTATGGAGACTAAAACAGAACGAGACGAATGCCAGTTTTTGTCTGACAAGGCGTGAACGAGATGAAAAAGCGCCCTCTGCCATATGTTTACAATGTTTGATGTTTTCTTATTGTGTGTGTAGTTAGCCTGCATCGTAGCAGTGTTTGGTCATGCTGCGGCCCACGCCCCACATACACACTCACCAGTAGGGATGGGAATTGATACGATTTTTACGATTCCGATTCCATTATCGATATTGCTTAACGATTCGATTCTTTATCGATTCTCTTATCGATTCTAATTTCGGGAAAAAGAAGAACAAAAATTTTGATTGGCATCGAGTTTGGTTAATCAGAAGTCACAACCTTAAAAACTCACAACAAGGTCAAAAGAGGCCCAAAGCCTCAATGTTAACTGTGGCAATAAGTGGCAAATGGACAAGAATGTGTAACATTTTACTGAAACATTTTTCTAATAGAAATAAAAAACATTGGTATATATTGGCATATAGGTCGTTGTTCTGCCTTTGGCAATATGTTTTAAAGCAGGGGTCCCCAAACTTTTTCCTGTGAAGGGCACATAACTTTTCCCTTCTCTGATGAGAGGCCGGGGTCAGTTTGTAACAGGAAAAGTGTAAGCAAGTGCGTAAATGTAAAAAAATTATTGTTTTTCAGAAAGCCACAATCAAATAACCCTCTGTGGATTCTTCACGGAACAAAATAAAATAAAAATATTAATATAATAACAATAATAAATAATAATAGCAATATTACTTAAATAGATAATAACCAAATAACCCTCTCTGAGTTATTCACTGAAAAAGGCCAGGAAATAAATAACACTACTGAGGGAGAAAAAAACAAAAAAAATTCAAAATGCTCTCTGGAATTGTTCAGGGGGCCGGACCAAATATGGAGCCGCGGGCCGTAGTTTGGGGACCCCTGTTTTTATTTACCAGTATATTGAAATGCATGCCTTTTAGTTTTTATGGTGCTTTCACGCTCAAGTGGTGGCGCTCTTGCGCTTCCTCACGCGAAGAAGAACGCGCTCACGTGAAGAAGAGCGCGCTTACACGCGAAGAAGAAGAAATGCCGCATCCAAGCGAGTGACCGAGTTAGTGAGAAAGGGAAACACTGCCACGAGCCTACGTTCTTTGTTAATGTTTGTAAAATATCTACAGAGGCAACGCCTGTATGTATCATCTTCTGTGTTGTTGTGTGTTTCCACTCGCGATCGGACACTTAAATCCAATTGTGTAGTGGTTTAAATGATGTGCTAACGCTAGCGAACGCATGCTAACTGCTTGTTATTACTGTGTTAGCAGCTAATCATCGCCAATTTACGTTGATGCAAACCTGTTTGTTATTGGGAACGAAATTGATTTGTTTCATGTCTATTTTTAGTTTCAAGTGATGGTTGAATAAAGTCAGCAAACTTTACCAACGTCTTCTGCATCGTCATTTGGAATTTTAGCTAGCTGTATAGCCAGGACTGAGCCTTAGCGTCTCGGTGAGGACAGTGCAGTCTATTCCCTCCCGATGCAGTTATCTCCACCTTGCAATGTTCATTTGAAATGGTTGGAAATCTTTATTTATATATATATTTTTTGGACTGAAATTTACAGATGAAAACATTTGGAGTAATTGTCGACTAAAACTAGACGAAATTTGAGGTTTCGCTGCCTAAAGCTAGAGCAGGGGGCCCAAGTCTGGTCCTTGAGATCACCTATCCAGTTTGTTTTCCATGTTTCCCTCCTTTAACACACCTGAATCGAATTATCAGCTCATCAGCGAGCTCTGCAGGAGCCTGATAACGATCCTGATTATTTGATTCAGGTGTGTTTGAGGACGGAGACATGGAAAATTGGCTAGATAGGATGAAAATGACTAAAATATGACAAAGACTAATACTGTATTGGCCCGATTATAAGACGGCTCTGATCATAAGACGACCCCCTCTTTTTCAAGACACAAGTTTGAAAAAAGACTTTTTGAACACCAAATTAATTTTTCATACAGAAAATAATTACAGTACATCTGAAACAAATGATTATAACAATGTATTTGAGAGAAAAAGCATGTTATTTTGCCTCATTCAAATCTTAATATCTGAACATTTAAATATGTAAACCAGTGGTCTCAAACCGGTCCTCAAAGGGCCGCAGGGGGTACTGGATTTCATTCCAACCAAACGAGACAAATACCTTTTCACCAATCTGGTTTCTTACAAGTGTAATCAGTTGATTGCAATCAGGTGCTGCTTATGTTAGTAGAAACCTCATTGGTTGAACTGTTTGTGCTGGATCTGTTGGAACAAAAACCAGGACCCACTGCGGCCCTTTGTGGAGTCGGTTTGAGACCGCTGATGTAAACTAAAGTGCAATCACATTCGTAAATGAATGGCTTCTGGTTTTTGAAATGTAAATAAACCAGTCTATTGTGATAAAACAACAAAATTGCAATAACTGCATTAACCATCAAAGTGAGGTCTAACTGTAACTGTAGTCTTGAAACAAATCTGAATAAGGGAAAAAAACTGCAATAAAATAATGCAAACTGGTTAATCTTGAGTCGCTGAAATCTGTCATGACAGAACATCGCTTCAATGATATCTGGAGCCATCGAGCGTCGTAAATGGGTATAATTTCTAGACCGCGAATATAAGACGACCCCCACTTTTTCAGTCTTATTTCAATGCAAAAAACACCGTCTTATATTCGGGCCAATACGGTAAGTATTTTGGTCAAAAAGACTAAAACTAAGACAAAAATAAAAAAACAAACAAAAACAACACTTACATAGCAAACTACTCACCATTTCTGGCAGCAAAGTCCTCGCAAGACATATTCGGGACGTCACAGTAAAGTCCGGTCCATCCCATTTGACAATGACAAGTCCAGGAGGTGGCTGTTTGAGAGCAGGAGCCGCCGTTGTGACAGCGCACTTGGCTGCACAAGTTGACAAAGTTCTGCAAACAGTAACAACAGGAACCGAGTGAAAACCGGGGACGGATCGGGCCCATTATATCATTTTTGTGTGGCCCACGAAAGTAAATCCTTTATTCAATGTCATGTTTGCCAGTAAAATATATTATTTACAGTTTTCCCCTTTTTCTTTTTTAATTAAAAAATAAAAATAATTAAAAATAGAAAAGAGAATATTCACTGGTTTTCAACTTTAGTATTTTTTATGTAAAAAAAAAAATATATATATATTTACTGTTTTTTTCCCCTTATTTTATTTAAAAAAACATTTTAGAAAAGCTAAATCAAAAAATAACATTTTCTGTTTTCTCCTTTTCGTTCTTAAATAAAAAAAAAAGAAGAGTTAATTCACCAAAAAAACAAACAAACAAACAAACAAACAAAAAGATTTACCATCTTTAGACCATTTTAAAATACAAAGACCAAAAAAATCTACTAAAAACATTCAAAAATGGATTTAAAAAAAAAGAATGTTTACTGGGTGTTCTCCTTTTTTGTGTTAATTGTGACAACCCTGATGACAAACCGGTGATGGAAAAACCGCTTCAAAAAATAAGCAACAGAATAAAACATTAGACCAGAACTCAAAGCAGGGTTCGTACATATTTTTCATATCCAAATCCAAACACTTTTTAAGGACTTTCAAGACCAATTTTACAGTATTTCCAGTACCTTTTAAACATTATCCCGATGTTTTTTTTTCTTTTAAATTATTTAATTTATTTACAGTGAAGCCGAGATAAAATATGGTGCTTTCTCACAAGTACGCAAACATCTTCCAAAGTGTTCTACGACCCCGGAGGCTCAAGAAATCTAGTTTGAAAGGTGCATATTCTGAACCCTCACAAGGAGGGTGCATTCCCGGTGGCAGTGAGCATTTTGTAGCATACTGAAAGCATCAAATTGCAGAGGTGCTAACATAGTGATAGTATGCTGATCGGAGGGCGGAGACACACACGTCACGGCAGAGGAAACTTTCATAAATGTACTTTCTTGAAGTTTGGGACACTCGAAAAATGAGTCTCACTCTTCTATTTGCTAAGTTAAATGATATCTCGATATATGTTTGTATGGAACAATTGAAGTTTACAACAACAACAACTGTTCCATTCTAGCTGAAACTACTAAAGCACTTTGCAAGGTTATTACACTCTCCTACTCCTTAAATTAAGTGGCTGTTTTCTTGTACAACAAGGGGACTCGGTCGCGAACCAGGTGAGTAGGCCGAGTCCTAGTGGCGACAAAGTCGAGCAAAGTAGCTCCCAGCTGGGTTAAACTATACAGTGACTGGTAGAGGGGGTGTGGAGGTCACGAAAATAAATGTGACAAAAAGAGAAACTGGTTGTGCGATAAAAGTATTGTCCTAAACCACATAAAAATGCATTTAAATACTACTCTATTTGTGTACTGTTCGCTTGATTAAACTCCAAACTACTCACTCAAGGACTCAAATACACTGTAAAATACAAGTATTTTCAAACATATAATGTACGTACCTGGCAGTTTTGCCCATTGTAGCCCACAGGACAAGTGCATCTGTAGGTGCCCAAACCGTCCGTGCAGGTGCCGCCATTTTTACAAGGTTGGGAGTCGCATTCGTTTTGTTCGTATTCGCAGAAGGTGCCGTAGAAGCCGGGACGGCAGCGACACGAAAAGGTGTTAATGTCGTCGATGCATGACCCGTTATTCAGGCAAGAGCTGGGGTAGGGAAATTGACATATCAAAAACATGTCTTTGTGCTGAATGATTGAGTAATTTAAAGTACTCTCATTCAACAACTCACCTTTCAGTGCACTCTTGGATGTTGTGTTCACACAGGATTCCGTCGAAGCCGGCACGACACTCGCACACGAAGCTGTTGACGTAATCCCGGCAGCTGGCGCCGTTCCAGCAGGGTTGGCTGGCGCACTCGTCAATCTCCGTTTCACAGCGCCCGCCGGTGAAACCGGGGCGGCATTCGCATGCGAAACCGCCGACGTCGTCCACGCAAGAGCCGCCGTTTAAGCACGGATCTGTGGTATATCAAGATTTTTTTTTTAGGCAATCCAAGAATCATACTACTTTTTTGGGGTGTGACAATATATTGAAAAGGTGATATATCACGATACATTGTCGCCCAAAAGGTTAACGATATGTTCCCACCAAGAATCGATATATGTGCTCACTTGCTGCCATTGACGTCGCTAGACATCCAATTCATTTTGACTGGACGTCTAGCGCCATCAATGGCACAGAAACAAGAGCAGTCACATCCAGTCTTTTGCGGGCATTTACAGGTGACTTCAGGTTGATTTTGAGTCACTTCCCATTTATTTGAGGACATTTTTGACTCACTTCCTTTTCAGTAACCCCAAATCAACAGGAAATGATGTTAAATACCCCAAAATGGCGTACCGCAAGCAACACGTCACTTCCGCTCATTAATATTCATGACATTAGCTACTGTTGCTAAGTAAGGACAAGACACCGTTTGTCCCTAATACGAAATGAATGGAAATCGTGTATGAAGGAGATGTTTACAGAGTTAAACCTACCAATTTTCTCCGAAAATGATGTGTCTGGTGCCAAATTCACTGGCAAAGATGTGGAAGAACATAAAAATGTTCAGTTAAAGAGATGGCTTTAGTGTCGAAGGCTGAAAAAGACGAAAAAAACGAGCCGACCTAAGCATAGCTTTAGCTTTTTTATCGACGCGACTGACAATGACATTCTCCTGTTTCAACAAGCTATCCTTTACCATCAGCCCTGTCTTTCTTATATATCCTCTGGTTGTCCTACGTCTCTTACCGTTCTTGGGGGTAATTTAGTTAGCTTTGTGTAGCGATCGCAAATGCTACTCCGTGACAGCCAACGAACACTTTTAATTTTTTCATGATAACACATCCTAATTCTATGATTTATTTACACTTCCCCCTTACTAATGTTGTTTTTTTTTTTTTTTTTTTATATATATATATAACAGAAACGGTAACAGTGGCAGTCAGATACCATTGTAATTCTTTTCAGGTCATTCATTGTCAGACAGAAGCAGTACGGCACAACGTTACGCTAAAAAAATAAGTTAAAAATATAAAAATGGCTTACCTCTTTGCCCTCTGAAAGACCATGCCAACCCAACATAATGTTTACTGCATATGAAAATGTGAATGGATTCACCGAGCTGGTGTTAAAGTCCGCGCAAGTTGATTCGGTCTTCACATTTTTACCTCCCGAGTTTTTGGTTTCCGGAAACGTATGAAGAAAACATCCTTCGTGTGTCGTAATGTCTAGAGTCGTTTCTACAAGTTACAAAAAAGCAATGCGTGATCGGCATGTTCGTTTTTGAAAGATTACCGGCGAAAAGTAGCACTAATTGCGTTGTGTCTATGCGAGGGCGGGTCTATAATGTCCCACTTCCGCTTTACTTCCACTTTACGATGCGACGTCACGGTCTAAAAATAGCCTGCATGCGGTACGCCATTAACTCATTGCCTGGCATTGGCTGCCACTGACGTCTACTAGGGATAAACTCATTCCAATTCACAGCAGAAAATAACTTCTTTTTCTGTTTATTAGTTATTTAGTAGAATATCTAGAATGATTTCCTGACCCATGTACCGATAATTGTTGCATCTCCATATCGTGAGATCATAGTTACCGTGAGCCTTGCATTGCAAATCGTATCGTTTCATGACGTACGCAAAGGTTCCTACTCCTACTACTTACAGTATATATGGCAGAAAACACAGACAAGACTGAAAAAGCAGTTTCTGCTCTTGCACTGATCTTTAACAGAAACTGATGTATTTTAAGCCAAAACAACTGTTATGTTTGACAGAACAATATGTCTATATGCTGCCATAGCAGATTCATGGCGCATTAAGCCCCCGAACCATTTTTAATTTGTTTACAGACATCATGCAAACGCTTTTGTTTCAACGCAGCCATAAAAGGTAAATAATTATATTTATTATTCAAAATGTCTGTCATTTATAGCTTAGAATCATTAATTGATGTCTAATATTTCTTAAAAAAAAAAAAAAAACGTTAAAAAATTATTCACTCGCATGTTTTAAACTTTTTTACAAATTACGTCACAATGAAAAAAATGGTGTCTGTAAAAAAATCATGGATATCTACATCTATGACTGTAATGATTGCTTAATTGTACTTTTTATTGCTACTGTCGCATTTCCTCCGATATGTTAGATGATAAATAATCGATCCAAACAAAGAAAAATTGGAAAAAATAAACATTTAAAAGGGTAAATATTTGGGTTGTTCCGATCATGTTTTTTTGCTCCCGATCCGATCCCGATCGTTTTAGTTTGAGTATCTGCCGATCCCGATATTTCCCGATCCGATTGTTTTTTTTTTTTGCTCCAGATTCAATTTCAATCATTCCTGATAATTTTTCCCGATCATATACATTTTGGCAATGCATTAAGAAAAAAATGAATAAAACTCGGACGAATACATACATTCAACATACAGTACATATGTACTGCATTTGTTTATTATGACAATAAATCCTCAAGATGGCATTTACATTATTAACATTCTTTCTGTGAGAGGGATCCACAGATAAAAAGACTTGTAATTCTTAAAGGACAAATGTGACTTTGTATATTGTGACTAAATATTGCCATCTAGTGGATTTTTATGAGCTTTCAGTAAATGATAATTCAGCCATTTAACTTCTCCCAAATGCATGATGGGAAGTGCAACCATGACTGTGCGTAATGGTACCAATTGATATATCTTCTCAGCGTTGGGAAATAAACTAGGGTGTTAAGAAAAAGATCAACGACTACCTTTCTTCCCCACATTGCTTCCCACAATATTTCTGATTGTTGAGAGAGGGATTGTAAGGCTTTAGCCAATTAAAAAAAGGCTTCAAAGGCTGCCAAAATTCTCTCTACACATTTTACGTTGCCTTTTAGTTCTATGTATACGTAATATAATTATAGATTGAACGCGTCAATGCGTGAGTGGACTCCTTGATGTCTACGATTTCTGCATCGCGACCCTTGTTATATTACAATGTTTCACTCATAAAATCCCCCAAAAATTTAGCTGTGTCCATTCACAGCTTTGTCTTGACACTCGGTGATACATGTTACATGTAGTTTTTGGATCGAAACAAGGTAAGTACGCGATAATATCTCGTCAAAGTCAAGGCGTCTTTAATTCTGCTCTCGCGTGCTCTCATCTCCAGATACGGGTTCGCACTTAAAAAAATAAATAAATAAATAAAAAAATGCCCTCCTGTTCAAAATTTTTCCTCCCCTAGAAAATTGAGGTTTTAAGCTTTGCAACGATGTATCACACGTGCATATCGGACAATTTTTAAAGTTGGCCAAATTGAGGGTTTCAGAGCGGAACTTCAAGTCACCTGAGTGTTTTCCACCATACCGTAATTTTTGGACTATTTATTTGGGTTAACAGGTAACACTTTATTTGACAGCGGTGTCATAAGACAGTTACAATTATGACATGACACTATCATGGGCATAACTGAATGCTTATGACAAATGTTATTATGTGTAATCCGACAAATTATTTCACTAACTCCATTTATGTCCAGCTGGGATCTTTAACATCCATTCAAAAGTGAGATAATTTGCTGGATAACGCCAAATGACATCTGTTATAAGCATTCATTAATGCTCATGACAATGTCATGTCATAATTATGATTGTCTAATGACAGTCTTATGGCACCGCTGTCAAATAAAGTGTTACCAAATACAATAACTAGCAATTAATGAAACAAGTGGAACAGTAACCGAAGAAATAATTAGCACAGAACATGAATTTTGATTGTTTTACATCTTTAGCGCTGCAATGCATGCAAGGAGGCATGTTGGACAACAACAGTGTTGACAGCAGGTGGTAGCAGAGCTTTGCAGCCAATTGGTTCAAAGATTCATGATGGTTCATTTGGTCTTATGACATGCCGCTGTCAAATATTAAAGTGTTACCGGTTAATATCTTTTGGTGTATATTAGTGCTGCAACGATTAATCGATTAACTTGAGTATTCGATTAGAAGAAAATATTCAAATTAAATTTTATTGCTTCGAGTATTCGTTTAATTTAAGTGGTGTTGTAATGGTTTATTTTGAAAAGTGTTTGCTTTCAGTTTTATTGATTAGCGTGGATATACTGCCCTCTGGTCTGCCTCATTTCACATGGCTGAATCCAACTGCTCCCTGTTAAGACCAACATAAGCTAGGTTTTTGTTTGAGCTACTGTTTTTTATGCATTCATAATTTAGTTTATAGGCATATTTAGTCGTTTTTTGTGGGGATATATGTCTGAACCATTTGTTAGGAGCATTGTAAAAAAAAAAAAAAAGTTTGCATTTTATAGCATTTAAGCAAGCAAACTTTTGCTATATAAGTTAGCCAATTGTTCTTTTGTTGTACATAGATATTCTTTTTTTTTTTTAAATACCGTTTGAGGTTAAGCTCAGGCATTTTAATTTTTCATGTTCCTAATCCGATTACTCGATTATTCGAACTAACTAGTTCATCGATTAATCGACTACTAAAAGAATCGATAGCTGCAGCCCTAGTGTATATATCCCATAATACAGTGAGGACAACTGCGGCTTATAGTCCAGTGCGGCTTATCTATGAACAAATGCTATTTTCATACTAAATTTGGTGGGTGGCGGCTTATAGTCAGGTGCGCCTTAGAGAGCAAAAATTACAGTAAGTGTATACTTACTGGGTGAGCAGTCGTCTACATCCGTCTGACAGTTGTGTCCGCTGTATCCCGGCTGACATTTACACATGTAGCTGCCCGGGCTGTTCACGCAATAACCGCCGTTTCGGCAAGGGTTCTTTTTGCACTCGTTGACGTCCTCGGTGCAACGCGGCCCTGCGTGATAAAATTTTTGTTTCATGTTGACTGCAGCGGAAGGTAGTTTTTTTTTGTTTTTTGTTTTATGTCGGTGAAAGTAATACCTTGCCATTCGGGAGGACAGCGGCAAACGTAGGAGTTGTAGTCTGCTGTCTGATGACAAACTCCACCCCTCTCACACGGGTGAGAAGCACAAGGATCGAGTTCGTCCTGACAATGTTTACCTGTTGGGATAATTGATTCAACCAATGAACAATTCATCGACGGTCAAAGTAGCTGTTTATTAGTCGGCAGGCATAACGGAACTGCGTAGCAAGCCATAACTACGATGAGCCACTCAATATCGGTTGACTGCGAGGTGCAAATCAATGTTGCACAATGCATGATTGCACGCCTACATTCACAAAGTGTTGATAACGTTTCAGAACGGACTGGTAGCTGAAGTAATTTTACCAACTCGTTTCTGCTAACAAGATAGCATTGGGCTAACATTAATATTTACACCGTTTTGAAGGATGTTGATATAAAAGAAAACGCAATATAAGACTTCTGTAGGAGTAAATGTGTAAGAGTCGTAATGTAAGAGGGTCAACAATACAGACATTGAATAAAATGAGTACTGTATATTCCACTTTTTTAAAGCTAAAAAAAAAAAAAACACCTAAATTTATACAGTATCTAATTCGTGTTTTCATTTGTGTAGAAAAATACAACTATTTAAAAACAAATATACTTGTAGTTTAAATATAATAAAATGTTATACAGTAGATTAACATGTGAATTTATGTTTCCTAAGTTAGGTATTTGGGAGAGTAAATTATACAAATAGTGATAAATATTAATAATGACAAATTGACTAGAGTCTTTAAAAAAAATATCCTTTGATGCATGCCATTTTGGACCTTATGATTGCATTTTTCAGATGAGCTTATTTAAATATTTCTCCCAGAAGACTGATAATGGGAAGTTTTTTTTCACCTTTTTTTATATACATGTTATTTAAAAATATATATATATTTTAAAATGAAATATTTATACTGTATGTACTGTATATACATACATATAGGTCGCTCCGGCAGATAGGTCACACATATGGTTAAAAAAGTAGGTATTTTAGCTTGAGCCACCCCAAGGGTTGGGAGATTTTTGAGCAAATTATTGGACCGATTTTTGATGCCAATATTACTGAAAACAATAAGCCTTTTTATTATTTATTGACTGTATTTTTATTTAGAAACAACTTGCATAATAAAAACTAAGTCCACAACAAAGCCCTCAAATTCCTCTTAATCATCACTATCACTTAATTATGACTTGGGTAACTACTGATTTTTTGCGCGCTCCTAAAGCACCCTCTTGAGGTCGCTTGGCAACATTGTTTGTTGTGGAAGCCAGGATGGCTGCACGACTTACATTGGTATGAAAAAGTATCTAAACGTTTTGGAATTTCTTACATTTCTGCATAAAATCACCATCAAATGTGATCTGATCTTTGTCAAAATCACACAGATGAAAAAAAAAAACTGTCTGCTTTAAATAAAACCACATAAACATTTATAGGTTTTCATATTTTAATGAGGATAGTGTGCAAACAATGACAGAAGGGGGAAATATAAGTCTGCATCTCCCCTTTGGCAGCAATATTTTCAACCAGACGCTTCCTGTAGCTGCAGATCAGTCTGGCACATCGATCAGGACTAATGTTGGCTCATTCTTCTCTACAAAACTGCTGTAGTTCATTCAGATTTCTGGGATGTTTGGCATGAATTGCATTCTGTAGGTCATGCCACAGCATCTCAATGGGGTTCTAGTCCAAACTTTTGACTTGGCCACTCCTGAACGTGTATTTTGTTCGTCTGAAACCATCAAGACAATTCGTACCAGGTGTGTGTTTTATAGTGGGCAGGGCAGCCTTAAAACACTCACCAGTGATTAGGCACACACCTGGCGGTTTCAGTTAAAGCAGACACTGCTTTTACATCTGTGTGATTTTGACAAAAATCAGATCACATTTGATAGTGATTTTATGCAGAAATATTAGAAATTCCAAAAGGGTCAGATACTTTTTCATACCACTGTACACAGCTGGAGCTTCATTCGTGATGCTGCTTTTAATTTCTTACTTTTTTTTTAAGTACTGTTTGTCTAAAATACAGTGCATATTTTTGTTTTCATAAGAGATGTAGTATTTTTTATATCTGACATTTGTACAGTATTTTGATTTTTGAATGAACATACTTTGTCTGTATAGTTGCTTATCTAACTACTGCTAAGTTGTATGCATTAGGGATGTCCCGATCCAGGTTTTTGTACTTCCGATCCGATACCGATATTGTTTTGCACTTCCGATCCGATACCGATACTGGCCGATACCGGCCTATCTGAGCATGTATTAAAGTTTAAAGTTATTTAGCCTCCTTACTTAGTTGTCAGACTCATGTTTAAAAGGGTTTTAGTACTCTTGATAACAACTAGCCAGCTGAATTAGGTGAGTTTGAATAACACACAATGGTTGGTAACAAGAAACTGACCTGTTTATTCAGTGACAAACACAAAACATTATAAATGACAAACAGAAATGGCATAGTCAGTCAGTAAAACGTGCAAATTGTAAACTGTCAGTGGAAAATCCCACAAACCCCCCAAGCTATTAGATGCTTTTAATGTTTTGTGCATTAGTTACAAAAATTGTATAAAAAGCCTCTCAGGTTTAAATAAACGACTATTTCAGTATCAAGTTTACATTTTAAAACAGTAAATAAAATACTCCAGTTCCCATTCTGTATCAGCAGCTTTGAACTACATTCAATTAATTTAATTTTGCGAATCAACTGTTTAAGTTGTTAAAATTGTTCCCGTTATTCCATAATTTCCCTTCTGTCTACTATTGACATGTGAACATTTTAAAACTGTTTTGAAGATAGATTCAGGTCAAGATTTTGCCGATTAAGGAATATACTGCTCCCCTTGTGTGTGTAAGCGGACACAAGTTCGCAGCAAGCCAAACTCCATTCAAAAATGAACGTGGGAGTCAGGAAGTAGCATCCAAGCACCAGTTGCTTTTATTTAGCTGCACTGTCACATCCAAAAATGAACCCAGGTGAAACTAAAAGAAATAGAATGTACAGAACGAAAATGATTGACAGGTTTGACTATCCATATGCTATATATGTCAAATATATACGAAGCCAATTCCCATACAATGCTTCTCAATATTCTAATATGCAAATGAAGCATGCAGCAGGTGCCAAAGTTTACAAAGTGGTCAAAACGCTCCAAATATGGCACATAAATCGCTAAATACTATATATAAAAAATGTTGTACTTAAAGACGATGCCTTCGAAGGCGCAAACAACACGACAAGTTTAGGATAGCGTGAGCACAGTAAACAATGCTACCCAGCTCTCGTCAAACAGCGGACTGACGAAACGACTACAAACATGGCCGCCGCGCTACTTCTTTCCTGTCGGACTGCTGTCAAAATAACAGCAGGAACGAAAAATGCACATGGTAAATCGCGAAATGAAGGGCAGAACAAGGAGTATTTTAGATAAAAAGTTAATTAGGTTCACTTGGAAGGTTCACTACAACAGCCTACAAGGGAAGTCTCCTGCTTTAAGATGGCGGCTGTTTACTAACGCACCTAGTTTTCAATGCATGTGTATGTCGCTAAATGCTTGTTTAGGTTGGTTGTATTAAAATTTCTTATAGCTTTACCACCACGCTTGACTTTATTGTGGCATATGTTGCACTCTGCCTCTTCGTCTTTGTTGTCCTTTAAGGTGAAATGATCCCACACAGCTGACATTTTTACAGATAAAATCTCTCGGTAAATTGGGAGACGGTAATGTAGTGTGTTGAAGGTGTGCTTTAAAATACGGACCGGATTTTAGGGAAACCGAAGCAAAAACTGGAATGGATTATGTATATCGGTGCGCTGAAAAACCCAGACCGGATTTTCAAAAAAAACTGGATCGGAAGTCTGGATCGGAATTTTTCCGTGTCGGCCGATCCGATACAGATCCGCATTTTTTTGCCCATATCGGCGTCCGATCCGATCCAAATATCGGATCGGGACATTTCTAGTATGCATTTTCACTTTTACGACGGTCTAAATTTGGCACAGGTCAGCATATCAGGTGTATAGGGCGAACCCACATTTTTGAGTGAAAAATGTGGTATATATTTTATAACAACCTCTGTATTTAACATTATACTTATATTTATTTATAAAACAATCATAATTCTTCGACTTCCGCTGCTGAAAAAAATCCTAATGGACACACTAACCTGTGAATGGTAGACTGCACTGGCACGTGTAACTGTTGACCCTGTCGATACAAATGCCTTGGTTAAGACAAGGATTGGACGCACATTCGTCGATGTTCTTCTCGCAGTTGACGCCTGAAAACAAAGACGGAACGTCCAATTAAATTCAGCCGTTATCCCAAACTTCATTGCACAGATATCACAGCTATAATAATCCAGCATTGCACTACCTCGGAATCCAAGTTGGCATTCACAGGTGTACCCGTTATGTCGGTCTACGCACGAGCCGCCATTTTGGCACGGATTGGGCTGGCACTCGTCTTTTTCCTGCTCACAGTGTTGTCCTCCCCAGCCAGGTTCGCATTCACAATGGTAACTGGTTCATTAAGGACAAACAGATGTTGAGGAGATCATATAGAAATCAGGGCTATGCTAGGAGTCCTTACCCGTGCTGCTGTTCAATACATTCTCCATTAATGCAAGGCTGTTGCTCACAGTGATCGATGCCAGAGAGGCACAGGGGCCCGTGCGTGCTGGGCGGGCACAAGCAGTGGAACCCGTTGATTTTGTCAAGGCAGGTTCCTCCGCTCATACAGGGATTGGAGTTACATTCGTTGATATCCACGTCGCATTTGATTCCTGTTAGAGAAAGGATTTCTATTAATTAGTGCTTTCCCTCCTGTTGACGTCGATCACCATCAAAGAATGTTGAAGAACGAGTTTCAACAACAATTCATGCAACAGAAAATTGAGGTGTGTGTGTGTGGGGGGGGGGGGGGGGGGTTAATGATATACAGTGGGGCAAATAAGTATTTAGTCAACCACTAATTGTGCAATTTCGCCCACTAGATAATATTAGAGAAGCCTTTAATTGTCACCATGGGTAAACCTCAACCATGAGTGACAGAATGTGGAAAAAAAAAACAGAAAATCACATTGTTTGATTTTTAAAGAATATATTTGCAAATCGTGGTGGAAAATAAGTATTTGGTCAATACCAAAATTTCATCTCAATACTTTGTTACGTACCCTTTGTTGGCAATAACGGAGGCCAAACGTTTTCTGTAACTCTTCACAAGCTTTTCACACACTGTAGCTGGTATTTTGGCCCATTCCTCCATGATCCATGATCCAGATCTCCTCTAGAGCAGAGATGTTTTGGGGCTGTCGTTGGGCAACATGGACTTTCAGCTCCCTCCACAGATCAATAGGGTTGAGATCTGGAGACTGGCTAGGCCACTCCAGGACCTTGAAATGCGTCTTAAGAAGCCACTCTTTTGTTGCCCTGGTTGTGTGTTTGGGATCATTACCATGCTGAAAGACCCAGCCACGTCTCATTTTCAATGCCCTTCCTGATGGAAGGAGATTTTCACTCAAAATCTCTTGATACATGGCACCATTCATTCTTTTCTTTACACAGATCAGTCGTCCTGGTCCCTTTGCAGAAAAACAGCCCAAAAGCATGATGTTTCCACCCCCATGCTTCACAGTGGGTATGATGTTCTTCTGATGCAATTCAGTATTCTTGCTCCTCTAAACAAGAGCACCTGTGTTTCTACCAAAAAGTTCTATTTTGGTTTCATCTGACCATAACACTTTCTCCCAGTCCTCTTCTGGATCATCCAAATGCTCTCTAGCGAACAGCAGACAGGCCTGGACGTGTACTGGCTTCAGCAGGGGGACATGTCTGGCAGTGCAGGATTTGAGTCCCTGGCAGCGCATTGTGTTACTGATAGTAGCCTTTGTTACTGTGGCTCTCTATAGGTCATTCAATAGGTCCCCCCGTGTGGTTCTGGGATTTTTGCTCACCGTTCTTGTTATCATTTTGACGCCACGGGGTGAGATCTCTCATGCAGCCCTAGATCGAGGGAGATTATCAGTGGTCTTGTATGTCTTCCATTTTCTAATAATTGCTCCCACAGCTGATTTCTTTACACCAAGTGTTTTACCTATTGCAGATTCAGTCTTCCCAGCCTGATGCAGGTCTACAATTTTGCCTCTGGTGTCCTTCGACAGCTCTTTGGTCTTGGCCATAGTGGAGTTTGGAGTGTGACTGATTGAGGTTGTAGACAGGTGTCTTTTATACCGATAATGAGTTAAAACAGGTGCCAATAATACAGGTAAGGAGTGTAGCCTCGTTAGACCTCTTTGACAGCCAGAAATCTTGCTTGTTTGTAGGTGACCAAATACTTATTTTCCACTCTAATTTGGAAATAAATTCTTTAAAAATCAAACAATGTGATTTTCTGTTTTTTTTCCACACATTCTGTCTCTCATGGTTGAGGTTAACCCATGTTGACAATTACAGGCCTCTCTTATCTTTTCAAGTAGGAGAACTTGCACTTGCACCACTTGGTGGTTGACTAAATACTTATTTGCCCCACTGTAAATGTTTTTTAAACTGCACTTTTTTGATGTTTAAAAAAAATGTAACCCCATAAATACCTGTCGTCCACATACATTATATTATATATTAGGGTTGTCCCAATGCTGATTTTTTTTACTTTCAATCCGATGTGATTTTTTAAAAAGATACGTTTTGTTGATACTAGTGCTGCAACGATTAATCGATTAACTCGAGTAATTCGATTAGGAAAAAGATTCTAATCAAAATTTGCTGCTTTGAGTATTTGTTTAATTAAAGTGGCGTTGCAATAGTTTTTAAAATTGTTTGCGTTTAGTTTTATTGATTGGGTGGATACACTCCCCTCTAGTGGCAACAGTGATTTTGATGTAAATCATTTCACATAGCTGAATCCAGCTGCTCCCTGTTAAGACCAACATAAGGTAAGTTTTTGTTTGAGCTAATGTTTTTTTTTTTTTTTAAATGCATTCTTAATATAGTTTATAAGTATATTTAGCCGTTTTTGGGGGGGAATATGTGCGTTAGCATTTCATAGCATTTAAGCTAACAGACTTTTGCTAAGAAAGTTAGCCAATTGTTCTTTAGTTGTACTTAGTTCCTCATTTATTTACTTTTTTTATACCGTTTGAGGCTCAGCTCAGGTATTTAGGATCACTCGATTATTCGAACTAACCAACAAGTTCGTTGAGTAATCGACTACAAAAATAATCGATAGCTGCTCCAGTTGATACCGAAACAGATGCGATGCTGATCAGGTACCTATGTTATTAGACCGGTAAAAAAAAAAAATGCAAAAAAATCGTATTTTTAGTATTAAACCGAGCTCCTCATAATGTTACACGATCCCTTGTTACTATAATTAGTAAAAGTCTCACCCATCGGACATATTTGCCAAGTGGCTTAATTTACAGCAGCAAAAAAGCACGATGGTACTGAAAACACACGACTATTGGATTGGATCCAACCTTGTGACCAAATGCGATAGTCCAAAATCAGTTGTATCCAGCGCCGATACCCATACTAAGTATCGAATCTGGACATCATAACAGATTTTGGGTTATGCAAGCCTCAAAATTGACCCAAAATGTGACATACACATATGTGGATGCCAGGTCTCAAATATAATTAATAATTATGTTGTTATTTTTGATTATGAATCATTATTTTTATATCTTTTTTATGAATGAATAAAATCATAAATAAATACTATGTTACTGTAAGAAAACAATACAATTAAAATTAAGACAAACTGCAATACAATCCGTTTCTGGACCCAATGACATACTGTTAATTTTTTTATTTTTATTTTTTAATTTATGATTTCATAGTATTTAAATGAGTGCCCTATAAAGTGTTAATAACAAATATTCAATCAAATTACATTTGATTGACTAAAATAGTACCTGCAGAATTTGTTTGTCCCCACTATTACACAAGAATGTTTTTTTTCCCCAATTATCAAACAAGATTATTTCTACCAGGATGCATATTGGTGTTGTCTGTCCCTTTAAGAGCTTCAGAATCATCTTTATTGTACAAAGTACTAGTATGAAACACATGTAATTTGTCTGTAATATATACAACTGATTTGATTTACTTAAGTAATCGTTTTGGCAATGTTGGTACATCTCTAGGCATACCTGTGTATCCTGGAGAGCACACACACTTGTACTCATTTATACCATCCTGGCACTCTCCATACTCGCACGGGTTGCTAGCACAGTCATCTTCGTTGATTTCACAGTTCACACCTGAAAAAGTCAAATAAAATGAATTTGAAGTGAATTCCAAGAAACTGAAGTTTAGCCACGTCGATCTAGAACAGATTGCTTGATTAAGTTGCATAAACACTCGCTAATTTGAAAATTCGGCATTAGCTAACTCACACATTTTTCGCAAAAAAAAAAAAAAAAATCATTTAAATCATTGTGTCATAGTGTTGGCCTCCAGGGGGCGTTACAGCACAGTCTTTTTCAAAGCGCCCTGAGCAGGAAGTGAAAGAATGTGAACAAACCAGTAATTCAGCAAAAACCAAATATACTTTGCGTGTGTCACAGCATGACGAAGCTAACGCGTAAGTGAGACACGAAGCAACTTTCAAAAGAGGAACTTCACAGGCGTATGACACTGGAAAGTGAAAATGACCTAAAGTACTCTAGTTCTGGTCAATTCAGGACAGTACGAGAGAACCTTTTTTTTTTTTTTTTTTTTTTCTTTGACGGAAAGTCAGAGGGAATAAATAGTTTACCCGCAGTCCCAGGTGGACAGTTACACTGGTAGGCATTGACCAGGTCAATGCAGCGTCCTCGGTTCTGACAAGGGTTGCTGTGGCACTCCTGGACTTGGATGTTGCAGATGGAGCCCACATATCCAGGTTGGCACTCGCAAGAGAAGGTAGCGATGCCGTCCTTACACACGCCGTGATGGCACGGCTCCGGCTGGCAATCGTTTATGTTCTCTTCGCAAAGAAGACCTGTGAAGCCTAAGGAGTCGGGAGTGGGAGTCATTTTCTGACTTAAAAGTGCTTAAAGCTTAGGTGTCAAACTGAAGGTCTGTGGTCCTGTTCTGGCCCGCCATGTTATTTTATTTTTTCCATTTTTGTTTTTTTAAACAAAGGAAACAGAATACCATTTTTACAGTTTTCCCTTTTTAATTGTAAAAGATGTCACTAAATTAAAAAAAAAAAAAAAACATTAAAAAATAAATAAAAAGAATATTTACAGTATTTTCCTTTGTTATAAATATACAAAACATGAATATGAAAAATATGAGAATATTTGCTTTTAAGAGCCTCGAAAAACAGGATTCGGACAATTCTGAGGTCAACAGTATCACAAAACAATTAATCGTCTATCAAAAAAAGCTGTTGATTCATTTTATAACTGATAAGTTGTCAGTTAGCCGATTCATCATGGTAGACATAACGGCCCTTTGCAGAACATCATAACTACAATGTGTCCGATGACACAGATGAGTTTGACATCTAAGGCTTAAAGTCATGAAGTCCGCAATCAAATTTACCTTCAGCACATTCGCAGTCATATCCATTTGGTCGGTCGATACACTTGGCTCCGTTTAAACAAGGTGTACTCGAACATTCATCGATGTCGATCTGGCATGTTTCGCCACTAAAGCCTGAAAACACAACAAAATAAATGTCAGTCATTTCAACGAATAACTTGAAAGTATCTACAATTTTCCAGACACTACTAATGTGGCAACCCACCTGCTGGGCACTCGCAGACAAAGCGGTTGACCTGGTCCAGACATTTTCCCTGGTTCAGACAGGGTGAGCTGAGACACTCGTTCTCGTCGATCTCGCAGTGAGTTCCCTCAAATCCTAAATGAAACATGATCATTTTGATTGGGATAAAAAGGATGCAGAACTACTACTTTGCAAGAATGCTTCTAAAATTTCACCAAGCGTACCAGGCATGCAGATGCACGTGTAGTCGCCGATGCGATCCAAGCAAGTGCCGTCATTCTGGCAGGGGTTGGACGCGCACTCATTGACATCTTGTTCGCAACGTGGTCCAGCATACCCTCTCACGCAATTGCAGGTGAAGGAACCGTCTGTGTTTACGCATTGGCCGCCATGCTCGCAGGGGTTGCTTCCTGGGGGTGGACAAGATGGCGGATGTCTTAGCCAAGCCATTTTTAATGGCTAATAGCTAATGTTTGTGACTGACTTTCTATTAGGGCTGCAGCTATCGAATATTTTAGTAGTCGATTAATCGATGGACTACTTAGTTCGAATAATCGAGTAATCGGATAAGGAACATGAAAAACTAAAATACCTGAGCTAAGCCTCAAACGGTATATATATATATATATATATACACATACATATATTTATATACATATTAGGGCTGTCAAAATTATCGCGTTAACGGGCGTTAATTAATTTTTTAAATTAATCACGTTAAAATATTTGACGCAATTAACGCAGATGCCCCGCTCACAGAGTTTGAAATGACAGTATACATTGAAACGCTCACTTGTTGTGTTTTATGGAGTTTTGCCGCCCTCTGCTGGCGCTTGGGTGCGACTGATTTTATAGGCTTCAGCACCCATGAGCATTGAGTAAGTAATTATTGACATCAACAATGGCGGGCTACTAGTTTATTTTTTAATTGAAAATTTTACAAATTTTATTAAAACGAAAACATTAAGAGGGGTTTTTATATAAAATTTCTCTAACTTGTACAACATTTTTCTATTAAGAACTACAAGTCTTTCTATCCATGGATCGCTTTAACAGAATGTTAATAATGTTAATACCATCTTGTTGATTTATTGTTATAATAAACAAATAGTCCTTATGTACCGTATGTTGAATGTATATATCCATCTTGTGTCTTATCTTTCCATTCCAACAATAATTTACAGAAAAATATATTTTATAGATGGTTTGAATTGCGATTAATTGCGATTAATTGTCAAACGATTAAAATATTTAATCGAGTTAATTACAGCTTAAAAATTAATTAATCGCAATTAATCGCAATTCAAACCATCTATAAAATATGCCATATTTTTCTGTAAATTATTGTTGGAATGGAAAGATAAGACACAAGATGGATATATATATTCAACGTGCAGTACATAAGGACTGTATTTGTTTATTATAACAATAAATCAACAAGATGGCATTAACATTATTAACATTCTGTTAAAGCGATCCATGGATAGAAAGACTTGTAGTTCTTAAAAGATAAATTTTAGTACAAGTTATAGAAATTTTATATAAAAACCCCTCTTAATGTTTTTGTTTTAATAAAATTTGTAATTTTTTCAATCAAAAAATAAACTAGTAGCCCGCCATTGTTGATGTCAATAATTACTTACACAATGCTCATGGGTGCTGAACCCTTATAAAATCAGTCGCACCCAAGTGCCAGCAGAGGGCAGCAAAACTCCACAAAACACAATTAACAAGTGGGCATTTCACTGTACTGTCATTTAGATCTGTCTGAGCAGGGCATGTGCGTTAATTGCGTCAAATATTTTAACGTGACTAATTTAAAAAATTAATTACCGCCCGTTAATGCGTTTTTTTTTTTGTTTTTTTTTTTTAATGAGGATCTACGTACAACAAAAGAACAACTGGCTAACTTAAATAGAAAAAGGCCGCTAGCTTAAATGCTAAAAAATGCTTCTTTTTTTAATTTTATTTTTTTACAATGCTCTTAAAAAATGGTTCAAACACATATTCCCACAAAAACAACTAAATATACCTATAAACTAAATTAAGAATGCATTAAAAACATTAGCTCAAACAAAAACTTAGCTTACGTTGGTCTTAACAGGGAGCAGTTGGATTCAGCCATGTGAAAAAAGGCAGACCAGAAGGCAGTGTAGCCACCCTCATCAATAAAACTAATTGCAAACACTTTCAAAATAAACCATTAAAACGCCACTTTAATTAAACAAATACTCAAAGCAACAAAATTGAATTCGAATATTTTTTGTAATCGAATACTCGAGTTAATCGATTAATCGTTGCAGCACTACTTTCTACTGTATATTCTAGACTATAAACTGCATTTTCTCTCCCTTTGAATCTTTCAGCTTGAGCAAGGAAGCAAAAATTATTAATTTTTAAAGGCTAACTCGTGTCATGGTGAGTTTGCCACTTTCGGTTCGTTCTAGCGCGTGTGGTCCATCAAGCCTGAGTTATGCTCCTGCGTTGTGATGACGGCGAAGTGACTACGGCATCAATGAACATTCTATAGTTCTCAGACGTAAATAACAATCAAAATTCATGTTGTGTGCTAATTAGTTCTTCAGTTACAGTTCCATTTGTTTCACTAATTGCTAGTTATGGTATTTGATAACACTTTATTTGACAGTTGTGCCATAATACTGTCAATAGACAGTCATAATTATGACATGACACTGTCATGAGAATTAATGATTGCTTATAACAGATGTCATTTAGTGTTATCTGGCAAACTATCTCACTTTTGAATGGATGTAAAACATCTGAGCTGGACATAAATGGAGTTAGTGACATAATTTGCCGGATGACACTTAACTCATTTGCTCCCAAAAACGTATAAATACGTTCTATTTTTAATTGTTTCAGTGTCCCAAAGACGTCTTTAACGTTTTTTTTTTTTTTTTTTTTTAACAAGAGACATCTCCAGGTTCTGATTCAATTTAGCTCCAAAGCACCTAGCTGAAAATTCTTTTTAAAGCAATAAATCTGGCCACTGGATGGCAGTAGCGCATTTGGTAAGACTTGCAAGCAGATTCAACGGCGACGAACGGCCGGGCCGCACTGCAGGGGCGCCGGCGGAAGACGACCGAAAAGATAACAACCTAGAGGAAGCCCGGGATGCTGAGCAGAATGACAGGGACCACCAGTGCAGCAGACGATGCCGTTGAGTCCGTGCTGCTCGGCGAGCAGACCCCACAGAGACTCAAAAAATCCATCTTTATGAGACAAGCGGCGATGAGGGAAAAGTTTACCCGTCTGTCGCGGCCACAAAAGCATCATCTCTCAGTTAGTTATGTGTAAATAAATTGTTACTTTGCTATCAAAAGCTCTATTTGTCTTGTTGTTTATGTTATTTTGTAAAAGGAAAACATTATTCAGATGTTTGGGATGTAACTAAAGCAAAAAATAGCTGTGTTAAAGTCTTATGTTTGAAATGTATGCTTCCACAAAAAGCTCAATTTCTCTGTTTTTTCATCTGATATAGGAAAATTGCTCAAACTAAGTTATTTTCTAACGCTGATTTCTAAAGAATGGAAAAATATATGAACTTACTTTTTTTTCCTGCTGTAAGAATAAAGTCTAATCTTTCTTTTGGCGGGTTCCATGTTTATATAGCAATAGAACAGAATTTTCTGTGGGCCTTGCAAAATCAGTCGAAATCCAGTAAAACGGTCGGGAGCGAAGGGGTTGCACCGGTGAAAATGACTGGGAGTGAATGAGTTAATGACATCAGCCGTAAGCATTCAGTAATGCCCATGATAGTATCATGTCATAATTATGACGGTCTTATGACACCGCTGTCAAATAAAGTGTGAACTATTAACCCAAATAAATCAACAAATTAGCCGCAGTATTAAAAAGAAAAGAAAAAAGCAGCAACTTTTAGTCCGAAAATTACGGTAGGCTTAGAGTCAGGTGTGGCTTATATGTATTTAGTATTAGATTTTTTGAAAGAAAAAAAATCAACGATCAGTTAAATAACCAAATAATTGTGAATTCCATGGTAAATTGTTCTCACCGATGCTGCATTCGTTTCTATCAACATTGCAGGTGCTGCCGACGTAACCTGGCGGACAGTTGCAGTTGAACATGCCACTGATGGGATTGGTGTCACACTGGGAGCCCTCCCTGCATGGGTTGCTAATGCAGGCGTCATCAATGTGGCAAAGTAAACCTGAAGAAATGAAAGTTGAAGAAAAATGATGACTTGAGGCCTAAGCAGACAAAAACGTTGCCAGAAAATTGCCATTTGCGCACAAGTCCAAAAATACCACAGTGACATTTACAGTACGTCATGCTCACATCATCGTCATCGTTATATACAGACTAAAAGTGACAAGTTGGTCAGCTGTGTTATGATCACATGGGGCCGATTCCCATAAAGCCTGCCTTTGCCTCAGGGTAGACAGCGAGGAGACAGTAGAAAAATAAAATCGACCATATTTAGAAAATATAATTTCTTGTTAGACCTGTTCCACAAAGTCAAATAATGTTTGAAGTCAATGATCAAGTTTCAGAGCCAGTGACAGCTACTGACGTCCGGCAATCCATTTTGACTGACAGTTAAAATGGATTAGACATCTATTGCTGTCAATGCCAGCCAATGAGTTAACTCTTATGTATTTTTATATGTTTTTTTTCTTGACCACCACACTGGCACCTGAAAGAACTTGGACTGATTTATAGTATGCAGTTCGGCTTACCTGTTCATTTGTACTTTAGCTTTGACAGGTTTATCACAGAACTTTAAAAATGTAATGTCCCACCCTTCAGATTTTAAATAACCCACATAAAAAAATGCCTTTTCTGAGTAAACCTGTCTCTAAGCACATACACAACCCTTTTACCATAACTTCTTCATCACGATAGAAGAAAGCAGTGAATCACATGATACGCTAGTCTTGACATCAAAGGGTTTTCGAAAAAATGGGTGTTGCTAATTTAGGTCCATGCTTGTATTTTTCATATTTTTATCAACTAATCAGCCTTGATTTAATGTTTCACGCTACCTCATCTAACCCTGTTATGCATATGATCAGAATAGGGTAATTTTTTCTTGACTTGTTTACATAAGTAAATTTGATCTTTTGATCACTAACAACTAACTTAACAGTTAGCTTCAATTCCTGAGAAAAAAGCTAACATCCATTTTACTGTGATTTTGCCATGTTTTGTAAACAAATCATTTCATAAAACAGCTACTATTGATCTGTCAGCTGGGCTAATTAAGTCTTTGGTAGTTTATTAACTATAATTAATGAATATGCAGCGAAATAGTGAAGTGAATAGTGTGGTTTTGAAGCCTAAATGTACTCCAATTCTGGAATGACCAAACTACTGTACTTTTAACCATTTATAGGATAAGTGATAAGTATATTTGGCAATTTAAAAATAACAATCCATTATTATTACATAATTCTGTTATTTTGTTTGATAAAATTTTATTTTTTTATTTTTTATTTTTACAACATTTCTCATCATTAAATTAAGCATTTGCTAGTTACCGGTTTCAAGGTTTACCGTGGTATGAAAACATCACAGTTTCAAAACTATAAACATTTTCTGTCATGCCGTAGTACGGTATTAGCTATGTTTTATGTCTCAAAAAATGCAGCGAGAAATCGCTAAATTGGAGCAGCAGCGCTAACCTCTCCCCCTCCGGTTTTTGCTCTGTCTTGTGTCTGTCACTGTGCTTTAAAATAGACACAATGGCCGAATATTTTGAAAGTACACCTGAGCTTTTTCCCCCCTTCAAAAAAGACAAAGTATTTAGTATCGTCGTACCCTGGCTACCGAAAAGAAACATAATTTCATATTTACTAGGGCTGTCAAATTTATCGCGTTAACGGGCGGTAAATCACATTAAAATATTTAACGCGGTTAACGCATGTGCGGGACGACCCACTAATGCATTGCTGCAAACAGACTACAATGGCGCCGTTTTATGTATATTGCAAGCTAAGAGGCAGAGACAAGCAAGAAGAGTGGACTCAGGCATTCATTGGGACCGCACTATTTATTGGCATAAGCTTTGGCATCTCCTCCACAACAATTATAAATACTGTGGCGAGCGAGGTGGGGTAGAATGACAGGAGATAATCTTTTTCTTAACACCCTGTATTGAACACAACGCAGAGAAGATATACCATTTGCGGCCACCACTGACAGTCATGGTTGCCCAACTTGCCATCATGCATTTGGGCGGAACAGTAAAGTCGCTACATTGTCATTTACTGAAAGAACAACAAAAATAATATTCCTATTTCTCCCAAAAAAAAAAATTCACAAAAGGAAAAACGCTCAATGCAAAGAGAACTGGCATTCCCAATCAAAATAGCTATGCAAAATAACACTCAGACTTTGGTCAAACTCAAAAAAACAAATACACTAGATGGCAATATTTAGTCACAATATAGAAACTATCAGAGGTCTCGTATGTTGTGAAGTCAACACTCAAATGAACATAAGGTACAATGAGCCCAGAAACAACGGCGAGGGGCAAAAACGCACTAGAAAAACTTGGCTAGATCTCTTAATTAATTTAAAACTAGCCCTTGACACCTTGAGGTGTATTTCAATCACTACCTTCCACTACCTTATTTTTTGATTGAAAATTTTTTGAAATTTTATTAAAACGAAAACATACAGAGTGGTTTTAATATGAAATTACTATAACTTGCACTCACATTTATCGTCTAAGAATTACAAGTCTTTCTATCCGTGGAACCCTTTCACAGAAAGAATGTTAATAATGTTAATGCCATCTTGTGGCTTTATTGTTATCATAAACAAATACAGTACTTATGTACAGTATTTTGAATGGATATATCCGTTTTGTCTTCTTTCCATTCCAACAATAATTTACAGAAAAATATGGCATATTTTAGAGATGGTTTGAATTGCGATTAATTACGATTAATTAATTTTTAAACTGTGATTAACTCGATTAAAAATTTTAATCGTTTGACAGCCCTAATATTTACAACACCATCATCCGCCACTTTACACAAAATTTAAAGTAAGTAAACGCTGTCATGAATGTTTCCCACCAGCTATGGGAGTTCACTCCACGTCTTTTAGTGTGTCTAGCGATGGTTAAACAAATACTATAACGTAAGCTTGTTAACGAGGTAGATAACGTGGCTTGTTAGCATGCCAAGACAGCTACCTAGTTTCCTCTCTACCATTAGCCTACTTTTGTTAAGTCTTCCGCCAATGTCAACATCTGTTCAAAATAACATTTTGAAAACATAGCCTGTGGTGTTTTTTCTCTCTGGCGGCTTTTTGTGTTGAGAGAAGATGTGTGTGTGTGTGTGTGTGTGTGTGTGTGTGTGTGTGTGTGTGTGTGTGTGTGTGTGTGTGTGTGTGTGCGTGTGTGTATAATGTGTAAATAATGATATGAGTCATACACACGCGCTCTGTCGCTTGCTCTCGCTCTCCATTAATATTCAACTTATTAATGTTAATAGTAGTAGTGGAATGTGTTTTACATAAAATCAATTTGAGCATATATTATTTACGTCCAGTTCTTTTTTTTTTGTTCTTTTTGTAATGTTGTGCAACTTGAGCTATGGCTGTGGGTTTAGTCTATGTTATAGGGCTGTCCCAAACGACTAGTTTTCTCCCGATTAGTCAGCAGACTATTTTTACGATTAGTCGACTAATCTAATAATTAAAAAAAATTTTTTTTTTTAATTGTTTTTGTTTACTAATTTAGCAATGAAATCTTTGTTGACGCTTATCAATTCACAAAAAACATATTGGAACACTTAATTTATTAAAGTACACATAAACACATAAATAATAATAAATCACAAATAAACAATTAGTTCAAATGCTGATAGAATTTACTAGTGTAGCATCCCTGATTGAAAAGGTGGTCTCTTAAACTGATGGTTTACAACTTTTATTCCATCCTTGATGTAATCACACCGTAAGAGCTATGGTGCACACAAATAAAACAACACAATTAGAAATTAACAAAAACTTTTCACCTTTTTCCTTTTAAACCTTATTTATATATCAACGAATTGCCTTTACCTTAATTTATTACCTTATCATTGACAATCTCTCCCTTGAGTGCAATCACTGTATATACTGTATATATTTATGACCTTTTAACCTTATATAATTTTCTATACTATAAAATAAACCATAACATGAAATAAACCTTTCAGTTAGCATAAGGACAATACTAATAGCACTTATAGGCCCATTGTCAATGAAACATTATGATTCAGTAAGGCGACAGCACCCTCTGGTGTACAAAAAATGAAGGGAAAAAAAAAAAATTTACAAACGGTGACGGCGCTTGAGGTGTTTATTCACGGCCGACGTGCAGCCAAGCTTGGCATTGAACAGACAGGACAGAAGAGTACCCTCCGTTGTTTCTTTGAAATAAGTCAATGTTTTGGACACTCTGGTGCGCTTTTTTTGGCTTTGTGCCGCTTTCCCCGCTTGCATACAGAGCATCCGACATTCTGAACTTTCCACGCATGTAATTTTTTTTTAACCCTTCATTAACCGTCGACGGGATGTTGTGCTCGTCGACGGATTTACGTCATCGATGACGTCGACTATGTCGACTAGTCGGGACAGCTCTACTATGTTACTTCATTTAAAAAAATAGTCTATGTTCTACTTAGTTTAATTTTATTTAAAATATTTCAGTTATTTATTTTTTTGTTATTTATTCCAACATTCATGTTTATGTTCCAATTTGCAAATATGTTGTGAAAAATAAAAAAAATCCTGCTCAATGGAAAAAAAGTTTTTGTTTTTTTTTGTTAACCATACAACTCAAAATAACACATTTTAGAGCTATAATTGCAATACTGTGAAACTGCGGTATTTTTGGTTAAGGTTATCATACCGTCAAAATCTCATACCGGCACATGCCTCCATTAACTACATTAACAAATGAATAAAATATCAATAGAAACTAAATATGGTAAACTAGAAAATGCAATTCCTGGAGAAAATACGTGGGGATGCTTAATCTGCTGATCAGTAAACTCTCCTAGGTCACTTTTTATTGATTTTGGGACATTAACGGATCACTTCCGGTTGATTTTCAGCCACTTCATGCTCATTTTGGGGCATTTACGGGTCACTTCTTCTTGATCTTGGGCTACTTCCTGCCGATTTTTGGGCATTTCTAGGTCACTCCCAGTTGATTTTGAGGCATTTCAATGAGAAACTTACTGTGGTTATGGATCCCCAATAACACTCTAAAGAAGATTTATTTTTAAATTTCCTTGTATTTAAATGAGTGCCCTTTAAATGGTATGAAAACACTAAGGGGCTGTGAGATATCAATAAAACCGTTATGTGGCAAGATATAACAAATATTAATAAAGTTAACACAAAAAAAAAATCATATTCATGAGCAATTATCGAAAATAGATAGAAAATTACGAAAATTTCCCAAAGTATTCCGGAAACAGCCGAATGGGGCGGAGACGTCATAACAAAGAAACAAAAGGTCAAGGCAGGTGCCATCGTTGTTTATTGACGAGAGAGTTGCGTTCGTGTTTTATCAAAAAATCGCTAAAATGGTTCAAACCTGTCATGCTATGTGGTTTACAAATAGCCATTTGTTGCAATGTAGTACCCATAAGTTCCCGAACGCAAGAAAAAGAGCTGGACTACGCAGAAATGAGTAAAGTTCGTCAGTGCTAAGAGGGCTAATTTTGCAGACCCAGCCTCTGGCACGATTTTGTGTGGTGCGCATTTTACACCTGAAAGCTATACGAACTATGGACAAATGAAATCAGGTTTCGCTTAGAAATTGCTGCTGAAAGCAGATGCGGTGCCCACCTTCACGCGCAGCCACCTAAATGTCCCCAGATAACAAGAAAGAAGACGATGACTGGCTCTGATGAGACCACCCCACCACCCCAGGCAAAGCAAAGGAGGGAAATGGCCAGAGTGAGTACTCTTTTATAATAAAAAACATACCACGCATTGGATATAGGACTGGACACATGTATAAATTATCGCTCGTAAAATATATAGAACAAATCCTCTAATCCCATTCATATTTGTGTCGGGTGGCAGAGCGAAAACCGATGATAGCACATTAAATGATAATTATTCTATATATTATTTTATTTTGCGGTCACGGTGTATCAGCTTCACAAAAAGAAATGCAAAACAAACCATTCGGTGTTTCTGTTGCCGCCGGTGTTTCATCAGTGTGACTGCTCCCCTCAATGATCCTTTCATTAGGATGCATTGGCTTTCGTTTGGGCTCAAACTGATAACCCAAAACACCAAAGAAAGGTTCATAACTCTCCTCATCACCATTAGAAGAATGTTCGTTACGTCGGATTCGTCGCTGCAACTAGAAACAAAATTGTCCGCCATCATCGCCACCATTCAGTACTAAGCACTGAGCCGGTTGTTTCCTTATAGTGACGTCACGCACACAATATGCTAGATTTCCGGCATCTCGGGGGCGGGTCGTTTTAGCTTGACAATCGACCTAATTTCTATCATTTTCTTGGTGTTGCGATGTGTGTAATTACACGAAGTGGCATGATATGAATTCAAAAGGCATGCGTTGATGGATAAATGATGGAATATTAGCATTTCCCCAGGTGTTGTCATACCCTTTAAAGGGTTAAACAGATCCTTTGCGACCGTCTCACCTGTTTTCCCATGGGGGCAGCGGCAAATGAAAGAGGCGACCCTATCAATGCAAGTCGAGCCTTGTGTACAAGCTGCGGTCGTACAGTCGTCGATATTTTCCGAGCAGTCGGGTCCGCTCCAGCCGTTGACGCACACGCATACGTAGCCGCCGGCCAGGTTGTTGCAGGTGCCGCCGTTCTGGCAGGTGTTGGGCTGGAGACGACATTCGTCCACGTCTTCTGTGCAGTGCTGACCTGTGAATGGGACATTATTTCATAGTGGATTACAAGAGATGAATTGAAGTTGTTCCCACCAGTGTACAAAATATCACAGCAGCATTCAAACGCAGTCATTCTAGCTTACCAGTCCACTCTGGAGGACACTGACAGTTGTAAGTGTTGACGCCGTCCATACAAGTGCCACCGTTTTCGCACTGATGACCTGGGCAGTCGTCGATGTTGTTCTCGCAGTTGGTGCCATTGAATCCTGGCAATAATGAATGATTTGCGTTAATTCAACAAAGTTGCTAACCATTAGAATAGTATTCAAAGAGTATATGTTGTAGTCAAATTTATATTAATAACACCTACTAGATGGAAATAGATCCATCTTGACTGGGAAAAACTGCCAGCCCTCCCAGTTTTAGCTTAACAAAGGACCACAATTTTCGTCAATCGTCTGATCTCGATTCTTTTCACGATCATGATTTGTTTTGACTAGTTTTTGTACTTTTTTTTTTAAACCGGTAGTTTTTAGAATCTTTTTAAGAAAATGTTTCAGAGGTGTTACTGTGTGTGAATTGTTTCAAGCGTTAAATAAGGTGAATTGATGCTAATTTTTATTCATTAAGCTACCAGGTGTTCGAAAAACGCTAAAACCTTCAACATTGCACATTTCATTTGGCAATCTGTCAAACAATAGTCTACTTGCATCTCTACTAGACATGTGACAATTACCGATTGTGCTAAACCATGGCTGGAGGAGGTGAAACTCCTAAACTTTTCCCCCCTTTAAATAATACAAAATCGCTGGTATGGGAATACGTCGGCTGCAGAAAAGTTACATATGGCCGTGGCTCAGAGAAGGAAGGGGTAACCAATAAAACATGTTTGCGGTGGGCGGTTGCCGAGGAGGCAATACCTCCAATAGGATTTCGCATTTATACAAAATTAAAAGTTAATAAACACAGTCATAAACGTTTTCCATCTTCTACAAGAGTTAACTCCAGCGTGTTTAGTGTGTCTAGCAGTGGTAAAGCATTTTTTTTCCTCTCGGCAACTGTCTGTGATGAGAAAGACTGTGTATAAAGTAGGGGTGTAACGGAACACAAAAATCTCGATTTGGTACGTACCTCGGTTTTGAGGTCACGTTTCGGTTCATTTTCGGTACAGTAAGAAAACAAAATGCAAAATATAAATGTGCTAGTTGTTTATTACATACCTTTGTGCTTTCAACAATAGGAACATTAGCCTATACAAAGCTAGAATTATGCTCAAAAAGTAGCGGATATTGAAAGATAATCCAACAACAATTTGCCTTTCAGACCCCGCGTATTGGTCAGCTTTCTTTCTGAAAGAAAGAAGAAAAAAGAAGTCCTGTGCTAAAGAGAAAAGAAATCTCAATGACCAAGATTTTAACATGTATTTTACAAATGAAATGCCTCAATGAATCTTTTTTTTTTGTCCTTATGAACGGTTTTCAAAAGCTTTATTGGTGGATTTTCTCAAGTTAAAGCGCCACACAGAAATTAATAAATTTAATTGTGTAAGCAGGATCTGTGTATTATTATTGTTATTTAATTACAGGTGTTTTAGCTCATTTCATTTTATTTAAAGGGGCTATTATTTATTTTATTATGTGTTTATATTTTATAAATGTGATGTAGTATTCATTTATATTGTATATTTTATGTTGTATAACTTTAGTTCCTATGTGAATATTAGTTCCTACTTGTTTTGTTGTGGTAGGAGGGTTTTGTATTGAACACGGGGCAGTGTTGGTTATTATTATAGCAGAGAAGACAGCAGTAAATCAACATAGACAAGTCAACTGTGCGCCGATCTACCACTCAAGAGATCTGATGGACTCAAAAAGTGGGTTACAATTAGGCCTGAACGATATATCGTTTAAACATCGCCATCGCGATGTGCGCATGTGCAATAGTCCCATCGCAAGGACGTGCGATAGTTTTTTAATTTCATTTTTTTTAATCCACAAACGTTTGTTTTGAGGAAGGAGAGGGGAAAAAAAGCGCACAGCTTCTCTTTCTCTCCAGCAAGTCATCGGCTCCTCCCCCTCCCCCTGCAACAGCGGAGTGGAAGGAGGAGGGGCCGAACAGCAGAGCGGAGGGAGGAGGGCCCGTTC
Source organism: Corythoichthys intestinalis (assembly GCF_030265065.1). Taxonomy (NCBI): domain Eukaryota; kingdom Metazoa; phylum Chordata; class Actinopteri; order Syngnathiformes; family Syngnathidae; genus Corythoichthys; species Corythoichthys intestinalis. The sequence goes on along the minus strand of NC_080401.1, from coordinate 49,194,296 downwards.
TCAAAGTGAAAGCAAGCAATCAACACGTTGGAGGAGCAAGGAAGACTGTATCCAAAAGGAGTTTTGGAAGTATTTTGGCAAGAACAAGACTATAAGGGACAAAAAACAGCCCTGTCGACAGTGCCTCGCCATGGTTGCCTCAACAAGAAGTAATCTGTCAAACATGTGGGACCATTTAAAACGCAGGTATCTATGCATTCCTGCTACGAGCTCCCCATCAGAGGCTTTTTAGCACAGGTGGGAACATTGTTACGTGCCAACGTTATTGTCTCAAGCCTGCTATAGTGGATAAACTAATAGTCTTGGCCAAAAACCTATGAGACCCAGTTGAGAATTGCTGAGCAAGGAAGGTGGACGATATGCAGACAAATACATAACACAGCTGAAGGAATGTCTTTTCTTCTTTTAATGTGACAGCTATCAGGAAGGCAGGAAATTTGGGAGTTAAAATGGTTCTGTTATTCATCACAGTTATTTGCAGTTATTCAGTTCAATTATTTACAAGTTCAATTGAGTTTGTTTCTTTTATATTTAAATTTATTGTAAACCGTATTTTTCAAATAACTATATATAGTACAGCTGCACATAAAGTTTTGATACTTAATATTTTTGTTGAAATATTTTTACAACTTTGTTGCCGTTTTGCAGTTTTATATTGTTATATTTTGTGTAAACAACTCAGGGGACTAATGCACTTGCACTTTTATTAGTCAGATTTAATATTTAAGTTCAAATATGTTGACAACTTTGTTGTTTAACTGAGGTTTTTATGTATTGTTATAGTTTGTGAACTCTTTTGTCATATTTAATATTTTTGTTCAAATATGTTGACAACTTTGTTGTTTTACTGAGGTTTTTATTTATTGTTATAGTTTGTGAACAACTCTTTTATTTGTCATATTTAATATTTTTGTTCAAATATGTTGACAACTTTGTTGTTATTTTACAGAAGTTTTTATTTGTTATATTTTGTCAAAAACTAAGGGGACTAATGCACCTGCTCTTTTATTTATCATTTAATGTATTTGCTGCTGTTGAAGTGTAAAATATTGTATTCAATAAATGATCTATTTTGTGCAGACATGACTTCCTGGATACCTTCATACAGAAATCTTCATCATTAACAAATTAAACGGTATTATATGAATACACTGTGGTCACGGTGTGTTATGTAAAGTATTTCCAAACACCTATTCAAGTCATTTAGTGAAAATTTATTTAAAAAAGATAGATCTTTTTTTTTTTTAATATCGCAATATAATATCGCAATATATTGCAAACCTAAAAAAAATCGCGACAATAGTTTTTTCCAATATCGTTCAGGCCTAGTTACAATTGCATATTAGTTTGAAAATCGACCGAATCCACCGCATTTTTACACGAGTGACTTCCAGTCTGCCCAATCCTAGCTACCGGTAGTAGTATTGACGCAGGACGGTCGCGTCTCGCGTCAAATAATAAACTCCTCCGTTCTTTTCGCGTGCGTCGTGTTGAGCCGCTTCTGGGACGCGTCTAACACGCGGCTGCACTGCGACTGGTGTGCATTGGCTGATTGACTTTAACGCCCGCGTTTCACTGCGTTCTCGCGGCGGCCACGTTGTCATGCCGTTGACGTTTCTGGGTTATACTGTCGTACCGTGTTGGTCCTCAGAGAACACGGAGTAAATATAATCTACACAAAGAAACTGTAACCCGATCGACACACAGCCTCGAAAAGTAAGGGTTACATTACGTCAGAAACTCGTTCGGTACGCCTTCATTCCGAACCGAGTATCACGTACCGAAACGGTTCAATACAAATGCATGTACCGTTACACCCTTAGTATAAAGTAAACACAATGTGAGTCATAGACACGTGCTCTTATGGAAAAAAATATCAATTATTTTGGTTCTGATGGTAATAATGCTGAGCTTTGGCTGGGGGTTTAGGCTCAACAAAAGAACTGCATTTATTTTAATTTTATTTAGAAAATGTAAACATTATATTTACGTTAAAATTTGCAAATATGTTTTGAAAAATAAAAATCCTGTTCAATGGGGAAAGGTTTTCTCTTAATTTTTTTTTTACCAAGATATCTCAAAGTAACACATTTTAGAGCTGTAATTGCAATACCATGATACCGTGATATTTTAGCTTGAGGTTATCATACCGTCAGAATCTCATACCGGCACATGCCTAATCTCTATATCTCTGTATTTGTTCGATTAAATATGTCAGGGCTGATCACCGAGACCGACCTATTTTTTTTTTCGATCTACAAACTCAAGCTTAAAATCTCTCAGCTCAACTTCAGACATTGACGATGTTAACTCATTTGCTGCCATTGACAGGATCTGCCAATCCTCCTTCATGTTGTTCATGAAGTAATAGCACAAAAAAGATCAGAGTAGCATTCCACACATTTTCAGACAGCACATCACACATGTAGACACATAAAAGAATGACACGCCATTGCTTTAAATAGAAATCAATCGTGGTATAACAATGTGCTCCGTTGTCTGAAAACTACTACAGGAGAGACATTTTTTCAGCCACAGACACAGACGCGTTAATCGGAGGCTGAGATGCCGCTTATGTAGACAACTGTCTCGTGTACATAAGAATTATGACATGACCTGATAGTGTAGAAATAGCAGCCATGTGTGTTTGTAGCATCTACTCGCTAACTGTAGCGGAGTGACAGGACAGTGTGTTTAATACAAAACAGTCAGGAGTACCTGACTGTTTGCACCTTAAACAATGCAAAGAAACATCTTCTCTTAAAAGTAGTCAAGTTCCGGTCAGGGGTGATCAGATAAGCCAAATACTTAAGATTTTTTTAAAGGCTACGTAGAACTTTACTTATGTGCAGTACTGAAGTGTGTGTCAGCTTTTTAAAAACAAAAATGCATTTCAGTGCATTTTCTGTATTACCTGGAAGACAGTGGCATGAGTAGCTGGTTTCAGAGTTCTGATGGCAAGTGCCTCCGTTTAGGCAAGGTGATGGCGAACAGGGGACGTAAGAGCTCTCGCAGTGTCGACCCGTGAACCCAGCACTGCACAGACACCTGCAGAAGTAAATCCCCATTAGTGGCATAATCGCTATTTAGACATTTCTCATCAACTCCTGATTCGAAAACCTGATTCGTTCTCTATCTGACTTCACGTATAAGTGACCTTATGTTGAACACCAGTTGTTTTGTTTCAAGCATAAGACCAAAGTTTGACCAGATTGAAGTCTGTGATTTGATTGTAATCGCTTTTGTGGGTGGAAGTGCTTTGAAACATTTTTGCTTCTGCACACATACTTACAGTACCAATGGCCAAACAAGGTATAGACTAGAGCACTGTATTTTCCGCACTATAAGGCGCATTTAAGCCATCAATTTTCTCAAAAGCCGACAACGTGCCTTATTATCCAATGCGCCTACTACAGTGCCCTCCATAATTATTGGCACCCCTGCAAAAGATGTGTTTTTTTTTAGCTTCTAATATTTTTTTTAATTCAAATAATATGGAACCTTAATGGAAAAAAAGAGAAAAATCCAACCTTCAATACAAGTGCATTCATTCAGTGGGAAAAAATCCCACATAAAGAAAAAATTATTTGACATCAAATAATGTGAGTCACAATTATTAGCACCCCTGGTGTTAATACTTTGTACAATCCCCTTTTGCCAACAAAACAAGGTCTGGGGACTGAGATGGCCATGGGAGGAGGTTGATTTTGTCACACAAAAATACACACGATCCCAGGCTTCAACTGGGACCGTGTGCTTTGGTCAGATGAGACCAAGATTGAGCTTTTTGGCAACAAACACTCAAAGTGGGTCTGGCGTGCCACGAAAGATGCGCATGCTGAAAAGCACCTCACACCCACTGTGAAGTATGGGGGTGGGTCAGTGACGCTGTGGGGCTGTTTCGCATCCAAAGGCCCTGGGAACCTTGTTAGGGTGCATGGCATCATGAATGCTTTGAAATACCAAGACATTTTAAATCAAAATCTGTTGTCCTCTGCCCGAAAGCTGAAGATGGGTCGTCACTGGGTCTTTCAGCAAGACAATGACCCGAAACATATGGCCAAATCTACACAGAAGTGGTTCACCAGACACAAAATCAAGCTCCTCCCATGGCCATCTTAGTCCCCAGACCTTGTTTTGCTGGCAAAATGGGGTTGTACAATGTATTAACACCAGGGGTGCTAATAATTTTGACACACATTATTTGATGTCAAATATTTTTTTTCTTTATGGGGGATTTTTCCCCCACTGAATGAATGCACTTGCATTGAAGGTTGAATTTTTCTCTTTTTTTCCGTTGAGGTCCCATATTATTTGAATTAAAAAATATATATATTAGAAGCTAAAAACCACATCTTATTCAGGGGTGCCAATAATTATGGAGGGCACCGTATATGGATCAATATTTGTTTATCATGGCATGACATTCCCATTAGCGCAGCTCTATCTAGTGAAAGCATTACAACCAACCACAACTACTATACTACGACTACAACTACTACTACTACTGCGCCTTATAATGCGGTGCGCCCTAAATATTTATATGGAGAAAAACACAGACAAGGCTGAAAAAGCAGTTTCTGCTCTTGCACCCCTCTTTAAAATAAACTGCTGTATCTTAAGCCAAAAGAACTGTTGTGTTTGATAGAACAATATGTCTATATGCTGCCATAGCAGTTTCATGGTGCATTAAGCCCTCAAACTATTTTTAATTTGTCCGTTTTATCCTGGAAACCCCCGTTTACAGACAAAGCGCAAACGCTTTTGTTTGTTTCAACCCAACCATAAAAAGAATTATATTATTCAAAATGTCTACCACTTTTAGCCTACAATCAATAATAAAAAATAAATTACGTCACAATGAAAAAAATACTGTCTGTAAATAGGTCACGGATATCTAACTCTTAACTATCGCTTAATTGTATTTTTTTGGTTCCTGTCACATTCTCCCCAGTATTTTAGATGATAAATAATCGATCCAAACAAAGAAAAACAAAGACTCGTATGGTCTGAGCACTAACAGGCTGAAGCCCCACCTCTTCAATCTCTGCAGCAATGCTGGCAGCACTCCTGTGACGAGTCACATGACATTTTGGTGGGAAAATGACAAGCAGCACTCAATTTGGACATTTAGGGATGTACGTTTTTTTCAAAGGGGTGTACTCACTTTTGTTGCCAGGGGTTTAGATATTAATGGCTATATTTTGAGTTATTTTGAGGGGAAAATACTTAACTCTATTATATAAACTGCACACAGACTATCGTAATTTCCCGAATATAATGCGCACTTTTTTTCCCCCAAAATCAACTTGTAAAATCATGATGCGCATTATAAACGGGTGCATGGATGGAGACACGAATATATATATATATTACATACGTATATATATAAACCAATTTTTTTTTTTTTTTTTTTTTTAATTGACACGGCCACGTTGTGTTGAAGAAACGAATGCGGCGACCCGTTGCCGATCATTACGGTACGTGACGTCGCCATTTTGTTTCGGTAATACTTCACTCTAATCGGCCGAATGATTTCGTCTGTGTTAAATTTTGCTTTTTTCACTCTTCATAAAGCACAGAATTTAGTTTCTTGAACTCGTTTGAGTCAACGTTTATTGCAGCTCCGCAACTCGGACCATAACAAACGTAAGTACACAGACTTCCTGTGTCCGTCAACTATATCTGTCCCTCGGGAAACTCAAACCCAAATAACAACAGTTCCTATTGTTACTGTTGTGTTGACAGCGATGAGCTCTCACGGATTTCCGACTTACGTTCTCACTTTCATTTTACCGTATCAATCCATGGAAGAAACATTTATTCATCATGATGAAACGAGCAAGTTATACAGCAGCCTTTAAAAGAAAAGTCCCATCTGTTTTGTTTTCTCCTAGATTCTGGTAAGTTGGAGAAGTTGTCAAATCATATTATTATCGTAAATATTGTCAGTTTATGATAATGTTTTGAACTACCAATGTGCTATGCTTGTGCTGTGTTTCACCAGTCAGTAAAATGACATTTCTGTATATGTACACAAGCTCTGTTTTCTTGTATTCTTCTATTTATTGGTGCTAAATTAGGGTGTGCGTTATAAAAGGGTACAATAATTTCCCCTAGATTTTACAAGTAAATTTGGGGTGCGCATTATACACAGGTGCGCCTTATATTCGGGAAATTACGGTACTTTTCACGTTTCAAAGTGTCATTTTGTCAGTGTTGTCCCAAGAAAAGATATACCTAAATATCTGCAGAAATGCGAGGGGTGTACTCACTTTTGTGATACACTGTACTACCATTGACCTAATAGACCTACTATTATCGAAATACTACTATTTACTACATATACAACAACTCTGTGCTTAACATTTTAGCTGGAAATGTGGATTAAATGAAGAGTGGAAAAAAAACTACAGAACCTTTAAAAAAAATGTGAATTAAAAAAAATTAAGAATATCATGGAAAAGCTCAATTATTTCTAAAATAAAAAAGTTTCCATGATATTGAATTGTTTAGGAAATGGTCTAATTTTTTTCATTCATGTTTCCAGTAGGTTCAAATATGTAGACAGTCAAATAGATTGTTACCTGTAGGAGCCTGGGGTGTTGACACACACTCCTTCGTTCTGACATTTTGAGGGCGCGGCTATGCATTCGTTGGTGTCATTGAGGCAGCGGGGACCGGTGTAGCCAGGTGGGCATGAGCAGATGTAGGTACCACCTGGCAGAGCGCGGCACGATCCACCATTGGCGCAGGGGCTTGACAGGCAGCTGTCTTCATACTCACAACGTGGTCCTAGTAATTGAAAGTGTGATATAACGTCATTTTTTGGTTGGCCATTTTGTTAACAACATTGTGACGCCAGCGATTCAAATTTCCACACAAATTCACAAAGTAGAAATACGAGACTTGAAACCAAGAAGGGTTTCTCTTACCTGTCCATCCTCGGGCGCATTTACAAGTGTATTTGTCGAGGGACAGCAAGGTGCATTTGCCTTGGTTGGCGCAGGGGTTTTTGGGGTAGCACGTGGAGTTCTGTGGAATCTGGCAGTGCTCTCCGATAAAGCCGAGAGGGCAGGTGCAGGTGGGTACGCTGACTAGCATGCCCACGGAGCAGTTCCCATCGTTCTGACAGAAGTTAGGATAACAGGGGTCCTTGTATTGGCAGTATTCCCCGAGGAAGCCCGGTGCGCATCTGGACAGAAATACGAAGAAAAATATGTATGCTTGTTTTTTTTGGTTTTTTTTTTTAAAGTATTTTGTACAGTGAAATGCTCCAGATGTACAAAACATGACACCTCTTTTTTTGTTTAGCATAGAGAAGGGGTGTTCAACTCATCTTTGTCACAGGCCGTATCATAGTTATAATTTCCTTCGGAGGACCATTGATTAGTTGCCTTGATTAATCCACGAATTAACAACTAATGCATTATCAAATGCATCGACAAGTTTTCTTAGTCAATGAATAGTTTAGAGCAGTGCTTCTCAATTATTTTCTGTTACGCCCCCCCAAGGAAGACGTAAATGTTTCGCGCCCCCCCAAACTCGCCAAACCGCCACTGTAAATTGTATCATTTTAGAGCAGTCCCGACTAGTCGACATAGTCGACGTCATCGATGACGTAAATCCGTCGACGAGCACAACATCCCGTCGACGGTTAATGAAGGGTTAAAAAAATATATGCGTGGAAAGTTCAGAATGTCGGATGCTCTGTATGCAAGCGGGGAAAGCGGCACAAAGCCAAAAAAAGCGCACCAGATTGTCCAAAACATTGACTTATTTCAAAGAAACAAAGGAGGGTACACTCTTCTGTCCTGTCTCTTCAATGCCAAGCTTGGTTGCACGTCGACCTTGAATAGACCCTAAAATTTCATACCAATGTTATGTTTTATTTTTTATGAGAAAATAAATAAGGCTTACTATATGACCGTCATTTTGTTGGATGGGACTGATAATACAATAAAACTCCAGTCACAGACAACAATAAAGTGCAGTTATTCAATTACTGTATTTCCTGGTGTTTTTAACACAAAAGGTAAGTAATTTAAGTGCAAACTTTCAATGTAAACATCTTACAAACAAAAAATATTAATTATATGCAGCAGCTCTTGAAAAAAAAATTAAACCTGCTAGTGTTATCATAAATAAATAATAAATTATGCTTTACGACTGGTATAATTGGGGGAATAAAAACAGCATTTTAGACAGGTCAATAATCATTACTTTAACCTAATACACAGCAAAGTCATTCACTTATGCCCGTGCTTCCTCATTTTTTATTGCTCATCACTGTCCATATCTTTTTTGAAGGGCAATTTTTTCTTGAGGAAGATCAACTAATCCACATGTTCTTGTTTAAGCAGACTGCGTTTCGTGGAAACAATATGCCGCCCTTTCCAGCATTGTAGTGGGTTATTATTCAGGGTTAAAACTCACGATTTCTGTACCGATCCACACTTCACACAAGCTCTGTCCCATGCGAACAGATCTGGCTGCTTTCATCACTTAAAAGTCCGACTTTTGTTTTCCTGGGTGCGTTGAAAATCAATCACAGCACGTCGCTGCCGTCGGTGATCACACGGTCCATTGTTTTAGCATGTTGCTTCGTTGCCACTACTGGTTTCGTTTTCGTTTTGGGCTGTGAAGAAAACGCGACGCTGCGTGCGTTACAGTGGTTTCGTTAGCTCTCGTGTTGTTATGACACGCCCGTGACGATCAGGTAATGACGGCGACTAGTAGCGGTTCTGCCGAAATGCATGGGAAGTAACTTGTGGCAACCACGACTGTGAGTAGTGCTTGTCCATATTATATCATGCGTGCGGTCTCGATCTAAGTGTGCGCTGTGTGGCGAATGACGCGCACTTGTGTCATTCACTGAAAGACACAAGGCTAGCATGTGAAGTAAAAGTTAAATTATCATATTAAGCAATGCATTGAACTAGGCATTAGAAGCCGATTCTTGTGCTCACGATAGCCGAATTCTATCTCTACTATCGGTTCACTGAATATTTAATGGCTAATTACTGTCGAATGGTAACTTTACAATCGATACATCTGTATCTCTCACCTGGAAAACCGGATATCCGGTCGTATCGGTTTATCGTTCTCAAGCTTAGTGCTTACTCAAATGCTGAGAACAATATAGACAAACCACAAAAAGAGAAGGTAAGAATTGTTTTCTCAGTCTCAGTGTTCTGAATCACTTTACATTCCATTCTTTTGCACTTGTAAATGCCATCAGCATTTGACCTCGTTGTTTATTTGTGATTTATTATTGTTATTTATGTGTTTATCTGTACTTTAATAAAGAATTTAAGTGTTCCAAAATGTTTTGAGAGTTACTAATCGTCGACAAAAAATTAATTGCACGGTTAAAAAAAAAAATCATTAAAAAATTATTAGACTTGTCGACTAATCGTTAAAAAAGTCTGCAGACTAATTGGGAGAAAAATAATCATTTGGGACAGCCCTAAAAAATACTGTAAATATTACTTGTTTTAACCTGTAATTTTTTTGTATTCTTTAAATAAAAAAGAAAAAGGAAAAAAACAGTATTTTTCTCAACTATGTGTTTTTTTAAAAAATATACTACATTTCTAATTTTTATATTTTGATTTTTCAATTAATTTAAAAAAAAAAAAGAAAAAAAAGAAAATTCCTAAAAAAAATTATTAGACTAGTCGACTAATCGTTAAAAAAGTCTGCAGACTAATCTGGAGAAAAATAATTGTTTGGGACAGCCCTAAAAAATACTGCATATATTACTTGTTTTAATCTGTAATTTTTTGTATTCTTAAGAAAAAAAGAAAAAAAAGGGGGGGGGGGGGGGGAAGGGAAAAAAAAACTATTTTTTTAAATTATGTGTTTTTTTTAAAAACAAACTAAATTTATAATTTTTATATTTTGATTTTTCAATTAAAAAAAAAATCATTAAAAAAATTAGACTAGTCGACGAATCGTTAAAAAGTCTGCAGACTAATCTGGAGAAAAATAATAGTTTGGGACAGCCCTAAAAAATACTGTAAATATAACTTGTTTTAATCTGTAATTTTTTGTATTATTAAAAAAAAAAAAAAAAAAACAGGACAAAAACTTTTTTTTTTTTAATAATGTGTTTTTAAAAACCAACTACATGTCTAATTTTTATTTTTTGCTTTTTCAATTCATTAAAAAAAAAAAAAAAAAAAAAAAGAAAATTCATTAAAAAAAATTATGAGACTAATCGTGAAAAAAGTCTGCAGACTAATCTGGAGAAAAATAATCGTTTGGGACAGCCCTAAAACATACTGTAAATATTACTTGTTTTAATTTGTAATTTTTTATATTCTTAAAAAAAAAGAGAAAAAAACAAGGAAAAAAACAGTTTAGTTTTTTCATTATGTGTTTTTTATAAACAAACTACACTTCTATTTTGTATATTTTGATTTTTCAATTAATTAAAAAAATAATAATAATAAAAATAAAAAAAGCAAATCCAGTAACTATCCTTTTGTTGTTGTTTATGTTGTACTTGATCTTTCATTGTTGACTTAAACTTTATTTTAAGTGGAAAAACACACAAAATGATTTGATGGGCCACATATGGCCTCCTAGGCCTTGTGTTTGACACCTATCGTGTCACAGGAATCAGATCCTATAATCACAACATGATAGTTTTGCAACTAAGCTAGCTAAGGCACGGCTCTCCACTGTCTTTAAAATCAATTTCGCCTGGTGATATGATACACTCAAGTTTTTTTTTTGCCCCACAATTGTGAAAACGTGGAAGTTGAGCTCTTGTCGTAAAGGTTAAACGCGGGTCAGTCACTGTAAAGAAGAAGTTCAAAAGCAGAAGGATGTGGGGTAGCGTCAGCTGAAGTTGTTGACAGAGATCTTCACGAGCGAAAAAGGTTTCTTTTTCAAACAGTTCAAGCCAAGAGAAAAATAATACCGAATGTTTGTTAAGTCACTCGTCTGCATTGAAGCTTCATGAAACCACAGACAGCCACTCCTGCTTAAGCCACTCCCAAAAATCTCCCCTTTATTCCATCCAAACCATTCCAGCTCAAAAAGCCTATGTTTTAAATGCAATATGCTGACTATCCCACTCGATCCCGCATTCGAATGTATACCACATCACATACTGTAATCCCATGCCACTAACCAGTGTAGCTTTTTCGGTTGAACATATTTCACTGTGGGCACAACAACAGCTCTCATAGTGTACGACTGAAGAAAAAAAAACTGCTGTCGATGTATCATTTTACCACCGCGTTTGCTCCATTTTTCTATTTTTTTCTGCCACTGGGAAAGGAAATTATAACATTACACAACACAAGAAAAAAAAAAAAAAATCGGCATCAGAGACAGTGTTCCCTTTGAAACTTTCTATTCCGCACACAACTTCTCCCTGGGTGACAGGATCGTGCCAAATGTTTCATTTTGTCACAAGTGAATTTACAACAGTTCTTACAATTCCCTCAGTGCGCCTGCATTGTTGTAATGTGGGCAGGCACGTTGCAGACACGCTGTCTTGGGACTCTGAGCGAGTGAGCAAACTGCTGCCTCTGACAATGGCCCCCTACAAACTTGCCTCCCGGGATGGGCTCAAGTAACAAAATTGGATGGCCCATATGGAACATACATCAAAGTGGTTGTCACAAAAGCTGCCCTTATTTAGCATGTAAAAACTTGTTACGCTGTAAAATTGCAAAAAGGCATGTACAGTGGGGCAAATAAGTATTTAGTCAACCACAAATTGTGCAAATCCTCCTACTTGAAAAGATTACAAAGGCCTGTAATTGTCAACATGGTTAAACTTACACCATGAGAGACAGAATGTGGAGAAAAAAAAACAGAAAATCACATTGCTTGATTTTTAAAGAATTTATTTCCAAATTAAAGTGGAAAATAAGTATTTGGTTACCTACAAACAAGCAAGATTGGCTGTCAAAGAGGTCTAAATTCTTCTAATGAGGTCTAATGAGGCTCCACTCGTTACCTGTATTAACAGCACCTGTTTTAACTCATTATCAGTATAAAAGACACCTGTCTACAACCTCTGTCAGTCACACTCCAAACTCCACTATGGCCAAGACCAAAGAGCTGTCGAAGGACACCAGAGACCAAATTGTAGACCTGCACCAGGCTGGGAAGACTGAATCTGCAATACGTAAAACGCTTGGTGTAAAGAAATCAACTCTGGGAGCAATTATTAGAAAATCGAAGACATACAAGACCACTGATAATCTCCCTCGATCTGGGGCTCCATGCAAGATCTCACCCCGTGGCGTCAAAATGATAACAAGAACGGTCAGTAAAAATCCCAGAACCACACGGGGGGACCTAGGCTACGTTCATACTACAGGTCTTAATGCACAAATCCGATTTTTTTGTCATATCTGTTTTTTGGCGTGCCCGTTGAGACTGCCTTTGTCCATTGAGACCATTCAAGTATTACGCATGCGCACTAATTCGCAGTCCGACACGCGCTGAGCAAGACGACCCGCATGCGCAGAAGCATCAAAACAAATGACCACACATGCTGGCTGTCATCCGTCATTCCAGGGATAATATATTTTGCTTTTTAAAAAGAGGACACATATAACAGACATAAATAATCCCAGTTTAGGCTTATATTCAAAGTATATGGATCGATAGCATGCACGCACTGTCCGTGCATGTCACACACATACGGGCAGTTTGCCCCGACTCTCGGCCGGGTAAGCAATGTTGAAATATTGCTTATATGGAGCAGACAGAAAACCGATCCTTCCCCAGGCTTATCCTCAACCCATTTTTATTTTTCTTTTTTGACTGTTGTCAAGTCTGACCCTTCCTTAAAAGCCGTGTTCAAGGCAAGCTAGGCTCTAATAACGCACAGCTGTACTGCTAAAGTGGCGTCTCGCTCGCTTTTTGATGACGTAATTGCTGCATGAATTCCGATTTGAGAGACTGGACAGTACAGACCGCCGCGACAGTCTGGAAAAATGTGGCCCAGATCGGATTTGAACCACATACGAAAGTGACCCAGATCGGATTTGAAATGGTCCAGTTCTATGCGACTTGTCACGTTCAGACCGTCAAGTTAATGCCTCACTCGAGTCGGAAAAACACGAAAAAATCGGATTTGTGCATTAAGACCTGTAGTATGAACGTAGCCCTAGTGAATTACCTACAGAGAGCTGGGACCACAGTAACAAATGCTACTATCAGTAAGACAATGCGCCGCCAGGGACTCAAATCCTGCACTGCCAGACGTGTCTCCCTGCTGAAGCCAGTACACGTCCAGACCCGTCTGCGGTTCACTAGAGAGCATTTGGATGATCCAGAAGAGGACTAGGAGAATGTGTTATGGTCAGATGAAACCAAAATAGAACTTTTTGGTAGAAACACAAGTTCTCGTGTTTGGAGGAGAAAGAATACTGAATTGCATCCGAAGAACACCATACCCACTATGAAGCATGGGGGTGGAAACAATGCTTTGGGGCTGTTTTTCTGCAAAGGGACCAGGACGACTGATCTGTGTAAAGGAAAGAATGAATGGGGCCTTGTATCGAGAGATTGAGTGAAAATCTCCTTCCATCAGCAAGAGCATTGAAGATGAGACTTGCCTGGGTCTTTCAACATGACAATGATCCCAAACACACAGCCAGGGCAACAAAGGAGTGGCTTCGTTAGCTTTTCTAAGGTCCTGGAGTGGCCTAGCCAGTCTCCAGATCTCAACCCCATGAAAAATCTGTGGAGGGAGTTGAAAGTCCGTGTTGCCCAAGGACAGCCCCAAAACATCCCTGCTCTAGAGGAGATCTGCATGGAGGAATGGGCCAAAACACCAGCAACAGTGTGTGAAAAGCTTGTCAAGAGTTACAGAAAACGTTTGGCCTCCGTTATTGCCAACAAAGGGTACATAACAAAGTATTGAGATGAACTTTTGGTATTGACCAAATACATATTTTCCACCATGATTTGCAAATAAATTCTTGAGAAATCAAACAATGTAATTTTCTGAGGTTTTTCCATATTCTGTCTCTCATGGTTGAGGTTTACTCATGTTGACAATTACAGGCCTCTCTAATATTTTCAAGTGGGAGAACTTGCACAATTAGTGGTTGACTAAATACTTATTTGCCCCACTGTACATTAACTCTTTATAGGATACTCAGTGCCTGCCATTAACTGCGTTAGACGTCCAATCCATTTGTCAGCCAACCTTCCCAGTTTAAATGAATTGGATGTCTATCATTGTGAATAGAAGGCAATAAGTTAAATACGATGAGGAAAAAAACTAACTTTAGAGTGTTATGGGGGGCCATAACCAGAGTGTAGTTCTTCTGTTTATTTAATTAACTACCCATCACAAGTAGTATTCTGCTAGTTATATATATATAACTGGAGGAGCACACCTAAGCAAATAAATTCAAAGGATCGCCACATTTGGTAGAGTGACCCAAAATGCCCCAAAATGCCATCACTCTTGTCTTCTCATATAATCACCTCCCTTACAAAAAGAATTAATAGGCTAATCTAATATCAAGTTATCGAAAAATTCCTTTTCCGACCTCTGTGACCTTTGACCGCATTACCCCAAAATTGACTCATCTCGTCCGTTTCATATTATAGACATGTCAGATAGATATTGTTTTTATTTCAGTTAATGAAATGTTGTCAATTTTAGTTTCCATAATTTTCGTTTTTGTTAAAAGTAATAACCGCAGTATCCACCTACTGTAATATCTCTGAATTTGTGCATACTCCGCTTTTAAAAAAAAAAAAACGAATCGATGCTGACCTGGTGAGTGACACTGGTGCCAGCTAATGAAAGTTGCCTGACTGTCAAATCGAGAACCTGTTAGTTTTAGACTTCTACACCTGAGCCTGACCTCTTTTCTATAACTGAAGCAGATCAACCTCTTCAATCACAACAATACGTCGTTTGAGGCTCATTTCTCTTCAACCACCGCCCTCTCCTGCAGTGTAATTACAAGGGGCTCTGCCCTGCAATAAACATCCCAATAGTATGTTTTCACACAAAGACCATGCGTGTTGCCATGTCTGCACAGATGCTAGGTTTGCATTACAAACCATTTCACTTCTAAAACTACAGGGAGATGCTGTCTCTAATTGGCAAGTTAGCAATTATAGTAAAAGAGCAATCAAGGTAATATTAAGGAAAGAAAACACAATTTAGAAGGTGCTGGTACTCAATGGCGTAGGTTTGGTCTCAACATTGGTAGGGATATTACAGCATAACCTGCATGTACACTTTTTGCTCTGGATGGGACATTAATAATACCAAACAGATTGGGTGAACGGGGGTCAGGGCTACATTTCTACATTTCTACCTACATTTCATTGTCATGCTGAAAGACCCAGCCACGTCTCATCTTCAATGCCCTTGCTGATGGAAGGAGATTTTCACTCAAAATCTCCCGATACATGGCCCCATTCATTCTTTCCTTTACACAGATCAGTCGTCCTGGTCCCTTTGTAGAAAAACAGCCCCAAAGCATGATGTTTCCACCCCCATGCTTCACAGTGGGTATGGTGCAATTCAGTATTCTTTTTCCTCCAAACAAGAGAACCTGTGTTTCTACCAAAAAGTTCTATTTTGGTTTTATCTGACCATAACACATTCTCCCAATCCTCTTCTGGATCATCCAAATGCTCTCTAGCGAACCGCAGACGGGCCTGGACCTGTACTTTTTTCAGCAGGGGGACACGTCTGGCAGTGCAGGATTTGAGTCCCTGGCGGCGCATTGTGTTACTGATAGTAAGTAGCCTTTGTTACTGTGGTCCCAGCTCTCTGTAGGTCATTCACTAGGCCCCCCCGTGTGGTTCTGGGATTTTTGCTCCCCGTTCTTGTTATCATTTTCACGCCACGGGGTGAGGAGGGAGTTGAAAGTCTGTGTTGCCCAACGACAGCCCCAAAACATCACTGCTCTAAAGGAGATCTGCATGGAGGAATGGGCCAAAATACCAGCAACAGTGTGTGAAAAGCTTGTCAAGAGTTACAGAAAACGTTTGGCCTCCGTTATTGCCAGCAAAGGGTACAAAACAAAGTATTGAGATGAACTTTTGTTATAGACCAAATACTTATTTTCCACCATGATTTGCAAATAAATTCTTTAAAAATCAAACAATGTGATTTACCTCTAGTGGTTGAGGTTTACCCATGTTGACAATTACAGGCCTCTCTAATATTTTCAAGTGGGAGAACTTGCACAATTAGTGGTTGACTAAATACTTATCTGCCCCACTGTAAATAACATATATAACTGAAGTCATTACATAACGCAAATAAGGTTGCTTAAAAGTTGGTGGGGACAATTTAAGCATCCTGAAAAGTTGGTAGTGTTTTGTCCCAACAGTCCCTATGCAAACCTACGCCCTTGCTGGTACTACTAGTACAGTGCTATCAGTCTCTAAATGATGAAAACTAAACTCTTGTTCCTCCTGTAACATAGAACTTAAAAACTCGAATATTAGTTCGCAACTCAAATTAAGACAAATCCTCCTGACAACAGCGAGTAACTCGAAAAACCTGTCAATTTATGCTCTCGTATGTCAAAGAACCTATTGTTGATTAATCATGGCTTGAAGCAACTGACACGTCATGGACTACAAAAAAATGGCTGCAAGCAAGAGGCGTTGTTGCTTATTCCACCACTAATTTGCTGTGTAAAAAAGAACGCATATGACATCAGCTAATGGTGCTTGAGCTAAATCCATGCCAGAGATATTATATCTAGCTATAAACAGAATGCCACAACTCCTCAAGGCATTTAAAATAACAAAAATGTATTTGTAAATTTTACCCACATCAAATCAAGAAAATTAGCGCTGACATGATGCTTTTTTCTACTTAAACAGAATGTCTTACATCAATAGCCACTCTTACAACTGAAAGAGCTAAAAATTGTCTTTAAACTTCAAACTTCCCGCATTTGTTCATCTGTTCTCTCTTATTTTCCCACTGCCGTCCAAACTGTGTTGACAGACACAAAATGCCAGAGCTTGGTAAATAATAACACCCTGCCCTTCTGGTTCACCTTGCCAGATAGAGCGCTTTCTTTAGTAGTTTCTGGAAATATCACTTCAGCCGCTGGCAAAGACACAAGGCTGAGCATGATTCATATTATTATCAGGGAGTGGCATCTCACCGGGGAGGAAGTATTCTGTCAATGGATGTAACATATGCAGCATTACTCATCATTGTCATCGCAAAGTCAAGACTTTTCAACCCATAAACCCAACTAAACTGCAAGGGGATTCTTTGTCCTGCTCCCGAAATCTTTTCCAGCTTTCCACAGGCCTTCTTTACCTCTTTCTCACTCCTCCACCTCACAGTTCTAGCCCACTCAAGGTGTCAGGTTTCTACAGCTGGTTCACATTAGCGCCCCCATCTTGCGCGTACACACACACTCCTCACTGGGCTCCTTCTCCCTCCTCTACCTCATGCTGACCTCAGCCTGTATCGGCTGGCCGTGGGGCTTTGGCGAGAAGTGAGGGTTGGGTTGAATCACACAAATAACGTCGCTCACGCTAGCTTTTTTGCTAATCCATACACCAGGCAATTTATAGTAGCTTCTTTGCTAATCCATACACCAGGCAATTTGTGTGGTGACCCCCGTTTTCACCTTTCCAGAGTTCAGTCCTTAACTGCAGACCTTCCAACCTCTAATCTAGTCTCAAGGAAGCCTAATAACTCCATCATGCTTTCCCCCCAGCGGCAATCACAGGGAAGCAGTGTGTGAGCGCAAGTCTGTGTAATAACCGGCTCATATTTCAAACTATGAATGCATTTCGGGGTGGACTTGAATCTGTTCAGTGTATCCTTACCCTGTACGTGTATGTTCGGACGTCAAAAGTCAAGTGTGTTGTACATTACCGGCTTTAACAAATGTTTTTGCATGGACAAAATGGTTGGATGTCTGTCGCTTTCAATGGCAGCAAGTGAGTTGCTAAACACACTATAAAGTGATCCCTTGATACTTCGCGCTTCAAACTTCACGCCCTCAGTCAATCACAGATGGTGTTTTTTTTTCTTCAATTAAAAATAAATAAATATAGGGCTGTCAAACGATTAAAATTTTTAATCGGGTTAATTACAGCTTAAAAATTAATTAATCGTAATTAATCGCAATTAATCGCAATTCAAACCATCTATAAAATATGCCATATTTTTCTGTAAATTATATATATATATTCTGTAAAATAAATTGTTGGAATGGAAAGATAAGACACAAGATGGATATATACATTCAACATACGGTAAAAAAGGACTGTAGTGGGCATTTCACTCTACTGTCATTTAAATCTGTCTATGCTGTCCTCACTCCGAAGCGTCTACTTTTTCCAAAGCTAGACAGCTAGTGAACGACGCCTTAATAATTAGACTTCTTCCTTTTTCATCTGATTTATTAATAAAATGGCCTCAAACAATTGTCCTCTTTAGACCGTCGTAAAACTACAAAAACAAAGTACACAAGCATTGCATGAGCAACAACGTTAGCTTAGCACGCTATACAGGTTCACTAAACATAAACAAAAAGCGTCTCATACAAAAAATATAACATTTCGCTTACTAACATAATATATACATTCTTTACAACAACCATACTTACGGACAAATCTTGTCCAAGGATCATATAAGCACAACATTATCAGCCCAAGACGTCGTGCAGCCATAATGAACTGGAAAGAAAACAATAAACCATGTCGCAAAGCGACCACAAGAGTTCGCTGTTGGACAGGCTAAAATGTCTTGCTGTAAAACTTACCAAAAGGCAGAATACTTTCTGAGCGGGACATGTGCGTTAATTGCGTCAAATATTTTAACGTGATTAATTTAAAACATTAATTACCGCGCGTTAACGCGATCATTTTGACAGCCCTAAAATAAATACATTGGGGCAAATAAGTATTTAGTCAACCACCAATTGTGCAAGTTCTCCTACTTGGAAAAGATTAGAGAGGCCTGTATAAATACATGGGGCAAATAAGTATTTAGTCAACCACCAATTGTGCAAGTTCTCCTACTTGGAAAAGATTAGAGAGGCCTGTAATTGTCAACATGGGTAAACCTCAACCATGAGAGACAGAATGTGGAAAAAAAAAAACAGAAAATCACATCGTTTGATTTTTGAAGAATTTATTTCCAAGTTAGAGTGGAAAATAAGTATTTGGTCACCTACAAACAAGCAAGATTTCTGGCTGTCAACGAGGTCTAACTTGTTCTAATGAGGTCTAACGAGGCCCCACTCGTTACCTGTATAATGGCACCTGTTTTAACTCATTATCGGTATAAAAGACACCTGTCCACAACCTCTCAGTCAGTCACACTCCAAACTCCACAATGGCCAAGACCAAAGAGCTGTCGAAGGACACCAGAGACAAAATTGTAGACCTGCACCAGGCTGGGAAGACTGAATCTGCGATAGGTAAAACGCTTGGTGTAAAGAAATCAACTGTGGGAGCAATTATTAGAAAATGGAAGACATATAAGACCACTGATAATCTCCCTCGATCTGGGGCTCTATGCAAGATCTCACCCCGTGGCGTCAAAATGATAACAAAAACGGTGAGCAAAAGTCCCAGAACCACACATTCACCTAGTGAATGACTTAAAGAGAGCTGGGACCACAGTAACAAAGGCTACTATCAGTAACACAATGCACTGGTAGGGACTCAAATCCTGCACTCCCAGACGCGTCCCCATGCTGAAGAAAGTACACGTCCAGGCCTGTCTGCGGTTCGCTAGAGAGCATTTGGATGATCCAGAAGAGGACCGGGAGAATGTGTTATGGTCAGATGAAACCAAAATAGAACTTTTTGGTAGAAACACAGGTTCTCGTGTTTGGAGGAGAAAGAATACTGAATTGCATCTGAAGAACACCATACCCACTGTGAAGCATGGGGGTGGAAACATCATGCTTTGGGGCTGTTTTTTTGCAAAGGGACCAGGACGACTGATCTGTGTAAAGGAAAGAATGAATGGGGCCATGTATCGAGAGATTTTGAGTGAAAATCTCCTTCCGTCAGCAAGGGCATTGAAGATGAGACGTGGCTGGGTCTTTCAGCATGACAATGATCCCAAACACACAGCCAGGGCAACAAAGGAGTTGCTTCGTAAGAAGCATTTCAAGGTCCTGGAGTGGCCTAGCCAGTCTCCAGATCGCAACCCCATAGAAAATCTGTGGAGGGAGTTGAAAGTCCGTGTTGCCCAACGACAGCTGCAAAACATCACTGCTTTAGAGGAGATCTGCATGTAGGAATGGGCCGAAATACCAGCAACGGTGTGTGAAAACCTTGTGAAGAGTTACAGAAAACGTTTGGCCTCCATTAGTATTGAGATGAACTTTTGGTATTGACCAAATACTTATTTTCCACCATGATTTGCAAATAAATTCGTTAAAAATCAAATAATCAAACAATGTGATTTTCTGTTTTTTTCCCCCCCACATTCTGTCTCTCATGGTTCAGGTTTACTCATGTTGACAATTACAGGCCTCTCTAATATTTTCAAGTGTGAGAACTTGCACAATTAGTGGTTGACTAAATACTTATTTGCCCCACTGTATGTACAGATGAGCTGTCCAAATCCTAACCCTAGACATGGTCTAAGGGGCAGTTTACATGGTCACTCTGCGACACGAAGACACAATGACCGAGTAGCGGAATTGCCTCGCATCCATATGGTGTCGGCGAAGATGAAAAATTCTGAACTCAAAGTGGAAGAATTCGATTGCGGGAGCTTGAGAGGGGCTGGTTCCGCATGCATATCAAAAGCTCCTGCCGCACGGGACTCGCGCTGATAACGTCAGCACTTGTACATGTCACATTGGGCGTGCGAAGCGGTGCTATTAAACATTAAAAAACAGATATTGGCGGAACGTCGGATTTAATTTACAGTTTTAATAATATTTTTAAGTTTAAATATGTTGAATGTTTCCATTTTTATGCCTTTATGAACAAAAGAAAATGCCATTGCTTGGAGTAGGCGGGCATGTTGTCTTCCGGGCTGAGGAGGTCAAAGTGCATCATGCGCTGTCGCTTTATAAATCTGCACTGCCCCCTAGGGCCTGGCATGAATACTACATTGTTTTCATGCGGAATTGCAACATTGTTCGAATGGAGACAGAACCAAATAAATGCAAATTTGAAATTTTTCGTCTTTTCGGAGAGTCACCATGTAAACTGCCCCCAACTCTCCCTCCTGCTCCATTTCTTGGTCAGGCAGTGCACTGGAGTTGCTTATTAAAGTTAATGATGATTGACAGACGTTAAGGTTTGAGCTTGCAAGAGATGCCGGGAAGCCGAAACTTTAAAGCAGGGTTTGCTAAATCCGGACCTCGGTGCCACTTTTCCTGTCGTGTTTTCCATGTCTCCCTCCTCCAAAACACCTGAATCAAAATAATCAGGATCATTATCAGGCTTCTGGAGAGGTTGCTGATGACATAATCATTTGATTCAGGTGTGTTAGGGGAGAGAGACGTGGAAAACACGACAGGAAAAGTGGCACTGAGGTCCGGATTTAGGGAACCCTGTATTAAATTGTCGCATGAGTCAATCATCGTTTAACTTGTTAAACAGTTGCTGTGGCAACTCATTGTGTGTAAATGAGCAGCTTGAGCAGATTTGAGTGGACTCACACAATGAAGCATTTAATAAAGACACGCATTTTTTACTTAATTCCTAAAAAAAAATAATTCGGTGGGACAGTAACATGTTTAAAATTTATCATATTACTCATTACATTTCAAGTGCTTAAAAATCATTTATTTAAGTATATATATTAGGGATGTGCCGATTAAGGGCTTCAAGGTATACAGTGGTATGAAAACAAGGTTTCAAAACTGCAAAAATTTTCCGTCATACTGCCTCTAAGGTGTTAGCTATTTTTAATATCCCAAAAATGCATGGAGAAATCCCTCGCTTCCTGCTGTAAGGCTCAACCCTCCCCCACCAGTTGTTGCTCAGTGTCAGTGAGTCAGCTGTGCTACATCGAAGAAAAAGAAATCGCTTGTTTGGGAATACTTTAAAAGTTACAGATGGCCGTGGCATAGAGAAGGAGGGCCAACCGATATGTAAAACATGTTTGCGGAGGGTATCTGCCAAGGAGGCAATACCTCCAATCTGATTTCGCTTTTATACAAAATTCAAGGTTAGTAAACCCTGTCATGAACGTTTCCCACCAGCTAGGAGAGTTAACTCTGGTGTGTTTAGTGTATCTAGCAGTGGTAAAACATGTGTTTTTTTACTCACTGCCAATTGGCTAAGAGGGACCGCTACAGTATGCGTATGTGTGTATCCCAGCATCCTTTTCATTCGACCCTTGGGCCATGAGGTGCTTCGACAGCTTTACGTGAGTGTATTATCCTTCATTCTTTACTCTAATCTTTTGTTTTTTACATTATGCACAACTCTTTATTTTATGTTTATTGTGCAATAATCTAATTGTAACATTTTTTACATGTTTTGATGCAGTTTTACGCTTTATAAAAGATTTATGTCTGAATTTTGGGGGGCTTGGAACAGATTAGGGCATTTACATGGAAAACGCGTCTCTACGAACAGAATTTTCAGTTTAAGCCAAAGCCAATTAATTTCGTAATCAGAGGTACAACTGTATTTTTTATAACATTTTCAAGCATTGTTTTTTTTTTTTTTTTTTTGTATTTTTTTTTTAAATTTGGTCTCAGGATAAGAATCTACACGTATGAACTTTTTATTTATTTATTCAATGGATTCAAAGGGTTTTATTGTCACTGTACAGGGAACAGTGATTTTTCCCCTCCAGCTTTAGAATAGAATAGAATAGAATAGAATAGAATAGAATAGAATAGAATAGAATAGAATAGAATAGAATAGAATAGAATAGAATAGAAGGTAGGCTGCTAGTGACTTATTTGGCATTTTTTAAAAAATATATATTTTCGAGTTGTCTTTTACGTTTAAAAAAAAAACAAAAACTCTCAGTACACGTACATTTACTCATGAACACCGTGTATAAATATTTTGCCAGTGGATTGGGAATTATAGTGTGATTTCATGGGTGGGACGTGAATTTTCCTGTAACTGTGTATGACAATTAGCTAGTTTTTCAAGTTTGAAGGATTGCAGACAACACAGCAAACAAAGACAAAACAGTATTAAAACGCTTTTCACTTCTTTGTGTTTACTCGATTTTTCTGGGTCAGGGGTGTCTGCTCATTTTAAAAACAATTAAAGCAAACTAAGACATTATACATGAGCTATGATTTTGTTAAATCTTTTGACTTTAGAGGCAAAAAAAAAATCCTGAAGAAACACAAAGCAGAATTATTCAAGTATTCATAGAAAGCAAGAAGCTGGATAGTCTTATTTAAAAAAAAAAAACAAAAAAAAAACATCTGTGGAAAGAAACATGAGTCGAAATTGGGTGGAGTCCATAGTGGCCTCATGTGGTAAAAATCGCCAAATTTGTTTTTAGTGACATGTTTCAAAAAGACTGAAGCTGTGGTAGACAGCGAAGGACCTCAACATGGTGATTAGTCATTATCGTGTCCTTGTGGGTATAACGAGGCCTAACTATAGACCTTCAGATCTTAGGGCCACTCATTATCTTACTTTAACAAAATTCTGTGCAAAAAAAAAATCTAACTCGTGTTATACACTTTAGCTGTGTCTGCTTTGAGCTGATGCGAAAGCACATGACCTTTGTGGTTTTTGATGTATGACACGGTTTTGCAGTGTTTAGTCTGAAAATGTACCCTTCTTAACAGACAGATGAAATCAGACCAAAATCTTTGGATGACTGGATGACTAACGCTACTCATGATGATGCATTATAACACACTTTAAACTCAGATCGTGGGGGTCAGATTCGTCCCGTTACATGATTTTGTGTGGCCTGCGAGAGTGTGCATCGACTTGTATTTTAAGTTTAAATAATCATTTCTTTAGTCCTTGAAAGACAGAAAACTCCAGAAGACAAAGCATTGAGTGTTTTTTCCTTTTTCTTAATAGAAAATGAATAAAGAATTTTTCAAACAGAGAGAATATCTACTAATATCTCGACTTTATTTTAATAAACATGATTAACCTTTTTCCTGTCTTTGTTTTTATTCCAAAATATTTAAGTATAAAATGAAGTAATGAAAAAATAAATTTAAAGAACAATTGGCAATTTTTCCAGTTTTGGTCGATTTTAGCGACGTCGGTGGACAAAAGCGGTGGTGTTTTGCGTTAAAATGCCTGTGACAGGATGATTAAAGTCTTAAATAGCATTATTCTGTGAATTAAAATCATATTTTGAGACGATTCGACTATATACAACAATTTGGCAAAGCGCAGATGATGAGAAATGAGTCTTTTAATCTGTCGTTTAGCCTCGCCTGTCATTATAGCACTCTAGCGCCTCCAGTTGGGTGATGACGTCGGCAGAGCAACCATTTCAGCCGATTTAGAATTCAGCCCATTGAGGGGGGAATTCAAAATGAGGAAAATGCGACAGAGAGCAGCAAAATGTCATCATTGCTTTATTCTCAGGATATTCGTTTTATCCAATTATTTTTCCTTAATCGCTAAATAAATGTTATGGTCATGACAAATAACGGCCCTGTGCTAAATGGAATATGAAATATTAAAAAATCCATTTATTCAGTACGGCATGGCAAAATCACTGCATAATGGTCAAAACTGCCGACTCCTAAACCTCCTGAACAGTTTTTTCTACCACCGTTGTTTCTTTTGTCATTTCCCTGTCCCGGCTTCGGAGACGGAAGAGCGTAAACAAAACAGGAGGCGTGACAGCTAGGCGACATGCTAACCGAACCGAACGGCTTTTCCAAGTCTTTTCCTCGTCTTTCGAAAACGAAAAATCACACAAAACTACCCCGACTCATTTCACACACGGCGGCGAGGTTGATTGTCTTCACCGATCGGCCAGCCGCCTGCGACAAGCAACTTTCGGCTAGTTGTCAGTTGACATATTAGGTTGAAAAGCTACCTAGTGTTACTTTAATAGAAAATAATACAATATTTACCTTATTAAAAACAATAATAAAGAATGTTTATTTTTCGACTTGTAAAAAAAAAAAGAAATTAAATGAAAAATACGTTTTTTTACACATGAAAACAGAATGTTTGTAGTTTTTCTTACTTTGTAAAATTAAAAATGAAAAAATGAAGAAGAAAAAATGTTGTTTCCCTTTCTTAAAAATGTAGAGCTAAGTACAAATGAAAAGTAATAACAAAATATTTGCTATTCACACCCTCAAAAATTTGTTTAGATCAAAGTTAATCTAAAAGCTAATCGATTCATCAACTATTAAAATAGTTGTCGATAGTGCTGCAACGAATAATTGATTGACTCGAGTATTCGATTACAAAAAAAAGATTCGAATTAAATTTTGCTGCTTCGACTATTCGTTTAAATAAAGTGGCGTTGTAATGGTATATTTTGAAAGTGTTTGCATTGAGTTTTATTGATTTGGGTGGACTGCCCTGTAGTCTGCCTCATTTCACTTGCTGCTCCATGTTAAGACCAACATAAACTAAGTTTTAGTTTGAGCTAATGTTTTTTTTAATGCATTCGTGGTTCAGTTTATAGGTATATTTAGCCATTTTCTGTGGGAATATGGGCCTAAACCATTTGTTTTAGAGCATTGTTAAAAAAACATTTTTTTTTTTTAAACGTTAGCGTTTTATAGCATTTAAGCTAGCGGACTATTGCTATGTAAGTTAGCCAACTGTTCTTTTCTTCTACATAGATCTTTATTTTTTTATACAGTTTGAGGCTCAGCTCAGGTATTTTAATTTTTCATGTTCCTTATCCGATTACTCGATTATTCGAACTAACTAGTTCATCGATTAATCGACTACTAAAATAATCGATAGCTGCAGCCCTAGTTGTCGATTAATTTGCGAACCGATTAGTTGTCGGTTAGTCGTCGTAGCAACCGCAGTTGCCAGTCATGATAGATCTGCAATTAAAACCATAGCGACTGTATGATGTGGCACGGGACAGTGATGAGTTTGACAACCCTGCATTATAAGGAACATTCCACAACTTCAAACCCGTACTGAGTTACTTTTGGCCTATCTTGTCATCGTGAGTGAGTGACAGAAAGACACTGTCAATGGGGGCTGGTTGCTACATTCCCCACTGTTTTGTAAGTCTTCTTACTAGTCTCCTAGCATCTCGATATGAACTGACTCATTACTATTTCACCACATAAGAATACGAAGCTATTTTAAGAACACTAAGGTGTTTTTGTTTTCCCCTCTACTGCCAGACACAAAGGCAGGCCCCATAACTTGGAACTTCTAAGCAAAATGGCTGCAACAGTGTGTGTATCTGAATTCAGCCAAGGTTCCTAGGAAGCCCTGATATACCAGACGTTAATCCACATCCTGCATAAAGAAGCTTTTATCGTTGTGGTTCCACTTTTAACCACATCTAGCGGCTGAGGGAAAGCCACAGGCCTTACAGAGAGCTATAATCTCAGACAGTAGGGTATATTGATTTGACTTTATCTGCCAAACTGTACAAATCGAAATTCATCCACCATGCATACACGCAGAATGTCAGCATACTGTGACATGACTCATTTTGTAACACATCGGCTTTGTTCAGAATCTTTATCTACTACGTCATGACCTGAATCGTGAATTGGTCATTTTGAATTGCTCTTCAAATGTCAGGGTTGAACGATTAGTCAACCAGTCAAGTACTATATTGACTTTGGAACTTGATTTCAATTCACAACTAATCGAAAGTGTTTTGGGCCTTTCATGCAGGGCTATTGACTGCTGCTTTTGCTGTAAAATGTGATGCTGTTAAATTTCTGGTCAAGGTCTTCATAAATCTTTGGAAATCCTAAAAATATAAAATAAACTGATTGTAATGGAGATTAACTGTTAGTACAGTTGTCCGATAATGACTTTTTAACCGATAACCGATATCCCGATGTTGTCCAACACCAACTATCTTGGACTTAACATATAATGGCTAATTGTGTTGTGATGCCCCACTAGATGCTTTAATAATGATAGTGATCACATAACAAATCCGAAGCATCTTAGTTTGGAGACATCTAATGGTCAATAAGCATAACAATACAGCCATTGCTATCGTTTGCAGAAGGACCGCGGATTCAGCTGATTTTGCGGATTAATTTGTTTAATTTGTCACGCCAGCACAATGTGCTGCAGGCTTTTGTTGCTACACCAGGGAGAGCGGTGTGAGGCTTTTTGGATTTCCAAAAGATCCTGTTCACCGTGAAGAATGGGCAAAACAAGTCTGACAATCAAGAGACCATTGGATGGATGTTGAAGTGAGTAAGCAGCCACGTGCTCCACCGTAAATGTGCCATTTTCGGCGTTTATTCGCCTCTGTGTCCCCAGCAATGAGCACTGCCTGCCGGGGCCGCAGTAGAACGACGACCCGAAACTTGCTCGCCGCTGGGGACTGGCCGATCGGTGAAGACAATCAATACCGCTGCCGTGTGTGACATGAGTCGGTTACTTTTGTGTGATTTTTCGTTTTCGAAAGGCGAGGAAAAGACTTGGAAGAGCCTCTCGGTTCGGGTTAGCATGTGTTTTCCAAAATTTCCAGGTTCGCGGTGAATCAGTAACAGGCACACTTTTGCAAAATAGACAATGTTTATTGATTAGAAAAATGCAGAATAAATGAGATTTATTAAGATTAAGTGTGCCTGTTACTGATTCACCGCGAACCTGGAAATTTCGGAAAACATTAGTGGCGTCACGGACAGGATTGCTTGGCTTTGTTCCTTCGCCACCTTACCGGAGCGTTGGCCCCCGCTGATTTGTCACGGTAAGCGATTTTCATTGCTAAAGGAAAACCTGGTTGTGCTGTAACGATAACGCGGGGATTCTGGGATTGACAAACTCAAATCTAGCGTCACATTAACATTGTTTTTGCTTGTTTTTGATACTTGTTGCTTGCTCTTGTGGGATTATAATGCATAAATCTCATTTATTCTGCATTTTCTAATCAATAAACATTGTCTATTTTGCAAAAGTGTGCCTGTTACTGATTCACCGCGAACCTGGAAATTTCAGAAAACAGCATGTCACCTAGCTCTCACGCCTCCTGTTTTGTTTAAGCTCTTTCAGCCGTCTGTGAAGCCCGGGGCAGGGAAATGACAAAAGCCGAACTAACTCCGGTTGCATAAAATACCGTCCGGGAGCGTTCAGAAGTAAGAAGTTTTGACCATTACGCAGTAATTTAGCCGTCGTACTAAATAAATGCATTTTTAATATTTCATATTTCATTTAGCAAAAGACTTATTTGTCATGACCATAAAATTTATTTAGGAATTGGGGAAAAATACTTAGATAAAAAGAATATCCTGTAAAAATATTGGAGAGATTAAAACTGATGACATTTTGGTCCTTTTTGTCTTATTTTCATAGTTCTGAATCTTCCTCATTGGGCTGAAATCTAAATCAGCTGAAATTGTTACTCTGCCGATATCATCACCCAGTTGGAGGTGCTAGAGCGCAATAAACACGGGTGGGGCTAAACGACAGATTAAAAGACTCCTTTCTCGTCATCTGCGCTTTGCCAAATTGTTGTGTTTACAGTCGAATCGTCTCAAAATATGATTTTAATTCACATAATGCTATTTAAGATTTTATTTTCGTGTCACAGGCACTTAAACTCCGCTACACTATTGTTAGCTAGCTAACGTAAATGGCGCGAATGGGCAGGGCACATACACAGCCAAACACTAGGATTGTCTGTATAGCGTAAGTGAACTGTTTCGTATTATTCGCTAGACACCTGTTGTTCATTGAGTTACATTGCAAAAATGGTACAAAAAACAATACTATTGGGGTAATTATCTATTATATCAGTTCTAAAATTAGATATTATATAATACTTTTCTGTTTAATTTTATTTTGTGCAGTGCATAGATTTTCTTGTGCGCTGAATATGAGCAAACAGTAATGAAGTGCTCACTTTAGAGGAAACATTGGTATAGAGTGACATGAAGATTTGACCACATTTACCGAGTCTCACAAAAATCAACATGAGAAAATGTTGGCCGAGTGTGACATGCATTGCAATTCTAATTCCAAACGAGTGAGTCTCTCAAAATGACAGCAATGCCAAAGGCTATAAGAAAAGTTGTGGAAGGATAATGAGGCCGGTTTAGTCGTGTCCTGGGGAATCTCAAGCTCATTTCAAATGGAGGGCCTCGGCCATGGATGAATGAGTGACAGTCTGATGAAAGGGGCATATAGCAAGAAGCAAATTATAGTCCCTCCCCCCGTACCCCTGGCTTGTTGCTCTCTCATCAGTAAGAATTTGTGCTCTGGGGTAGTTCTTCTCAAATTACCTGAAAAGAGACATCCTCTTTTCTTTTGGCCCTTTCTCTTCCTCTGTCTGCCCCACAGGCAAATTCTGCCTGTCAGATCAAACAGGCAGCAGGTCTACACACCAGTTGTTGTTTTTTTTTTTTTTTTTAACGAACCCTGCCTGTGAGAGAGCAACCAAAGAGGAAAAAGAGTCGTATTGTGTAGGAGGTGAGGTTCATCGGTTTCAATCATCACATCACCATAAATGTAGAAATCTTATTCTGAAGAAAACTGACATTTGGTAACTCAACCGCTAATTTTCCACAACGTGAGATTTGCATAATAATGCCTCTATTGTATATAGAGCAGGGGTGTAACAGTACACAAATATCTCGGTTCGGTACGTACCTCGGTTTAGAGGTCACGGTTCGGTTCATTTTCGGTACAGTAAGAAAACAAAATGCAAAATATAAACGTGCTAGTTGTTTATTACACACCTTTCAACAATAGGAACATTAGCCTATACAAAGCTAGAATTCTGCTCAAAAAGTTGCGTGTATTTAAAGATAATCCAACAACAATTTGCCTTTCAGACCCCGCGTATTGGTCAGCTTTCTTTCTGAAAGAAAGAAGAAAAAAGAAGTCCTGTGCTAAAGAGACAAGCAATCCCTATGACAAAGATTTTAACATGTATTTTAAAAATGAAATGCCACAATGAATCTTTTTTCTTCTTCTTATGGTTTTCAAAAGCTTCATTATTGGTTTTTCTCAAGTTAAAGCGCAACACAGAAATTAATAAATTTAATTGTGTAAGCAGGATCCGTGTATTATTCTT
Source organism: Corythoichthys intestinalis (assembly GCF_030265065.1). Taxonomy (NCBI): domain Eukaryota; kingdom Metazoa; phylum Chordata; class Actinopteri; order Syngnathiformes; family Syngnathidae; genus Corythoichthys; species Corythoichthys intestinalis. The sequence goes on along the minus strand of NC_080401.1, from coordinate 49,164,172 downwards.
ATCATTTAATTAAGTTATAGCTCATTTTGATCTATTTTATTTAAATGGGCTATTATTTATTTTATTATGTGTTTACATTTTACAAATGTGATGTAATATTCATTTATATTGTATATTCTATGTTGTATAACTTTAGTTACTATGTGAATATTAGTTCCTACTTATTTTGTTGTGGTAGGAGGGTTTTTTATTGAACGTGGGGCCGTGTTGGTTATTATGATAGCAGAGAAGACAGCAGTAAATCAACAAAGACAAGTCAACTGTGCCCCGATCTACCACTCAAGAGATCTGATGGACTCAAGAAGTGGGTTACGATTGCATATTAGTTTGAAAATTGACCGGATCCACCGTATTTTTACACGAGTGACTTCCGGTATGCCCGATCCCAGCTACCGGTAGTAGTATTGACGCAGGAGGGTAGCGTCTCGCGTCAAATAATAAACTCTGCCGTTCTTTTCGCGTGCGTCGCGTTGAGCCACTTCTGGGACGCGTCTAACATGCGGCCGCACTGCGACTGGTGTGCATCGGCTGACTGACTTTAACACCCGCGTTTCACCGCGTTCTCGCGGCGGCCACGTTGTCGCGACGTTGACGTTTCTGGGTTATACTGTCCTACCGTGTTGGTCCTCATTATAGTAGAGAAGACGGAGTAAATATAATCTACACAAAAAACTAACCCGATCGACTCACAGCCTCGAAAAGTAAGGGTTACATTACGTCAGAAACTTGTTCGGTACGCCTCCGTACCGAAATGAGCACCACGTACCGTAACGGTTCAATACAAATACATGTACCATTACACCCTTAATATTGAGTATATATATATATATCTGCGTATACAGTGAAGTAAATAAGAATTTCAACAGCCAGCTACTTTGCAAGTTCTCCCACTAAGAAATCATGGAGTCTGAAATTTTTATCTTAGGTGCATGTCCACTGTGAGAGAGATAATCTAAAAAGAAGTAAAAAAAAGTCTAAAAAAAAAAATCCAGAAATCAAAATACATGACTTTTTAACAATTTATTTGTGTGGTATTTACTAAGTATTTGAACACCTATCAATCAGCTAGAATTCTGACCCTGAAAGACCTGTTAGTCCACCAATTAAAAGTCCACCTCCACTCTAATTACTGTATTATCCTGAATAAGATGCACTTGCTTGAGGCCGATGGCAGCATAAAGACACCTGTCCACCCCATACAATAAGTAAGACTCAAACTTGTAACATGGTCAAGACCAAAGAGCTTTCCGAAGACACCAGAGAAAAAATTGTTCACCTCCACAAGGCTGGAAAGGGCAACGTAGCAATTGCCAAGCAGCTTGGTGAAAAAACCTTCAATGTTGGAGCAATCATTAGAAAATGGAAGAAGCTAAACATGGGTGTCAATCTCAATCGGAGTGGAGCCCCATGTAATATATCACCTCGTGGGGTCGCAATGATCCTAAGAAAGGTGAGGAATCAGCCCGAAACTACACGACAGGAGTTGTTCAATAACCTAAAAAGAGCTGGGACCACAGTTTCCAAGGTTACTGTTGGTAATACACTAAGACGTTATGGTTTGAAATCATGCATGGCACGGAAGGCTCCCCTGATTAAACCAGCGCATGTCAAGGCGCATCTTAAGTATGCCTATGACCATTTGGATGATGCAGAAGAGCCATGGAAGCAGGTTTTGTGGTCAGATGTGAGTAAAATAGAACTTTTTGGTCATAAATCCAATAACCGTGTTTGGAGGAAGAAGAATGCGAATACTATCTCAAGAACACCATCCCTACTGTGAAGCACGTGGGTGGTAGCATCATGCTTTGGGAGTGTTTTTCTGCGCATGGGACAGGACGAGTGCACTGTATTAAAGAGAGGATGACTGGGGCCCTGTACAGTGAGATTTTGGAGATTTAGAGGTGAGACAACCTCTGTCCTTCAGTCAGAGCATTGAAGATGGGTCGTGCCTGGGTCTTCCAACATGACAATGACCCAAAGCACACAGCCAGGAAAACCAAGGAGTGGCTCTGTAAGAAGCATAACTTTAAAAAAATAAATAAATAAACACTGTACATGTGAAATGCTTACATTATCACGCGAAGATTTGCGTCCTTTGGTTTAATGGGGACAGGATTTAATAAGCCCAGGGTTCTCCCGTCAGCCTTTGTCTTTTCTTGGGGTTAATTAATCTTATCACAATGCTATCTTGTAACTGTCAATGATACCGATGATGACGACAATAAACAACCACAACTAAGTTCTAGCATAGCCTAGCCAGTCTCCAGACCTAAACCCAATAGAAAACCTTTGGAGGAGGCTCAAACTCCGTGTTTCTCAGCGACAGCCCAGAAACCTGACTGATGGGTGGGCCAAAATCCCTCCTGCAGTCTGTGCAAACCTAATAAAAAACTACAGGAAATGTTTGACCTCTATAATTACAAAGAAAGGCTACTATACCAAATATTAACATTTGTTTTCTTAGATGTTCAAATACTTATTTGATACTGTATCACACAAATAAATTGTTAAAAAATCAGACATAGTAATTTCTGGATTTTTCTTTTTAGAATATCTTTCTCACAGTGGACATGCACCTAGGATGAAGATTTCAGACCCCTCCATGATTTCTAGAGCGAGAACTTGCACAATAGCAGTGTGTTCAAATACTTATTTTCTTCACTGTATATGCATGGCACACAACCAGAGATGGTGTTAAGTATGATTGGTATGTATGGCAGTTTGACACCTGTTAAAGACTGCTTGTGTTTAAGAGGCACCATACAATTGGTTGTGGAACGGTTATGAATTATAATCCGCATTTGGCTTGTTTTTAAGTTGTGCTCATCAGAGCATTGAAAAAGTATTTTAGTAGTCGTTAGTGCGTTTTAGCAAGTAATTAACACTAATAATTCTGTATCGTACCTTCAACTAACTGCCTGCCATTGACAACGATCGACGTCCAATTCATTTAAACTCTATAGACTGGCTGTGAATGCTAATTTTTGAATGCCAGTGGCGGTGCTAGACGTCTAATCTGTTTTGACTAAGAAGGCTGGCAGCGAAGGATCGCTGCAAGCCTCTCCCAGTTAAAATATATTAGACGTCGATTACAGACAATGGCAGCAAATGAGTTAAACAAGTAACTATAAGGGTTGAGGAAACATATAGTAGGCAAGCTATGTTGTGAAATATATACAGTGTGGGTCATTTCAGTAATGATGGATGATATGCGGAGCATACCAAGACATTTTGTGACTTGCACTAATGCCGAATTCTTTTCTTCACACCCAGACTGATGGCTTGTAGTGACACTGGTTGGGCAGCTTTTCTCAACCCTGCCCTAAAAGGCAAAGCGGAAAGCTTTCCTATTAATTTTTTGCTTCACAAAACATTCTTACTGTCCAAAATGTGTTCTGTGATCTCTCTAGTCACGACAAGTCATTCAAGCTTAGGTCTTACAAGACAAAAAGCAGATGTATACATACCATCCGTGTAGTTGTGTTTTTTCCCCCCATTCTGAAACTCCTGTTTTGCTACCAGTATTGTATTCAGTGGAATCATACATGTTGGAAGAGTTGCCATGATGGACATAAAATTGTGAGCTAAATGCTAGCAACTAAATAAAAATTTTAAAAAGCTAGGAAAATCCCCAATCCGATCACATGGTCAAATACGGGTCCGAGCATGTAATTTCACATAAGATCAGAATCAAAGAAGAGAAAGATTGCGGTATAAAATTTGCCTGGCACGGCCAGACTGTTCTCCCTGTATTTTTCAAACACGGTAATAATAGTCTGGTATCCACCTCCTTAACTCATTTGCTCCCAAAAACGTATAAATACGTTGTATTTTTAGTTGTTTCAGTGTCCCAAAGACATATTTATACGTCTTTTACGTTTTTGTTTTTTTTTGCCCAAAAAGACATCTCTGGGTTGGGATTCAATTAAGCTCCAAAGCACACAGCTGAAAATCCATTTTAAAGCAATAAAACTGGCCACTGGAGGGCAGTAGCGCATCTGGTAAGACCTGCAACCCTATTCAACGGCAACGAGAGGCCAAGCCGCAAAGCCGATGCGCTGGCGGAAGACGACCGAATGGATGCCAGGCGGCGGACACCGAGCAGATCAACCTGTAGGACGCCCGGGATGCAAGGCGCTGGACGACCGAGCAGAACGGCCGGGACCACTAGATGCCGTTGAGCCCGTGCTGCTCGCGAGCAGAGACCACAGAAACTAAGAAAAAAATTCATCTTTATGAGACAGGCGCCGATGAGGGCCACAACAGCGTCATCTCTCAGTTAGTTATGTGTGAATAAATTGTTACTTTGCTATTATAAGCTCTATTTGTCTTGTTGTTTATGTTATTTTGTAAAACGAAAACATTAATCAGATGTTTGGGATGTAACTAAAGCAAAAAATAGCTGTGTTAAAGTCAAAGTTATGTTTGAAATGTATGCGATTACGAAAAGCTCAATTTCTCTGTTTTTTCAGCAGAAGTTGGAAAACTGCTCAAACTAAGCTATTTTCTAATGCTGATTTAGAAAGATATTAACTAACTTTTTTTCCTGCTGAAAAAAGAGAGTCTCATCTTTCTTTTCGTGGGTTCCATGTTTATATAGCAATCGAACAATTTTCTGTGGGCCTTGCAAAATCAGTCAAAATCCAGTAAAACGGCCGGGAGCGAAGGGGGTTACACCGGTGAAAATATCGTAATTTCCCGAATATAAGGTGCACCTGTGTATAATGTGCACCCCGAATTTACTTGTAAAATAAAGGGGAAATTATTGTACCCGTTTATAACACGCACCCTAATTTTGGCACCAATAAATAGAAGAATACAAGAAAACAGAGCTCGTGTAGATACAGAAATGTCATTTTACTGACTGGTGAAACACGGCACAGGCATAGCACATTGGTAGTTCAAAACATTACCATAAACTGACAATATTTACGGTAATAATATGATTTGACAACTTCTCCAACTTACCAGAATCTAGGCGAAAACAAAACAGATGTGACTTTTCTTTCAAAGGCTGCTGTATAAATGTATCTTCCATGGATTGATACGATAAAATGAAAGTGAGAACGTAAGTCGGAAATCCGTTAGAGCTCATCGCTGTCAACACGACAGTAACAATAGCTAGGGATGGGAATTGATAGGATTTTTACGATTCCGATTCCATTATCGATATTGCTTAACGATTCGATTCTTTATCGATTCTCTTATCGATTCTAATTTGGGGAAAAAGAACAAACGTTTTGATTGGCATCGAGTTTGTTTAATCAGAAGTCACAACCTTACAAACTCACAACGAGATCAAAAGAGGCCCAAAGCCTCAATGTTAACTGTGGCAATAAGTGGCAAATACACAAGAATGTGTGACATTTTACTGAAACATTTATCTAATAGAAATAAAAAATATTGGTATATATTGGCAGATAGGTTTTTGTTCTGCCTTTGGCAATATGTGTTAAAGCAGGGGTCCCCAAACTTTTTCCAGAAAAAGTGTGACGATTGCAGAAGTGCATAAATGTAAAAAATTATTGTTTTTCAGAAAGCCACAATCAAATAACCCTTTCTGGATTCTTTATAATAATAATAATAATTAATAATAAAAACACGATTAATTAAATAGATAATAACCAAATAACCCTCTCTGAATTCTTCAAGGAAAAGGCCAGAAAATAAATAACACGATTGAGAAAAAAAATTCAAAATGGTCGGACCAAATGTGGAGGCGGGCCGTATTTGGGCCGCGGGCCGCAGTTTGGGGACCGCTGGGTTAACGGGTATTATTTTACCATTACATTGAATTGCATGCCTTTTAGTTTTTGTGGCGCTTACACGCTCAAGTGGGGGCGCCCTTGCGCTTCCTCACGCATGAACGCGCTCACGTGAAGAAGAGCGCGCATACACCCAAAGAAGAAAGTGCGTGAGCGAGTTAGTGAGAGAGGGAAACACTTCTACGAGCCTACGTTCTTTGTTAATGTTAATATCTACAGAGGCAACGCCTGCATGTATCATCTTTTGTGTTGTTGTTGTTGTGTTTCCACTCGCGATCGGACACTTAAATACAGTTGTGTAGTGGTTTGAACGATGTGCTAATGCTAGCGAACGAATGCTAACCATACTGTTATTAGCAGCTAATCATCGCTGATTTACGTTGATGCAAACCTGTTTGTTATTGGGGACGAAATAGATTTGTTTCATTTCTATTCTTAGTTTCACTCTTCAAGTGATGGTTGAATAAAGTCAGCAAATTATACCAACGTCTTCTGCATCGTCATTTGGGAGTTTAGCTAGCTGTATAGCCGGGACTTTTTTTTCTTTTTTTATAGCCAGGACTGAGCCTTAGCCTCTCTGTGAGGACAGCACAGTCGTATTCCCTCCCGATGCAGTTATCTCCACCTTGCAATGACCGCAAGTCGCTTTGTTGGAATTTTTCCTCGTGAAGTGAAGACACACTTTCGAGCGTTTGAACCTACGTGCTGTCATTGTTATGTTTATGGCTGCAATGCTCGTGCTTACCCGTCGTAACCTTTCATTTTCACACTCTTTCCTGGTGAAGTGTAGTCAAACTTTGGAGCGAGTGGTTCTTGGCGCCATGCTAGTTTGATGCGTCTGGACAACAACACACGTCACGACGCAATACGCGTCTTTAGGAATCGTTAAAGGGATCGTTAAGGCTTTTTCATTGTGATGTTGAGGCCTCGAAACACTCGGAACCGGTTCCGAATTGGAATAGGATTTCGATTCCCATCCCTAATAGGAACTATTGTTATTTGGGTTTGAGTTTCCCGAGGGACAGATATAGTTGACGGACACAGGAAGTCTGTGTGCTTACGTTTGTTATGGTCCGAGTTGCGGAGCTGCAATAAACGTTGACTCAAATGAGTTCAAGAAACTAAATTCTGTGCTTTATGAAGAGTGAAAAAAGCAGAATTTAACACAGACAAAATCATTCGGCCAATTAGAGTGAAGTATTACCGAAACAAAATGGTGATGTCACGTACCGTAATGGTCGGCAACGGGTCGCCACATATGTTTCTTCAACACAACGTGGCCATGTCAATAAAAAAAAAAAAAAAATCGGTTTATATGTAATATATATATAGTTCTGTCTCCATCCATGTACCCGTTTATAATGCGCACCATGATTTCACAAGTTGATTTTGGGGGAAAAAAGTGTGCGTTATATTCGGGAAATTACGGTAGCTGGGAGTGAATGAGTTAAGCTAGCAGACTTTTGCTATGTAAGTTAGCCAGTTCCGTTTTTGTATTTAGATTTTTTTCTTTCATTTTTTTTTTTTAATACCGTTTGAGGTTCAGCTCAGGCATTTTAATTTATGTTCCTCATCAGATTACTGGAATATTCGAACTAGTTCATCGATTAATGGACTACTAAATTGATTGATAGCTACAGCCCTACTGTAGTGTTAATCAAGCTGTCTCAGCTCATCAATACAGCACTCATACTTGTCAAACCATGCCGAGAATAAAGAATATATTTCTAACTGCTTTTTTGGCCCATGTTAACAAAATGCAGTTTGTCCAGTCGCAGCCAAATGCTGATCCATGTGACATAATTACAACGGTGGAGCCAAAAGGCGGGAGTGACTGTTTACTTACAAGCGACTGCCTTAATTCACTGAAAAGACGAGCAAATAGAAAATTCAATTTGCTTAACAATAAGCCTTTTGAGCAAGGGCACAGAGAAGATGGGACGGAAACGGGTAAATGTGTGTAAGGATGTGTATACTTAGTCAATGTCTATGTGCAAAAAAATCGACTGATGAGTTTAATCAGTAAAACAGTGGGCAGTGGCTTTGTCAGCTGACTTTCAAACTGAAAGAGTCCTCTCTGTGTAGTTCCTTTTTATCATTTGAATCATGATTGAAGAAAACAAGGAGTCAATGTTGAAAGAGCAGGACAATTTGAACTCTTCCGGCATCAACTGAAAACCTTCTGATTCTGGTTAATCCTCAATTAGCCACTTTGACAGTCAAGACGACCTTAAACAGGGCAAGAGATATATCAAGGCAAGACGTTTCGGACGTGACTCTGAAGCCACCAGAAACACAAACACAAGAATGAGACTCACTATCTGACCTTCAAGGAGACAGTAAGAATGTCAAACACTGAACAAGATATGTTGCTTTCTCTGTCTCTCAGTTAACAAGAGTGAGTTTGGGCATTCCCAAAGGTGTGGGAACCACAACACATTGTGATTCACACTACACCTGATGAAATATGCTCACGGAGTGGCCACCGTAATTACATTTGCTCAGTTTTAATTACGTGAGAGGCAAACAAAGAACCAGCGCTCATAACTCAACAGGAATCCACAATCTTGGCATTAAGACATGAAATTGGACAGGTTTCACTCGCAGAGATGAAATATTATTTTAAAGTTTGCAGCGAGAAAAGCAAAAGAAAGATTGTTTTGTCTGCTTTTTTTGTCAGAAACTGTTGTTATGGTCATAAACCCTGTTTTAAAGAACAGAAAAAGCCTGATAATGTTTTCGTGTTCAGAGAAAAGAGTATAAGCTTTCTTTTAATAGCTTTTGTGCTAATATTGTGACAAAAAATATTCAGTGTGTCCTAAAGATTAATCAAAATTGCTCTATAACGGGGTTGTCGTGGGTGATTAGTTCGGAGGGCCATTATTTTTACCGACTAGTCCTGCCACCATTAATCAACTTAAAGCAACACTAAATAACTTTTCAACCCTTATAAAATATTTTCATAACATTTGAGATAAATGTCGACTGACAACTAGTTGAATGACACCTCTTTTATATCTTTAGGGGGTCTGTATCACTTTCACCGGCAGTAATTAACTTTGAGGAGGGTGGCAGGAACACTGCCACACACACACAAAAAAAATACAAATGTGCTGACTGCTTTACGGCATACGTCACTTCCCCCCTTCACAGTTCATTATAAAGACAGAAGTCATATGCTATTATTTAGCCGCAACTGGATTCATACCGTATTACTATTCATTAAAGATGCACGATAATATCAGTCACCGATAATTATCGGCTGATAATCCAGATAATAGGGGTGTAACGGTACACAAAAATCTCGGTTCAGAACATACCTCGGTTTTGAGGTCACGGTCCTGTTCATTTTCGGTACAGTAAGAAAACAAAATGCAAAATATAAATGTGCTAGTTGTTTATGACACACCTTTGTGCTTTCAACAATAGGAACATTAGCCAATACAAAGCTAGAATTCTGCTCAAAAAGTAGCGGGTATTTAAAGATAATCCAACAACAATTTGCATTTCAGACCCTGCGTATTGGTCAGCTTTCTTTCTGAAAGAAATAAGAAAAAAGAAGTCCTGTGCTAAAGAGAATGACTAAGATTTTAACATGTATTTTACAAATGAAATGCCTCAATTAATCATTTTTTTTTCTTGTGAACGGTTTTCAAAAGCTTTATTGGTGGATTTTCTCAAGTTAAAGCGCCACACAGAAATGAATAAATTTAATTGTGTAAGCAGCATCTGTGTATTATTCTTATTATTTAATTACAGGTGTTTTAGCTCATTTCAATTTATTTTATTTAAATGGGCTATTATTTATTTTATTATGTGTTTATATTTTACAAATGTAATTTCGTATTCATTTATATTGTATATTTTATGTTGTATAACTTTAGTTCCTATGTGAATATTAGTTCCTACTTGTTTTGTTGTGGCAGGAGGGTTTTGTATTGAATATGAGGCCGTGTTGGTTATTATTATAGCAGAGGAGAGAGCAGTAAATCAACAAAATAAGTCAACTGTGCCCCGATCTACCACTCAAGAGATCTGATGGACTCTATAGTTGGTTACGATTGCATATGAGTTTGAAAATCGACCTGGATCCACCGTATTTTTACACGAGTGACTTCCGGTCTGCCCGATCCTAGCTACCGGTAGTAGTATTGACACAGGAGGGTCGTGTCCCGCGTCAAATAATAAACTCTGCCGTTCTTTTCGCGTGCGTCGTGTTTAGCCGCTTCTGGGACGCGTCTAACACGCGGCCGCACTGCGACTGGTGTGCATTGGCTGATCGACTTTAACGCCCATGTTTCACCGCATTCTCGCGGCGGCCGTTGTCGCGCCGTTGACGTTTCTGGGTTATACTGTCCTACCGTGTTGGTCCTCATTATAGTAGAGAAGACTGAGTAAATATAATCTACACAAAGAAACTGTAACCCGATCGACTCACAGCCTCGAAAAGTAAGGGTTACATTACGTCGGAAACTCGTTCGGTACGCCTCCGCTACGAACTGAGCACCAAGTACCAAAACGGTTCAATACAAATACATATACCCGTACACCCTCACCAGATAATAAAAAAATTCAACCGATAATGCAATCCGATAACTATATACTTGATTTAGCCTCCAAATGTGCGGAACCGAGGAATACAGCGCGCCGCCTCCTCAAACCCTCCCCTCTCTGAAGCCCCGGAGCTGCTGCAGATTATGGTGGCTGTTACGGCTGGATTTATCGTGTGTGGAAAAAAAAAACACGCTCTCGCCATCTGAAAATCATGCACAGCAGAAGTTCCACGAGGCGGAAAGAAAGCGTCCTCATTCAACACCACTAACCCAGCAGCAATTTAAAACTGATTACAAAGATTTTTGGAACGAATACAAGGCTGCTGCTAGCGGAAATGCTAAAGCTATTGTAAACGCAAACTAAGCTAAGATATGGGGCTTATACAGAGAAGATACTGAGAAGCTGCAGCCTTCCCGGAGTCGGGTTGTTTGGGAATGCGGCCCAAAGCGGGTGGTAAATTCGCATCTAAGGCTAAACACTGGCACGAGACCGACAGTCGACAAGTAGCCGTCTTCCGACGGAGCCCGCCGCTCTGGCCAGTCCGGCAGGCCGCCAAAGGCGAAGCAGGGCCAAGCCCGATTCCCCGGTGGCGGGACCTCTAGCGAACACCCCGGTTTCTCGAGCGTTCCCCCACGGCGTGCACGACGCAAGGCGTGCGCCTCCTTCTGGAGCAGAGAGAGGCCCCGAATACGCCGCGGCGAACCGGCCGGGGAGGGTGGATTATCCAGTACGAACGTAGCCGCCGCCGCCGAGATCAGATGACAGACGCTTTTTTTTACCGACCCGAGAGCCAAAGCCCCGGATAAAAAAATAATAATGCTGTTTCTACGACCACCATTCTTCATGAAAAACATGCCAATCACATCAGTTTCACCACGGACATTTGGATAAGTGTTGTCAAGTAAGCAAGCTTAAATAATTTAAACACGCAGAAAACCACACAAGATAACTTTGTAACGCTGCCTTTATTTTCGGCCTTTTTTTGGTGGGGGGGGGGGGGGGGGGGGGGTTAAGTGTATTAATTTATTCCTTAAAATAAGGCTGTTAAGCTTCATTTTTCTTGGTTTAACTTTTTTTTAAATGTATATTTTTTTATCCACATATTTTTTTTTAATTTAAAAATCAAAATAAGACCAGCAGTAAATGTTCTTTTTATTTATTTATTTAAATATTAACAATTTTTAAAACAAGTTAGAAAAAAACTTTGAACTTTCATTAAGGACTACAGAAGTTCTATCAGAATTTTATTTTAGCGATAAACATGAAATCATTGCACACGTTTTACTTTTGTGGGCCACGCAAAACGATGCGGTGAGCCAGCTGGCCCCTGGACCAAGAGTTTGATACATGTGCTCTATTAAAAAAAATTAAAAAGCAGGCAAACAATGAGTCAACCTGATTATACCTTTGGAACTGAAAGACAAATAAAACTGTCCCATTGCTTTAAATAATCTCAATTACATCAACAAAAAACTGGTCTTTACAATGACTTGAAATTACCTGGGGGGAAAAAAACAGCGGAAAGTAAAACGCTGGCAATTCCAAAATCTATTAAATCTGTCGTAACACACACGTGAAAGAAAACATTCAAGGTACTAAATAACAAGTTGGAAGGGGACATGTGTGTATTGGTATTGTTCCCAGTAACAGGGCGCTTTCTCACACAGAGCAGTCCATTATTCTCCCTTGTGTCTGAGCGAAACCTCATGGTGTTGACGATTGATATAAAACCCTCATTCCTTTACTGGCGTTTACAACCCCAACAGGGTTCAGCTTTTTATTCACAGCCACTAAGGTCTTACCTGCAGTATTCGGTACCGTTGCTAAATGTCTGACAGGTAGCGTTGTTGATACACGGTGCGTTGTCGTCCATGCATTGAAGAGCTGCAATGAACAAAAGACAAAAGTTAGCGACAATTCAAGACCAATTGTTTAATGCAAATGAGGGGAAAATGGTGAAAAATGAAAAATGTCAATAAAAGCAGAAGTTTTTTGTGCCAATGACCCATATCGCGAAAAGATTTGGGGTAATCGGATTAGTGTTTTAGAGTAATCCCACTAACAAGCAACGCAATGTAACAATCTCATTCATGCCAGGGGTCAAGACTGGTCCTAAATGGGGGCATTTCACCTCTAAAATTTGACACAACGCAAGTACATTTTTCATCTATTTGTACCTGTGCAAGTAGGACTTTTGCATTTTTTGTTTCGAAAACATCTTTCCACCAAATTTGGCACAAAAATGGCATTTGTTCATAGATTAGCCGCAGCTGTCCTCACTGTATTATGGGAGATTTACACCGAAATATATTAACCAATAACACTTTATTTGAAAGCGGCATCAAACGACTGTCTTAAGACCAAATGAACCACCATGAAGCTTTGAACCAATTGGCTGCAAAGCTTCATTTGGCTATTACTGGTCCCCTAGGGGAGACAGTCAACCTCTGCTAACACCTGCTGTCAACAATGTTGTTGTCCAACATGCCTCCTAGCATGCATTGCAGTGCAACAGATGTAAATATCAATCAAAATTCATGTTCTTTGCTAATTATTTCTTCACTTACTCTTCCAGTTGTTTCATTATTTGCAAGTTATGGTATTTGGTAATACTTTTTTTGACAGTGACGCCATAACGCTGTCATAAGACAATTATACCGTATTGGCCCGAATACAAGAAGGCCCTGATTATAAGACGACCCCTCTTTGTAAAGACTCAAGTTTGAAAAAAAGACTTTTTGAACACCAAATTAATTTTTATACAGAAAATAATTACAGTACATCCGAAACAAATGATTATAACAAAATATTTGAGAGAAAAATCATTTTATTTTGCCTCATTCAAATCTTAATATCTGAACTAGGGCTGTCAAAATTATCGCGTTAACGAGTGGTAATTAATTTTTTTAAATTAATCCCGTTAAAATATTTGACGCAATTAACGCACAAATGCCCCGCTCAAACAGATTAAAATGAAAGCACAGAGAAAGGTGTATTTGTTGTGTTTTTCGGAGTTTTGGCTCCCTCTGCTGGTGCTTGGGTGCGACTGATTTTATAGGCTTCAGCACCCATGAGCATTGTGTAAGTAATTATTGACACCAACAATGGCGGGCTACTAGTTTATTTTTTGACTGAAAATTTTACAAATTTTATTAAAACAAAAACATGGAGAGGTTTTAATATAAAATTTCTATAACTTGTACTAACATTTATCTTTTAAGAACTACAAGTCCTTCATGTCATGTCATGTCACGACAAGTCATGGATCGCTTTAACAGAATGTTAATAATGGTAATGCCATCTTGTTGATTTATTGTTATAATAAAGAAATACAGTACTTATGTACCATATGTTGAATGTATATCTCCATCTTGTGTCTTATCTTTCCATTCCAACAATAATTTACAGAAAAATATGGCATATTTTATAGATGGTTTGAATTGCGATTAATTGCGATTAATTAATTTTTAAGGTGTAATTAACTCGATTGAAAATTTTAATCGTTTGACACCCCTAATCTGAACATTTAAATCTGTAAACTAAAGTGCAATCACATTCGTAAATGAATGGCTTCTGGTTTTTGAAATGTAAATAAACCAATCTATTGTGATTAAACAACAAAATTGCAATTACTGCATTAACCATCAAAGTGAAGTTTAACTGTAACTGTAGTCTTGAAACAAATCTGAATAAGGAAAAACATTGCAATAAAATAAAAAGCCGGATGGAAAATGAATGAATAATGCAAACTGGTTAAACTTGTGAGTAGCTGAGATCTGTCATGACAGAACATCGCTTCAAAGATATCTAGCGCCATCTAGCGTCTTGAATGGGTATAATGCCTAGACCATGAATATAAGACGACCCCCTCTTTTTCAGTCTTATTTCAATGCAAAAAATACCGTCTTATATTCGGGTCAATACGGTTAATTATGATATGACACTGTCATGAGCATTAATGAATGCTTATAACAGATAAGCGATGTCGCGATATGCAATAAGTCAGTTTATCGCACGGTAAATAAGAAAGTGGGCGGTAATTTTCACGGCTGCGATTTATCGGCGCGTAGGCACATAGATTTGTGGTTGCATGTGTTTGTGTGTGCTGAGTGCACATGGCACACGTGCGTGTTGATGCCACATGAGACTCCAGTTCATTTCACTGATGTTTATTGGTCATCAACACGCCGTACAATTAAAGTTCAGACTTACAAAATAAGGAAACACATCTGTATTAAACATTGTAAAACGTTAGCATTGCTACATTGGGGCTCATTGAAAAAAGACAATGTACTAACCACTTTAGACTGTTATAAAAAATTGTCTTCTCCAAAACGTTAAGATCTGACACTTCCAACATGAAAAATCGCTGTTCAACTGCATTTGGAAACGAAAAAAATGAAAAAAATCTATTACTGACACAACTTGCGTGACAAAAAGTGCACTTTTTCTTACAGAGTGTAAAGCTTACGGTTAGCGGTTTAGCGAACGTACTTCCGGTGAACTTTTCAAAATAAAAGCATGTCATGTTCAGCATATAAATAACAATTTCTGGAGTTAATCTCTTATACTTCACATTCTACACTAAGAATAGCTTTAAAATGACACCCTTTATGAAAAATCTGATTGGCAATGAATAATTTGGCTTCAATTTGCTAACATGTGAACTTTGCAGGACAAGACGACTGTCATTTTGGATCAAATACTGTAACACTTTTGATGGCCTAATGGGCAGTGAACAAAAATGGCATTGGGTTTCTCATCTTAATCATATTCTGCACTTAGCTAGCTTTCAAATGACTCGTTAAGCATTGTGTTTGTTTTTTTAATATGAATATTTTTAATATAGTTTGTGTTTCTTTTAAGAATAACAATTTATTGCATTTGAATGGATGATTTATTTGGGATGACATTAGTGGTTGAATTGGTTTTTAAAAAATTGGCAATAATATCGCATATCGGCAATAATTTATAAGACAATATATGGCCGACTAAAATTCGTTATCACGACAGGCCTAATAACAGATGTCATTCAGTGCTATCCGGCAAATTATTTCACTTTTAAATAGATGGAAAAGATCCAAACTGGACACAAATGGAGTTAATGACATAATTTACCAAATGACACTTAATGACATAAGCATTCAGTAATGCCCCATGATAATGTTATTTCATAATTATAAGGGTCTTATGGCAGTGTTGTGACGCCGCTTTTAAATAAAGTGTTACCTATTAACACAAATAAATCACCAAACAAGCCCCAGGAGTCAAAATGAAGGACAAAAAGTAGCGGCTTATAGTCCGCAAATTATGGTAAATGTTTTTGTGGCTGACAAACTTCTACTCCACACTTAAGCCTGATTGTTGGCAGCAATGCGCAAATAAGTTGCTAACGCATTGCATTTTTAGTAAAAATGAGTGGCAATCAAAATATTGACAGAGTTCCTCCAGCTCATTGAAAGTTAAATTCAAGACTTATTAATGTTCTTTGAGACTAACTTGACAACAAACCAAAATTGTGGGCGGAGGCGGGCAAAACAGGACGTCAAGTAGTGTGATCTAGTCGTTGCTAAAAGTCACACCCAATCAATCGTATGACGTCCGACAAGTGGAGGAACATAAACAACAGAGCATGGGGAAGTGATATCACTTGATTTATCTGTATTATTCCTACCACAAAATAAACATTTCTTGCAATTGACCTGCCCAGTCAAAATTCTTTGTTGAATTTAATCAATTTGACAGCAGCATTGCTGAGCTACACTTGAGTGAAAAGCACGAGCTGGGTGCATATCACTCTCAGAAATCCCAGATGGGACGAGTTTTAAAAGTATTAGTATTGATCGCATTTTGAAATTAGAGTCACAAGTAATTTTTTTATCTACTCGCACATGCGCGATAAGTAACATTAGGGCTACAGCTATCGATGAATTTACTAGTCGATTAATCGATGAACTAGTTAGTTCAAATAATCGAGTGATCGGATAAGAAACAAAAAAAAAAAAAAAAACCCTGAGCTGAGCCTCAAACGGTATAGAAAAAAAATAAATAAATAAACGAGGATTTAAGTACAACCAAAGAACAATTGGCTAACTTACATGGCAAACGTCAGCTAGCTTAAATGCTATACAATGATACTTTTTTTTTTTAAACAATGCTTTTAACAAATAGTTCAAACAGATATTCCCACAAAAAAAAAAAAAAAACACTAAATATACCTCATAGACTTCATTACCTAGTGACGTGACCAGGGCTGCAGCTATCGATTATTTTAGTAGTCGATTAATCAATGAACTAGTTAGTTCGAATAATCGAGTAATCGGATAAGGAACATAAAGATTAAAATACCTGAGATGAGCATCAAACGGTATAAAAATAAATAAATAAAGATCAATGTACAACAAAAGAACACATGGCTAACTTACATAGCAAAGGTCTAGGCTAGCTTAAATGCTATAAAACACAATTTTTTTTACAATGCTCTTAACAAATGGTTCAAACACATATTCGCACAAACATTGGCTAAATATACCTTTAAACTAAATTACGAATGCATTAAAAAAGCATTAGCTCAAACAAAAAACCAGGCTTATGTTGGTCTTAGCATGGAGCAGCTGTATTCGGCCATGTGAATGAGGCAGACTAGAGGGCAGTGTATCCACCTTAATTAATAAAACTAAATGCAAACACTTTCAAAAACAAACATTTCAACGCCACTTCACATAAACAAATACTCGAAGCAGCAAAATTTAATTTGAATCTTTTTTTCTAATTGAATACTCGAGTTAATCGATTAATCGTTGCAGCACTAGACGTGACACTTCGTCATTCTTTGCGTAACGCCTTATCAGAGGGAGCCGAGCTTCATTTAGTAATCGTCGAAGACAGCACACGCTCATGTCGGATTTAAACTTGGATTTTTGAAGAATTTTGAAAGCTGTACCGCATATAAAAGAGGAAGAATTGTCTCGGGAGTGATTTGTTCGAGGATTCAAGGTAAATATTATATTTTTCGTACCATCCATGCGTGATTGAAGTATTTATTCGCAGGAATTTTCTTCTTTGTTTACTCATGGAGGCGGCTCATTTTCGTAACTGACGAGCCTCATAGTGGGCAATATTTACGCGAAATAAATGCTACCTGCACGTTTTTATTTTTGTTTGCTTTTAACCAAGAATCAAGACTGTTTTACATCCATATCTATAAAGAATTCAGGAATTTCAGCATTTATTCACAAGAATTTTCGCCAGAAAAGCTCTGTTTACGCCAGGCAGCCGCTAGCCTCGTTCACTAACCGAGTAGCATTGTACTTCGACAATATACGTAAAATAAACGCTAGCTGCACGGTTTCTTTGCTTTTAACCAAGAATCCAGACTGTTATACGTCCATATCTATGAATAATTCGGGGATTTAAGCATTTATTCACAAGACGTTTTGCCAGAAAAGGTCTGTTTACGCCAGGCGCCCACTTGCCTCATTCGCTAACAGAGTAGCATTGTACTTCGACAATATACGTAAAATAAACGCTAATTGCACGGTTTCTTTGCTTTTAACCAAGAATCGAGACGGTTTTACGTCCATATCTATGAAGAATTTGGGGATTTAAGCATTTATTCACAAGAATTTTTGCCAGAAAAGGTCTGTTTACGCCAGGCGCCCGCTAGGCTCATTCGCTAACAGAGTAGCATTGTACTTCGACAATATACGTAAAATAAACGCTAATTGCATGGTTTCTTTGCTTTTAACCAAGAATCAAGACTGTTTTACGTCCATATCTATGAAGAATTTGGGGATTTAAGCATTTATTCACAAGAATTTTCGCCAGAAAAGCTCTGTGTACGTCAGGGGGCCGCTAGCCTCATTCACTAACAGTATATAGTGTATAATGCTTATAAAGGATTGTATATAGAATTTATTACTAATCTATTTACATATTATTTATAATTGATTCTGCATGTATTCCTCAAGTATTAAATTTCTGATGGTAAATTCAGTGATTTATTAGTTGTTGAAAACTTTCAGTACATAAAAAAAAGTTGCTATTTTGGTCATAAACTTACATGATATGTTAAATATTGCTATTGATCCTTAAAATATAGGAGAGTATCTCTGCATTTGGTGATTTTTTTGCATCTAGTGTAAAATCTGAGACTTTCATAGCCATTTTAAGTTGTGTTATACTTGTATAAAAAATTATTAATCGGGATTTTATAATGGAACGACTTCAAAATTTTTTATGCCACTGCTCATGGAGATTCATATATGGCTAAGGTAGGTGCCCGTTTTGGGGTTAGGTTGGTAGCAGCTTTGGTATTGAAAATATTAGAAGTTTTGAAAATAGGCCCCCGACGAATCGTCCCCGTTTCCCGTGTCGTGTCAATAGGTTATGAAGTCAATGTACACCTATAAACTAAATTACAAATGTATTTAAAAAACATTAGCTCAAACAAAAACTTAGCTTATGCTGGTCTTAACAGGGAGCAGCTGGATTCAGCCATGTGAAATAAGTTATGTCACATTCACTGTTGCCACAAGAGGGCAGTGTATCCACTCAAGTTAACAAAACTAAATGCAAATACTTTCAAAACAAACCATTACAACACCACTTTAATTAAACGAATACTCGAAGCAGCAAAATTTAGTTCGAAGCTTTTTTCTAATCAAATCACTGGAGTTATTTGATTAATCGTTGAAGCACTAATTAACATTGCAGGGTTCTTGTTTTTTTGCTGACAAAGTCCTTCACGGTTAAATCCACAAGTTGGTGGTGATGTAACAAGCTGTTTTGCCAAGGGAAAATACAACAGAAGAAATAGAAGATGGTTGTGGGCGAAATGACCCAGAAATGTCCCAAAATCAATTTAAAAAATGACTGAAAATCAACAACAAATGAGTTGAAATGCCCAAAAATTAAACTCATCGCTTGCCATTGACGTCCAATTCATTTGAACTGGGAGGGTGGAAGCGAATGAACGAAAGCATTGAACCTTAGCATGGAACTAGCACCGGAACCTTCATACTTGATATTTTCACCCTTCCTAAAAACCTCCTCATTGTTCGCATTTTCGGACTCCAACAGGAAACGGCTTGGATCAATTTTCATCACGCAACGTCCCCTTAACCTACACATTTGTCTTCTCTGTCCTGGCGCGAGATAAAGTAGCGCGATAGCCTTCTCCTATCTAACGCAGTAAGGTTGGCCTCAGATTAGCGAACGGTCACAGGGCTGCCGGATGGGCTGGCAGACAGAAACGGGCCTTGAGGAAAGAAAACAAAGCCCGACTATCTCCCTGCCAATGAAACACTCATAGTCGCACACACCGGCCTTTGTGCGGGCACCGGGCCACAGCTCAAGTGGTCTTTACAGACACCCAAGAGGCGCAAGCCACCAAAAAGACATGTAGTGTTCCAGCTTTTATTAATCAATGCAACATGGAAGCCAAATGAAGAAAGACACCGCAAGGCGGGGAAGAATGAATACAACTGTGATGAATCATATTTCTTTAGTCATTTGTGAATTGTTTTCACAAAACAAACAATAAAACAACAAAGTCAGGACACAGGATACAGATCCATACATATAGTACTGACGCTAGATAATTGTTCTGTTTTTCTCTTCTCAATTTCTGAGAAATTGGATCGTATCGGGAGATACTAAAAATGCGTCAAATTGATTCTGTCAGGCAAAAAAAATAGCTAATAACAAAAGCTGCACTATTTTAGAAAGAAAAACTAATTCCTTCCTCCTTCCTTCCTAATTTTCCTCACTTAAACTGATTTAATCTCGACTGACAATATTTCTACAAACGAGTGCAAAATTCAGGAAGTCATATTGACAAACATAACATGGAATTACATCTTACCTTCATAACATTATAAGCTATTTATAATATGTAAAATCATTTAAGTTTTTAAAAATTGGTTCCAAAAATCAATGATGCATGTTATACATATTTGAATATCTAATAATGTTATATCGTATGTAAAAATACATTTTTAACCAAAGTAGGGATGTCACGGGCCCGATCACATCATTTTTAGAAGATCGGAGTCGGGTGAAATTTAAAATGTACGTACCGTATTTTTCGGATTATAAGTCGCAGTTTTTTTTCATAGTTTGGCTGGAGGTGCGACTTATACTCAGGGGCGACTTATGTGTGAAATTATTAACACATTATGATATCATTTCACGTTATTTTGGAGTGACACTGATAGTTTGGTAAACTTGTTAGCATGTTCTTTATGCTATAGTTATCTGAACAACTCTTAATAGCTTTGGCCACGTTCGCATTCTGCCTTTGGCAATGTGTGTTCAATTGATTCAGCAAATAATACGGACGTCCAGCATCGTCATTTGGGAGTTTAGCTCGCTGTATAGCCAGGACCAAGCCGTAGCGTCTTGGTGAGGACAGTATGTTCGCATTTCGTTGTTCATGCACTGTACACTGTACACTTATTCAGCATGTTGTTCTCTATTGTATTTTTATATTAAATTGCCTTTCAAGATGACATATCTGTTCTATGTGTTGGATTTTATTAAGTAAATTTCCCCCAAAAATGCGACTTATACTCCGGTGCGACTTATATATGTCTTTTTTCTCTTCGTTGGGCATTTTATGGCTAGTGCGACTTATACTTAGGTGCGACTTGTTGTCCGAAAAATGCGGTACTTTTATTTTTAAGGGAGGACAAGTCAAATTGAATTGGTCGTCCATCGCAGTCAATGGCAGTGAAACATGATCACTCAATGCCAGCCTTGCCATTTAAAATAGTTCAAGTCAATAGCAGTGAATGAGTTAAGGGCTACGAGCAACATAATAATCTTGAGGTGTAACAATGAGGGATATTCATGATCCGATCTCGTGATCAGATATCGGGCCTGAGCACGTCATCTTTAGAAGATCAGAATCGAGTGAAAAAAATTGGATTTATAATATTTTTTTAAATTTGGTTTAGCTTCAAAAGAAACAAAAAAAAGTAACATTTGTAGAAGATCGGAATCGAGTGGGAAAAAGAGTAATCAAATTATCAAGATTAGGGCTGCAGCCAGTGATCATTTTAGTAGTTGATGAATCTATCATCTAGTTCGTTCAAATAATCGAGTAATCGGATTTGGAACGTTGCAGAATAAAGTTTAGCAGAATTAAAGAATTAAAACAAAGGCTTGCTCTGATTGCACTTTCAAAAGAGCTTTAAATGTGAATACAAAATACAATTCCACAGTGTTTCTTCAAACTACACAGAACTGCACTTTCATTTAAAAATAAATTAAAATACCTGAGCTTAGCCTCAAACAGTATCAAAATACATTTAAAAATACAATGATCAAAGTACAACAAAAGAACAATTGCTAAGTTCCATAGCAAAATGCTATGCTTAAATGCTATAAAATGCTAATATTTTTACAATGCTCTTACCAAATCGTTCAAACACATATTCACACAAAAAACAACTAAAGATACCAATAAACTTAATTATGAATGCATAAAAAAACATATTAGCTCAAACAAAAACTTACCTTATGTTGGTCTTAACAGGGTGCAGCTGGATTCAGCCATGTTAAATGAGTTGTGTCATATTCACTGTTGCCACTAGAAGGCAGTGTATCCACCCAAATCAATAAAACTAAATGCAAACGCTTTCAAAACAAACCATTACAACTAGAGATGTCCCGATGATCGATCGGGTCCGATCACATCGTTTTCAAAGTATCGGAATCGGCAAAAAAATATCGGCCATGCCTTTTTAAAAAAAAATTTTTATTAAATTGTTTTCTAATTGTATTTAACATTACAGACATAATATGTTACACTCATCCAGAGTCTTTAGTTTAGGCTTAAGGTAGGGTTGTCAAATTTATCCCAATAACAGCGGTAATTATTTTTTTAAAAATGTATCACGTTAAAATATTTAATGCAATTCATGCATGCGCTGCAGGACCCACTCACGCATTGTCGCGCTCAATCTGTAATGGCAACGTTTTACCTATATAGAGAGCGAAAAGGCAGCTTAAATGAGTAGAGTGAATTTTGGCAGCCTTTGGAGCCTTTTTTTAATTGGCTAAAGCCTTACAATCCCTCTCCCTATGATTAGAAATATCATGGGAAGCAATGTGGGGAAGCAAGGTAGCAACTGATCTTTTTCTTAACACCTTAAGTTATTTCCCAACGCACAGAAGATATATCAATTGGTAGCACTACGCACAGTCATGGTTCCACTTCCCATCATGCATTTGGGCATGCCTACAGTATAATTTACTGAAAGCTCAACAAATACACTAGATGGCAATATTTAGTCACAATTTACAAAGTCACAAGTCTTTCTATCCGTGGATCCCTCTCACAGAAAGAATGTTAATAATGTAAATGCCATCTTGAGGATTTATTGTCATAATAAACAAATAAAGTACTTATGTACTGTATGTTGAATGTATATATTCGTCCGAGTTTTATTCATTTTTTTCTTAATGCATTGCCAAAATGTATATGATCAGGAAAAATTATCGGGACTGATTGGAATTGAATCGGGAGCAAAAAAAAGCAATCAGATCGGGAAATATCGGGATCGGCAGATACGCAAACTAAAATGATTGGGATCGGATCTGGAGAAAAAAAACATGATCGGAACAACCCTAATTACAACGCCACTCTAATTAAACGAATACTCGAAGCAGCTAAATTTGATTTGAAGCGTTTTCTCATCGAATTACTCAAATAAATCGATTATCATTACAGCAATAATCAAGATGGACAAGTACGTTGTCAAAAGAAACCAAAAAAATGTACTAATTTATTAAATAATCAATTGTTGAGGTATCGTGTCGGTACTCTGTATCAGCAGAACATCAAAATCAGGTGAGTCAGGCTTGAACCCCGGTGTAAAAATATGTGAACTCCAAACCAAACTTGTTTTTAACTTCACATCGTATGTAAAGGTTTTTTTTTTTTTTTTTTAAACTGACTAACTGCATCAATGTAAGGCTGAGGTAAAGCGATATGGCATAGAAGAAATGCGGGATAAAATGGCTGCCTTGCCTTCACAGTACCAATGTATCTGTTGTGATCATTTTTAACATTTTTTTTCCTGGATCTATCATTAAAAAGTGTAATGTAAATCCTTCCTGTTAAAAGGGTCAGAACAAAATAGTCCAGTGTTGATGTTTTTTCAAGCAGGTTATTACCCTCCAGTTGAGTTAAACTTAAGCACTAAACACAAAAAGAAAATTACTCTTACTGTCCACTAAAATACAACATTTTATTTAGTTTTTTTGAAGACTTGCTAGTAGGGCTGTAGCTATCGAATATTTTAGTGGTCGATTAATCGATGGACTGGTTAGTTCGAATAATCGAGTAATCAGATAAGGAACATGAAAAATAAAAATACCTGAGCCTGAAACTTTTTTTTTTGTGTTTTTTTTTTTAATGAGGATCTATGTACAGCAAAAGAACAATTGGCTAACTTACATAGAAAAAGTCAGCTAACTTAAATGCTATAAAATGCTAAAGTTTTTTTTTTCTTTTTTACAATGCTCTAAACAAATGGTTCGTTCACATATCCCCACAACAAGCGGCGAAATAGCTAAATATACCTATAAACTAAATTAAGAATGCATTAAAAACATTAGCTCAAACAAAAACTTAGCTTACGTTGGTCTTAACAGGGACCAGCTTGATTCAGCCACATGAAATGAGGTAGACTACTACTTTCAAAATAAACCATTACGCCACTTTAATTAAACGAATACTCAAAGCAACAAAATTTAATTCGAATATTTTTTTAGAATCAAATACTCGGGTTAATCGTTTAATCGTTGCAGCGCTAGCTTAATAAAACAATGCAAGACACAATTCATGCACTAATGTAAATTAGCACTAAATTAAATTAGAACTAACGCCCATTATTTAACTCACAAAGCATTTTATATTCTCTATATTCTAAGTTTAAAAAGTTGTGTAAAGATCAAGATTGGTTGATTTGAAAATGTTTTTTTCTTTTTTTTGGGTGGGGGGGGCATTCTTGGAAGAAACTCATATGGTACAGAATGTGTCATTTAATGAAAAGCTTTTCAAGCCTTACTTTTAAAATTTTGCAAAATCCTTTCAGGCAAAAAAATCTTAATAAATTAGCTTACTTATATCAAATTTCATTTCACTCAGAAATATAAAATAATACTATATTTTGAATCTAGTAAGAGTCAATCTTTTTGTCAATTCTTCCGTGTAATCCTCAATAATTTCTATGAAAAAGTTTTTAAAAAGTTAAGACAAAAATAGTCTAATGCGTTCAAACATTACATGAGATTTTGCATTTTTCTCAGCTGACTGGCAGAAGACACCACCAACATATAGTCATAGCGATGCAGGAAGTACAACAAGCAGTGGTGCTACTTCCTGTGGCTGCAATCAATCATAGTGTACATGAGTTCAAGATTCTCTGACTAGAAGCAGACGTGATCCGAATTTCAGTGGTGGAAATCAAAACTTAGTTCATTCTCAAATGGTGACTAATACCTTGGAGACCTTCCTCTGACAGCATAGTCCATTCGACATGGGGATGCCTGGATATTACTGTGTGTGAAATTCATAATCCTAGCATGCTGACATGCACGCAGCTATATCAGTAAAACCAACTGGGAACATGAAGCTATTTCAGAATGATTTATGAATAGAACAGACATTAAATTGGCTCGCTCCATACTAGTAGGAGCATTTAAAGTGCATGTGGGCTACATTAATAAGTTTAGGATACCATTAGATGTCTCAAGGCATGTTTAGCTTTAGCTAGCGGTCTGAAACATGCGGCTCAAGGTCCAAAAGTTGCTCTTTTATGGCAATTGATTGGACGTCTAATGGCATTCAATGAGTAGAAAAAAACATTTTTGGGAAGGGGTCTAGGTTTGGGCATCGTTTGAATTCAAACGGTCCCGGCTACGATTCCACATTTCGATTCCGGTTCCAAACGATTCTCGATTCAGATTCTTTTAATAGGCACGGTAAACAATTTGCATAGTTTATATTAATTTCTTAACTTCTCCATTATTTTTTAAAATTATATCAACCTTCAATTAACTTTGCTATGAATTTCTCACAGGGCTATTTTTAACTTGTATATAAATATCAATCTTTAAACTTCAATATGAGGAAGTTTCTTTCTACAGGAGTGAACTTTCACAAAGATTTTTATTTTTCAAAAGCTCACAGAGAAAACATTTACACATATTCTTTGCCTATGTTTTAGAGTGTCTTATGCTGCAGGCATTAACTGTATTGCATCGTTTGTTTTAGGTGGTATTTTTAGTTAGTTTAGGGCTGGCAGATTTCAGGTGGGGAGTGTTCCATCCCTTGATCCTAACTTGACTACTTTTTAAGTTTGATTTCTTTTTAAAATGATATATTGTTCATCTGTCCACAAGATGTCACAATTGTAACTCCGGACTCTGGTTTTCTTTCGTTTTGCTATGTGCGCTCAAAATCAGTAAGTTTGCACGTTTTAACAGCGGGTCTGAAATAATTTCAGTGTGTTTATTCCGTTAAATTGTTATCATTTATGTGAAGCGAAGCAACACGTTTATGTGCTAAGCTAAATTAGCCAATTCATTTGATTTGTTCATAACGGAGCTAGTCTTCATGTGGTTTCTTCATGGTGTTCGGCAGCTATTTTTTCAGGTCGGCGGTCAGGGAATCGAAATTAAATTAATCGAACGGTTCCGAGAGAACCAGAGTGTTAGTCCCGGATTCCATCGATGCGCGATGCCCAACCCTAGAGAAGTCTCTAAAAAGCACAAATATGTGACACTTGAGCTACGATAGAAATTAGCTTACCCAAAGTAATTCGCAAAACTAATGTCGCAATGAAAAACTGGCAATGGAAATGCATGGATAAAAAATAATAATAGATGAAAATCTCCATGGAGTTCGAGAACAAAAGAACAGTAAAAAAAAAAAAAAAAAATCTGTTTGAACACCGTGACCAGTCTCATCATATTTAATCGACCATATACGTATTTGCCAACTGGCTAACTTACAAAAAAAATCCATAAAAGCAAAAGAACCAAAACAAATCGTTAAAAGGATCGCGTTCGGTCAATATTTTTTGAGGGGGGGGGGGGGGGTATCAAACAACCCAGCCTCAATTAATTGATTTGTTAAGGACAATCGAATCAGAATCGCTCAAAAGGCAAAACATCCATTAATATCGTCTCTTAGTTGTGACTTAACGTACTTCTTAGACATGCCATTCTGTAAAAAAAAAATGTTTTCATTCAAATATCTGAAAGGTTTCAACACTAAGCTTGTAAAAACGTCAACTGTCTTTTTTTTTTTGCCTCAGGTAAAATGGAACTGTTGTTGTGTACATTACTTTGTATAAAATCTATCAAAGGCCCTTAAATTGAACCGCTGCGGACTTTGTTAACTAGTAAGAATCAATATCGTATGATCATAAAATAGGTGATTTAACCCCTATTTGATGTTAGATGACGGATGGGTTTTGTAGCTCCTGGTTTTTTGCTTGTCCGTGGGAAACAGTACAAAATCGCTCTCTGAGTATCTAGGGTTGCCGACCCATGACCTAAGCCAATTGATTTTAACAGGGCGAGGTAATCAATAGCGCGTTCAGAAATTCTGCATGCAAGCCCTGCTGCGGACCGAGAAGCTTATAGATTAGCTGTGGATGTGTGGAAAAAGGATCCTATATCCTGTATGTAGAAGGGGGTCTGACAATATATCGAAAAGGTGATATAATGTGATGCTTTGTAGCCCAAAATTTTATCGATATGCTCCCACCAAAATCTTCCACTACAACAGTGTCTGTGTTAGCTCATTGGCTACCATTGACGGTGCTCAGTATCCAAATTATTTTGACTGGACTGGACGTTTAGTTCCGTAAATGGCACTGAAACCAGAGCATTCACAGTCTTTTGTCTTCCTGTTCATTTGGTGGCATTCTTGCGTTTCAGTAACTGAAAATAAACAGGAAGGTACCTGTAAATGTCCTAAAATCAACAGGAAGTGACCTGTAAATGTAAAAATCAACAGAAAAGGACATGAAATGCCCGAAAATTAACTTGTTGCCTTGCATTGGCTGCCACTGACAGCCATAGACGTCCAATCAGTCAGTGTTAGCTCTAAGCATGTGCAGATTACCGGTTTCAAGGTATACCGTGGTATGAAATCATCAAGGTTTCAAAAACGCAAGAATTTTCCGTCATACCGTCCCTAAGGTATTAGCTATTTTCTATGTCCCAAAAATGCAGGAAGAAATCCCTCGCTTGCTGCTGCGAGGCTGGACCCTCCCCCACCGGTTTCCTGCTCAGTGTAAGCTGTGCTACACAATGGCTCGAGGAGGTGACACTCCTAAACTTTTTCCCCCCATCGAAGAAAACAAAATCGCTGGTATGGGAATACTTCGGCTACAGAAAAATTACAGATGGCCGCGGCTTAGAGGAGGAGGGCAAACCGATATGTAAAACATGTTTGCGGTGGGTGGCTGCAGAGGAGGCAATACCTCCAATATGATTTCACATTTATACAAAATTAGAGCTGAAACGAATACTCGAGCAACTCGAGTTTAAAAACTGATCCGAGTAATTTTATTCACCTCGAGTAATCGTTTATTTTGACAGCTCTAAGCATCACGTTTTACTCGGACTACTTTTAATGCGGGACAACGCGCTGATGTCACGTGCGTAGCGGAAGAAGCAAAAAAAAAAAAAAAACTTACTGCAACCGACAGCCGCTACAAACGACGCCGACGTTGCTAAATACTATCCCGCACGATGCTACGTTGGTTGCAGGTAGCGTCTAATGAGTCTCATAGAGATCACATGTATGTTGAACTAGATGCAAAATGACAGACTCGTCCGCGTTTGGGCAGCGTTAGCAAACAGCCGCCATCTTAAAGCAGTAGAGCGCTAAGCGCTAATAAAGAGCGCTAAACGCTAATAGATAAAGATAAACGTTACTGTCACAAGCTCACGCAACGTTAGCCCTGCGGAGGGCTAGGTTTCTATTAATTATGACCACTGTCGATGCGTGGCTACCGTGTCTTACACACAGGGTTTAACATAACATAGCGTTGTGGAGTGATGAGGGTGTAAAATAAAAACTCAATAATGCTAACTATCAATTTTAGCTCAGTAGTCATTGCTGGATAAAACACCAAGTAGCACTGGTCCCTAATGTGCTCCAATACAGCCTGTATCATACATTTATTTTGAACACTGCAAAAACTCAAAATCCTATCAGGACTTACAGTTTAGACTAACTTAAAACTTAACTAGAACTTAAAAATGGCTTGACACAAAGAGAAATTCAATTGAAACACGTGGGGAAAAAATCCTAACTTTTAAGTGATGTGTGTTATCAAGCGTAACGGCATTTATATACATATATATATTTTTTTATAAGATCTAAAGGTTTTTTGAGTGAAAGCAGTGAAGCAGTCTTTTTTTTTATTCTAGTTACATCTGAGATGCAATTGTTGGCTGTTTTCAACAATATACATCGAAAATAAAGACATTGATTGACTGAAAATGGTTCAAGATTAGATGAAATGTCTTTTCTCATGTAGATTTATAATTGCTCTTCACCTAAAAATATATTTGTTTTATCCGATTACTCGATTAATCGATGGAATTTTCAGTCGATTACTCGATTACTAAAATATTCGATAGCTGCAGCCCTATACAAAATTAATGGTTATTAAACACTATCATGAACGTTTCCCACCAGCTCCGAGTTAACTCCCGCGTGTTTAGTGTGTTTAGCGGTGTTAAAACGTGGCGTTTTTTTCTTTCTAGCAACTGTCTTTGTTGAGAGTGTGTATGTATGTAAACAATCATACGAGTCATACACATGTGCTTTTTATGGAAAATAATTAAATTATGTTTGTTCTGATGGTAAATAATGTTGAGCTGTGGCTGTGAGTTTAGGCTCCTCTAAAGGACTGCATGTATATTAATTTTATTTAGATTTTTTTAAATTTTATTTTAATATTAGACTTATGTTCCAATTTGCTAATATGTTTTGAAAAATAAAAATCCTGTTAAATGGAAAAAAGTTGTTTTTTTTAAACCCAGATATATCAGAGTAACACATTTTAGAGCTGTGATTGCAATACTGTGATATTTTACCAGCACATGCCTAATTAGCTCATTGGCTGCCATTAACGTCCAGTTTTTTTGTTGTTTTTTTTTTTACACTCAAAATGGATTGGATGTTTACCGCCGTCAATGGCACTCAAAATGACCACTTCCCCATTTTACAGGTTATCTCCTTTTCATTTTGAGTCACTTCCTATTCATTTTGGGACATTCTCGGGTCACTTCCTGTTCAGTAACTCAAAATCAACATGAAGCGATCTATAAATGCCCAGAAATCAACAGGAAGTGCCCAAGAAATACGCTAAAATCAACAGATGATGACATGAAATGCCCCAAAATGAACTCATTGCCTGGCACTGATGGCCTTAGACGTCCATGGCAGCGAATTAACAAATATAAAAATCTAAAGACTCTTTGCTCAGCATGGAAGGATGGCGATGAGGTTCAAAGTAAACATTACTATGAGGGAAGAGGGAACGAATGTTCATTCGCTGCCACCCTCCCAGTTCAAATGGATTGGACATCTACTAGTGATAAACTCATTCCTGTTCACAGCAGACATATGAAAAGAGCTCCGTTTTCCTGTTTATTACCGTAATCTTCACACTATAAGGCGCACCTGACTACAGGTCGCCATCCACCAAATTTGACACGAAAATGGCATTTGTTCATAGATAAGCCACACTGGACTATAGACCGCAGCTGTCCTCGCTGTATTATGGGATATTTACACCAAAATATATCAACCGGTAACACTTTAATTGACAGGGGCATCATAAGACTGTCATAAAGCCAAATGAACCACCATTTCATTGCTTCAAGAAGCTTCATTTGGCCATAAAAGTTCTCTGCTACCACCTGCTATCAACACTGTTGTCGTCCAACATGCCTCCTAGAATGCATTGCAGCGCTACAGATGTAAATAACAATCAAAATTCATGTTCTGCGCTAATCATTTCTTCAGTTACTGTTCTAGTTGTTTCGTTAGTTGCTAGTTAAGGTATTTGGTAACATTATTTGACAGTGGCACCATAGAACTGTCATGAGACCATCATAATTATGACATAACACTGCCATGAGCATTAATGAATGCTTATGACGGATGTCATTTTGTGTCATCCGGCAAATTATCTCCATTTTGAACGGATGTTAAAGATTCGAGCTGGACATAAATGGTGATAGTGACATAATTTGCCGAATGACACTTAATGATATCTGTCATAAGCATTCATTAATGCCCATGGTAATGTCATGTCATAATTCTGATGGTCTTATGACGCCGCTGTCAAATAAGGTATTACCTATTAACTAAGCCTGAACGATATATCGTTTAAACATTGCCATCGCAATGTGCATGTGCGCGATAGTCCCATCGCAAGCACGTGCGTTTTTTTTTTTTTTTTATCCATATACGCCTTGCTTTCTACTCTGAGCACAGGCTCACACCCTCCCTCTCCCAGCCCTTTGTTCCTCTCAGTCACTGCGCACTTGCTTATTAAAGTTAACGATGGCTTTGATCTAGCCAAAGAAACAGACTTCTCACGGGCATCTGTCAATCATCGTTTAATATGTTTAACAGTTTCTTCAAGAAAGCCGCGCTGGAATGAATGTGTGTGTGTGTGTGTGTGTGTGTGCGTGCGTGCGTGCGTGTGTGTGTGTGGAGACGTTGGAGAAATATAAATGCCAGAAGTGATCATGAGGAGTTTGAAATTTCTACATGTCACTCCAACAGTCACAGCTAAGGTAGATAAACAGAAGCATTTAATAAAGCCAAGCATTTATCGACTACAGTACTTTATTCTTGTTCAAAAATGATTTGATTGGACAGTTTTGTTTAAAAGTGATCATAATTTTGACATTTGAAGTGCTGAAAAACCATTTTATATACATTTTTTAAATCACTTTGGGGGAAAAAGTGAGAAAAAACATGTCTTATATGTATCTCTTTCCAATGTTAAATCTGGATAAATACATTGAGCACAAAAAAAACACACACACACACACACACACACAAAAAAAAAAATTGGGGAATGCGCTACTTCGCGGTTTTTCACTTATTGCGGCGGGTTCTGGTCCCCATTAACCGCGAAAAACAAGGGATCACTGTACACTGTGGTGATGGTGATTTTTTTTAATATCGCAATTTAATATCACAATATATCACAAACCCCCAAAAAATCGCAACAATAGTTTTTTCCAATATCGTTCAGGCCTACTATTAACTCAAATAAATCAACAAATAAGCCGCACTAGACTATAAGCCGCAGGATTCAAAATGAGGGAAAAAAGCAGCGGCTCATAGTCGGAAAATTACGGTAGTTGTTTTGTAGGATATCCTACAATGATTTCCTGACTCGTGAATTAATATTGTTGTATCGCCCTATCGTGAGATCATTGTTATCACTAGCCTTGTATCTTAAATCGTATCCAGAGTTTCTCACCCCTAGGATGTAGAATATTTAAAATAAAAGCACGATATGCAAGTTCAAGTCAATTTACTTGCTACAAAACAGAGCATATCAGATGTTCCGAGGCTGACCCCGCTCCCTTCACGCTTGCCAATGCTTTGCGAATCCCCACAGAGATCCAAGAGGGACGCTGACGAAGGGGGAGGAAGCGAGCAGACTCGAAAACAAGGGAGAGTGATTGACCTGCGAGACTGTGAGGGGAAGTCATTACGAAAACTACACGCAAAGACTAAACACCAATGGCCGTCCCCGAGCCTGGCGCGCATCTACACGGCCGAGGACAGGAAGTTGTTCACGCTAAGTGAGGAAGTCAAGTCATTTCCTGGAATTGCTGTACAAGCCCTTAAGATCCTTGGCTTCGACTTGTTGCCACGGAAACATGCAATAAAATACCCTTAGCTCAGCATGGAAGAAGGGAGATGAGGCTCAAACTAAACACCGATACCCTGAGGGAAGCTTTGCGGGCCCACACAAACAGCGCACTCGAAATTTTTGCTCCTCCGACATCACGTTCAGAGTGAAAAGGGTGACTCAAAACTCAAACGTGATGCGGGGAAATATTGGTCACTGCACTAAAGCGTGATATTCAAATACGAGTGACGCATTAACCATCGTTTTTCAAGATACAACAAGTCACACGACTGATATTTCATCCGGAATTGCAAGCAAAAAATGAGTAGTTGATGCTAATAATCCTTAGTCTGTCACTGGTGCTTTTTGCAGGTGTAAACTGGGACTGCCAAGAAATAATTTTGGGAGAGTCGAATGATCAGATTATTTGTGCGATTAGTCAACAATTAAGATCATGCCAGTGTTGTTTTTGGCAGGCCTTTTAATTTTTCATCTTAGTCATAGCCTTTAGGTTGAACATACTTAGTACTCAAAATGTTTTCGTCTGTGAAATTCACAGGTTTTAGTCCAAAAATAAAGTTAAATGTCAAACATTGACGGACAAACACATAGTTGTAGCGTCTACAAGTACATCGCTATCTTCGTGATGATAATACTAGAGCTGAAACGAATACTCGAGCCACTCGAGTTTAAAAACTGATCCGAGTAATTCCGAGGAATCGTTAATTTTGCCAGCTCTAAGCATCACGTTTTGCCCGGACTACTTTTAATGCGGGACAACGTGCTGACGTGCGTAGAGGAAGAAGCAATAAAAAAAAATACCTTACTGCAGCCGACAGCCGTTACAAACTGCGCCGACGTTGCTAAAAACTATGCCCGCATGTTGCTACGTGGTAGCAGGTAGCGTCTGTATGCGTGTCATAGATATCACATGTACGTAGAACTAGATGCGAAAAGACCGAATCGGCGGCGTTACTAAAACAGCCGCCATCTTAAAGCAGTACACTTCTCAGCACTCATAAATAAGATTAACGTTACTGTCACTCGCTAACGTAACGTTATCCCTGCGGAGGGCTAGGTTTCTATTCATAATGACTACTGTCGATGTGTGGCTAACTCTTCACATACAGGCTTTATTTAATCTGTGAAAACAGTGCTGTAGAGTGATTAGGGTGTAGAATAAAAACTTGGCAATGCTAACTGTCAATTTGAGCTCAGTAGTCATTGCTGAATAAAACACCAAGTAGCACTGGTGCCTAATGTGCTCCAATAAAGTACAACATTTATTTTGAACACTGCAAAAATCCTATCATGACTTACAGTTTAGAATAACTTAAAACTTAACAAGAACTTATAGCTTGACACAAGTGGAAATTCAATTGAAACACGTGGGGAAAAACACCTAATTTTTAAGTGATGTGTGTTATCAAGTGTAATTACATTTTTAGGTAAGAAATATTTAAAAAAATTATAAGATCTAAAAGTTTTTTGAGTGAAAGCAGTGAATTAAAGTCACATTTGAGACGCATTTGTTGGCTGTTTTCAACAATGTACATCGAAAATAAAGTCATTGATTGACTGAAAATGGTTTCTTCAGTGGTGCTGTCGGCTTCCTCTCACCGTAAACTGATCCTCGATATGTGTGGTGTCTTCGTGACAATGTTGGTATAAAGTAAAGATACACAATAATATCGGCCGATAATGGCACTTATGACGTCACACAGATAATACAGATAATAAAAAAATCAACCGATAATGCAATCCGATAATTATATTCTTGATTTAGCCTCCAAATGTGCGCAACCAAGCAGTTTTCTCCACTTCTTCACTGCCGCCTGCTCAACCCCTCCCCTCTCTGAAGCCCCTGTGGGAGGAGGGGTTTAGGAGTACGGCGTCATAGAGGAGGCGGTGTTACACATCAGTGTTGAGGCGCTCTCACTAGCGTGCGTTACTTTTCCAGTGTGGCTCTCGCCATCTACAAAAACAGTTCCTCAAGGCCTAAAGAAAGCGTCCTCATTGAACACCACTAGCACTAACCCAGCAGCCATTTAAAACTGCATCACAATGATTTTTGGAACGAATATGAGGCTGCTGCTAGCACGAATGCTAAAGCTATTGTTAACAAATAAACTATAAAGGAAGCTACGGGGCTTGTGACAATACAGAGACGCTGCGGTCCTCCCGAAGTCGGGGTGTTTGGGAATGCAGGCCAAAGCGAGTGGTAAACTCCCATCTATGGCTAAACACCTCACGAGATCGATAGTTGACAAGTAGCTCTCTTCCGACGGAGCCCGCTGGTCCGGCAGGCCGCCGCCTCGCCCTAGGCGGGTAGAGCATGAGAGCAGAGCCATGCACCGAATGCGCCGCAGCGAGCCGGCCGGGGCGGGCGGATATCCGGTACAAACTTAGCTGCCGCCGCCACTCCGGTTCGAGACAGAGGCCTGGCGCGGGTGCTAATTTGGCAGCCGGGCGGACTGAAGGGCACAGGCGGGAGGAAATTCCCGAAATGACCCGATAGCCAAACCCCTGGATGAAAAAATAATGCAGTTTATACGACCACGATTCTTCGTGAAAGACATGCCGATCACATCAGTTTTACCACGGACATTTACACAGGTGATGTCAACAAACCATGTTTATCATGACGGCACAGTGGTTAGTTGATAATTGTAACATGCACCAAACGACACAAAGAAGTCATCCAGTCTAGAGCTGAAACGAGTACTCGAGCAACTCGAGTAACTCGAGTTTAAAAACTGATCCGAGTAATTTTATTCACCTCGAGTAATCGTTTATTTTGACAGCTCTAAGCATCACGTTTTGCTAGGACTACTTTTAATGCGGGACAACGCGCTGTCACGTGCGGAGAGGAAGAAGGGGAAAAAAAAAAACTTACCGCAGCCGACAGCCGCCACAAACGACGCCGACGTTGCTAAATACTAGCCCGCACAATGCTACATTGGTAACAGGCAGCGTCTGGCGCGTCTCATAGAGATCACATGTATGTTGAACTAGATGCGTAATGACAGACTCGGCCGCGTCTGGGCAGCGTTTGTAAACAGCCGCCATCTTAAAGCAGTACAGCGCTAAGCGCTAATAAAGAGCGCTAATAAAGAGCGCTAAGCGCTAATAAATAAGATTAACGTTACTGTCGCTACTAGCTCACGGAACGTTAGCCCTGCGGAGGGCTAGGTTTCAATTAATTATGACCACTGTCGATGCGTGGCTAACGTGTCTTACATACAGGCTTTAACATAACATAGCATTGTGGAGTGATGAGGGTGTAAAATAAAAACTTAATCATGCTAACTATCAATTTTAGCTCAGTAGTCATTGCTGGATAAAACACCAAGTAGCACTGGTCCCTAATGTGCTCCAATACAGCCTGTATCATACATTTATTTTGAACACTGCAAAAACTCAAAATCCTATCAGGACTTACAGTTTAGACTAACTTAAAACTTAACTAGAACTTAAAAATGGCTTGACACAAAGAGAAATTCAATTGAAACACGTGGGAATAAAATCCTAACTTTTAAGTGATTTGTGTTATCAAGCGTAATGGCATTTTTAGGTAAGATATATATATATATTAATAAGATCTAAAAGTTTTTTGAGTGAAAGCAGTGAATTAGTCTTTTTTTTAAATTCTAGTTACACCTGAGATGCAATTGTTGGCTGTTTTCAACAATATACAACGAAAATAAAGACATTGATTGACTGAAAATGGTTCAAGATTAGATGAAATGTCTTGTTTTCTCATGTATATGTATAATTGCTCTTCACCTAAAAATATATTTGTTTTATCCGATTACTCGATTAATCGATAGAATTTTCAGTTGATTACTCGATTACTAAAATATTCGATAGCTGCAGCCCTAATCCAGTCAGTAATGCATTCAGTACGCTTTAAATTTATGACGTCTTAATCAGATCATTCTTCTTAAATCTAGTCAAATAATTTTCCCCAGCTTGTTTGAGTGTTGAAGACTAGTTGAATGCGCTAGATTATTCCACTTACTTGAACTAAATATTGCAATTTGTTCTTATTAAGCCCAAACATCTAAAAAAATAAGGTCATTTTTCACCTAAATCAAGAAAAAATTGCTTTCAAATAATGTTTTGAACCATACATATTCTTGAATAAAGAACATTTCTGACAAGGTTTTTTTTTTTTTTTTTTTTTTTTAAGGATTATGTATAATAATTTATTGCTTAAAATAAGGCTGTTAATCTTATTTTCAGCTGGCCATTTTTCTTCAAGAAATCTGAGTGAAATATACTTGAAGTGCTGGCAGTTAATTTAACTTATTTCCAATAGATTTACACTGAAAACAAGGGACTTTAACTAGTCTTAAGGAGCTGTGTTTTTGCTGTGTAGTAATGTTATACTTTAGGAATGGCATACTTTTAAAGCCATTTTTGTGCAACTTATGTATTTACTCTGTAAGTAATTGTTGCCAAATGTTTACCATTACACAATGTCAGACAATCTGTCTTTATTTAGATGTTGGAATTTACTACTACTACTACTACTTGTTCACATTTGATGTTGAAAAAAAAGAGCAATATTATTTTTGCACAGCAATATTTTCTCTTGTGTATACTTTAAAATTTTACATAAATCTTTAATAAAATTATCGGCTTGACATTATCGGTTATCGGTTGGAACGAGGAGGAAATTATCGGTTATCGGTATCGGCTGAAAAATGCATTATCGTGCATCACTAGTATAAAGTCATCCAGGTGCTAAGCACCACCTCTGGTGGTCAGAAGGAATGAAATAGAACGAGAGTTACTTCTGTAACTAAGGTTCTATGAATTCCGGATGACTGCCAGAGTTGCCTGTCACTCAGACTCCCTGCGAGTACATTCCGAAAAGGAACTAGTGCTGGGTGAGCGGGGGTCTTATATGACTTCTGACGTCACCCAGGTCATGTCCAATGGCGTGACTCTGTTGGTATTTTATTCTCAACCTTTGTGCTGCGCACACGTAGATATCGAGGTGCTAAGTACCGCCCCTGGCGGTCATCCAGAATTCATAGAACCTTAGTTACAGAAGTAACTCTTGTTTTCTCATCAATATTCACAATTGCTCTTTACCTTAAAAAAAAAAAAAAAAAAAAAATGTTTTATTCGATTACTCGATTAATCGATAGAATTTTCAGTCGATTACTTGATTGTTAAAATATTCGATAGCTGCAGCCCTTGATAATACACACTCAGCAGGAAGACAGTACGTCATAAACCGTATATAGGAAAAAAAAAAGTCCCAAGAGTCTCAGACGGCGAGGACGACGCTAAACGCTAATGCAAATACTATGCTAATGCTACAAGTTACATTTAATATGTGATGATCACTCAGACTTAAAGGCTAAATCGACACGGCATAATCTCTCTAGCCAGGATAAAAAAACAAAAAAAATTAACTTTTCTTTCAAAATAAGCAAGTCTGGAGCCTGGAGAGGACAATGGTGAGTGAGGGCGCAGCACGTCATATTAGTGACACGACTAAAAATTTAGTACAATGCAGGCTAACTACACATACGATAAGAAAATGTCACACAGTGTGAACATATGACGGAAATTACGGCCCATTTTCATCACGTTCTCGTCTCATCAGACGAAAACTGGCATTCGTCTCATTATGTTTTAGTCTCCCAAGTCAAATTTACAGCTCGTCATCGTCACATCATTGTCATTAATAAAAATGTTAATCGACTAAATATTTTCATTATCGTCATCGTTGACGACAAGAAGACTGATTACAAGCAAAAAAATGAGTTTTTGATGCTAATCATTAGCCTGTCAATGGTATTTTTTGCTAATGTATAAACTAGTGCTGCCACGAAATAATTTTTGGAGCGTCGACTGATTACAGATAATTAAAAATAAAATCGGATCATACGTAAATCAAGTTACTTACTATATAATTTTCCAAAGCAAAACCAGATGTTTAAAAATATTTTAATTTTGATTAATTATCTGCTTTCACTGAGGACTGCTGAAATGAGATTTCTTGCGGTGTTTCCAATAAAAACTAATTCAGAAATTTAAAATTAAGCCAATATTTACAGTTGTTCAATTGTGAAAGGTATTTTTAATAGATTTGTCCCGATAACATATTTTTACACCAGAGTTCGAGTTACCGGATTTTGAAAGTACCGATCCGATACCTTGTCAATATATTAATTTATTTAATAATTTATTGCAAAACATATTTTTTCTGTTTCTTTGAAGATATCCTTGTACATTTTATTTTGCTGCTTTGTAACCCTTAAATAAAAAAATAAATATCTTAACAGCCCGATCTTTTTCACGCAATTACAATCTTGTAAAAATGATTATACTCGGGCCTAATTTCTGATTACGTATTTGGCTCAGGGACATCTCTAATCGCTAAACCTTTGGATTATTTTATTGCTTGTAGCCCTTAACTCATTCACTGCCATTGATAGCGATAAACATTACATTTATTGGAACTGGCAATGCTAGCGTGGAGTTTTGATCGCTGCTAACGCCCCCAGTCAAAAAAGATTGACTACCATTGACGGCGATAGATGTCCAATGAGATAATATTTAAAAATTAAAACATTTTAAAAACCCGATCTTTTTTATCCGCCTTTTTTTAATAATAAAATGAGAAGAAAAACAACGACCAAAAAAAAAAAAAAAAAAAAAAAAAAACGAATATTTTTGGAAGATTTACATTTACATATACGTATTTATGAATATTTACAGGGTTTTTCCTTTTTTATGCAAGATATATTTGGTAAATAAAATACAAATAATGATTTTTAAAAAGTAGTTTTTATTTTTCCTTTATTGTTTTGTTCATAATTAACAAATAATCAACTCCAAAAAAATGATAAAAGAACATTTACCATTTAAAGGCTAGAAAAACAAGGATTTTTAAGGTCAACTTTACCAAAACAATTCATCGACTATCAAAACAGTTGGTGATTAATAATCGATCAGTCAATTAATTGTGG
Organism: Corythoichthys intestinalis; assembly: GCF_030265065.1. Classification (NCBI taxonomy): domain Eukaryota; kingdom Metazoa; phylum Chordata; class Actinopteri; order Syngnathiformes; family Syngnathidae; genus Corythoichthys; species Corythoichthys intestinalis. The sequence goes on along the minus strand of NC_080401.1, from coordinate 49,124,938 downwards.
TGACCCTAGCGTAAGCATTAAACTAGCACAGGCATATTTTAATGTATATTGTTTCTTCTGTAAATTAACAGTTTGAATTAAGCACTTTGGTTGAGTTCAGAATTTTTTTTATTTTTTTTTTTTTCACTTTCTGCTGAACTGTAGCTCATTATGAACTCAGTAGGGCTGCAGCTATCGATTATTTTAGTAGTTGATTAATCTATGAACTAGTTCGTTCAAGTAATTGAGTCATCGAATTACGAACATAAACACTTAAAATACCTGAGCTTAGCCTCAAACGCCTCAAATGAAATAAATAAATGAGGATCTAAGTACAACAAAAGAACAATTGATTAACTTGCATAGCAAAAGTCCGCTAGCTTAAATGCTATAAAATGCTAACTTTTTTTTTTTTTTACAGTGCTCTTAACAAATGGTTTCAGAACATATTCCCACAAAAAAACGGCTCAATGTGCCTATACTGTTGAATAAATTACGAATGCATTAAAAAAACATTAGCTCAAACAAAAACTTAGCTTATGTTGGTCTTAACAGGGAGCAGCCAGATTCAGCCATGTGAAAAGAGTTATGTCATATTCAGTGTTGCCACTAGAGGGAAGTGTATCCACCCAAATCAATAAAACTGAATGCAAATACTGACAAAACAAACCATTACAACGCCACTTTAATTAAATGAATACTCGAAGCAGCAAAATTTAAATCTTTTTTCTAGGGCTGTCAAAATTATCGCGTTAACGCGCGGTAATTATTTTTTTTAATTAATCACGTCAAAATATTTGACGCAATTAACGCACATGTCCCGCTCAGACAGTATTCTGCTTTTTGGTAAGTTTTACAGCAAGGTTTTTTTTGTGCTGTCTAACAGCGAACTCTTGTGGTCGCTTTGCAACATGGTTTGTTGCTTTCCTGCCAGTTCAATATGGCTGCACAACGTCTCGGGCTGACGCCTACGTTGTAATGTTGTGCTTATATGATCCTGGACAAGGTTTGTCCGTAAGTATGGTTGTTGTAAAGAATGTACATATTATGTTAGTAAGCGAAATGTTATATTTTTTGAATGAGACGGTTTTTGTTTATGTTTAGTGAACCTGTATAGCGTGCTAAGCTAACGTTGTTGCTAATGCAATGCTTGTGTACTTTTTTTTGTAGTTTCACTACGGTCTAAAGAGGGCAGTGGTTTGAGGCCATTTTATTAATAAATCAGATGAAAAAGGAAGAAGTCTGATTATTAAGGCGTCGTTCACTAGCTGTCTAGCTTTGGAAAAAGTAGATGCTTCGGAGTGAGGACAGCATAGACAGATTTAAATGACAGTAGAGTGAAATGCCCACTACAGTCCTTATATACCGTATGTTGAATGTATATATCCATCTTGTGTCTTATCTTTCCATTCCAACAAATTATTTTACAGAATATATATATATATAATTTTTATATATATTTTTTTTTATAATTATTATTTTTTCTAATCGAATTATTCAAATTATTAACTTTTTTTTTTTACCAATTCTCTTAACAAATCATTAAAAAACATATTACCACTAAAAAAACGGCTCAATATACCTATAAATTACAAATGCATTAAAAAAAAAAAAAAAACTTATCTCGAACAAAAACTTACCTTATGTTGGCCTTAACAGAGAGCAGCTGGATTTAGCCATGTTAAATGAGTTATGTCATATTCACTGTTGCCTCAAAAGGATAGTGTATCCACCCAAATCAATACAAATAAAAGCAAACACGTTCAAAACGCCACTTACAAGGCCACTTTAATTAAACGAATATTGGAAGCAGCAAAATTTAATTTGAAGCTTTTTTCCTAATCGAATTACTCGAGTTAATCGATTAATTATTGCAGCAGTAGAAATGAGTTCAGTTGAGTTCACCGCCACTGTTCAATGTCACAAAAATGTTACCGTTTTTTTTTTGGCTCTGGAACAGATTAATTGCATTTCCATTGTTTCCAAAGATGATTTGAGATATTGACGATCAAATTACAGCATAAGTGATAGCGTGACGCACTAATTAGGTAGCTAACGCTCCACTTGCCTTTGTAATTACGCGTAGGAGTCGGTTGAGTGCGCGGTTCGTAAAATTAGCCAGAGCACGTGTTTTTTGTGTAAGGAGGGTAGGAGAGCAAAAAAAGAGAACAAAAACAAAGGAAAAATTCAGACAGAACGCAATTGTGAAAACAGACTGATGTATTGTGGGGACTTCCCCTTTGCTCACTCAGGTCCAAAAAAATTTTTGGCTGGTTTTAAGCTGTTTTCAAGGAATGGAATACAAAGAACCAGACAAAGTTTCTCCTTGCTCCGATGATTGGACTTTATGAGTAACTGGGTGCGAATATGTCGTAAAGCCAAGCGACTTAGTGGCATAACTTTTACTTAGCACTTACTCTACGCACCCTGCCTAGCTGTCGCCAGGCTTACGGGCCTATTTGCCAGAGGAATGCAGCTTGCGGTAATTCCCTCTTAATGTTCTAACCCGTTGAACAGGGCAGACACAACGCTCGGTGTAATTCGCTCAACCTTCACAGCCTCCGACACGAACCTTTCCTCGTTCCACATTTGGATTGCCACCTGTGGTTTTAAGGCGCTGTGAGCAAACTGGTTGAACGGAATGCAAAACAACGAAGAATTGGCAAGGACATTCAGACGACTTCATGCCATATCAACAACAAAGCCAAGCAGTGGGTAGAAGTGGGGAGGCTCAGTAAATAATGCAGTGTTGTGAGTCGCTCAACAAATTGCTTTGTTTTCACAGGGCAGAGCTAAGAATTGCACAAATAAACTGCATTTCACACCAGACTGATGCACGTGCGGTGAAATCACTCTATTGTCTGTTTTTGTAGTGAACTTTCTAAGGCGGCTTCTACAGTTGCATCACTTGGTCTGCTTTATCCCAAATCCAGTTGATTTTCTTACCGTCATTTAGTTGGGTGTCAAATTATTCTGGAATTTAAGTGTGGAGCAGAATGAAATAGCTTCAAATGACCCACTTTTTTTATTTATTTATTGGGTAGATACAAATAATGTATATTGCTTTTGATTTTTGTTCAGTTACATGTTTAAAATTGGAAAATGTGTAGATCTTCGTTTATAAGAGTAAAAACAGATGTTTTCAATAGTCTTATTTTCATTAGACAAAGAGATAAAGTTAGCAATCGTGAACAGTGACATTAGTGCTGCAAAGATTAATCGATAAACGCGAGTATTCGATTAGAAAAAAAGATTCAAATTCAATTTTGTTGCTTCGAGTATTTGTTTTATTAAAGTGGCGTTGTAATGGTTCATTTTGAAAGTGTTTGCATTTAGTTTGTTTGTTTGGGTGTTGTTACACTTCCCTCTAGTGGCAACACTGAATATGACATAACTCATTTCACATGGCTGAATCTGGCTGCTCCCCGTTAATACCAACATAAGCTACATTTTTGTTTGAGCTAATGTTTTTTTAATGCAATCATAATTTAGTTTATAGGTATATGTAGCTTTTTTTGTGGGAATATGTATCGGAACCATTTGTTAAGAACATTGTATTAAAAAAAAACAAAACAAAAAAAAACATTAGCGTTATATAGCATTTAAGCTAGCGGACTTTTGCTATGTAAGTTAGCCAATTGTTCTTTTGTTATAGGCAAGGCAAATTTACTTATATAGCACAATTCAACACAAGGCAATTCAAAGTGCTTTACATCACATGAAGATCATAAAAATCACATGTAAGACAATCAAAATCGGAAATAAAATTATACATAAAAATCGCATTTAATAACATAAAAATAAAACAATACTACTGATAATAATAATTGAAATCAGCAATGGAGATAAGCACAAGAGGAATAGAAAGCAAGAAGATTGAAATATATAGAGTTATGGATATGCATATATGGTTATACCTAGATCCTCATTTTTTTTTTTAATTATACCATTTGAGGGCCAACTCAGGTATTTAAATTTTTCATGTTCCTTGTCCGATTACTCGATTATTCGAACTAACTAGTTCATCGATTAATCGACTACTAAAATAATTGATCGTTGCAGCCCTAAATGACATTTGACAATATTTTCAATTGAGACGTTGAAATGGATTATTTTAGTAGTTGATTAATCAATGAACTAGTTCGTTCGAATAATCGAGTAAGCGGATAAGGAACATAAATTAAAATAACAGAGCTGAGCCTCAAACGGTATAAAAAAATAAAAAATGAGGATCTAAGTACAACAACAGAACAACTGGCTAACTTGCATAGCAAAAGTCAGCCAGCTTAAATGCTATAAAATGCTAACTTTTTTTTTTTTTTTTTTTTTACAGTGCTCTTAACAAATGGTTCAAGCACATATTCCCACAAAAATGGCTAAATATAGCTTTAAACTAAATTAAGGATGCATTAAAAAAACTAGCTCAAACAAAAACTTAGCTTATGTTGGTCTTAACAGGGAGCAGCTGGATTCAGCCATGTGAAATGAGTTATGTCACATTCAGTGTTGCCACTAGAGGGAAGTGTATCCACCCAAATCAATTAAACTAAATGCAAACACTGACAAAACAAACCATTACAACGCCACTTTAATTAAACGAATATTGGAAGCAGCTAAATTTAATTTGAAGCTTTTTTCCTAATCGAATTACTCGAGTTAATCGATTAATTGTTGCAGCATTAGTTGAAATTCAAAGGATTTGGACAACTAAGTCTCGAAATGATAAATCAATTATCAGAATATCGATTTTAGATTAATTGTTGCAGTTTTTGAAAGCATCACTGAAATAAGTGTTGACTAGAGTAAGCTTTAGTCATCCAGTACACGACATCTGTTAGGTATTTCAACTTAATTTGAACTTTCTTCAAGTGATGGACCCGTTATCGGCCAGGCCGATTTTTGCACTTCTGATGCACACCGGTATCAGATGCTTTTTATATCAGATGGGCCGAGACCATAAAATAATTTTTAAACTGGGTAATATCCCAATGTAGAGTTCAAAGTCATGTCAGTTATTAGAAATTTTTAACTAATTTTACCTTGAAAAATTTCAGGGCACTTTTATGTAATTTTTAATTAAACATTACAAGAGTTGTTGCTGAGCCTGTTAACTCATTGGCTCCCACTGATGGCCATAGACGTCCAGCCCATTTGGACTGTGCCGGCTGGCAGGGACTGTTTACTCGCTTTAGGCATTCAAAGTGTTTGTATGATTCATCATTTTTACACTTTTACTGCAAAAAGATTACTGTAAAAAGATTATTACACCTATTTTCATGCATTCACGGCACGGGTCGCTGGCCGGGTGGCGGCGGGTCGTTGGGGTGTCGCCCACTCTGGGTGGGGACCCTGTCCTGCCCCGGGACTAGTGGGCTGTGGGGGTCCTGCAGTGTGCCGTGTCGGTTGAGGGGTTGCGGTGGTGGCTAGTGGGTGGGCGGTGACGGGTGCTGGCGTTGGAGGCATAGGTGCGCCCCCTCATCCCTTTCCTTAAGGCTGGTTAATGGAGGCGCGGATGGTCCAGTTGACCACCCAGGGTCCCAGGGGGATGACGGCGAGCTGCGGGAGGAGGGATAGGCTGCACTGGCTCACCCCCCCAATTGGCTGGTGGGCGGCCCCTGCGCAGCATTTCCACTTTTCTGCAGGACTATCACACGTCTGACGGGATTCATGGATGACTGGGAGCAATTAGACACACTCAAATAGAGAAACTATCAGTGCCAGGATTAGCGATCAGGCAGCATAGAACAGGATGTCACCATATCCACACTTCCAAGCCAGTCACATAACACTGGATTCTACACCTCACATTGCTGGTTTGTGTACGCTCCACTCCACCTATCACTTCTCTTTCTCACTCTCCCCGCCTCCTTTCACTCCTCTGTCATCAGGCCCTCCACATAGTATCAACCGCAAATAAAATTAGCTAACGATAGCACTACTATATTCATCGTTAGTGTCGTGGAATGTATTTGTTGTTATTGCTGTTTGTTCTTCTCTTCTTGCTCTTTTTCTATTTTCCTTTCTGCCCCCCCATCAACCCTTTCCTGCTCGCTTTCTCCTAATAAATGAAACACAATGAATAATCATCAAAATGGGAGTGTACCATAATGTTCACACCAATAGGACATTCAGATTCCCATTCTCAGTGTCAAGCAGCTGAACAGGACAGGTAAATAAAAAAAGGAAAAATTATCAGCTACAAATATTGGTCATCGTCTTCCTGAAACACGATCAATCAGTATCGGTCATGTAAAATCAACTACGATTTTTATTTCTGGAAGAACTTTAAAATGGAAAATTCCTTACTAATTTTACATTGTCTGACCCAACAAACGCCCCATACAAGCACAGATTGATTCAAAAAGAGAAAACAACAGCATTATAAGTCTGCCAACATAGACAATCAGATTGGGGCAAAAACCTGTCTCCGAGACATGTGTATTGTTGTTGATCATCCCTTTCACAAACTGCTCGCGGCTGCATCAAGATGCAAGGAGGCCAAGTTGCAAATGTAGGTCAAGACAGAAGAAGCTATGATGCTATTTCAAAAGGTACGGGTCTATTTTCCACTGCTGTTTACCGACAGAAAAAGAAAAATGCCCTATTTCCGAGAACCCACATTCGCCATGAGGTCTCACAAGGCAACTTTTACAGCTTGTTGAAAACTTCTGTCCAACATTGATAGCTACATAAAGGGTTTCCCCGTTTCATTGGACTTTATATTACAACTACAGATGTCTCTGATCTGATCATGTCATCACAAATCGGGTTTGGACGTCTGTTGCCGTCAATGGCAGTGAAACATGATCACTCAATGCCAGCCTTCCCAGTTTAAATTGATTTGATGTCTTTAGCAGTGAATGACATAAGGAGTACAAGCAACAAAATGATCCAGAGGTATAACAAAATTACAAGAAATAAAAATAACGTACTATATATTTAAATATTCATTTATTTATTTTGAAGAAAAAAAGAGAACACATGTCCAGCGACACCAAAAAAAAAAGTCAAGAAAATTACAACAAAGATACTTTATTCACATTGGATGACCGACTTGATTGTTTTTACAAAGGTTTATTCATGTAAAAACTAAATAATCAAAGGTAATTTGTTTGCAACCTTATTTTGTGCAGCACAACTTTTGCAAAAAAACAAATAAATAAAAAAATTTGCATTTTTTTCCCTAGATGGTAACCACTGCTCTGCGAATAACCCTTTTATATGGCTGTAATGTTGGGCTAGCACTGTTAATTTTTTTTTTTTTTTTTTAATTTGAAAAGGCTTTTATTTCCAAAATACATATCAGAGGTGTCGGATCAGGAGATCCTAAAAAAAAATTTGGTAACTCGGACTTGTATAATATGGAGGACCAGAAGTGCAAAAATTAAACAAATAAATACACAATAAAATAATTAAGTGTGTCATTAAAAAGCTTCTATTTCAATATTTATTTATTTCAATATTTATTTCAGTCCTTATTCATTTATTTAAATTTTTATTTATTTATATATTTATGTTCATATTCATTTTTTACCCCACTTTTTATTTATTTAAATTTTTTATTCATTTATTATTTATTTCAACATTTATTTATTTATTCATTCCAATATATATTCATTTATTTCAACCATTATTTATTTCGATTTTTATTTATTTATTTATTTATTCATTTCAACATTTATTCATTTCATATTTATTTCATTTCATTATTTATTATTTCGTCCTAAATTCCTGCGTCAACATGTTCTGATAAGTCTAACATATCAGTTATTGAATCCAGAGAAAGCATGAAGCAAAAAAACAAATATATCTTTTTAATTAAAACCTCCATCCTTTTCACCAGATTCCGATCGTCTGAAAAATGGCGTGATCGGCCCGATTTCCGATCACTACATCTCTACCGACTACAATGTGGTCATAGTGAGTCAACCAAAGCCTTCCCAAACAGAGCTAATTAAGTCTGGTGAAAATTCTTCTAGTTTTAATTAGGGCTGCAGCGATCGATTATTTTAGCAGTCGATTAATCGATGAACTAGTTAGTTCGAATAATTGAGCAATGAGATAAGGAACATGGAACATTAAAATAGCTGAGCTGAGCCTCAAATGGTATAAAAAAAAGAGGATCTATGTACGAAAAAAGAACAATTGGCTAACTTAGATAGCAAAAGTCCGCTAGCTTAAATGCTATAAAATTCTAACATTTTTTTTACAATGCTCTTGACAAATGGTTCAGACACATATTCCCACAAAAAAACGGCTCAATATATCTATAAACTAATTTACGAATGCGTTAAAAAACATGAGCTCAAACAAAAACTTAGCTTACGTTGGTATTAACAGGGAGCAGTTGGATTCAGCCATGTGAAATGAGGCAGACCAGAGGGCAGTGTATCCACCTTAATCAATAAAACTAAATGCAACTATCAAAATAAACCATTAGAACTTTAACAAAATTTAATTCAAATATTTTTTTCTAAACGAATACCTTATTTTTCGGACTATAAGTCGCAGTTTTTTTTCCATAGTTTGGCTGGGGGTGCGACTTATACCCTGGAGCGACTTATGTGTGAAATTACTAACACATTATGATATCATTTCACATGTTATTTTGGTATTTTGGAGTGACACTGATGGTTTGGTAAACCTGTAAGCATGTTGTTTATGCTATAGTTATATGAATAACTCTTAATAGCTATGTTACGCTAACATACCGGCCATGTTCCCATTTCGTTGTTCATGGATCATGAAACATTATCAAACTGTACACTTATTTAGCATGTTGTTCTCTATTGTATTTATATTTTAAATTGGCTTTCAAGATGACATATCTGTTCTATGTGTTAGATTTTATCAAGTAAATTTCCTCCAAAAATGTGACTTATACGCTGGTGCGACTTATGTTTTTTTTCCCCTCTTCGTTGGGCATTTTATGGCTGGTGCGCCCTATACTCAGGTGCGACTTATAGTCTGAAAAATACGTTACTCGAGTTAATCGATTAATCGTTGCAGCACTAGTTTTAATATTGCGATATATCGCAACCCCCACCCAAAAAATCCCAATGTCAGTTTTTTCCAATATCATTCAGCCCTACTAAAGTGTATAGTGCCTTTTTGTGTGAGTGAACACACATGGAAGGCAAACACCTGGCAGGCCTTTGTTGTTGCGTTTGCAGCAGTAAAGCTAAAAACATACCGTGCCAAGCCATGAGCCTGGTGTTGACTTAAGACATTTGGGAAAGCAGCATGCAGACATTTCACATTTGTGTCAGCAAATGCCTTGTGACAATAATGCAACCAAATCTAAGTTAGTAAATTGTCCAGTAAGTGTTTTATGATGAGGTGATTTAATGTGAGCTCATAAAAGTCGAAAAGCCTTTGCCCATCCCCTGTGATCTTTGGCGCCTCCATTCAGCTGGCCCGGACCAATAATTTAGAAAACATTATGTTAGACACATAAGAAAATATATCATACTGTGGACAATGTTATAACAGGGTGCTAAGGAAGACAAAGCTGATCAATAGGAGCCATCCTGCTTTATTACGGTTAATTCATAGCTGCAGTATATGCATGTGTGTGAGAAAGAGAGTGAGAAAGGGGGCTGGGGAGGTGGTGGAATGTCAAACACCAACAACATTCCACTGCTCCTCCTTGCACTGCCTGCAGCACTTTCACATTGTCTTTTCTCCTTTTGTGCCGTTTCCAGTCATTGAGCATTCATTGTAGCCATGCATGTCTCCAATTGAAGTTCAATGAAATCACTTCGTACTCATTAAGAAGCTTTTGCAGTGGTGCGTCGGCGTGTCATTAGCGCTAACGAGGCGTGAAAATAGTCAAAACAATCAAATTAGGAAGATGGCAACTATGGTTCATCTGCAAATAACATTCATTTATTTCATGTACCCGTAATGATATATTAGCTAGCTTGTTGGCAGTTGTGGGTAGCAAGATGATTCACTTTTACTCCCTACACATCAAAACAGATTACCTTATATTTTGCTCCTTACTCAGCAAATCATTGGGTATTTATGGTGGGGCAAATAAGTATTTAGTCAACCACTAATTGTGCAAGTTTTCCCACTTGAAAAGATTAGAGAGGCCTGAAATTGTCAACATTGGTAAACCTCAATCATGAGAGACAGAATGTGAAAAAAAACAAACTGAAAATCACATTGTTTGATTTTTGAATAATTGATTGGCAAATCATGGTGAAAAATAATTATTTGGTCACTACCAAAAGTTCATCTCAATACTTTGTTATGTACCCTTTGTTGGTAATAACGGAGGCCAAACGTTTTCTGTAACTCTTCACAAGCTTTTCACACACTGTTGCTGGTATTTTGGCCCATTCCTCCATGCAGATCTCCTCTAGAGCAGTGAGGTTTTGGGGCTGTCGTATGGCAACACGGACTTTCAACTCCCTCCACAGATTTTCTATGGGGTTGAGATCTGGACCTTGAAATGCCTTGAACGAAGCCACTCCTTTGTTGCCCTGGCTGTGTGTTTGGGATCACTGTCATGCTGAAAGACCCAGCCACGTCTCATCTTCAATGCCCTTGCTGATGGAAGGAGATTTTCACTCAAAATCTCTCGATACATGGCCCTATTCATTCTTTCCTTTACACAGATCAGTCGTCTTTGTCCCTTCGCAGAAAAACAGCCCCAAAGCATGAGGTTTCCACGCCCATGCTACACAGTGGGTATGGTGTTCTTCGGATGCAATTCAGTATTTTTTCTCCTCCAAACACAAGAACCTGTGTTTCTACCAAAAAGTTCTATTTTGGTTTCATCTGACTATAACACATTCTCCCAGTCCTCTTCTGGATCATCTAAATGCTCTCTAGCGAACCGAAGACGGGCCTGGACGTGTACTGGCTTCAGCAGGGGGACACGTCTGGCAGTGCAGGATTTGAGTCCCTGGCGGCGCATTGTGTTACTGATAGTAGCCTTTGTTACTGTGGTCCCAGCTCTCTGGAGGTCATTCACTAGGTCCCCCCGTGTGGTTCTGGGATTTTTGCTCACCGTTCTTGTTATCATTTTGACGCCACGGGGTGAGATCTTGCATGGAGCCCCAGATCGAGGGAGATTATAAGTGGTCTTGTAAGCCTTCCATTTTCTAATAATTGCTCCCACAGTTGATTTCTTTACACCAAGCGTTTTAACTATTGCAGATTCAATTCTTCCCACCCTGCTGCAGGTCTACAATTTTGTCTCTGGTGTCCTTCGACAGCTCTTTGGTCTTGGCCATAGTGGAGTTTGGAGTGTGACGGACTGAGTTTGTGGACAGGTGTCTTTTATACCGATAACGAGTTAAAACAGGTGCCATTAATACAGGTGACGAGTGGAGCCTCGTTAGACCTCGTTAGAAGAAGTTAGACCTCTTTGACAGCCAGAAATCTAGCTTGTTTGTAGGTGACCAAATACTTATTTTCCACTCTAATTTGGAAATAAATTCTTTAAAAATCAAACAATGTGATTTTTTGTTTTTTTTCCCCACATTCTGGTTCTCATGGTTGAGGTTTACCCATGTTGACAATTACAGGCCTCTCTAATCTATTCAAGTAGGAGAACTTGCACAATTGGTGGTTGACTAAATACTTATTTGCCCCACTGTAACCAATTAACTGTTAAATGTCCAGAATACGTCCAAAAGTGCTTCGCTTCTGTCGTACTGCCCCAGGGCAGTTGCAGTGACAATAGTAGCTTACCATCATCAAGTGTGGAGTGAAAGAATAATGCAACATAAACCATCTTTGAGTGTCCTGTAGTGCTGCAACGATTAATCGATTAACTTGAGTGATTTGATTAGAAAAAAGATTTGAATTAAATTTTGCTGCTTTAAGTATTCATTTGATTGAAGTGGCGTTGTAGTGGTTTGTTTTGAAAGTGTTTGCATTTAGTTTTATTGATTTGGGTGGATACACTGCCCACTGGTAGCAACAGTGAATATGATATATTTTTGAATATGAATATTTTTGTTTGAGCTAATGTTTTTGTAATGCATGCGTAATTTAGTTTACAGTACAGGTATAATTAGCCGTTTTTTGTGGGAATATTTGTTTGAACCATTTGTTAAGAGCATTGTTAAAAAATAAAAATGGGAAAAAAAAGCATTTTATAGCATTTAAACTAGTGGACTTTATGCACGTTAGCTAATTGCTCTTTTGTTGTACTTAGATCCTCATTTTAGGGCTGCAGCTATCGAATATTTTAGTAGTTGATTCATCGATGGACTACTTAGTTCGAATAATCGGATAAGGAATATGAAAAATTAAAATACATGAGCTGAGCCTCAAACCATTTTTTTTTTTTTTGGTTTAAATGAAGATCTACGTACAACTAAAGAACAACTGGCTAACTCACATAGAAAAAGTCCGCTAGCTTAAATGCTAAAAAATGCATTTTTTAAAAAATTATTTTTTTTTACAGTGCTCTTAACAAATGATTCAGACACATATTCCCACAACAAACGGCTAAATATACTTATAAACTAAATTAAGAATGCATTAAAAAAACATTAGCTCACACAAAAACTTAGCTTATGTTGTTCTTATCAGGGAGCAGTTGATTCAGCCAAGTGAAAAGAGGCAGACCAGAGGGCAGTGTATCAACCCTCATCAAAAAAACAAATTGCAAACACTTTCAAAATAAACCATTAAAACGACACTTTAATTAAACGAATCTTCGAAGCAACAAATTTAATTCGAATATTTTTTTTGTAATCGAATACTCGAGTTAATCGATTCATCGTTGCAGCACTACCTCATTAATTTATTTTTATACCGTTTGAGGCTCAGTTCAGGTATTTTAATTCTTTATGTTCCTTATTCGATTACTCGATTATTCGAACTAACTAGTTCATCGATTAATAGACTACTAAAATAAATCGATAGCTGCAGCCCTAGTGTCCTGAAAAATGTTATATGAATCCAATGGATTATTATTATTATAATTACTAATAATATTACACTAGGCCTGCCAAAAAAAAATTTTAATTGTAAAATTTTAAGATCGAAATCGAAAATCTTTGATCTCAGCGATGTCGGTATATTACACGCCAATTGAGATAAGCTAGAAAAAAATAAGCATACATAACAAAGAAAATTACATTTATTGACACCTGCTATCTTATTGCCAATACAGAAATGTAGATGACATTGTATAAAACCTACTAGTTGAAAAAACACACTAAAAGTTTAAAATTTGTGAAAAGAAATTAGCTCAGATGACATAGGGGAAAAAAATATTTTGATTCCTTTTTTTGGGGTGGGGCAGAACGCACAGCCCTCATAGTTTGGTTCCTTTAATTAACAGGGTTTTGACATATATAGCTTGTTTGACTGTATGAGTAGCTGTATATTGCCATCCCGTTTGGTCATCTTTGTCTTGTTAAAATTCTTGCAGTTTGGCACCACATATGGTGGATCAAGAGTTTTTAGTAATGTCTTGAAACCCACTGTGTTCTACTGTTTGAAAAGGAACCAAGTGTTTGTTTAGAAAATGATCATATTTGAGGGGGAAAAATAGTGTTCCGACAATAGTAGGTTCAAATTAACATATTTCTACCATAGTTGCAAGAAGGGATTGCATTACATTATTTAAAATTTTGTACCTAAACGCATTACAGATTCAGAGTGGTCAATGGTTGCCATTGACGGTGATAGACGATCATTCACTGCCAACCCTCCCAGCCAAGAATGGATGGATGTGGCAAAGAACTTAGACATTGTTCTTCTTTATGTGATACTTGTATAAAAAGTTCATTAATTCATTCACCTTCTGTGCCGCCTATCCCAACGAGGGTCACTGGGGTGCTTGAGCCCGTCCCAGCAACTATGTGCAGGAGGCAAAGCACATCCAGAACTGGTTGCCAGCCAATCACACAGGGTGCAGACAGACTTAAAAACAACCTTGAAGACTCACAATCACACCTATGGAGAATTTAGGGTGTTCAATTAGCCTACCGATGCATGTTTTTAGGATGTGGGGGGAAGAGGAGAAAACTCAAGTAGGTGCGGGGACTCCCCCGCCGGGGAGATCATGCAAAAACCAGACGGGAAGGTCGTAGGCAGCCGTGCCAACCACCGTAAATCTCAATAAAAGAGAGATTTAAAATTACAGACGTGAGTTTACAAATGAGTGCACTGCACTTGCATTAATTACTGTGCTTGAAATGTGAAGATCACGAGAAACAGACCAGTGGTTTTCAAGTATCGTATAAGCGTCAATAGTTGCTCCCTCTAGTGGTACGCAAAATAAACCATCCATCACCAGATTAAATTCGTTAAGATGATAACATAATTTTTTCCTAAATTACACTTTAAATTTTTAGGAAAACCAGACAAACACAACACATTTCTTTAACATTTGTGTATTTTAACACAATTTTTAACAAGTACAGTAATTTGATAGGTTTATTGCTGCTACAATTAATCGATTAACTCGAGTCGAATCGATTAGCAAAAAGCTTCGAATCAAATTTTGCTGCTTCGAGTATTCGTTTAATGAGAGTGGCATTGTAATGGTTTGTTTTGAAAGTGTTTGCATTTAGTTTTATTGATTTGGGTGGAAACACTTCTCTCTAGAGGCAACAGTGAATATGACATAACTCATTTAACATGGCTGAATCCATCTGATCCTTTTTAAGCCCAACATAAGCTAATGTTTTTCTGTGCATTCGATATTTAGTTATAGGTATAGTTAGCTGTTTTATGTGGGAATATGTGTTCGAACGATTTGCTAAGCGTATTGTGAAAAAAGTTAGCATTTTATAGCATTCAAGCCAGCGGACTATTGCTATGCAAGTTAGCCAATCGTTCTTTTGTTGTATTTAGATCATCATTTATTTTTTAAATAACATTTGAGGCTAAGATCAGGTATTTAATTAATCTTCAAATGAAAGTGCAATCCTGCATAGGCTGTAAAAACACTCAAGATTTTTTTTATGTTGGCATTTAATGCTCTTTTGTAAGTGCAATCTTAACAAGCCTTTGCTTTACATCTCCTAAAATTTATTCTGCAGTGCACTAAATGTTCCTAATCCGATTATTTGATAATTCGAACGAAATAGTTGATGGATTAATCGACTACTAAAATAATCCATAGCTGCAGCCCTGGAATAGGTTTACTTTATGACAGTAAAACAAAAATGACAGTAAAATATAAGAGGTTTTTGTATTATGTTACAGTGGCTTCTACTTATTTTTAATCCACTGTATAAAGGGAATACAGTTTGATCTTTTATTAATCCAACCATTGATATATTTTTAATAATATTTTTTCCAACATTGTAATATACAGACTCAGTCACAAAAATGTGATATTTTGGTGTAAAACTTTTCAGAAGCACCGGATAAAACAAATCTAGGTTAAACCCATTTAGCCTAAATATTATGAAACTAGCTAAAATTGAGACCGTAATGTGGCATTCAATGACCTTATAAAAATGTGAGTGAGTTCAACATTTTTAGACGTTGCCATAACACCACAAGTAATTTCAATTTAGGTTAAGTTTATTAACGTTTCTTTATCCGTTAGAAGTGGATTTGTTCCAATTTAAAAGTCATAATTATTTGACTAGTTTGGACGGAAGAAAATTACAGAGTTACAAGTGAACGCGCAGTGATGCTACGCGAGAGAAAGGTGGAGGTAAAAAGTTGACAACTTGTGACTTTGCCAGCGTCGTACGAAACAAAACTTACCCAGGGAGAGGTGAAGGAACGCCAGGACGAAGACTAGCGACGTTCCCGAGGAGAAACCGGGTATCCTCTCCATGTTTTCTGTAGTAAAATCCACATAAGGTCGCGCGAGCGCAAAAGTTGAGCTGTCTGCTTGCCTTGCCTCCCCGGACGGTGACTTCTCTCAACTCAAAAAAAAAAAAAAAAGTCCGGCTTTGCTGTGAATTGGAGAATTGACCCTAGCGGTTAAGCAAATAAAAAAATCGACTCGAAAAAGTTGAATTAAAACATGTTGGTAGTTCTAAGACAAGTTGCTAGCACGTATTTCAGCGTAAGTTTAACAAAATGCTGTTTTGACTTGAATTGTTCAGGCGCCGCGTCGCACCTCTTTACCTCTCCATTGCTAGTCAACGAGTGAAGACGCCGCAAACTGTATCCTTCCGCCCTTCAAGTCAAAGTGGATCTATTTTCCGACCTTTTATGATTGTTTTAAACTCCCTTAAGGTAATCATTCACCTATGTATGCTTAATATATGGGAAAAACATTTAATTATATCAAAATAAGTCACCAGTTTAACCGAGGGTGTTGTCCAAAAGACTTTTAAGAGAAACTTTTCCCTCTCGATGTGTCGCCGCAGCGGAGGAATTTTTATTTTCTCATTTTTCTACATGACGGATGACTTCAAATTAACCCGTTCAGTGATTCACACAAAAACCACACGATGGGGTTTTTATATAAGTTTTCTAAAACATTTTATGTTATCTTTCGGTTTCGTGGCAGGTTGTTTGCAGGTTTCAAGTTTATGCAAAGGTATGTGACTGAAAAAAGGGGAGGTAATAAGTGTACAAAAAAAGGTTATTAGTTGACTGTTTGGTGCAAATCGCAGGTTGTGTTTTGGGGTGGGGGGGACAAAAAATTACTCCAATTTGCAGAGTGCATTTGAGCACCCCAATATCTGTGGTTGTGTGTTTAAATCTAGGCATGCTTGCTAGGCAGATTTTCTCAGGTTACTGCCCCCCCCCCCCCCGCTCCAAAACATATATATGGCGCAAAACACAGACAAGGCTGAAAAAGCAGTTTCTGCTCATGCACCCCCCCTTTAAAATCAACTGCTGTATTTTCAGTCAAAAGCACTGTTGTGTTTGATAGAACAATATGTCTATATGCTGCCATAGTAGTTTCATGGCGCATTAAGCCCCTCAAACTATTTTTAATTTGTCCGTTTTACCCTGGAGACCCCCATTTACAAACACCGCGCAACAGCTTTTGTTTCAACCCAGCCATAAAAAGAAGGTAACTCATTCATTCATTTTCCACGCCGCTTTTTCCTCACGAGGGTCGCGGAGGTGCTGGAGCCTATCTAAATATATTTATTATTTGAAATGTTATTTTTAGCTTAGAATCATTAATTGATGTCTTAATATTTAGTTTTAAAAAATGAAATAGTCACACATATTTTAAAGAGCATATGACACGAGAAAAAAAGTCTTAAATGGCATTATTATGTGAATTAGAATCATATTTTGAGACGATTCGACTATATACAACAATTTAGCAAAGCACAGATGACGAGAAATTAGTCTTTTAATCTGCCGGTTAGCCACGCCTACCATTATAGGGCTTTAGCGTCCCCAACAGGTGGATGACGTCAGCGGTAGACTGGGCTCATCGGTTTTACTTTTCAGCCCATTGAGGGGGAATTATTCAGAACGAGGAAAACGCGATGAAGAGAGCCGCAAAATGTCATTGTTTCAGTCTCTCTACCCCAATATTTTTACAGGATATTCTTTTTATCCAAGTATTTTTCCCCAATAGCTATATAAATGGCTTGAGAAGGACCAGTCAGCCCGTCAAGGGGGAACTATTCACAACGAGGAAAACGCGACGAAGAGAGCGGCAAAATGTCATTGTTTCTGTCTCTTCAATATTTTTACGGGATATTCTTTTTATCCAAGTATTTTCCCCAATTGCTAAATAAATGGCATGGTCATGACAAATAACAGTCTTGTGCTGAATGGAATATGAAATAATAAAAAGGCATTTATTCAGGACGACATGGCAAAATTACTCCATAATGGTCAAAACTGTCGACTTCACCTTTACTGTCGCACCTCCCGAACGATATTTTATGACACCTAAATCGGACATATGTCATTTCCCTTCCTAGGCTTCGGAGAATGTAAACAAACCAGAAGGCGTGACAGCTAGCCGACATGCTAACCCGAACCGAGTGATGTTTCAAAGTCTTCGAAGCGGAAAATCACACATAACTAGCCTGGATTATTTGACATGACGACCCGGTTGTCGATTGTCTTCGCGGATCGGCAAACCGGCAATTTACAGTTCGTTCCCCGGAGGAGAGTGGCTGGAGTTGTTGTGCAGCTAACGTGCTGCTGCTAATGAGCATTAGGAGAGCTTTTTACATGCCTATCAATGATCAAACGTAAGTAGTCCTTTATTTAAAGGAAGTTTGTAGTGTTTACTTTGTAATCGCTGTATTCGTATTTGACATAATACAAAACAAGATGTTTACTCACTTCCTCGTAAGTCCAATGGTCCCACAGTAACTATCCACGGTGAATGGGAACCTTTTGAAACTCCAAAAAGGCGCATATATCTCTCCCTCATACAGAATGATTTTTCTGCAGCCGTTTGGCTGGTGTGATGCGAAAAATAAACGTATTAATCCGCAAAATCAGCTGAATCCTTCGTCCTCATACACAACAGTACACTGTAGCGTGAAGAGGACGTCTTCTACCGTACACGTCACAGCGCCCTCCTCCTCAATGCAAGACCGAAGCCGGAAGTCACTCATTTTCACGGCGCGGGATTAAAAAAACTAAATAAAAGTAGCGATCGCTTCCACACACATCCAAGCGGTCCATATCATTCAGGGGCATAAAATACCGCGTGTATTATGAAATAAACATGCTTTTTCACAGGCACTTTAAACTTTTAAACAAATTACGTCACAATGAAAAAAATAGTATCTGTATATAGGAAACGGTTATCTACCTCATAACTATCGCTTAATTGTATTTTGTTTTTGTTACTGTAGCAATTTCCCCAATATTTTAGATGATAAATAATCGATCCAAACAAAGAAAAATTGGAGAAAAAAAACATTTAAAAGGGTAGATATTTGAAAAAGAAAATCTCGACCACTCCTTGATGTCTGCGATTTCTACATTGCGACCCTTGTAATATTACCGAGTTTCACTAATAAAATCCTCCGAAAGTTCGGCTGTGGCCATTCACAGCTGTGTCTTGACACTCGGTGAGACATGCTACGCAGAGTTTTTGGCTCGAAACAAGGTAAGTACGCGACAATATCTCATTAAAATCATGGTGTCTTTAATTATTCAATTCAATTCAATTCAATTTTATTTGTATAGCCCTAGATCACAAAAATGTTGTCTCAAAGGGCTTTGCAGAGGCAATATGATACACAATCAGAAACTGCAAACGAAGCAACAAAGATGAATAAATAAATTCAAGTCCTGGGTATCCCCCATCCTTAGACCCTCCATGTCGGCAAGGAAAAACTCCAAAAACTCCAGAGTCTTCGGGAGAAAACGAGAAACCTTGGGGAGTACCACAGTCAGGAGAGATCCACTTCCAGGACGGATAGACAGGAAGCCCCAGGACCGCTAATGGGAATTAGCAGGCGAAGTTACAGTCCGTAAAAAATGCGGTGGAGTAAAAGAACAAGAAGAGGTCCATCTAGCCAGATGAGACGGGGGTAGCAACGAGGACGTCCATCCAGCTTGGGGTCCGGACAGTCAGGAGGCTGCAGCTGAAAAATAGCCCCTCCCCAGAGGGGAGGGGGAAAGGGGACACCGGGTGACTAGTGATGAAGAGATTAGACGACTAGATATTAACATTAGAAAATAGAAATAAAGTAAGATAAGTGGTAGGTAGAGTGAGAAAAAAGGAGATAGAACTCAGTGGCTGTACTTCCCCCAGCTTTATAGCTTCTAGTGCAGCTTAGACTAAACTTTGAGTCTACTCCGACTTCAGCTAGCCTGACCATAAGCTTTGCTGAATAGGAACGTTTTTAATTTAATCTTAAATGTGCAGACTGTCTCGGCTTCTTTAATATTAGCTGGAAGCTGATTTCATAAAACAGGGGCTTGGTGGCTAAAGGCGCTAGCTCCGACAGTACTCTTAGAAACCCTGGGAACTACCAGTAGACCTGCATTCTGAGAGCAGAGTGTTCTGTAGGGGCGGTATGGAACCAGAGCATCAGAGAGATAAGATGGCCCCAACCCATTAATGGTTTTAAATGTAAGAAGGAGGATTTTAAATTTAATTCTAAACTCGATTGGAAGCCAGTGAAGTGCCTGGAGCACAGGGGTGATGTGCTCTCTTCTATTGGTTCCTGTTAAAAGTCTTGCTGCTGCGTTTTGGACAAGCTGAAGACCTTTTAGGGAACTTTTAGGACAAGCTGCAAGTAGGGAGTTACAGTAATCCAATCTTGATGTAACGAACGCGTGAATTAATTTTTCTGCATCGCTTTTAGATAAAATGTTTCTAATTTTGGCTATGTTGTGCAGGTGAAAGAAGGCCGTTCTGCAGGTTTGTTTAATGTGAGCTTTAAACGATAAGTCAGGGTGGGATAAAACTCCTAGGTTTTTAACTGTGGTGCTGGAGGCTACACTTGCATTGTCCAGAGTGACTGTCTGGGCAGTTAAAGAGTCTCTCACAGTTTTCGGGCCTATTATAAGGACTTCTGTCTTTTCAGGATTAAATAGAAGATAGTTAGTGCTCATCCAGGTATTTATATCTCGGACGCAGGTGCTTAGTTTGTCCACTTGCCTGATCTGCTCAGGTTTAATTGATCAATACAGTTGTGTGTCGTCAGCGTAACAATCAAAGTTAATGCTATGTTTTCTGATGATATCACCTAGAGGAAGCATATACAGCGTAAACAAGATGGGCCCGAGGACCGATCCTTGCGGCACATCATAACTAACCCTAGAGTACGGTGATGATTGCTGGTTTACATTGACAAACTGATACCTATTAGATAAATATGATTTAAACCAGCAGAGGGCTGCTCCTCTAATGCCTATGTCACATTCTAATCTCTGCAATAAGATATTATGGTCGATTGTGTCAAAGGCTGCACTCAGGTCCAACAGAACCAGGATCGAGACGAATCCAACGTCAGCGGCTAGTAACAAGTCATTAGTTACTTTGACCAATGCAGTTTCAGTGCTATGATGAGCTCAAAAGCCAGACTGGAAATGTTCAAATAAACTATTGTCCTGTAGGTGCTGACAGGGCTGTTTAAATTACCACTCTTTCAAGGACTTTGGAGAGAAATGGTAAATTAGGGATAGGTCTATAATTGGCCAAAATATCAGGATCAAGAGTGGGTTTTTTCAAAAGCGGTTTAATAACTGCATATTTAAAGGACTGCGGTACGTGGCCAGTAACTAATGAGGTATTTATTATATTTAAGTTAATATCAAAAGTTAGAGGCAGGGTCTCTTTAAAGAGTTTGGTTGGGATCGGGTCCAGGAGGCACGTTGATGGTTTGGAGGACATTATAATTGAAACTACATCAATTATGCCCTCTCATCTTTTTTAAATGCCTTCCTGTTCAAAATTATCCTTCCCCCTAGAAAATTGAGGTTTTAAGCTTTCCAATGATGAATCACACATGCATATAGGACAATTTTGAAATTTGGCCAAATCGGGGGCCTCAAAGCGGAACTTCAAGTCACTTGAGTGTTTTCTTCCATGTATATGTAAGCAGGGGTGAAAGTGGCTAGAATTTCTTGCATCTCTCTTACATAAAGGTCGGCACGGAGCCCTTTTTTTTTCTTTTTTTTTTTTGGTTGGGGGAGAGGCGGGGCGGGGGGGTTAAACCTCATAAAACCACCGAAATGCAAAAACTGCCTTTGGCACAGTTATAAATATAACACACAATGAAACACAGCAGGTTTCACACACACAGTGGTTCGAATGTCCGCCTCACAGTTCTGAGATAAAGGGTTCAATTCCGGGCTCCGGCCTTCCTGTGTGGGGTTTGCATGTTCTCCCCGTGTCTGCGTGGGTTTTATCCGGGTACTCCGGTTTCCCCCCACATCCCAAAAACATGCAGGGTAGGCTGATCTAACACTTTAAATCGTTCCTATGTGCATATGAGTGTGTGCGCATATGGTTAGTCTCCTTGTTCCCACCGATTGGCTGGCAACCGATTCAAGGTGTACCCCGCCTACTGCCCATAGTTAGCTGGGATTGGCTCCGGCGCCCCGTGACCCTCGTGAGGATAAGCAGCTCGGAAAATGAATGAATGAATGAAAGGTTTAACATGCATTAGGTTATTGCATTACGCTGAAACAAGACATAAATGAGAAACTGATTTCTATTCAAAATTGTATTTTTTTCACCTATTTACAAAATTCCATCTAAAACTACATCTAATTTTTATTTCTCCTCATTTCCTCAAATCTAAATGCAAACCCTCAATTTTAACCATTCAAAAACATAGGATGTACCATAGACTTCATAATACAGTGGGGCAAATAAATATTTAGTCAACCACTAATTGTGCAAGTTCTCCCACTTGAGAATATTAGAGAGGCCGGTAATTGTCAACATGGGTAAACCTCAACCATGAGAGACAGAATGTGGGGGAAAAAAAACAGAAAATCACATTGTTTGATTGTTTGATTTTTAACGAATTT
The DNA here is from genome assembly GCF_030265065.1 of Corythoichthys intestinalis. Lineage (NCBI taxonomy): Eukaryota > Metazoa > Chordata > Actinopteri > Syngnathiformes > Syngnathidae > Corythoichthys > Corythoichthys intestinalis. The sequence continues at coordinate 49,102,585 of NC_080401.1, read as the reverse complement.
ATTTGCAAATCATGGTGGAAAATAAGTATTTGGTCAATACCAAAATTTCATCTCAATTCTTTGTTATGTACCCTTTGTTGGCAATAACGGAGGCCAAACATTTTCTGTAACTCTTCACAAGCTTTTCACACACTGTTGCTAGTATTTTGGCCCATTCCTCCATGCAGATCTCCTCTAGAGCAGTGATGTTTTAGGGCTGTCGTTGGGTAACACGGACTTTCAACTCCCTCCACAGATTTTCTATGGGGTTGAGATCTGGAGACTGGGTAGGCCACTCCAGGACCTTGAAATGCTTCTTACGAAGCTACTCCTTTGTTGCCCTGGCTGTGTGTTTGGGATCATTGTCATGCTGAAAGACACAGCCACGTCTCATCTTCAACGCCCTTGCTGACTGAAGGAGATTTTCACTCAAAATCTCTCGATACATGGCCCCATTCATTCTTTCCTTTACACTGACCAGTCATCCTGGTTCCTTTGCAGAAAAAAAGCCCCAAAGCATGATGTTTCCACCCACAAGAATCGTGTTGTTTGGATGCAATTCAGTATTCTTTCTCCTCCAAACAGGAGAACCTGTGTTTCTACCAAAAAGTTCTATTTTGGTTTCATCTGACCATAATGCATTCTCCCAGTCCTCTTCTGGATCATCCAAATGCTCTCTAGCGAACCGCAGACGGGCCTAGACATGTACTGGCTTCAGCAGGGGGACACGTCTGGCAGTGTTCCTGGCGGCGAATTGTGTTACTGATAGTAGCCTTTGTTACTGTGGTCCCAGCTCTCTGTAGATCATTCACTAGGTCCCCCTGTCTGGTTCTGGGATTTTTGCTAACCGTTTTTGTTATCATTTTGACGCCACGGGGTGAGATCTTGCATTGAGCCCCAGATCGAGGAAGATTATCAGTGTTGTAGTATGTATTCCATTTTCTAACAATTGCTCCCATAGTTGATTTCTTTACAACAAGTGTTTTACCTATTGTAGATTCAGTCTTCCCAGCCTGGTGAGGTCTACAATTTTGTCTCTGGTGTCCTTCGACAGCTCTTTGGTCTTGGCCATAGTGGAGCTTGGAGTGTGACTGACTGAGAGGTTGTGGACAGGTGTCTTTTATACCGATTATGAGTTAAAATAGGTGCCATTAATACAGGTATCGAGTGGAGCCTCGTTAGACCTCGTTAGAAGAAGTTAGACCTCTTTGACAGCCAGAAATCTTGCTTGTTTGTAGGTGACCAAATACTTATTTTCCACTTTAATTTGGAAATAAATTCTTTAAAAATCATACAATGTGATTTTCTTTTTTTTTCTCCACATTCTGTCTGCCATGGTTGAGGTTTACCCATGTTGACAATTACAGGCCCCTCTAATCTTTTCAAGTAGGAGAACTTGCACAATCGGTGGTTGACTGAATACTTATTTGCCCCACTGTATATTAACAGGACACGGGGCACGGGGCCGATTAATAAGGGGCCTATCTCCGTCAAAGCTGACCAAGTGGAAACATATACAAAGAGCTTTTTACGTTGAAAATTCTTGTGAATGAATGCTTAAATCCCTGAATTCTTTATAGATATGAATGTAAAACAGTCTTGATTATTGGTTAAAAGCAAAGAAACGGGCAGTTAGCATTTATTTAGCGTGAATATGTCGGATGTGCTACTAGTCTTTATGCCACTGCGCCGCCGCCTTATCACTACAAAGAGCTTTTTACGTTGATAAGTCTTGTAAAAAAACGCAGAAATCCCTAAATTCTTTATAGATATGGAAGTAAAACAGTCTCGATTCTTGGTTAAAAGCAAAAAAACGGGCAGTTAGCATTTATTTTACGTAAATGTATCGAAAGTGCTGCTAGTCTTTAAGCCACTGTGGCGCTGCCTTATCACCACAAAGTAGGGTTGTTCCAATCATGTTTTTTTGCTCCCGATCCGATCCCGATCGTTTTAGTTTGAGTATCTGCCGATCCCGATATTTCCCGATCCGATTGCTTTTTTTTTGCTCCCGATTCAATTCCAATCATTCCCGATAATTTTTCCCGATCATATACATTTTGGCAATGCATTAAGAAAAAAATGAATAAAACTCGGACGAATATACACATTCAACATACAGTACATAAGTACTGTATTGGTTTATTATGACAATAAATCCTCAAGATGGCATTTACATTATTAACATTCTTTCTGTGAGAGGGATCCACAGATAGAAAGACTTGTGACTTTGTATATTGTGACTAAATATTGCCATCTAGTGTATTTGTTGAGCTTTCAGTAAATGATACTGCAGCCATTCAACCCAAATGCATGATGGGAAGTGGAACCATGACTGTGCGTAGTGCTACCAATTGTTATATCTTCTCTGCATTGGGAAATAACATAAGGCGTTAAGAAAAAGATTAATTGCTACCTTGCTTCCCCACAGTGCTTCCCATGATATTTCTAATCGTAGGAAGATGGATTGTAAGGCTTTAGTCTATTACAAAAAGGCTCCAAAAGCTGCCAAAATTCACTCTACTCATTTTACGCTGCCTTTTATCTCTCTAAATGGGTAAAACAGCGCCATTACAGATTGAGCGTGACAATGTGTGAGTTAGTCGTGCAATGCATGCATTAATTACGTTAACGTGACACATTTTTAAAAAAAATTAATTACCACTGTTATTGGGATAAATTTGATAACCCTACCTTAAGCCTGAACTAAAGACTCTGGTTGAGTGTAACATATTATGTCTGTAATGTTAAATACAATTAGAAAACGAGTTAATTAAAAAAAAAATATATATATATATATAAAAAAGGCATGGCCGATATTTTTTAGCCGATTCCGATACTTTGAAAATGACGTGATGCCGATCGATCGGGATAACTCTACAACAAAGCGCTATTTTTGTTGAAAATTCTTGTGAAAAAATGCTTAAATCCCTGAATTCTTTCTAAATATAAACATAAAACAATCTCGATTCTTGGTTTAAAGCAAAAAACTGGGCAGTTTGCATTTATTTTACGTAAATATTGCGAATTGTGATGCCAATGCGGTAGCGGTTAATTTCTCCCATTGATTTTTTTCACAACGTTTCAACATGCATACATGGTACGAAAAATATGATAATTATCTTGAATCTTCGAACAAATCACTCCTGAGACAATCCTTCTTGTCTGTATGCGGTACAGCTTTCGTACTTTTTCAACCTAAATCCGGCGTTGGATCGCTGCACGTGTTTGAGAATAACTGCGACCGACCTTGACCGACTGAAGCGGAGTGTGGGATGTTCTCCTACTTGAAGGCGTGGTGCAGTGTCTGGGGAATGTGTCCCGTCAATATCATTATGAAGTCTATGGATGTACATTAAAACTGAAGATAAGGTAAACATTGACATTTTTTTTTTTTTAATAATAAAGATGTGAGTAACATACTTATCAAAAAATAAGTACAAATGACATACATTATGCACAGTGAAATAGAATATATTTTTGAAGATAAAGCAAACATTGACTTTTTTCAATTATAAGGAAATAAGTAGCCTTACATAAATGAAGAAAAATAAGTCCAAAGTGCACATTAACATGGAAGATGTTCTGAACTTCCCAAATAAAATAAATTAAACATCATCAACTCTTTCCTTTCTCTAACTCATTTGCTCCCAGAAAAATACATACTATTTTTAATTGTTTCAGTGTCCCAAAAACGTATTTATACATCTTTTATGTATTTTTTTTTTTTTTTTTTTTTTTTTGACAAGAGGCATCTCTAGGTTCTGTTGCACCTAAACTGCAATGCACAATGCTCAAAACTCATTTTAAAGCAATAAAACTGGCCACTGGAGGGCAGCAGCGCATTTTGTAAGAACTCATCTATGGCCAAGAAAGGAAGTGAAGAAAAATAGTCAGGAAACGGAAGTTGGAGGGATATTGTGAAGACGCATGAGAATTTGCGAAAAATGTGGAGAACGATCGGAACGCCCACTCTCCCCCCTGTATGTACGGTACAAATGAAAACTTTCAATTGTTCAAATGATTCATTTTATGTTTATCTAAATGTAGTCTGTGATTTGTTCATTTGCTTCTCCCAGTCAAAATGGATTGGACGTCTAGCACTATCAATAGCAGTCAACAAATCAACAAGGACGTGACCCAAAAATGTCCCAAAATTATTAATAACTGACTAAAAATGTACTGGGGGTGACCCACAGGAGAGCAAAGAAACCCAATGCAATTTCTCCAGAAATGTCATTTTCTCATTCTATTTGTTGATGTGTAGAAGTAAGTAGCCAAGGCGTCCCACAGGGATCCACATACAGACAACAAATGTTCAGTCTTAACTAGGGATGGGAATTGATACGATTTTTACGATTCCGATTCCATTATCGATATTGCTAAACGATTCGATTCTTTATCGATTCTCTTATCGATTCTAATTTCGGGAAAAAGAAGAACAAACATTTTGATTGGCATCAAGTTTGTTTAATCAGAAGTCACAACCTTACAAACTCACAACGAGGTCAAAAGAGGCCCAAAGCCTCAATGTTAACTGTGGCAATAAGTGGCAAATGCACAAGAATGTGTAACATTTTACTGAAACATTTTTCTAATAGAAATAAAAAATATTGGTATATTTTGGCATATAGGTCGTTGTTCTGCCTTCTTTTTCTTTTTCCTGTGAGGGCCAAATAACTTTTCCCTTCTCTGATGAGAGGCCGGGGTCAGTTTGTAACAGAAAAAGTGTGACGATTGCAGGGGTGCGTAAATGTAAAAAAAATTATTGTTTTTCAGAAAGCCACAATCAAATAACCCTCTGTGGATTCTTCACGGAACAAAAGTAAATTTAAAAAAATTATAATATAATATAATAATAATAAATAATAATAGCACTATTAATTAAATAGATAATAACCAAATAACCCTCTCTGAGTTAGTCACTGAAAAAGGCCAGGAAATAAATAACACTACTGAGGGAGAAAAAAACAAAAAAAATTCAAAATGCTCTCTGGAATTGTTCAGGGGGCCGGACCAAATATGGAGCCGCGGGCCGTAGTTTGGGGACCCCTGTTTTTATTTACCAGTGTATTGAAATGCATGCCTTTTAGTTTTTATGGTGCTTTCACGCTCAAGTGGTGGCGCCCTTGCGCTTCCTCACGCGAAGAAGAAGAAATGCCGCATCCAAGCCAGTGAGCGAGTTAGTGAGAAAGCGAAACACTGCCACGAGCCTACGTTCTTTGTTAATGTTTGTAAAATATTCACAGAGCCAACGCCTGTATGTATCATCTTCTGTGTTGTTGTTGTGTGTTTCCACTCGCGATCGGACACTTAAATCCAGTTGTGTAGTGGTTTAAACGATGTGCTATAATGCTAGCGAACGCATGCTAACTGTTTGTTATGACTGTGTTAACAGCTAATCATCGCTGATTTACGTTGATGCGAACCTGTTTGTTATTGGGGACGAAATTGATTTGTTTCATTTCTATTTTTAGTTTCAAGTGATGGTTGAATAAAGTCAGCAAATTATACCAACGTCTTCTGCATCGTTATTTGGGAGTTTAGCTAGCTGTATAGCCAGGACTGAGCTTTAGGGTCTCGGTGAGGACAGTGCAGTCTATTCCCTCCCGATGCAGTTATTTCCATCTCGCAATGACTGCAAGTCGCTTTGTTGTAATTTTTCCTCGTGAAGTGAAGACACACTTTCGAGCGTTCGAACCTACGTCATTGTTATGTTTACGGCGGCAACGCTCGTGCTAAACTATCGTAACCTTTCATTTTCACCCTTTTTCCTGGTGAAGTGTAGCCAAACTTTGGAGCGAGTGGTTCTTGGCGCCATGCTAGTTTGATGCGTCTGAACAACAAGACACGTCACGACGCAATATGCTTCTTTAGGGATCGTTAAAGGGATCGTTAAGGCTTTTTCATTGTGATGTCGAGGCCTCGAAACACTCGGAACCGGTTCTGAACTGGAATCGGATTTCGATTCCCATCCCTAGTCTTAACTTATTGTAGCATTTATTACTATTCAAGGCCCAGGTAGTGAAAAGTCGGGTCACATGATGGCTGGAGATGACGAGCGGTCTGTGCAAGTGCTTACTTAGTGATGTCACTCCAGATGTGAGCTTGGAAAAGATGGTCTGAGAAAGGGCGTGGGTCGGCCTTGTGAGCAGCTCAACTGGGGTTACTTCGCTGACGTTGATTAAAGACTTCCAAAGGAAAACATCCAAATTTGATACTTGAAATCATGTTTGAGTATATTTACATAAAGTGAACTGCGCATTTCAAAATGTACTTTATCAGTGACTAGCATTGTAAAATCATGTTATGTGACATTTGAATTTTGTTATTATTTCTAAAACCATTTCATTTTGAACACATTGATGGCTAACGGTTCAAAGTAGTTAAAGAAAAGTATTTTCTGTAATTGACTACAAGATAAAAAAAAAAAAACAATTTTATGAGAATATGATCCAAAAATAACCGATTTCCTGTTGGGTTTGGAATATGGGTGCTAATGCTTTTTTGGAGCAGTTTTGGACAAGGTATAGACCCTACTCACATGACGTCACAACAACGCCCCCGCGCCATATTGTCCATCAACTCGTCACTGTTGATGCATTACCGCTACGTAAATTCCTCCTATTATGGCGTGTTTTTCTGCTCGTTAACATTAATAATCAAAATGGCGAAGGCGTGTGTGGCGGTCTGTTGCAATAACAAAGAAGATAGACGGAGAGACTTGAAGTTCTACCGGATTCTGAGAAACCCGGAGAGGAAAGCGAGATGGGCTGCTGCAATTCGACGAGAAAACTGGGCTCCAAACGATTACCACAGATTATGTAGTAGTCATTTTATATCTGGTAAAATGTATTTAATATATATTTAGAGGGTTTTGGGCTGACAACCACAATTAAGATCATTGCTAGGCTAATCGCCGACAACATACACTCAGACGTTGTGAATGAACTACCTGAAAATATATAATTATAAGGGGATAATAAGACAGTTGTCATACAATTAATTTACAATTTCACTATTGAGGTCAAAAGCCAAAAAATAAATTCAATTAGGGACAATCTGGAGTAGTGCTATCGCACTTCGTATTTATTACATATTATATATGTATGTAGTGAGAGTGCTATCGCTAAACCATATAAACATTAAAAGCCCTAGCTCCATTGACAAATGACATGAAATACATTAGACTTGACAGTGGATGTTAGCAAGAACAAAAGATTTTGAATTGAAAATTTCGTAACTCACCTTCCCAAGCACAAGATAGATTCCTGCCGAATTTTCGTGGACGAGGACCTGTTTCACCCAACCAGCTACGAAGTATTTATAAACCTCCAAGCTCTTAAAGTTTTTCAAACTTTCGTGAGAATAGGCTGATTTTGTCTGGACAAGATAGTTGTAAATATCAGGGTAGCAGATGTCGGGCAGAGACGGCGAAGACAGCGGGTCGAAAAACATCGATTTAGGCATCAAATATGGATCTGGCGAATGGATAAACTGAAGCTTCTCCACATAACGCCTTTAATGCAACGCATCCAATGAGTTTACAGCGTCAGATAACACCGGGGCTTCCATGAATTGCTCTATAAATTGCACGACTAATTGAAACCATTGAGAATAGGGCTAAAAAATGACGGACAATATGGCGGCCGGATACAGCGACACGTCATTTTGTGACGTAGGTGAGTAGGGTCTATAGACTCCCCAAATTTCATCACTCTACAATGACAAACCCTAATGTTATAGGCCAATTTTAAAATTTCAAGGGGCGCCACTGATCCATTTTTTGCATTTTTTGCAACTTTGCAAAATTATCAAAATTTCAATTTTGCCACATGTATGTGCAAATTATGGTGACTTTTTGTGCATGTTCAGGCCTCCAAATTGGCCGTTTTTATTTGCCCTGAAAAAAATAATACCGTAATTTCCCGAATATAAGGCGCACCCGTGTATAATGCGCACCCCAAATTTACTTGTAAAATCTAGGGAAAATTATTGTACCCGTTTATAACGCGCACCCTAATTTTAGAAGAAAACAGAGCTTGTGTACAGATACAGAGATGTCATTTTACTGACTGGTGAAACACAGCACAAGCATAGCACATTGGTAGTTCAAAACATTACCGTAAACTGACAATATTTACGGTAATAATATGATTTGACAACTTCTCCAACTTACCAGAATCTAGGAGAAAACAAAACAGATGTGACTTTTCTTTTAAAGGCTGCTGTATAACTTGCTCGTTTTCTCATGATGAATAAATGTTTCTTCCATGGATTGATACAGTAAAATGAAAGTGAGAACGTAAGTCGGAAATCCGTGAGAGCTCATCGCTGTCAACACGACAGTAACAAAAGGAACTATTGTTATTTGGGTTTGAGTTTCCCGAGGGACCGATATAGTTGACGGACACAGGAAGTGTGTGTCCTTACGTTTGTTATGGTCCGAATTGCGGAGCTGCAATAAACGTCGACTCAAATGAGTTCAAGAAACTAAATTCTGTGCTTTATGAAGAGTGAAAAAAGCAGAATTTAACACTGACGAAATCATTCGGCCGATTAGAGTGAAGTATTACCGAAACAAAACGGTGACGTCACGTACCGTAATGGTCGGTAACGGGTCGCCGCATACGTTTCTTCAACACAACGTGGCCGTGTCAATGAAAAAAAATCGGTTTATATATATATATGTAATACATATATATTTCTGTCTCCATCCATGTACCCGTTTATAATGCGCACCATGAGTTTACAAGTTGATTTTGGGGAAAAAAAGTGCGCGTTATATTCGGGAAATTACGGTAATAACTAGGCCTGCAAGCAGGACTGAACGGGCCCTCGCAATCTAGCGCAACTCGGACGTCACGCGACTCGGACAGTGTGCAGGTCAGGGTGGTGGCAGATCGTCCTCTCTAATCATCTCATTAGAACCTAAAATGCTCGAAAGTCGCCTCTTTACATTCACACACCTAAGAGATAAAAACCCCTATTGGAGAGAGTACTACAAAAAAGGAGCGAATAAAGGGTCGTCACGGCAACAGACAGAGACATGTGGACATGGGCCGTAAAATAAGTATTTCAAAAGGTCTTGAAACCACAATGACCAACCTGAAAAGAACTGGACATAATATATTAAAAAAATGAGTGACTTTCTATTGCCACTAGTTGGCGCTGGAAGGTTGATGCAAATGACCCCTACAGGACCCTTCAGAGTATGACTCAACAAGCACGAGATGTTTGGCGCAGATATATTGTTGAGGTTATGACTGTTCAAAGCTTATGGTGAGACGAAATGGCTTCAGTCATTTTCACTTCTCCTGTTGGACTCTTCTGCTTCAACCAAACCTCAGTATTTTTCCATCAGGCACCTGAACACATGTCTTATGGTTTCAGGTGAATATTTTTTTTTCCTTGGAGGAGGAGCCTGTTTAGTAAAAAAAGGCATTTCCTGTTCCCAATAGGACCCTATTGGGAACAGGAAATGCATTTTTTACCCTAATGGGTAATGTTTCAATGCACTCGTGTTAAGGGTGGGATCCCGCACATACATGCCAGATATGAAAAAGATTGAACGTTGTGTTAAGGAGCTATTAGTCATTTACTGAATTTGTCATTTTGCCGAAAAAATGGCCGACTTTGGCACCACGCCCAGGTGAGACCCATGAATGAAAACGCACCATTTTGAAAGTTTTAGATCTCCTATGTCTCCTGAATAGTCTCACCAATTTTGAAGATGATCCAACTAACTCCTTCTGTGACAAGGTATCAAATGTGCACCCTGTTAATTGATAAAAATTTCACATTTGATCAAAATACCCGATTTCCTGTTGGGTTTGGAATATGGGTTCAAGAGACTTTTTGGAGCAGTTTTGCACAAGGTATCTACTCCCCAAATTTCATTGCTCTAAGTTAAAAAAAAACAACTAATAGGAAACGCCTTTTTGAAAAATTCAAGGGGGCGCCACTGAGCCATTTTGTTACATTGCAATGTATGTGCAAAATTTGGTGAGTTTTCGTGCATGTTCAGGCCTCCAAATGTAAACTGTACTACAAATGGATAGAAAATTTCACATTCAATCCAAAATACCCGATTTTCTGTCGGATTTGGAAAATGGGTGCAAGAGACTTTTTGGAACGGTTTGCATAAGGTATGGACTCCCCAATTTTCATTGCTCTACGTTGAAGAAACCCAATAGGAAAGGCCTTTTTTAAAACTCCTTTCTGTCACCACTAGTTGGCACTGTAGAGTTGATCCAAATGACCCCTACAAAACCCTTCAGGGTATAACTCTCAACAAGCACGGGCAAGTTTGGCACAGATATGTTGTATATCTGCCGAGTTATAAGTGTTCAAATTTTTTTGCGAGACAAATTGTTGATGGTCGTTTTCACTTTCCTGTTTGGACCCCTCCGCTTCAACGAAACCTCGATATTTTTCATCAGGCACCTGAACACATGTCTTAAGGCTCCCCTGATGCAGGTTTGAGGCCAACAGATCTTTTTCCCTTTGAGGAGGAAACTGTCTCGTAAAAAATGGCATTTCCTTTTCTCACTAGGGGGCGCTAGGCCTAATGGGTAATATTTCAATGCACTCGTGTTAAGGATGGGATACTGCACATACATGCCAGATATGAAAAAGATTGAGCGTTGTGTCAAGGAGCTGTTAGTCATTTACTGAATTTGTCATTATGCCGAAAAAATGGTTGGCTTTGGCACCACGCCCAGGTCAGACCCATGAATGAAAACGCACCATTTTAAAAACCTAAGATCTCATATGTCTCCTGAACAGTCTCACCGATTTTGAAGACAATCCAACAAACTCCCTCGGTGAAAAGGTCTCAAATGTGCACCCTGTAAATCAATAAAAATTTCACATTTGATCCAAAATAACCGATTTCCTGTTGGGTTTGGAATATGGGTGCTAATGCTTTTTTGGAGCAGTTTTGGACAATGTATAGACTCCCCAAATTTCATCGCTCTACGCTGACAAACCAAGGCCAATTTTAAAATTTCAAGGGGGCGCCACTGATCCATTTTTTGCAATTTTTTGCAGCTTTGCAAAATTATCAAAAATTAAATTTTGCTGCATGTATGTGCAAATTATGGTGACTTTTCGTGCATGTTCAGGCCTCCAAATTGGCCGTTTTCATTTGCCCGCAAAAAAAAAAATAAATTAATAATCCTTTGCATTACAATAGGGCCTTTGGCACACTTAGTGCTCGGGCCCTAAATAGAACGTATTTATACGTTTTTGGGAGCAAATGAGTTAAGAATAATGTAAATGCTCTTCTCAACGTTATTCTAATAAGATTAAGACAATTTGCCTTAAAAACATCACTTACTTGTGAAATTACATTTTTTCCAAATGGGAGGTCAGCCAGCATCCCATAACAAATTGCGTTTGACCACTGCCTGACTGTTTTTATCGTTCTTGGACACTTTTACAGCATTTTGAAGCTTCTCTCATCAAAGTTAAAGCGCTTCACGCTAATTTGAAGCGTATCTGTCAGGGCAACTCCAGCTGTCAGGCGGCAGATTTATGCTGCTGGACAGGGGTGAGGAGTGGGAGGTGGGGGGGCAGATAGCAGTGACTGATTACACCACCGTGTGTGTGTTATGTGTGTGTGTATGTACAAGCACTAAACCATAAACACGCCATCTTCCATGGGAAACCAAATCAGCACCTGTCATTCAGGAGGAAGCGTATGTGCTGTATATATGATGCCCTTCTATAGTTAGCTTTCACCTCGTCATAAACACATATTATATCACGCAGGTCTCAGAACATTTTCACTATCCCTTTGATTAAGTAGCTGCCATTGATGGCGATAGACGTCCAATCCACTTGGACCGGGACCGTCTATCGCCGTCAATGGCATTGAAATATTATCATGCAATGACTCCCGTTTCAGGGTAAGGCAAACGCGTGAACGATATAATGTTGCCCGGAACTTGTAAGCAGAGACGGGGTGACAGGAAACTACAGGGGATAGAGGGGCGGTATATTTAGGACTGATTATCGCTGTCTGAAAAAGTGATCTGAAAACGAGGGCTTTCCGTGCCAAGTATGTCATACTACATGTCATACTACACCATTGATAAGTAAATATCTGATTAAAATAAGCATCTAATTGAATGGGCTTTACGTCACATTAAAATCAGCAAGTAGGGTTGTTCCGATCATGTTTTTTTGCTCCCGATCCGATCCCGATCGTTTTAGTTTGAATATCTGCCGATCCCGATATTTCCCGATCCGATTGCTTTTTTTTGCTCCCGATTCAATTCCAATCATTCCGGATCATATACATTTTGGCAATGCATCAAGAAAAAAATGAATAAAACTCGGACGAATATAAACATTCAATACACAGTACATAAGTACTGTATTTGTTTATTATGACAATAAATCCTCAAGATGGCATTTACATTATTAACATTCTTTCTGTGAGATGGATCCACGGATAGAAAGACTTGTGACTTTGTATATTGTGACTAAGTATTGCTATGTAGTGTATTTGTTGAGCTTTCAGTAAATGATACTGTAGCGATGCCCAAATGTATGATGGGAAGTGGAACCATGACTGTGCGTAGTGCTACCAATTGATATATCTTCTCTGCGTTGGGAAACAACATAAGGTATTAAGAAAAACATCAATTGCTACCTTGCTTCCCTACATTGCTTCCCATGATATTTCTAATCATAGGGAGAGGGATTGTAAGGCTTTAGACAATTAAAAAAAAGGCTCCAAAGGCATTTTACACTGCCTTTTATCTCTCTATATAGGTGAATGGCTCCATTACAGATTGAGCGCGACAATGCGTTGGTGCGCCGTGCACTGCATGCATTAATTGTATTAAATATTTTAATGTGATACAGTTCTTTAAAAATTAATTACCGCCGTTATCGGGATGAATTTGATAACCCTACCTTAAGCCTAAACTAAAGACTCTGTGTGAGTGTAAAATATTATGTCTGTAACGTTAACTACAATTAGAAAACAACTGAATTGAAATATATATTTATTAAAAAAAGGCATGGCCGATATTTTTTTGCCGAAACCGATACTTTGAAAATGACGTGATTGGACCCAATCGATCGGCATCACGATCGATCGGGACATCTCTATCAGCAAGTACTGATAAAAATTGACAGAAAAAAATTGAGTTCAATTAGTTCAGCGGTCAAGCTTGTTACTCAATTTACTGGCATGTCAAATCAAGTTGAAAAGAACTGACGTACGAGGGCGTAGGTTTGCATAGGGACGGTAGGGACATAACACTACCAATTTTTCAAGAGGTTTAAATTACCCCACCAACTTTTAAGCAAACTTATTTGCGTTATATAATGACTTTTGTTACAGTGGGGCAAATAAGTATTTAGTCAACCACTAATTGTGCAAGTTCTCCCACTTGAAAATATTAGAGAGGCCTGTAATTATCAACATGGGTAAACCTCAACCATGAGAGACAGAATGTGGAAAAAAAAACACAAAATCACATTGTTTGATTTTTAAAGAATTTATTTGCAAATCATGGTGGAAAATAAGTATTAGGTCAATACCAAAAGTTCATCTCAATACTTTGTTATGTACCCTTTGTTGGCAATAACGGAGGCCAAACGTTTTCTGTAACTCTTCACAAGCTTTTCACACACTGTTGCTGGTATTTTGGCCCATTCCTCCACGCAGATCTCCTCTAGAGCAGTGATGTTTCGGGACTGTCGTTGGGCAACACGGACTTTCAACTCCCTCCACAGATTTTCAATGGGGTTGAGATCTGGAGACTGGCTAGGCCACTCCAGTATCTTGAAATGTTTCTTACGAAGCCACTCCTTTGTTGCCCTGGCTGTGTGTTTGGGATCATTGTCATGCTGAAAGACCCAGCCACGTCTCATCTTCAATGCCCTTGCTGATGGAAGGAGATTTTGACTCAAAATCTCTCGATACATGGCCCCATTCATTCTTTCCTTTACACAGATCAGTCGTCCTTGTCACTTTGCAGAAAAACAGCCCCAAAGCATGATGTTTCCAACCCCATGCTTCACAGTGGATATGGTGTTCTTCGGATGCAATTCAGTTTTCTTTCTCCTCCAAACACGAGGACCTGTGTTTCTACCCAAAAGTTCTATTTTGGTTTCATCTGACCATAACACATTCTCCCAGTCCTCATCTGGATCATCCAAATGCTCTCTAGTGAATCGCAGACGGGCCTGGACGTGTACTGGCTTCAGCAGGGGGTCACGTCTGGCAGTGCAGGATTTGAGTCCCTGGTGGCACATTGTGTTACTGATAGTAACCTTTGTTACTGTGGTCCCAGCTCTCTGTAGGTCATTCATTAGGTCCCCCCCGTGCGCTTCTGGGATTTTTGCTCACCGTTCTTGTTATCATTTTGACGCCACGGGGTGAGATCTTGCATAGAGCCCCAGATTGAGGGAGATTATCAGTGGTCTCGTATGTCTTCCATTTTCTAATAATTGCTCCCACAGTTGATTTCTTTACACCAAGTGTTTTACCTATTGCAGATTCAGTCTTCCCAGCCTGGTGCAGGTCTACAATTTTGTCTCTGGTGTCCTTCGACAGCTCTTTGGTCTTGGCCATAGTGGAGTTTAGAGTGTGACTAACTGAGGTTGTGGACAGGTGTCTTTTATATCGATGAGTTAAAACAGGTGCCATTAATCCAGGTAACGAGTGGAGCCTCGTTAGACCTCGTTAAACCTCGTTAGAAGAAGTTAGACCTCTTTGACTGCCAGAAATCTTGCTTGTTTGTAGGTGACCAAATACTTATTTTCCACTCTAATTTGAAAATAAACTCTTTAAAAATCAAACAATGTGATTTTCTGTTTTTTTTTTTCACATTCTGTCTCTCATGGTTGAGGTTTACCCATGTTGAAAATTACAGGCCTCTCTAATCTTTTCAAGTAGGAGAACTTGCACAATTGGTGATTGACTAAATACTTATTTGCCCCACTGTATGTCATACTACATGTCACACTGCACCCTTGATAAGTAAAGATCTGATTGAAATAAGCATCTAATTGAATGGGCTTTGCATCACATTAAAATCAGCAAGTACAGAAAAAAATTGACTGAAAAAAATTGAGTTCAATTAGTTCAGCGGTCAAGCTTGTTACTCAATTTACTGGCATGTCAAATGAAGTTGAAATGAACTGACATTAAGACATACATTGCAGATTTGAACAGTCAGGGCAGTTAGTAACACGCTGTAGGAAATAATAGTGTTTTTAACCCATATTTAAAGGTACGGAGCATTTGAGCACAACGCAGATCTTTGGGCAATTTGTTCCACATTTGAGGAGCATAATGACTGGATGGCACCTCACCTTGCTTGGTTCATATTCTTGAATCACACAAAAAATTAGTTCTAGATGACCTAAGGCAAGGGTGTCGCAAAATACGGCCCACGGGCTAGAAGTGGCCCACCACAGGGTTTAATTCGGCCCTGTGGCGGGGTTGTTTTGCCCGAAGGGCACGATGTCGCTCATTCACGCTATACACTGCAGAAACACACCTCCTTAAAACTACCTAAATTTTACTCAGATTTCTTGAAATATGAAAAATCGCTAGCTGAAAATAAGGTTAACAGACATGTTTTAAAGGGATCCTCGATCTTTAAGACAAGTAATTCTTAAAAGATGAATGTTAGTATTAGGGCTGTCAAATGATTAAAATTTTTAATCGAGTTAATCACAGCTTAAAAATTAATTAATCGTAATTAATCGCAGTGAATCGCAATTCAAACCATGTCTAAAATATGCCATATTTTTCTGTAAATTATTGTTGGAATGGAAAGATAAGACGGATATATACATTCAACATACTGTACATAAGTACTGTATTTGTTTATTATAACAATAAATCCACAAGACTGCATTAACATTAACATTAACATTCTTTCTGTGAAAGGGATCCACGGATAAAAAGACTTGTAAATTCTTAAAAGATAAATGTGAGTACAAGTTATAGTAATTTTGATAGTTTGTATATTGTGACTTAATATTGCCATCTAGTGTATTTGTTGAGCTAAACTTAATGTTTGAATAGAGTATTATTTTGCGTAGCTATTTTGAATGGGAATGCCAGATCTCTTTGCATTGAGCGCTTTTCTTTTTGTGAACATTATTTTATTTTTGAGAGATAGGAATATTATTTTTGTCGTGCTTTCACTAAATGATACTGTAGCGACTTAAATGTTCTTAACTGGCCAAATGCATGATGGGAATTTGAGCAACCATGAGTCACAGTGGTTGCTGCAATTGGTATATCTTCTCTGCGTTGAGAGTAATACAGTGTCCCCACTGTACATGACGTTAAGAAAAAGATCTTCTCCGGTTATTCTTCCCCATGTCACTTGCCACAGTAGTTATAACATTTATGGAAGAGATGCCACTGCTTATTCCATTAAATAGCGCGGCTCCAATAAATGCCTGTGTTACCAATTTGTCCTTCTTGGTAACTGGCGGTGCTATGGACTGGCGATTCATGTTGGCTCGTTGCCACCGGTTGGCTTGGTTCGTCCGATTTCCTCCTGAAGAAGACAGCGGCGTACATATAAACACCGAGAGATGTTGAATGGCTTTTTGTGGGTACCCTTTATTAACAAAACAAAAGCATGTGGGGGACGCACTTGAGCCTGTGCTAACTGCGCACTTTCTCTACTCTCTCGCTCCCTCTCTCGCTCGACCACTTTCTTCCTCACTGCTCAATCTGACAATACCGGTCACATTGAAAATAACAGCGGCCCCCACGGCGGGTGCCGGTAACACCTGCGTCCACTCCACTTGCTTTTCTCTGCCCTTAGCTCTCAATATACTTAAAACGGCGCCATTGTAGTCTGTTCGCGGCAATGCTTGAGTGGGTCGTTCCGCGCATGCGTTAATTGCGTTAAATATTTTAACGTGATTAATTTAAAAAATTAATTACCGCCCGTTAACGCGTTAATTTTGACAGCCCTAGTTAGTATGAGTCATAATAATCTGATATTAAAACGCCTCTTAATGTTTTCGTTTTAATAAAATTTGTAAAATTATTTTAAGTGATAGGTCGCCATACTTGTTGACGTCGCAGTGCGGTGACGTCACCGGACCCGTTACCGAACTTCCAGAGTGTCACTCGTTAGCTACCCCAACATGTCGTTGGTTCTGCCCTTCCAATTTGAAACAGATTGGAAAAGTGAAGAGCAGGACAGCACTGTCGGTCGTTCGCAAGACGAGCAGCAAAGGCAAAATGCAGAGCAGGAAATACCTGATAAGACAAGAGCTGGGCAAAACTGGTGATGTACTCGCGGCAAGTGCGTCTCAATGACAATGGAGCGAGAGAGTGTATGCTGTTGAGAACTCTGTTTTTTGTTAGCAGATCTTCAAGGTAAGCTATTGCATTTCAAACTTATCCCAGTATAATTATTAGGGGTGAAACGGTTCAGTTAGCCCATGGTTCAGTTTGAACCTTGGTTTTGGGATCACGGTTTCGGTTCGGTTTCGGTTTGTGTTTTGCATTTTTTCTTTTTTTTTTTTAACTGCCTTTATTTTGCTTTTAAAAAATGAAACAAACACTTAAAATGTAAACATTTTCGACTGTTAAATGCCTCTTAGCTCTTTGGCTGGTGTAGTGACTGACTACTGAAATACACACACAGTAGTAAAAAAGTTACTTGGCAAAGTAACTGGTGATACCTTTTATGTTGTTTTGTTTTTTTTCATTAAAAAAAAAACAACAAACAAACCCAAAAACATAGTAACCTTTGCTATGTTTGGAGGTCATTTAATGTTGTGAATCAACCGTTAAAGTTGATAAAATTGCTCCCGTTTTTGCATTAGTTCCCTTCTGTCTACTTTCAACATGTGAAAATTTAAAACTGTTTCATCCTTTAAAGATAGACTCAAGTCAAGATTTTGCCGATTTAGGAGTATTTTAGATAAAAAGTTGCTTAGGTTCGCTCATAAGGTTTACTCCAACAGAGCCTTTCTGAGAAGTTTACTGCTCTAAAATGGCAGCTGTTTACTAACGCTACCGAGTCTATCGTTTCGCATGTAGTTCTATATGCATGAGATATCTAGGCGTAGATTGTATGTTGTCGGCTAAGTCATGTGATATTGGAGCCACCTAGCCTAGCATCGCGTTTGCTACAGCGTCTCAACAAACTCAGAGTCTATGACTGTTCTCGCGTCATTCAACCAACGCATCGTCTCGTTGCAGAAACGGTGACCAAATCCAAACGGATGGAAAAAAAAAAACGTAATACACGAAAAACGTGCAGATTTGGAACGTAATGTACGGCGTACACATTTAAAAATGAGTTCTCACTTGTACAAATTAAGACAAAACCGTACAATTTGACAGGTATGAATTATAGTGGACCGTCACAGTTAGGTAGTAGCACTCTGTAGCACGGGATGTCCAACTTCCAACTATCAGTGGTCAGGGCGAAACTATGTGCTTTAGCGAAATCATCTTCGATGGCTTTGCGTGCCATTTCATAAATGTCGGGGATTAAGTTGTTTGAGAAATATATCCGCGAGGGAGCAATGTAACGCGGGTCAAGCGTCGCAAATAAATTAACGAAGCCCGCCGTGTGTTTTCACTGGTGTCATCTTCGGGGTTGTCCTACCCTGAGAAAGTGATATCTGTGGGTGATGCCGGCTGAGGTGCCGGAGTCATGTTATAAAAGTGTTGCCATTAGCATGGGGAACAAGCGCTGAGCAATGCTTGCAATTTTTTTTTTCTTCAATATTTTCTCTCCCTCCGCATTGTAGTCCACGGGGAAACCAAAATGTTGCCACACCGCAGATTTGAAAGAAGCCGGTGCTTCCTCAAAATTCGGTCTCTCCACTCCTCCGCTCGCCATAGCTATTTGTTTTCTTTCTTGTTTCACTTTCACTTCGCTCGTAAGCGAGAGAGGGCGTTACTCGGCTTCTATTACACAGGTGCTTGACAGCGATCTGACATTTACTTGCGGGGTGGGAATTTCTCCACAGCAGTGCTTCACGTCGCACACAGGTACACAGAGCTCGATCAATTCATTCCACAAGCGTTCGGAATACATTAATTGCAAAACCGAAAAGGCGCGGTTCATAAAGGCGTATTGAACCGTACAGGGCGAACCGTACGGTTCGGCTTTGAACCGCAAACCGTTGCACCGCTAATAATTATGTATATTGTTAGCATCCAGAGCTGTCGAGTGATTTACATACAGTACAGGCCAAAATTTTGAACACACCTTGTCATTCATGCATTTTTATTTTCATGACTATTGACATTAGTCAATAGTCCGCGTTGGGCTTCAGTGGTCAGAAGACGTCCTGTATCTTTCTGTTCTTATCTGCCCATTGTCTTGGCGCTGCAATTTCTAATCATTGCAAGTCCAACTGTTCATAATGTCAAATATATTCTGCTTGCTTTTTTCTTAAACCATGACATAAATGCTATTTGTTTTATATTGGGTGTGTTAGAGTAATACAAAAAGTCAAACAGTAAGTTCGAGAAAAGATACTATTTTCCTTCAGAAAATTCTACTTTCATTTAGTCCTTTTTCCCGCCATCTTGTCATGTTTTTGCTCGCAGGAGTCGACAGGACTGATTTATCCGAAAGTTGATGGCGTGACCTCTGTCAGGACTCTAGCCACCAGAACCAATGCACACACGGACATACATATTTGGATTGAGCAAAGGTCTCGGGGCGAGCAAGTCCATCTCAAGTTGTTAATGGCACATCATAAACAGGCAAAAACACTTACACGCACGTCTAGCATATCACTAGTCGCTTTGTGAGAACGTTTCACTCGTGTGTGAGTCTATACGAATTGTCATAATGGATGAAGTTGCGGTCAGGTGGCGAATGTTTACCACATGGGCGCGGGAGTGAAGAATGGACAATTCCAACAGTCGGCAGTTGAGCTTAATCGCATCATCTGGTGACAATTTTGTCAGCTATCTGAGCGGTCACGGTGTTCTTGTTTTGCGCAGAATTTTTTTTTTCTGTGTGTGAAAACAATTCACGACAATTGATGGTGATGGACGTTCAATCCAATTCTCCATGTTACAGATAACAAAAAAATGTAATCATTTTATTTGTGTTGCTTGGGTCCAAGCTAAATGAAAAAGTGCCACTAAAAATGTAAAAGTTTGGTTTTGCTAAAATTAGAGGCTACAATTAAAATTTTCGATTTTACATCCTCGTTATGCAGAAAACATATATGTTAAATGTCATTTCTTCGTGTTTTAGGTCAAACTAAATACATAAAATAAGGAGGAAAATGTATATGGCGGAAAACACTGACTTGAAGATCCGCTCTGAGACCCCCAATTTGCTAAAATTTCAAAATTGTCCAAATATGCATGTGTGATACATCATTGGAAAGCTTAAAATCTCTATTTTCTGGGAGAAGAAAACATTTGAACAGGAGGGCATTTTTGACACTTTAAAAGTAGGTCAAATCAGGTGAGTGAAAAATAGATATTTTTAAAAAAAGGTTTTGGACACCCATCCTGGTACATAATAAACAACGAACACTTCAAGATGTTCCCCCTTTACTCAGGTCTTTGATAATCAATATGCATGCACTAAAACATGTGAGTGGATGTACAATAATAAATTAAATTGGTGTGTGAGTAAATTTAGATTTAATTTAGCCCTGTGTTTTATTTTGTAAATAAACATGGCTAAACAGGGAGTTACAGTGCTGGTCAAAAGTATTGGCACCCCTGCAATTCTGTCAGATAATGCTCAATTTCTCCCAGAAAATGATTGCAATTACAAATGCTTTGGTAACAATATCTTCATTTATTTTGCTTGCAATGAAAAAACACAAACGAGAATGAAAACAAAAATTAAATCATTATCATTTTACACAAAGCTCCAAAAATGGGCCGGACAAAAGTATTGGCACCCTTTGAAAAATCCTGTGATACTTTTGTGTAATTAACAGCACCTATTACTTACCTCGTCGCGTCGCGTTAACCGAATATTTTCCGTCGTTGACCGGTTTTTTAAAACGGTGACGGAAAAAACTGAAGTCCATCTCTCATTTTGACAGGTTGCAATTCACACCCCAGACCACAGGGTGGCGAGTGAGCATATTAATTAGCTATTGTCCCCTGTACCTACTGGGGCCACAGTCAGCTGTTTTTGTCACTGCGGAGAAAAAGTTACATATTCATATGCTTGATGGCACGGTGTGGATTCTGTTAAGCTTGTTCGGACAGAATATTGTAGCGTCACCGAGGTCTGGCGGCGGCACTGTGATTGACACATCAACGCAAGGTTCTTATTGGTGCACCCGGTGTGCCAGCGCGTCATCCAATTGGTGGACTAGATTGCCGCCTGTGTATATAGTTGCCTCTTTTTCTTTGGGGGCAGAGTTGTTGTTTTGTTGGTGTTGCTGGCGGTAAGCAGAGTAAAAAGAGGGAGAAAAATACCACGACTTCCGTGTCTAATTTTTCGCCGCCAAGCAAGCATTACAATATGAATTAAAAATGAATGGAAACTAAATACTATTGAATATGTCATTATTATCATTTTAAAAATTTAAGTGACGGGCAAAAATAGATTATGACCGGATTTTTATGACCCAGTCAGTCAAAATGACAGACAACGAAAAAGTCTAGCGCAACCTCTGCCTCCATCCATCCATCCATTATCTTCCGCTTAGTCCGGGTCGGGTCGTGGGGGCAGCAGCTTTAGCAGGGAAGCCCAGACTTCCCTCTCCCCAGCCACTTCAGCCAGCTCCTCCGGCGGGACTCCAAGGCGTTCCCAGGCCAGCCAAGCGACATAGTCTCTCCAGCGTGTCCTGGGTCGTCCCCGGGGCCTCCCGCCGGTGGGGGACGTGCCACCATGTCCAGGAGGCAACCGAACCAGATGCCCAAGCCACCTCAACTGGCTCCTCTCAACGCGGAGGAGTAGTGGCTTGACACCAAGCCCCTCCCGGATGACCGGGCTTCTCACCCTATCTCTAAGGGAGAGCCCGGACACCCTACGAAGGAAACTCATTTCGGCCACTTGTATCCGGGATCTTGTTCTTTCGGTCACGACCCACAGCTCGTGACCATAGGTAAGGGTAGGAACGTAGATCGACAGGTAAATCGAGAGCTTCGCCTTTTGGCTCAGCTCCTTCTTCACCACAACAGACCGTTGCAGAGTCTGCATCACTGCAGATGCTGCACCGATCCGCCTGTCAATCTCCCGCTCCCTCCTACCCTCACTCGTGAACAAGACCCCAAGATACTTGAACTCCTCCACTTGGGGCAGGATCTCATCCGCGACCCGGAGAGGGCATGCCACCCTTTTCCGGCTGAGGACCATGGTCTCGGATTTGGAGGTGCTGATCTTCATCCCAACCGCTTCACACTCAGCTGCGAACCGCCCCAGTGAGAGTTGGAGGTCACGGCTTGATGAAGACAACAGCACCACATCATCTGCAAAAAGCAGAGATGCAATGCTGAGGTCCCCAAACCGGACACCCTCAACGCTTCGACTGCACCTAGAAATTCTGTCCATAAAAATTATGAACAGAATCGGTGGCAAAGGGCAGCCTTGGCGGAGTCTAATCCTCACCGGGAACGAATTCGACTTACTGCCGGCAATGCGGACCAGACTCTGACACCGGTCGTACAGGGACCGAACAGCCCTTACCAAGGGGCTCGGTACCCCGTACTCCCGGAGCACCCTCCACAGGACTCCCCTAGGCACACGGTCGAACACCTTCTCCAAATCCACAAAACACATGTAGACTGGTTGAGCGAACTCCCATGCCCCCTTGAGGATCCTGCCAAGGGTGTAGAGCTGGTTCCACGGCCGGGACGAAAACCACACTGCTCCTCCTGAATCCGAGATTCGACTTCCTGACGGACCCTCCTCTCCAGCACCCCTGAATAGACTTTACCGGGGAGGCTGAGGAGTGTCATCCCTCTTTAATTGGAACACACCTTCCGGTCCCCCTTCTTAAAAAGGGGGACCACCACCCCGGTCTGCCAATCCAGAGGCACTGTCCCCAATGTCCACGCAATGTTGTAGAGGCGTGTCAGCCATGACAGCACCACAACATCCAGAGCCTTTAGGAACTCCGGGCGGATCTCATCGACCCCCGGGGCCTTGCCACCGAGGAGCTTTCCAACAACCTCAGTGACTTCAACCCCAGAGATCGGAGAGCCCACCTCGGAGTCACCAGACCCTGCTTCCTCAAAGGTAGGCGTGTCGGTGGAATTGAGGAGGTCTTCGAAGTATTCTCCTCACCGACTCACGACGTCCCGAGTCGAGGTGAGCAGTACCCCATCTTCACTATATACAGTGTTAGTGGTGCACTGCTTTCCTCTCCGCAGACGACAGATGGTGGACCAGAATTTCCTCGAAGCCATTCAGAAGTCGTTTTCCATAGCCTCGCCAAACTCCTCCCATGTCCGAGTTTTTGCCTCGGCAACCGCCGTAGCTGCAGTCCGCTTGGCCAGCCGCTACCTGTCAGCTGCCTACGGAGTCCCACAGGCCAAAAAGGCCTGGTAGGCCTCCTTCTTCAGCTTGATGGCATCCCTTACCGCTGGTGTCCACCAGCGGGTTCGGGGATTGCCGCCACGACAGGCACCAACCACCTTAGGGCCACAGCTCCGATCGGCCGCCTCAACAATGGAGGTGCGGAACATGGTCCACTCGGACTCAATGTCCCCCACTTCCCCCGGGACAAGGGAGAAGTTCTGCCGGAGGTGGGTGTTGAAGCCCTTTCTGACAGGGGATTCTGACAGACGTTCCCAGCAGACCCTCACAATACGTTTAGGCCTGCCAGGTCTGACCAGCATCTTCCCCCGCCATCGGAGCCAACACACCACCAGATTGTGATCAGTTGACAGCTCCGCCCCTCTCTTCACCCGAGTGTCCAAAACATGCGGCCACAAGTCCGATGACACGATTACAAAGTCGATCATCGAACTGCGGCCTAGGGTGTCCTGGTGCCACGTGCACATATGGACACCCTTATGTATGAACATGGTGTTTGTTATGGACAATCCATGACGAGCACCCTAAGTCCAACAACAGAACACCGCTTAGGTTCTGATCGGGGGGGCCGTTCCTCCCAATCACGCCCCTCCAGGTCTCACAGTCATTACCCACATGAGCGTTGAAGTCCCCCAGCAGAACGAGGGCGTCCCCAGAGGGGGCGCTCTCCAGCACACCCTCCAAGGACTCCAAAAAGGGTGGGTACTTCGAACTGCTGTTTAGTGCATAAGCACAAACAACAGTCAGGACCCGCCCCCCCACCCGAAGGCGGAGGGAGGCTACCCTCTCGTCTACTGGGGTAAACCCCAGCGTACAGGCACCAAGCCGGGGGGCAATCAGTATGCCCACACCTGCTCGGCGCCTCTCACCGTGGGAAACTCCAGAGTGGAAGAGGGTCCAACCCCTCTCAAGAGGACTGGTACCAGAACCCAAACTGTGTGTGGAGGAGAGTCCAACTATATCTAGTTGGAACTTCTCTGCCTCACACACCAGCTCGGGCTCCTTCCCGCCAGAGAGGTGACATTCCATGTCCCAAGAGTTAGCTTCTGTAGCCAGGGGTCGGACCGCCAAGGCCCCCGCCTTTGGCTGCCGCCCAAATCGCTACGCACCCGACCCCTTTGGCCCTTCCCACAGGTGGTGAGCCCATGGGAAGGCGGACCCACGTTGCCTTTTCGGGCTGTGCCCGGCCGGACCCCATGGGAAAAGGCCCGGCCACTAGACGCTCGCCTTCGAGCCCCACCCCCAGGCCTGGCTCCAGAGGGGGGCCCTGGTAACCCGCGTCCGGGCAAGGGAAACTTGAATCCTGTAGTGTTTTGCATCATAAGGGGTCATGTGAGCCATGTTTTGTCTGGCCCCTCACCTAGGACCTGTTTGCCGTGGATGACCCTGCCAGGGGCTTAAAGCCCCCAGACAACATAGCTCCTAGGATCATTTGGACACGCAAACCCCTCCACCACGATAAGGTGATGACTCCAGGAGGGGCTATTACTTACATGTGGCACATAACATGTGGTGGCAATAACTAAATCACACTTTCAGTCAGTTAAAATGGATTAAAGTTGACTCAAGCTCTGTCCTGTGTCCTTGTGTGTACCACATTGGCATAGAGAAAAGAAAGAAGACCAAAGAACTGTCTGAGGACTTGAGAATCAAAATTGTGAGGAAGCATGGGCAATCTCAAGGCTACAAGTCCATCTCCAAAGACCTGAATGTTCCTGTGTCTACCGTGTGCAGAGTCAATAATAAGTGTAAAGCCCATGGCACTGTGGCTAACCTCCCCAGATGTGGACTTAAAAGAAAAATTGAGATTTCAGCGACTGATCGTGGGGATGGTGGATAAAGAACCTCGACTAACATCCAAACAAGTTCTAGCTGTCCTGCAGTCCGTGTGTACAACAATGTCAACCCGTGCTATCCGTCGGCGACTGAATGAAAAGGGACTTTATAGTAGAATACCCAGGAAGACCCCACTTCTGACACAGAGACCTAAAAAGGCCAGGCTGGAGTTACCTGAAAAAGCCAAAAACGTTTTGGAAGAATGTTCTCTGGTCAGATGAAACAAAAGTAGAGCTTTTTGGTAAAAGGCATTAAAAAAACGAGGCTTTTAAAGAAAAGAACACGGTCCCCACAGTCAAACATGGTGGAGGTTCCCTGATGTTTTGGGGTTGCTTTGCTGCCTCTGGCACTGGACTGCTTGACCGTGTGCATGGCATTATGAAGTCTTCAGACTACCAACAAATTTTGCAGCATAATGTAGGGCCCAGTGTGAGAAAGCTGTGTCTCCCTCAGAGGTCATGGGTCTTCCAGCAGGACAATGACCCAAAATACACTCCAAAAACCACTAGAAAATTGTTTGAAAGAAAGCACGAGAGACTTCTAAAGTGGCCAGCAATGAGTCCAGACCTGAATCCCATAGAACACCTGTGGAGAGATCTGAAAATGGCAGTTTGGAGAAGGCACCCTTCAAATCTCAGAGACCTGGAGCTGTTGTCCAAAGAAGAATGGTCTAAAATTCCAGCAGAGCATTGTAAGAAACTCATTGATAGATAACGGAAGCGGTTTTTCGCAGTTATTTTGTCAAAGGGTTGCGCTACCAAGTATTATGCTGCGGGTGCCAATACTTTTGTCCGGCCTATTTTTGGAGTTTTGTGTGAAATTATAATGATTGTTTGTTTTTTTTTTCATTCTCTTTTGTGTTTTTTCATTGCAAGCAAAATAAATGAAAATACCGAATTGGCCCGAATAAAAGACAATGTTTTTTGCATTGAAATAAGACAGAAAAAGTGGGAGTCGTCTTATATTCGGGGTCTAGACATTATACCCATTCACGACGCTAAATAGCGCCACATATCAATTAAGTGAATGCTGAATGTTGTGTCATGACAGAACTCAGCTACTCTCAAGTTTAACCAGTTTGCATTATTGTATTGCAATGTTTCTCCTTATTTAGATTTGTTTCAAGACTACAGTTACAGTTGATGGTTAAAATCATTTGTTTCGGATGTACTGTAATTATTTTCTGTATAAAAATTAATTTGGTGAGGGGGTCGTCTTATAATCAGGGCCGTCTTATATTCGGGTCAATACGGTAATTGTATTTCTATTCATAATCATCCACAAAAATGAAAATTAAGTGAAAAATTTATGATACTGTATATAATAAATAGATAACTAATAAATGGATAAAAATGTGAACAAAAGCATTTTTTATTAGTGCTGCAACGATTAATCGATTAACTCGAGTAATTTGATTAGAAAAAATATTCGAATTAAATTTTGCTGCTTCGAGTTTTGCTTCGAGTTTGGTTTTGTAATGGTTTGTTTTGAAAGTGTTTGCATTTAGTTTGATTTGGGTGGATTCATTGCCCTCTAGTGACAACAGTGAATATGTCAAAACTCATTTCACATGGCTGAATCCAGCTGCTCCCTGTTAAGACCAACATAAGCTAAGTTTTTGTTTGAGCTAATGTTTTTTTAAATGTGTAAAATTTTAAATATGTAAGTTAGCCAATTGAGCTTTTGTTGTACTTAGATCCTTTATTTTATTTTATTTTTTAATACCGTTTGAGGCTCAGCTCAGGTATTTTAATTTTTTATGTTCCTTATCCGATTACTTGATTATTCGAATTAGGTAGACCATCGATTAATCGACTACTAAAATAGCTGCAGCCCTATTTTTTATTAAATCTTATTCCATTTTAAATATTTTTGGAAAAGCTCCAGCAAGCAACTAGGGCAGCTCTAGAGCCGTGGTTGCTGACCCCTGTTTTAGGGGAAGCTGAGCTTCCCTTGCAGTCTTAGAGCAATCACCTCTGGTGACCAGTTGGCCCAAAAATGTTTTTAAAAAGTAGCAAGAAAGTCTTCAAAAAATCTCTATATCATTCAAATTCAATAAAATAACCCCACCAGCTCCCAAAATTCTCCAATAAAATGTGTTTATAATCGTAAAAATCTAAATCAACAACAAAAAAAAGGCATAAAATAAAAATGCCACCTTCACCGGGGTGTTATATCTCCATCCATCTTGGACAATAACAGTTATACAGCAGCCATGCAAACATAACGCTGATGGGAAAAAGATGATTTATCATTGATGCTTTTTATGACAGCTAAATCTCCACTGCTTTTTGTATCTTCTTATACAGTATTATGACATCAACACGTGATGAGGAGATAAAGACTGGAGGATGACATCGCCGCTGCCTCCCTGCCGTGAGAAGTTCCCTATTCCCAGGACCCGGTGTGTACGTTTGGGGGGCAATAACTCACCGGCGAGTCCCCTTCACTTCCTCTTTCAGGCGCTGCACTTTTTATGAGCAGCACTGCCGCGCATCTGCCATGCTGCCATTGGACCACAGAAACCAGGAGGCAGCTGGAATGAGGTGGAAAGGGAGGAATTTCTTTAATGTCTTAACTTCACGGTAATAGACATCCAAATCCTCTCAAAATCGAATGGATTTGACGTCTCTCACCGTCAATGGCATTGAAACATGATCATACACTGCCTATTCACCCAAAAAGTAGCCAAAAAAATTAGGGCTGTCAAACGATTAAAATTTTTAATCGAGTTCATCACAGCTTAAAAATTAATTAATCGTAATTAATCTCAATTCAAACCATCTCTAAAATATGCCATATTTTTCTGTAAATTATTGTTGGAATGGAAAGATAAGACAAGACGGATATATACATTCAAAGTACTGTGCATAAGTACAGTATTTGTTTATTATAATAATAAATCCACAAGATAGCATTAACATTATGAACATTCTTTCTGTGAAAGGGATCCACGGATAGAAAGACTGGTAATTCTTAAAAGGTAAATGTGAGTTTGCATGTTGTGACTAAATATTGCTATCTAGTGTATTTGTTGAGCTAAACGAAATAATTGAATAGAGTTTGACCAAAGTCTGAGTATTATTTTGCACAACTATTTTGATTGGGAATGCCCGTTCTCTTTGCATTGAGCGCTTTTCTTTTTGTGAACATTTTTTTTTTTGAGAGATCGGAACATTATTTTTGTAGTGCTTTCAGTAAATGCTACTGTAGCGACTTAACTGTTCTGCCCAAATGCATTATGGGAAGTTGGGCAACCATCAGTGGTGGCTGCAAATGGTATATCTTCTCTGCGTTGTGTTCAATGCAGGATGTTAAGAAAAACATCATCTCCTGTCATTCCTCCCCACGTCGCTCGTCACAATAGATATAATTGTTGTGGAAGAGATGCCAAAGTTTTTGCCAATAAATAGCGCGGCCCCAGTGAATGCCTGTGTCCACTCCACTCGCGTGTCTCTGCCTCTTAGCTCTCAATATGCATAAAACGGCGCCATTGTAGTCTGTTTGCGTCAATGCGTGAGTGGGTCGTTCCGCGCATGCGTTAAATGGGTTAAATATTTTAACGTGATTAATTTAAAACATTATTTACCACCTGTTATCGCTATAAATTTGACAGCCCTAAAAAAAAAAAAAAAATGTATTCTTTATCCTCTGTATAGATTAGTGCAGTACTGGTAGCTAATGAATTAATAGCTTTTCTGACAGTTCTTCATGACTGTAAAATCAGAAAACAGAGGTAAACAAAAAAAGATCATCATTTACTATTAATTTTCAAATTTATAAATTTAATTGTAATGTTTTTTTAAGTAGGGATGTCCCGATCCAGGTTTTTGCACTTCCGATCCGATACCGATATTCTTTTGAACTTCCGATCCGATACCGATACTGGCCGATACCGATACCGGCCTATCTGAGCATGTATTAAAGTTATTTAGCCTCCTTACTTAGTTGTCAGACTCATGTTGAAAAGGGCTTTAGTACTCTTGATAACAACTAGCCAGCTGAATTAGGTGAGTTTGAATAACACACAATGATTGGTAACAAGAAACTGACCTGTTTATTCAGTGACAAACACAAAACATTATAAATAACAAACAGAAATGGCATAGTCAGTCAGTAAAACGTGCAAATAATATTGTAAACTGTCAGTGGAAAATCCCACAAACCCCCCATGCTATTAGATGCTTTTAATGTTTCGTGCATTAGTTACAATAATTGTATAAAAAGCCTCTCAGATTTAAATAAACGACTATTTCAGTATCAAGTTAACATTTTAAAACGGTAAATAAAATACTCAAGTCCCCATTCTGTATCAGCAGCTTTAAAATACATTCAATTCATTTAATTTTGCGAATCACCTGTTAAAGTTGTTAAAATTGCTCCCGTTATTCCATAATTTCCCTTCTGTCTACTTTTAACATGTGAAAGTTTTAAAACTGTTTTGAAGATAGATTCAAGTCAAGATTTTGCCGATTTAGGAGTATTTTAAATAAAAAGTTAATTACATTCGCTTGAAAGGTTCACTACAACAGCCTACAAGGGAAGTCTCCTGCTTTAAGATGGCGGCTGTTTACTAACGCACGTAGTTTTTAATGCACGTGTTGCTAACGGTGTCGAGTCTTTCATTTTGCATCTAGTTCTATATACATATGATATCTATTAGACAAGCATGATGGACGGCATTGCGTCCCGAAGACCGCGCTGTGTATTAGTTCCGCTTTACTTGACATATTTCAATAATCGGAACTTGGATGTTTGTGAATTGTTCTCGAATCTTCCACGGCCGAATCGCTGAAGGATGTAATGACGTCTGGGCATGTTGTACCGTGGTTCTAATTCTGCGTTCCAGAAAAGTGGGATGTCGGACTTTTCCGACCTCTGACTAGGAAAATATCATTGGAACGCCACTCGAACTGGGAGGTCCAAGTCGCGAAGTCGGAGAAAAAATAACTACCCCGACTTCCAAGTTGTTTCAATCTGACGTCACTGGACAAAATGGCGCTCAAGAAAACGTATTGAATGATAACACAATAACGATGTAAATCAAGTTTATTTGAGATGCCATGTATTTTTTCTCATACAGTGAATTATCTTTGTTGTGCTATGTTTTTATATTGACGATCAGCAAAGGATGTAACTAAAAAAAGGCAGTTTACAGTGTGGGCAATAACGCAGCCGTCGTTTTTCCTCTACTATTTGATCGCTTATAGGAAGGCAGGTTCGCTGGAGGTCAAAATGTCTTTGGATGGCCAAAATAAAACACACCTCGCCGCGATCAGCCATCTTTATTGTTTACATTTGCTTGGAACGCTTTGAGGTCGGAACTGGTACCATCCGAGTGGGATAAATCCGACTTCCCACTTCACTGGAATGCAGCATAAAAATGTTGGATGGTGCGTCTTTACTCACGAGAGATAATGGCTTGTCATCCAGAATGAATTCTTCGGCAATGACTCATGTTATTCCCTGGGCTTTGGGACTGTCGAGTGCCAGTTTGTCACGCATAGCAAAAGTTTCTGCCAGTGTTAGTTGCGTTGGTTCTATTAAAAGTTCTTACAGCTTTACCACCACGCTTGACTTTATTGTGGCATATGTAGCACTCTGCCTCTTCTTCTTTGTCGTCCTTTAAGGTGAAATGATCCCACACAGCTGACATTTTTACCCATAAAGTCTCTCAGTAAATTGGGAGACGGTAATGTAGTGTGTTGAAGGAGTGCTGTAAAATGCGGACCGGATTTTAGGGAAACCGAAGCAAAAACTGGAATGGATTATGTATATCGGTGCGCTGGAAAAACCGGACCGGATTTTCAAAAAAAACTGGATCGGAAGTCTGGATCGGAATTTTTCAGTGTCGGCCAATCCGATACCGATCCGCATTTTTTTCCCCATATCGGCGTCCGATCCGATCCAAATATCGGATCGGGACATCTCTATTTTTAAGTTGTCTTTTATCGTCAAGGGTAGTGGTGGAGTGAACGCCGTTCGTTAACCATAGTGTTATTGATGCCAAATATTCATAAATGGTGAAAATATGTGAATAATTCTCAGGTATTAACTTATTCACTGCCATTGACAGCGATA
This sequence comes from Corythoichthys intestinalis, assembly GCF_030265065.1. Lineage (NCBI taxonomy): Eukaryota > Metazoa > Chordata > Actinopteri > Syngnathiformes > Syngnathidae > Corythoichthys > Corythoichthys intestinalis. The sequence continues at coordinate 49,071,197 of NC_080401.1, read as the reverse complement.
GACGTCAAATCTGTTTCCGTTGGGATAGCTGGCATTGAATGATTAAATTAAAATAAGTAAGTGAACCCTCAGCCTAAGCAGACTGAAAGAGCAATTAAAACCAATTTTTACCAAACATTTTAAGTCCGTTCTGTGCCCAATCACTGATGAGTAGTTTAAAGCTACCCTGCCCACTATAAAACACACACCTGGTAAGAAATGCCTTGATGAGAAGCATCGTCGGATGTGTATCATGGCTTAGTCAAAAGAGCTGTCTAAAGACCTGCGATCAAGGATTCTTGATTTTTACTAAGTTGGGAAAGGATACAAAACCATCTCTAAAAGTCTGGGTGTTCATCAATTGACAGTCAGAGAAGTTGTCTACAAAGAAAAAAGTTTGGCCTGTTGCTTCTCTCCCAAGGAGTGGCCATCCACCGAAGATGACGCCAAGAGTTCAGCGCAGAATACTCAGAGAGGTAAAAAAGAATCCTAGAGTTTCTCCTAAAGATTTACAGAAATCACTGGCACAGTCTGATATTTCTGTACACACATCAACTACTAGTATATGTAAAACAATAGCCAAGAATGGTGTTCATGGGAGGACTGCACAGAGGAAGCCACTGTTGTCTAAAAAAAACATTTTTGCTCGTTTAATGTTTGCAAAAAGGCACTCGGACACAGAAGTTTTGGCAAAATATTTTGTGGACTGGTGAAACCAAAGTTGAATTGTTTGGGAGGAACACACAACGTCATGTGGGGAGGAAAAATGGAACAGCTCACCAACATCAACACCTCATCCCTACCATGAAGCATGGTGGAGGGAGCATCATGATTTGGAGCTGTTTTGCTACTTCATGGCCTGGATAACTTGCAATCATTAATGGAAGAATGCATTCAAAAGTTTATCAGGATTTTTTGCTGGAAAACCTGAGTCCGTTTGTCAGACAGTTGAAGCTAAAAGAGGATGGATGTTGCAACAAGACAATGATGCAAAACACAGAAGTAAATCAACTTCAGAATGGTTTCAGAAGAACAATATACACGTTCTGGAGTGGCCAAGTCAAAGTCCAGACTTGAACCCCATTGAGATGCTGTGGCATGACCTAAAGGCAGCAATTCTTGCCAGACATCCCAGGAATGTATATAAACTACAGCAGTTTTGTAAAAAAGAATGGGCCAAGATTAGTCCTGAAAGATGTGACAGACTGATCTGCAGCTACAGGAAGTGTCTGGTTGAAGTTATTGCTCCCAAAGGGGGTCCACAAAATATTAAATATGATGGTTCATTTACTTATTTTTCCCCCTTCTGTCATTGTTTGCATACTATCCTCATTAAAATATAAAAACCTATAAATGTTTGAGTGGTTTCAGTTAAAGCAGACAGTTTTTTCATCAGTGTTATTTTGACAAAGAACCGATCACATTTGATGTTGATTTTATGCAAAATTGTGAGAAAATCCAAAAGACTGAACCTACTGCCTGGAGTTAGCTGGGATAGGCTCCAGCACGCCCGCGACCCTCGTGAGGAAAAGCAGCATGGAAAATGAATGAATGAATGAATGTATATGTGTATAGTAATAAAAATACATTTTTTTTTATATTGGAAAAAATACAAAATATATTTTTGAATAAAAAAGAAAATAATATAGAAAGAAATAAAAATGGAGAAAAATATTATAAAAGAATTTGAAAAATATAAAATATATTGGGAAAAAATAAAAATATTATGGAAAGAAAAAAAAAATGAAAGAAGTATTTTAAAAAAACAATTAAAAATATTTAAAATTTCCACAACAGAAAATTCTATACAACTCCAAATAATTGGGAAAAAAGAAAAATATGTATAAATTAAAAAAGAAAAATACAGAAAAAATATTTTGACTAAAAGAAATTTTGAAAGAAAATATGAAAAATATTGGGAAAAAACCCAAAATGTTGTTAATGAAGGAAATGTTGAAAAAAAAAAAGAAGAAAAATCATTAAAAATTGTGGCAAAAAGAAGACATTTTAATATTCTTTTTATATTATAATTACATTAATTATTATATTATTACTATATTATAAAAAAAATATATATATATATATATGTATATACAGTGCCTTGCAAAATTATTCGGCCCCTTTGAATCTTGCAACCTTTCGCCACATTTCAGGCTTCAAACATAAAGATATGAAATTTAATTTTTTTGTCAAGAATCAACAACAAATGGGACACAATCGTGAAGTGGAACAACATTTATTGGATAATTTAAACTTTTTTAACAAATAAAAAACTGAAAAGTGGGGCGTGCAATATTATTCGGCCCCTTTACTTTCAGTGCAGCAAACTCACTCCAGAAGTTCTGTGAGGATCTCTGAATGAGCCAATGTTGTCCTAAATGACCGATGATGATAAATAGAATCCACCTGTGTGTAATCAAGTCTCCGTATAAATGCACCTGCTCTGTGATAGTCTCAGGGTTCTGTTTAAAGTGCAGAGAGCATTATGAAAACCAAGGAACACACCAGGCAGGTCCGAGATACTGTTGTGGAGAAGTTTAAAGCCGGATTTGGATACAAAAAGATTTCCCAAGCTTTAAACATCTCAAGGAGCACTGTGCAAGCCATCATATTGAAATGGAAGGAGCATCAGACCACTGCAAATCTACCAAGACCCGGCCGTCCTTCCAAACTTTCTTCTCAAACAAGGAGAAAACTGATCAGAGATGCAGCCAAGAGGCCCATGATCACTCTGGATGAACTGCAGAGGTCTACAGCTGAGGTGGGAGAGTCTGTCCATAGGACAACAATCAGTCGTACACTGCACAAATCTGGCCTTTATGGAAGAGTGGCAAGAAGAAAGCCATTTCTCAAAGATATCCATAAAAAGTCTCGTTTAAAGTTTGCCACAAACCACCTGGGAGACACACCAAACATGTGGAAGAAGGTGCTCTGATCAGATGAAAACAAAATTGAACTTTTTGGCCACAATGCAAAACGATATGTTTGGCGTAAAAGCAACACAGCTCATCACCCTGAACACACCATCCCCACTGTCAAACATGGTGGTGGCAGCATCATGGTTTGGGCCTGCTTTTCTTCAGCAGGGACAGGGAAGATGGTTAAAATTGACAGGAAGATGGATGCAGCCAAATACAGGAACATTCTGGAAGAAAACCTGTTGGTATCTGCACAAGACCTTAGACTGGGACGGAGATTTATCTTCCAACAGGACAATGATCCAAAACATAAAGGCAAATCTACAATGGAATGGTTCAAAAATAAACGTATCCAGGTGTTAGAATGGCCAAGTCAAAGTCCAGACCTGAATCCAATCGAGAATCTGTGGAAAGAGCTGAAGACTGCTGTTCACAAACACTCTCCATCCAACCTCACTGAGCTCGAGCTGTTTTGCAAGGAAGAATGGGCAAGAATGTCAGTCTCTCGATGTGCAAAACTGATAGAAACATACCCCAAGCGACTTGCAGCTGTAATTGGAGCAAAAGGTGGCGCTACAAAGTATTAACGCAAGGGGGCCGAATAATATTGCACGCCCCACTTTTCAGTTTTTTATTTGTTAAAAAAGTTTAAATTATCCAATAAATTTTGTTCCACTTCACAATTGTGTCCCACTTGTTGTTGATTCTTGACAAAAAAATTAAATTTCATATCTTTATGTTTGAAGCCTGAAATGTGGCGAAAGGTTGCAAGGTTCAAGGGGGCCGAATACTTTTGCAAGGCACTGTATATGTTTAAACTTATATTATTATTATATTAATTATTATATTAATTTTGAAAACGACAAAAAATATAATGGGGGAAAAAATCACTTAAAAAAGGATAAAAGAAAACAACAAAAGAAAAATAATGAAAAATTGAGAAATTGTGGCAAAAGCAAGAAATATGATGAAGAGATTAGTCAACTAGATATTAGAATTAGAAAAGAGAAATAAAGTAAAGACAAGTGGTAGGTAGAGTGAGAAACAGGGGATAGGACTCAGTGGCTGTACTTCCCCCAGCATTATAGCTTCTAGTGCAGCTTAGACTGAACTGTGAGTCTAGTCTAATTTCAACTAGCCTGACCATAAGCTTTGTCAAATAGGAACGTTCTTAGTCTAATCTTAAAGGTGCAGACTGTGTCGCCTTCTTTAATCCTAGCTGGAAGCTGATTCCATAAGACAGGAGCTTTGTAGCTAAAGGCTCTAGCTCCTACTGTACTTTTAGAGACCCTGGGAACTACCAGTTAGACCTGCATTCTGAGAACAGAGTGTTCTGTTGGGACGGTATGGACCCAGAGCATCGGTGAGATAAGCCCCAAACCATTAATGGTCTTAAATGTAAGTAGGAAGATTTTAAATTTAAAGCTAAACCCGACTGGAAGCCAGTGAAGGGCTTGGAGCACAGGGTTGATGTGCTTTCCTCTATTAGTTCCTGTTAAAAGTCTTGCTGCTGCGTTCTGGACTAGCTGAAGACCTTTTAGGGAACTTTTAGGACAAGCTGCAAGTAAGGAGTTACAGTAATCCAATCTAGATGTAACGAACGCGTGAAATAATTTTTCTGCATCGTTTTTAGACAAAATATTCCTAATTTTGGCTATGTTGCGCAGGTGAAAAAAGGCTGTTCTGCAGGTTTGGTTAATATGACCTTTAAATGATAAATCTGGTTCAAATAGAACAACCGATGCATGTTTCTGTGCAAACTGGCACAAATGTGGTGGAAACATAGACAGTACACAAAACTGTTCCTGCTTCCCCTTTGTGATCACTGGTATTTATGCCATTGTCCACTTTAAAGATTCCTTTCATTTTAAAACTCCAAAATCCATTTTCGTCGAAGCCTGCGCCACATGCGCGCATTTGAAGAAGGCGCTGTGTGTTTAGTACGTGCGCCGTGTTGTTGACCCCCTGATCGCGCCAACTATTTTAATCCAATCAGCTTCCTTTTCACATGACTGTCACACTCTGGCCGTCGCCACGGCAACGTGGCGAGAGGAAGGAAAAAGAAGTCGAGAAAGGTCTGCCTTGTCCTCACTGTGACATTTAAGCACGCGCGCACAGCCTATGTGTTACTTGACTCTCGCTTTCTAACTTTGTTTGCGCTACGGAAGTCCGTTGACTTATGAGTTCAATTAGTTCAGCGGTCAAGCCTGTTACTCAATTTACTGACATGTCAAATCAAGTTGAAATGGACTAACGCGTCGTGAATCCCTTCCAGGCCACCCACGAAAAATATGACCTATAGTTTTACACTTAATATTGCTTTTTACACTCCCTCGCTAGCATAAAGCTAACATACAATAGGAAAGATCATAGACGAGCTAACGGAAATGAGCGTAGATGTTCGGCTCTATCTTTCATATAATTCAAAACCGCACAGTGCGACAAGATTGCACAGGGTGATAGAGCGCACATAAGTGAGACTAAACATCAAAACTCACTTCCCCTCTGTGTCGAGGTGAAAAGTTGAGCTTGTGCCCTGTGGTTCTTTTTTTCTTTCTTTCTTCCTTTGGCACACCACCCCGCCTTACTCCGTCTTCATTCTCACTTCCAATCTGCTGCTGCTGCATGTTGCTTCTTGCACGTACTCACGTACGTTTTGACTATTTTTGCACCAGGAACTGCTGACTGATTTTTTTTTTTTCACACTAAAATCATCTGCCATATCAGCAGTCCAATGTGCTCACCATCACAGGTTTACTCTTTTGGTGCCAAACAGTAGTGCTAGGATACCCTCTGCTGGTCAACATTAGAACTGATGAAAAAAAAAAATCCCCTAAGAGAGTTTAACCCTATACACTCCGCGCTGTAGAATCCAGGACGCCGGCGTCCCCTTAATTTCTGTGGGCCAAAACGTCTGTTGTACTCGTCATAAAAACATTATTTTTGGCCAGTATATAGACTGATAGTAGCTTTCATTCAACTCAAGATGGCAGCACTGTCGTATCGTAACTAAATTAGTTTTTCCGAATTATCAGTCAAAAGGGAGTTGACGTCTATCACCGTCTATGGCAGCCAATGAGTTGAGAATAAATCGGGAAATTTTAAAAAATGTTTTTTTTTTCCTTTTAAAGCATAAAATTAATACATTTATTTAAATATTGGAAAAAATTAAAATAAATTTTTAATTAAAAAAGAAAATAATATAGAAAGAAAAAAGAAAAATATATTGGGAAAAATTAAAATAATATTTTGCAAAAAACATGTAAAAAAAAAAATTCTTATAAAAGAAGTATTGAAAAAAATATGAAAAAGTTTAAAATTTCCACGTCAGAAAATATTGTATAACTCAAAAAAATTTGGAAAAAATATCCAAATGAAAACAGATTAAATATATTTTTTAAAATGTTTTGATAAAAAAATAAAATTGAAAATAAACAAAAACAAGATATTCTTAATGAAATAGATGTTGAAATAAATAAAAGAAAAAATCCTAAATATTTGCAAAAAGAAAACATATTTTTACATATTGTTCATATTTTTATATTATTATTATAAATTATTATTATATTGCATATACATGTATTTTTGCAACAGGAACTGTTGACTGTTTTTTGTTCCACACTAAAATTATTTGACATAGCAGCATTCCACTGTGCTCGCCAACACAGATTTGCCCCCTTCGAGTCAAACAGTAAAAAAGTAGGATACCATCTACTGCAGTGGTCCCCAAACTACGGCCCGCGGGCCGGATATGACCCGCCTCCACATTTGGTCCGGCCCCCTGAACAATTTTTTTTTTTCAATAGTGTTGTTTATTTCCTGGCTTTTTTCTGTGAAGAACCCAGAGAGGGTTATTTGGTTATTATCTATTTCATTAATAGTGTTATTATATTATATTATATTATATTATATTATATTATATTTAGGGCTGTCAAACGATTAAAATTTTTAATCGCGTTAATCACAGCTTAAAAATTAATTAATCGTAATTATTCGCAATTCAAACCATCTATAAAATATGCCATATTTTTCTGTAAATTATTGTTGGAATGGAAAGATAAGACACAAGACGGATATATACATTCAACATACTGTACATAAGTACTGTATTTGTTTATTATAACAATAAATCAACAAGATGGCATTAACATTAATATTCTGTCAAAGCAATCCCTGGATAGAAAGACTTGTAGTTCTTAAAAGATAGATTTTAGTACAAATTATAGAAATTTTATGTTAAAACCCCTCTTAATGTTTTCGTTTTGATTAAATTTGTAAAATTTTCAAACAAAAATTTAAACTAGTAGCTCGCCATTGTTGATGTCAATAATTACTCCATGCTCATGGTGCTGAAACCCATAAAATCAGTCGCAACCAAGCGCCAGCAGAGAGCGCCAAAACACCAAAAAACACAAGTAACAAATGGACATGACACTGTGCTGTCATTTTAATCTGTTTGAGCGGGGCATGTGCGTTAAATGCGCCAAATATTTTAACGTGATTGATTTAAAAAATTAATTACCGCCCGTTAACGCGATAATTTTGACAGCCCTAATTATTATTATTTTAATTTTTATTTTATTTACTTTTGTTCTGTGAAGAATCCAGAAAGGGTTATTTGATTGTGGCTTTCTGAAAAACAATACATTTTTATATTTAGGCACTCCTGCAATTGTCACACTTTTTCTGTTACAAACTGACCCTCATGCCCTCCTCATCAGAGAAGGGAAATGTTATGTGGCCCTCACAGGAAAAAGTTTGGGGACCCCTGATCTACTGGTTAACATTAGAACTGATTTAAAAAAAAAAAAAAAAAAAAAAAGACCCCAAGAGAGTATAACCGTATACACTCCACGCTGTACAATCAGGGACGCTGGCGTCCCCTTGAATTCTGTGGGCCATAACGTCTGTTGTACTTGTCATAAAGACGTCATTTTTGGCCAGTATATAGACGAATAGTAGCTTTCATTCAACACAAGATGGCAGCACTGTCGCATCGTAACTAAATGAGTTTTTCCGAGGCGACTGAAAAAATCCATTTGCCAAGTTCGCGTCAGTGGCCGCCATCTTGCAGTTTTATATCCTCTCTCTGCTGGAATAATCAATTTTGATCACAATAATGTTGAAAAACTGGCATCACAACGACAAGGCAGGGGTAAAAGAAGGTGTGAAACACCAGGAGAAGACCATCCAGTCTGTAGGAGGCAAGTACAAGCAGTAAATTATGCCAAGTCTGATGAGAAGTCTCCAGAAAGAAGGGACATGGATTTGGAAGAAGAGGAATTGATAAACAATGGTATTGATCCAATGGCGTAGGTTTGGTTTCAGCATTGGCAAGGACGATATAACAGCATAACCTGCATGTACACTTTTTGCTGGGGTTGGAACATTAATTAAAGACCAAAGAGATATTGTGAACGGGAGTAAGGGCTACATTTCTTACGAATATAAACATTTTAAAAACAAACCATTACAACACCACTCTAATTAAAAAACGAATCCTCGAAGCATCAAAATTTGATTCAAAGCTTTTTTCCTAATCGAATTACTCGAGTTAATCGATTAATCATTGCAGCACTAAACCATATTATTACTTACAACACTCAAATTCACTAATTAACTAATTATTAATCAAAAAACTTCCTATTGTTCTAATTATTTTGATTATTACAGTATGTGAATCAACTAATTGGCTGGTAGCGAGTGATCGCTGAAAACCCTCCCAGGCCAAATAGATTAGACGTATATCTCTGTCAATGGCACTGAAACATGATCTTTCAATGCCTTTCAATCCCACCTAAAATTAATTTTATGTCTATTGCTGTCAATGGCAGTGAATGAGTTGATTAATTAAGCACGATTAATGAATAAGTTGTTTCAAATATGTTTTTTAACAGCTATATTTAAAAAAGTATCTTGTTTAACTGCAAGTATTAACAGCAAACGTTGAGGTTTCTGTGGAAAGCAAGTACGGTGGCGCCCCCTCCTGTCAGTGCCCAGAATTTTCTTTCAATTTAGCAAGCCCATTCATTCACATTCTGGACTGTTTATAGTCATGAGGGTCGCGGGAGTGTACCTTACACCCTGTGAACTGATTGCTAGCCAATCACAGATTTAGCTGGCACATTTTTCTATTTTAATTAAAAAAAAAAAAAAAAAAAAGCTAAGATATATATCATATTCGAGGTTTTAGCTTTATCATATTGGTTTAGTTTTGTTAAGTGTTGATTTTTCTCCCACTCTAATTCAATTCATTTTAATTAGTTTTAGGAGTGAATTTGTTATTTTAAAAATGCATTTTACTTGATATTATTGTTTTAATTGAGTGTTAATTATTTTTTTACAGTGGGGGAAATAAGTATTTAGTCAACCACTAATTGTGCAAGTTCTCCCACTTGAAAATATTAGAGAGGCCTGTAATTGTCAACATGGGTAAACCTCAACCATGAGAGACAGAATTTGGAAAAAAAAACAACAACCAGAAAATCACATTGTTAGATTTGTACAGAATTTATTTGCAAATCATGGTGGAAAAATAAGTATTTGGTCAATACCAAAAACTCATCTCAATACTTTGTTGTATACCCTTTGTTGGCAATAACGGAGGCCAAATGTTTTCCTAGAACTCTTCACAAGCTTTTCACACACTGTTGCTGGTATTTTGGCCCATTCCTCCTTGCAGATCTCCTCTAGAGCAGTGATGTTTTGGGGGTGTCGTGGGACAACACGGACTTTCAACTCCCTCCACAGATTTTCTATGGGGTTGAGATCTGGAGACTGGCTAGGCCACTCCAGGACCTTGAAATGCTTCTTGCGAAGCCACTCCTTTGTTGCCCTGGCTGTGTGTTTGTGATCATTGTCATGCTGAAAGACCCAGCCACGTCTCATCTTCAATACATGGCCGCATTCATTCTTTTCTTTACACAAATCAGTCGTCCTGGTCCCCTTGCAGAAAAATACCCCCAAAGCATGATGTTTCCACCCCCATGCGTCACAGTGGGTATGGTGCAATTTAGTATTTTTTCCTCCAAAAACGAGAACCTGTGTTTCTACCAAAAAGTTCTATTTTGGTTTCATCTGATCGTAACACAGTCCTCTTCTGGATCATCCAAATGCTCTCTAGCGAACCACAGACGGGCCTGGATGTGTACTTTCTTCAGCAGGGGGACACGTCTGGCAGTGCAGGATTTGAGTCCCTGGCAGCGCATTGTGTTACTGATAGTAGTCTTTGTTACTGTGGTCCCAGCTCTCTGTAGGTCATTCACTTGGTCCCCCCGTGTGGTTCTGGGATTTTTGCTCACCGTTCTTGTTATCATTTTGACGCCACGGGGTGAGATCTTGCATGGAGCCCCAGATCGAGGGAGATTATCAGTGGTCTTGTATGTCTTCCGTTTTCTAATAATTGCTCCCACAGTTGATTTCTTTACAACAAGCATTTTACCGATTGCAAATTCAGTCTTTCCAGCCTGGTGTAGGTCTATATTTTTGTCTCTGGTGTCCTTCGACAGCTCTTTGGTCTTGGCCATAGTGGAGTTTGGAGTGTGACAGACTGAGGTTGTGGACAGGTGTCTTTTATACCAATAATGAGTTAAAACAGGTGCCATTAATACAGGTAACGAGTGGAGCCTCGTTAGACCTTGATAAAAGAAGTTAGACCTCTTTGACAACCAGAAATCTTGCTTGTTTGTAGGTGACCAAATACTTATTTTCCACTCTAATTTGGAAATAAATTCTTTAAAAATCAAACAATGTGATTTTCTGTTTTTTTTCTTTTTATTTCCACATTCTGTCTCTCATGATTGAGGTTTACCCATGTTGACAATTACAGGCCTCTCTAATCTTTTCAAGTAGGAGAACTTGCACAATTGGTGGTTGACTAAATACCTATTTGCCCCACTGTATATTAGTTTTAGTTTCATATGCTGAATTATTTGCTAGGTGCAGGATTTAAAAGAAAAAAGAAAGCTAAAAAAGGATGCCATTTAAAAAAATGCTCACCATTATGAATTTTGTCACTTTGACGTAAGCATTGTACAAGGGCGTAGGTTTGGTCTCAACATTGGTAGGGATGATATAACAGCATAACCTGCATGTGCACTTTTTGTCGGGGACGGGACATTAATATGACCAAACAGATTATTGAACGGGGGTCAGGGCCACGTTTCTCACGAATATGAACCTAACTAATTGAAAGGCGAAATGATCAAAGCAAAATAAATCTGTATTGACTTATGCTAACCTTTATGTTAATTTGATCACGTGATACAAGGTTCGATTCCAAACTTTGTTTTCAAAAACTACTGAAGAAACATTTTGAAGTGCAAGTCCCTTTATTAAAAAATGGGGAGCTATCCAAGAATAGGTCCACTTCTGGGGGACATTGGAGCACCTCTTGACTCAAAGTATTGTGATATAAAAGCTATTTGGGAAAAATTAATGAAAACATTTTGAAAAAAAATCTGAGATATCCAAGGACCGATCTACATCTGAGGCATCCAAGACTACCCCAAGACTCAAACCAAAGTACTCTCATGAAATTCTGATGTGTGGTTTAATTTAACAGTTTTTTTTTTCATGTCAGTTCATGTCAGTGTCCCTCTGAAGTTGACCCATTCTTGGGACTTGCACTCTGAAGCCACCACGTGGCATTACGGTAATGCATATCAAGCAAACAATGATCCAAATGAGGGATGGCCAGCTTGACTTTGTTGTTCCTTACGGAGGTTTGCCTGACCACAGTAGTCTAGCAAGTTAGCAAGCTCGTGCTGGCCGAATAAAAAAACTTCTAATATCTCTCCTCTTCGAAGGGGGCGGAAGAGGCGACATGTTGTATTTCTGTCGGCATGGTGGTGTGAGTGTGAGTGTGCGTCTGTGTAGTGGGAGGAGGGGGCGGGGGTTAAAGTCATCAGCCAATTAAACGTGCGTTTGAGGGGAAAAAATGGACCGGCACATTCAGCAAGTGAAAAGGGATAAATGTAAGTCTGAACATACTGTAATGAAAATAATTCACTTAATAATGGTAGGGTCTATTTTATCCATACAACTAATGGGAAGACAATCTAAATTACTTATATAATTGAACTTAAGATATAATGCAAATATGGCTTAAAAGTTGATTGGGACAATTTGAGCATCCTGAAAAGTTGGTAGTGTTATGTCCCTACTGTCCCTACGCAAACCTACACCCTTGGTATTGTAAATACAAAACAAAGGGATTAATTTATTTTTATGTCATTTCAATAACAGTGTGTTATCTAGTTTTGTGAACACCGTTTCAGTTCTTGTTTTTCTCTTTTATTAAAAGTTTTTTTTTTTTTTTTTTTAAATTTCAGTACAGAAAATTAAAAATTGTTCTAATTGTTCAATTCTAGTTTTCGTCACTTGTTTTCAGTAACGAGAAGAACCTTGACCTTTACAACATAACTTTAACATATTCACATCATAAAACAACACTCCAGGGAAGTTACAAAGGCTTAAAGGACAAATGAAATAAATAAACAAACAAATAAGAGGACTTTGCTTTGTTTTTTAAATTGAACAATAAAACATATAAAATAACAAATAACAACAATACAGAAAAAGCAGTTCACATAAGATATAATCTTATTAACATTTTTCTTTTTACATAGTAAGACCAAAAATAAAAATAAATTAAAAAAAACGCATGTTATATGCTGAACAATTTTGCATGAGCTTTTAGAACAGACTTTTATTAATATCATATTAAGTGATGTGAAAAATAATTTAATTTCAACTAAGAATAATTTATAGTTCGGATTTACGGTTTGAATCAGCAAAGGATTTTGCTAGCAAAGCTATCATCGCTCCATGCCGCACATTTCCTGTGCCTTTTTGTGTTGGCTCATGGGAAATATAGTGACTCTATGGAGGTCGATTTGTGTCTTTATCATTCAATCAAAAAAAAAGTTGCTTCAATTAAATAAAAAGTTGCTTCAATCAAAATATATATTTTCAATCGATGAAAACGTCACTTCAATCATTATTCTTGCTTCATACTTTTATGCTATTGGCGTAATCAGCTGCCACTCAAACACACCGGAACTAGCGTTGAAGTTGAATCTTTATGTCAAGATGATTCAGTCGAAAAAGTGTGTTCAAAACTTTTTCCACTTTGAAAAAAAAAAAAGTTTAAAACTTGTTGCTTTTCAAAAAAAAGTGACACTTCAATAAAAAATATATATATTTCAAATTAAAAAAAATTTTTCAAAAAAATATATTTTTGCAAATGATTCTTTTCTTTGATTAAAAATAGTTTTTTGATTAAAGCAACTTTTATTGCGATTGAATGATTTTGACGCAAATGTCCTACCCCTATTATGGCTCAAACACAAAAAAGATTGCTTCAATCAAAGAAAACAGTTTGAATGAAAAATAAAATGTTCAAATGCGAATTTCTGAGTCTCAAATATTTTTTCACATTCAAACCTTTTTTTCTACGATGGAATTTTTTAAAATTTTTGATTGAAGTGATTTTTCTTTTGAAAATATATATTTTTTTGTTTGAAGCAACTTTTTTGATTGAATGATAAAGACACAAATGTCCTAGCCAAAATGTGGTCCAAACGAAAAATTACATGACTTCAATCAAAAAAATGATGTTTCAATTAAAAAAAAAAAAAAAAAATCAATCAAAGAAAAATAGTGAGTTTGAGTTTCAAATTTGTTTTTGCATTCAAACACATTTTTTTTTTAATTGAAGTGACGTTTTCTTCGATTGAAAATATATATTTTGATTGAAGCAACTTTTTATTTGATTGAAGCAACTTTTTTTTTTAAATTGAATAACAAAGACACAAACAACAACTCAAACCGTGATTGGAACGCAGCCATAGTGACTCATGTTTGTTCTTTGTAGTCCGCGCACTGGCTATATTCGTGTAGCTGCCAGTAGATGTCGCTATTGCGGCGTATTCCAAATCTACGGTGGCCGAGTAGTAGCTAAAGCTAACTCGCCGCCTTAGCTGCACTGTGTGTGTGCGGCAGTGTTAGTGCCGCCAAGGAGCAGCCAAACCGCACAAGCAGAAGAACCTCTCGCACACTTTGCGTCCGGCGAGCGACGCGTTTGGACGTTCCAACTACACTAAACAACCATAAAATAAAAGAAGAATATGAAGAATGCGTAAAAGAAACAGTGGGACATCAAAAAGCGGCACCCGTCCGGACTGTCTGATTGACTGAGCGGCCAACGAGACGTCGGGGACGGTGTTCGCCCACCGGTTGAGCCACAAGTTGCATTCGGCAGGTAAGGCGACACTTTTAAACACTGTATTCATCTTTCTTTTCGGGAAAACTTTAAAGGCAGCTTAGTTTAACTTTTATCTCCGCGACAGGATTTATATTTAAGGTCTCTGATGGAGTTTTTGTTGCATTTATTGCTGGACAAGATGGTCTCCTCCTTTGTGTTTGTACTCGGACTTTGTTGTGCTAAGAGCATTAAGGTGCCGTCTGGACGATGACAACAGGTGTTTAAACAAGTAAGATGGGGATTTATTTATATTTTAGGTGTTATGATTGAAAAGGTAGAACAAGGTCATTAATAATAAATAAATTACTGGTAGTGTTAAACTCCTTAGTAGTGCTGGGCGATATGAAAAAATATTCTATCACGGCATGGGGATTTTATATCACCATATATGACACAATATAGTATATTGACGCTATTATTAACCCCCTAGATAAAATATTTGTAGGAATAAAAAGCACAAAAATAATATTAATACAATAATACTAATTAGTGCTGCAACGATTAATCGATTAACTCGAGTATTCGATTTGAGAAAAATATTCTAATTAAATTTTATTGCTTCGAGTATTCGTTTAATTAAAGTGGCGTTGTAATGGTTTGTGTTAAAGGGGTTGCATTTAGTTTTATTGATTAGGGTGGATACACTGCCCTCTGGTCTGCCTCATTTCAAATGGCTAAATCCAACTGCTCCCTGTTAAGACCAACACAAGCTAAGTTTTTGTTTGAGATAATGTGCATTCATAATTTTGTTTATAGGGCATATTTAGCCGTTTCTCGTGGGAATATGTGAACCATTTGTTAAAAGCATTGTAAAAAAAACCTTAGGATTTTATGGCATTTAAGCTAGCAGACTTTTGCTATGTAAATTAGCCAGTTCTTCTTTTGTTGTACTTAGATCCGCATTTATTTTTTATACTGTTTAAGGCTCAGCTCAGGTATTTTAATTTTTCATGTTCCTTATCCGATTACTCTATTATTCGAACTAACTAGTTCATCGATTAATCGACTACTAAACTAATCGATAGCAGCAGCCCTAATGCTAATTATACAAAATTACATTGAAAAAAAGTATAGCTAAAAGTGACATAATCCTTAAAATAAGTAAATATAGAAAATGTATTAAGAAAAAGAAACAAAACTAATTGCTTGCAAATGACAATGATAGACATCCAATTAACTGAAACTAGGAGGACTGGCTAATGTGGTGGCAAAAGTACTCACTCTCAGTAAAACCTTTACTTATTGCAAAATGTAAAAAAAAAAAAATACAGATAAAATTTGAAGTGTTGTTGATTCAACTTGTTTGAAATTGAGGAATATAAAAAACAAATACTCTTGAATTCACTTGGGTCAAAATATACAAATGAATTGTAACGATATATCAAAGTTAAGATTTGATTTCTAGGCTGATTTCTGATTCACGGGTCCATACACAATTCAGTAGAAACATGCCATAAACGGACATATTTATCTTGTATTGCCGTGGTGCGGTTGGTAGCTCGAGCTGCCCTGGGACCGAACGGTCAGCGGTTCGATTCCCGGCTACGACTGCCCAATGTTGAAGTGCCCTTGGGCAAGGTACTGAACATTAGTTTGCCCCCAATAGGTTGGCAGCGCCTTGCATGACAAGTGCAAATGTGTGCTAATGTAAAGCGCTTTGGGCATTGTGACAATGTAGATAAATGCGCTATTGCATGATCCCTCGTTTTTCGCAGTTAATTGGGATCAGAACCGCCACGATAAGTGAAAAACCGCGAAGTTGCGCCCCCCCGCCCCCGAATAAAATATATATATATATTTTTTCTTTTTGGGGTGTATTCAATGTATTCAGATTTAGCATTGGCAAGAGACACATATTAGACATGTTTTTTCAATCCATCAATCATTTGAATTTATATATATAGCCTTTTACAAAACACGAAAGGTCCCCAAAGTGCTTTACAACAAAGACAAACAAG
This sequence comes from Corythoichthys intestinalis, assembly GCF_030265065.1. Lineage (NCBI taxonomy): Eukaryota > Metazoa > Chordata > Actinopteri > Syngnathiformes > Syngnathidae > Corythoichthys > Corythoichthys intestinalis. The sequence continues at coordinate 49,055,076 of NC_080401.1, read as the reverse complement.
GCTCATGATCAATAAAGGGCAGGAAAGTATTATATAATGGCATTAAGAAAAAAAGAAATGAAACAAAAACAGCGCATCGCGATAAAAGTCAGACAGCAAATAATGCGCGATGAAAGTCAGACAAACAGATAAAATCCGAAAACATTAAAAACCCTTAAGGAATAAAACCAGGCTAGCTACCCTAATCTGGGGAAAAGGTGAGTCTAAAAAGCTGTGTCTTTAACCTAGACTTAAAAAGGCCTAGATTCGTAGTGGTACGAATTTCAGGGGGAAGGGTATTCCACAACCTGGGGGCAGCATCCGCACTTGGGCTGCAGCTATCGAATATTTTAGTAATTGAGTAATCGACTGAAAATTCTATCGATTAATCGAGAAATCGGATAAAACTTTTTTTTTTTTTTTTTTTTTTTTTTTTTTAGGGAAAGAGCAATTATAAATATACATGAGAAAAAAAACACATTTAATCCAATATTAAACCATTTTCAGTCAATCAATGTCTTTATTTTCGATGTACATTGTTGAAAACAGCCAACAATTGCATCTACGATGTGACTAGAAAAAAAAATCACTGCTTTCACTCCAAAAACTTCTAGATCTTATAAAAAAACAAACATATTTCTTAGCTAAAAATGTAAATACGCTTGATAACACACATCACTTGAAAGCTACGTGTTTTTCCCACGTGTTTCAATTTAATTTCCATTTGTGTCAAGCTATTTTGAAGTTTTAGTTAAGTTTTAAGTTAGTCTAAACTGTAAGTACTGGTAGGATTTTGAGTTTTTGCAGTGTTCAGAATAAATGTATGATACCAGCTGTATTGGAGCACATTTATTCAGCAATGACTACTGAGCTAAAACTGACAGTTAGCTTTATTATGTTTTAATTTTACACCCTCATCACTCTACAGCGCTATGTTTTTACAGATTAAATAAAGCCTGTATGTAAGACACGTTAGCCACGCATCGACAGTGGTCATAATCAATAGAAACCTAGCCCTCCGAGGGGCTAACGTTACATGAGCGAGTGACAGTAACGTTATATTTATTAGCGATGAGAAGTCTACTGCTTAAAGATGGCGGCTGTTTACTCACGCTGCCCATACGCGGCCGAGTCTGTCATTGCGCATCTAGTCCTAAATGCATGCGATATCTATGAGACGCATCGGACACTACCTGCTACCAAACTAGCATCATGCGGGCGTAGTTTTTAGCAACGTCGGCGTAGTTTGTAGCAGCTGTCGGCTGGGGTAAGTTTTTTATTTTTTAATTTTTTTTATATTGCTTCTTCCTTTACGCACGTCAGCACGTTGTTCCGCATTAAAAGTGGTGCGGGCAAAACGTAATGCTTAGAGCTGGCAAAATTAAACGATTCCTCGAGGTGAATAAAATTACTCGCATCAGTTTTTAAACTCGAGTTGCTCGAGTATTCGTTTCAGCTCTAATCCGCACTGTTTAAGTTTCGACCTCGGAACTTGCAAAAGAAGCTGGCCGGTAGAACGAAGAGTCCTGCCAGAGTTACGGAGGGTTAAAAGTTCCGATAAATAAGAAGGAGTCTAGCCATTAATAGAAATAAAGACAAACAGTAAAAGTTTGAAATCACTTCTAAGATGGACTGGAAGCCATTGGAGTGATGATAGCATGGGGGTAATATAGTAATTGAGGACTTGGGAAGACAAACATAAAGTGCATTGCAGTAGTCCAGTAGTCCTTGAGCTTTTAAAAGCGTGAATTGCTTTCTCAAGGTCGTGGCGATTAAGAAAAGGCTTCACTTTGGCCATGAGACGAAGCTGGTTTTTGTTCACTTTTTTCCCAAAGTATAATTTTAAATGAAATGTATATGGCGGAAAACACAGACAAGACTGAAAAAGCTGTTTGTGCTCTTGCACCACTCTTTAAAAGAAACTGCTGTATTTTAAGCTAAAAAAACTGTTGTGTTTGATAGAACAATATGTCTATATGCTGCCAGAGCAGATTCATGGCACATGAAGCCCCCGAACTATTTTTAATTTGTCCGTTTTACCCTGAAAACCCCCGTTTACAGACGTCGCGCAACCGCTTTTGTTTTAACCCAGCCATAAAACGAAGGTAATTAATTATATTTATTATTCAAAATGTCTGTCTTTTTTAGCGTAGAATCATTCATTCATGTCTCATATTTCCGTTTAAAAAAAAAAAAAAACTCTAAAAAATTATTCACTCACATATTTTAAACTTTTAAACAAATTATGTCACAATGAAAAAAATGGTGTCTGTAAAAAAGTCATGGATATCGACCTAATAACTATCGCTTAATTGTATTTTTTTTTTTGTTACTGTCGCATTTTCTCCGATATGTTAGATGATAAATAATGGATCCAAAAAAAAAAACGTTGAAAAAAAAACGTTTAAAAGGGTAAATATATGAAAAAAAAAATCTCGACCACTCCTTGTTATTACCCTTGTTATATAACCATGTTTCACCCATAAAATCCCCAAAAAATCCAGCTGTGGCCATTCACAGCTATATCTTGACAGTCAGTGATACATGCTACATGGAGTTTTTGGATCGACACAAAGTAAGTACGCGATAATTCATTCATTCATTCATTTTCCATGCCGCTTTTCCTCACGAGGGTCACGGCGTCTGTAATTCTGTTCTCGCGTGCTCTCACCTCCAGTTAGGGTTATGCTGTTTTAAAAAAATATATTTTAAAAAAAAAATGCCCTTCTGCTCAAAATTTTTCTTCCTCCAGAAAATTGAGATTTTAGGCTTTCCAATGATGTACCACACATGCATATCGGACAATTTTGAAAGTTGGCTAAAGTGGGGGTCTCAGAGCGGAACTTCAAGTCACCTGAGTGTTTTCCGCCATATATGTATTTAGAGAAATGGTTTTTAAGCACTTCAAATGTAATAATTATAAATTTTAAACATGTTACTGTCCCACCGAACTATTTTTAAACAAGAATAAAATAGGGCTGTCAAAATTATCGCGTTAACGAGCGGTAATCATTTTTTAAAAATTAATCACGTTAAAATATTTGACGCATTTTACACACATGCCCCGCTCAAACAGATTAAAATGACAGCACAGTGTCATGTCCATTTGTTACTTGTGATTTTTGGTGTTTTTTCGCCCTCTGCTGGCGCTTGGGTGCGACTGATTTTATGGGTTTCGGCACCATGAGCATTGTGTAATTATTGACATCAACAATGGCGAGCTACTAGTTTATTTTTTGTTTAAAAATTTTACAAATTTTATTAAAACGAAAACATTAAAAAAGGTTTTAATATAAAATTTCTATAACTTGTACTAACATTTATCTTTTAAGAACTACAAGTCTTTCTATCCATGGATCACTTTAACAGATTGTTAATAATGTTAATGCCATCTTGTTGATTTATTGTTATAATAAACAAATACAATACTTATGTACAGTATGTTGAATGTATATATCCGTCTTGTGTCTTTCCATTCCAACAATAATTTACATAAAAATATGGCATTTTATAGATGGTTTGAATTGCAATTAATTACGATCAATTAATTTTTAAGCTGTGATTAACTCGATTAAAACATTTAATTGTTTGACAGCCCTTGAATAAACTAGAAAATGTTTGTCTTCATTAAATGCTTAATTGACTGAGTCCACTCAAATCCGTTCAAGCTGCTCACCTACACACAATAAGTTGCCACAGCAACTGTTTAACAAGTTAAACGATGACTGACGAATGCTGCGCTTTGAAGTTTCGGCTTCAAAGCATCTCTGGCAAGATCAAACCTTAAAGTCAATCATTCATCGTTAACTGAAAGCGACTCACCAACTGCCTGACCAAGGAAAGCAGCAGGAACGAGAGTGAGAGACTACGTGATCAGATCGGGACAGCTCTATAAAATACTGCATTTATTTCTTTATTTGAAAAATAATCCACGATGGACTGAGGGCACGAAGTTTGAAGTGCGAAGTAGCAAGGAATCATTGTATTTATCTTATCCTGTATTTGTTTTTGTTTTTTTTTTTCATAGAAACTAGTATAACTTTGATCCTATTGTGTCTTTCATTCTTTTAAACACTTTATAAGCAAGTGACTATAAAAGGTTTGTTCAGGTTTATTGCCACCTAAAAGCATGTATGACATCATGGTAGAAAGTTTCAAAGTAAATAAATGAGTATCATCATTGATTGTTTCCTTTCTTAGCACCATGGATTCAGAGCAGTATAAGGTAGAACCACACTACATAGACGGCAGCAGCGGTCATCACTGGCACGCCACAGCAAAAGTGGGCGACTCGGATTCCAGGGCACGAGAAGGTGACGGCGGCTGGAAGCTCCTGGAAGTGTCGCTTTCCGGGGGTGCGCCGTGGGGGTTCACGCTCCGCGGCGGGCTGGAACATCGCGAGCCACTGCTTATCACCAAGGTAAAGCGTACCAGAACTCCAGATCATCTAATCAGGGGTGTCAATGTCATCTTTGTCAAGGGCCGCGTCATAGTTGTGGTTTCCTCCGGAGGGACATTTTGTTTGCCAACTAATGCTGCCACGATAAACTTACTAATCGACAGTTCCAGTTATAAAAGGAGTATTTTGATAGTCATTGAGCATCTTTATAGTCATTTTTTAAAAAATGTACTTTTCATATATATATATATATATATATATATATATATATATATATATAATATATATATATATATTAGGGCTGTCAAAATTATCGCGTTAATGGGCGTTAATTAATTTTTAAAAATTAATCACGTTAAAATATTTGACGCAATTAACGCAGATGCCCCGCTCAGAGATTTAAATGACAGTACACAGTGAAACGCTCACTTGTTGTGTTTTATGGAGTTTTGCCGCCCTCTGCTGGCGCTTGGGTGCGACTGATTTTATAGGCTTCAGCATCCATGAACATTGTGTAAGTAATAATTGACATCAACAATGGCGGGCTACTCGTTTATTTTTTGATTGAAAATTTTACAAATTTTATTAAAACGAAAACATTAAGAGGGGTTTTAATATAAAATTTCTCTAACTTGTACGAACATTTTTCTTTTAAGAACTACAAGTCTTTCTATCCATGGATCGCTTTAACAGAAGGTTAATAATGTTAATGCCATCTTGTTGATTTACTGTTATAATAAACAAATAGTCCTTATGTACCGTATGTTGAATGTATATATCCATCTTGTGTCTTATCTTTCCATTCCAACAATAATTTACAGAAAAATATGGCATATTTTATAGATGGTTTGAATTGCGATTAATTACGATTAATTAATTTTTAAGCTGTAATTAACTGGATTAAAAATTTTAATCGTTTGACAGCCCGAATAAATATTTTATTTCACATTTTTTAAATAAAAAAACTTTCAAAAATTAGGGAAAGACAGTGAATATTCTCTTTAAAAAGTACTCATTTTTCGTATTTATTGAAAACGTTAGAAAAATTTATATTCTCAATTTTTAAAATAAAAACATTTTACTTTTTTTGCAAAAACAAAAAAAAAAATTTAAATATTTTTTCTTTGAGGACTATATTAATTTTATTCAAATATTTTTTTAGCGAGTAACATGAAGTCGACTGTTACGTCCCACGGGCGGCTTGCTAAGGGCGTAACATAAAACGAGCCACAGATTTACAAGTGGACACAAATTTATTTACACAACAATCAAACTCGCAATGAATATGTACAAAATGTGGATGAAGCGCGGCTTCAGGGTAAGCCCAGGCCAAAACAACAAACAAAAGGAATCTACACTTAAACCCCACCCGCTAACTAAGCCCTGATCATGAAAAAGAACAAAGAAAAGACAGCCACTAACCTAGCTTCCTACGCTATACAAAACAGGAGAAAACGGGTTGAACAGAAATGGCGACTTACCCCTACTTGCTTCAGTGCTCTTATTTACAGTGGTGAACAAAAACGATCCAATTACGAATAAACACAAAAGACCTCACCGAAAAAGCGGGAGAGTATCAAAGTAGCGATGAAAATGCAAACGAGAGTGAATGGCGAGCAAACAGCTGGCGAGGAGGACCGTGGCAGAATGCTGTCAAATGCGACCTCTCAGAGCGTTGACAGCGGCAGGTTTAAGAAGCTTGGCGCCTTTTTCGTGGCCAATCAGCACTGGCGAAGTCGTCGATCAGCTGTCGTCACAGTGGGAGGGGAAGCAGCCAGCTGGTGGAGGCGACGATCAGCTGACTGGAAGAGTCTCAGAAAATTAACTATTAAACGGCCAAGGGCCGTCACATCGCGGCTTGTGATGTACTTTCGAGGGCCACACCAAATGGCATGGTGGGCCGGATCAGTCCCACGGGCCTTGAGTTTGACACCTACAGGAGTTGGACAAAATAATGGAAACACCCAACATTTTGGGATCATAATCATTGAACATAATTGTTAAAGAATGGCATGAGGAACCTTCTAATGAAGTTGAGCATATATGGCCGGCACAATCCCCAGACCTCAACATAATTGAGCATTTATGGTCAGATTTAGAGATTCGACTAAGACGTCGATTTCCACCACCATCAAGTAACAGGGTATTTTAACTGAAGAATGGCGTAAAATTCCTTTGGAAACAATTCACAAGTTGTATGAATCAATACCTCGAAGAATTGAGGCTGTAATGGCCTACACCATATTAAACAAGCAACTGCAATTTCTGGATAAATTACGATCAACTCTTCCTGTTGATTTGTTGACATTTGGGGACACGTTCTGTTGATATCAGGTCACTTCCTATTGATTAGGGGACATTTCTGGGACATGTCCTGTTGCATGGCTGTCAATGGCATGGACTTATATGGGTGCCAGTTGAATGTCAATGGGCTCTAATGGTAAGTTTTTGGTCAAAAACCAAAACCACACAGGTTTTTCTGCCATTGAAAATGAATGGGAAATTTGGGCGTACGGTGAAGTAAATAAGTATTTAGTCAACCACTAATTGTGCAGGTTCTCCCACTTGAAAATATTAGAGAGGCCTGTAATTGTCAACATGGTTAAACCTCAACCATGAGAGACAGAATGTGGAGGGGAAAAAAAACAGAAAATCACATTGTTTGATTTTTAAAGAATTTATTTGCAAATCATGGTGGAAAATAAGTATTTGGTCTATACCAAAAGTTCATCTCAATACTTTGTTATGTACCTTTTGTTGGCAATAAATGAGGCCAAACGTTTTCTGTAACTCTTCACAAGCTTATCACACACTGTGGCTGGTATTTTGGCCCATTCCTCCATGCAGATCTCCTCTAGAGCAGTGATGTTTTGGGGCTGTTGTTAGGCAACACGGACTTTCAACTCCCTCCGCAGATTTTCTATGGGTTTGAGACCTGGAGACTGGCTAGGCCACTCCAGGACCTTGAAATGCTTCTTACGAAGCCACTCCTTTGTTGTCATGGCTGTGTGTTTGGGATCATTGTCATGCTGAAAGACCCAGCCACGTCTCATCTTCAATGCTCTTGCTGATGGAAGGAGATTTTCACTCAAAATCTCTCGATACATGGCCCTATTCATTCTTTCCTGTACACAGATCAGTCGTCCTGGTCCCTTTGCAGAAAAACAGCCCCAAAGCATGATGTTTCCACCCCCATGCTTCACAGTGGGTATGGTGCAATTCAGTTTTCTTTTTCCTTCAAACACGAGAACCTGTGTTTCTACCAAAAAGTTCTATTTTGGTTTCATCTGATGATAACACATTGTCCCAGTCCTCTTCTGGATCATCCAAATGCTCTCTAGCGAACCACAGGGGCCTGAACGTGTACTTTCTTCAGCAGGGGGACACGTCTGGCAGTGCAGGATTTGAGTCCCTGGCGGCGCATTGTGTTACTGATAGTAGCCGTTGTTACTGTGGTCCCAGCTCTCTGCAGGTCATTCACTAGGTCCACCCGTGTGGTTCTGGGATTTTCGCTCCCCTTTCTTGTTATCATTTTGACGCCACGGGCTGAGGAGGAAGTTGAAAGTCTGTGTTGCCCAACGACAGCCCCAAAACATCACTGCTCTAGAGGAGATCTCCATGGAAGAATGGGCCAAAATACCAGCAACAGTGTGTGAAAAGCTTGTGAAGTTACAGAAAACGTTTGGCCTTCATTATTGCCAACAAAGTGTACATAACAAAGTATTGAGATGAACTTTTGGTATAGACCAAATTTTTATTTTCCACCATGATTTGTAAACAAATTCTTTAAAAATCAAACAATGTGATTTTCTGTTTTTTTTCCCACATTCTGTCTCTCATGGTTGAGGTTAACCCATGTTGACAATTACAGGCCTCTCTAGTATTTTCAAGTGGGAGAACTTGCACAATTAGTGGTTGACTAAATACCTATTTGCCCCACTGTACATGGCTGTCAATGAAAAGGAAGTGCATGGCTGTCAATGGCATTGACTTACTTTGGCGCTAGTTGAATGTCAAATGGGCTGTCATGGTAAATGGTCAAAAATCAAAAGGACCTAAGTTTTTCGTCCATTGAAAATGAATGGGAAATTTGGACGTACATGGCTGTCAATGGAATGGATGTGCATGGCTGTCAATGGCATTGACTTACTTTGGCGCTAGTTGAATGCCAATGGGTTGTCATGGTAAATGGTCAAAAATCAAAAGGACCTATGTTTTTCGTCCATTGAAAATGAATGGGAAATTTGGATGTACATGGCTGTCAATGGTATCCCATTAGAAATGAATGGGACACTTTGCAAAGCCCCATCTAATTAGTTTTTATGATTTAAAAAAAAAAAGTGTTTCCATTATTTAGTCCAACCCCTGTATCATTTACAGTAGATTATGGCAAATTTCTGGTATAGAAAAGTATTGTTTCCTCTTGCTAGCGTCCTTTAATAAGTGCCGGCAAACACTGAATGACTGGAAATTTGCGATTAATAAAACCAAACGGAACTTGCGTCGTATTATACTGTTGATCCAACACGGACGACAAGCTGTTCCTCTCATGGTGCGATCTGTGCTTCCATGTCATTGTGTAATCATTTACCAGGCAAGGCCTCGCTGGAGGTTTCATTCCAAGCGCCAAAACACCACTACCTGTTTCAGTTGCGCTAGTCGTTTCGGTATCGACCCAAAAGTGTTCCAAGGTTCAAGACAAGAGGGGCAGCAGGGAGACTTGTTTTTTTTTTTTTGTTTTTTTTAACTAGATGCCAACACCTTCATGTTAAAAATGTGCCTTGTGGGGCCTTAATATGTCAACGGATTAAATGAAGAGTGAAGACTGCAGTTTGATATTGACACCGTTTTGCTGTTAATATTTCATGACCACACGGAAGCGGCAGCCAAAAGGGACCTAGTGAGATTTTAACCTTTTCAGTGCGCTGAGTATTTGTTATAGAGCCACTGTAAATACCATCATTTGTCTATAAAATTATTATTAATATAAGGACACATCTGCATAATATTGTGTCAGTTTTAATATTAAAGAAAAAGTAATATAGGTCAACTTACAATAAAGCATAACTTTAGGAAAATTGTCTTGTTTGCAACAGAAAAGACTTAAATCGCATCGATTTGCCTGAATTAAAAAAAAAGTCACATCCAAACTGTAATAATAGACTCAATGTCCATTTTTTGACCATTTGATACTGAAAAATAAACTTGATTAAAATCAATAAATAATAATAAATTCAAATTGATTAGCAACATTGACGCACGAGGACAATATGTCAGAATATTTGAATGAAAAAAAACAACAAAAACGACAGTAGCATTGGAGAGAGGGACAGTTTTTATTTTTACTGCAGGCAGTATCAGCTCCTTTGCTATGGTCTGGGGTTATTTTGCACTGAGCAACTTGGTATGCCACCTTATATGATGCTAACAGTGCTTGCTGGTTTATTGATGTAACACTGACAAAGCTGGATGATTGTTGGCAATATTCGTCACGTTTTCGCTGAAAGAAAAAAAAAAGTCCAGCGTGTTTGGGCTCAAATGTCTTTAAGAGACGTCTTAATTGATTTGGCTTCCTGCTGTCTGCTGCAAACATTTTTAGACACAGTAAAAAGTAGGAGTGGGTTTTGGGATCACGGTTTCGGTTCGGTTTCAGTTTGCGTTTTGCTTTTTTTTTTTTTTTTTTTTTAAACTGACTTTATTTTGCTTTTTTAAAAAAATGATATAAACACTTAAAATGTAAACATTTTCGACTGTTAAAATGCCTCTTAGCTCTTTGGCTATTGTAGTGACTGACTACTGAAATACACATACAGTAGTAAAAAAGTTACTTGGCAAAGTAACTGGTGATACCTTTCATGTTTTTTTTTTTTTTTAATTAAAAAAAAAAAAAAAAACAGTAACCTTTGCTATGTTTGGAGGTCATTTAATGTTGTTAATCAACCGTTAAAGTTGATAAAATTGCTCCCGTTTTTGCATTAGTTCCCTTCTGTCTACTTTCGACAAGTGAACATTTTAAAACTGTTTCATCCTTTAAAGATAGACTCAAGTCAAGATTTTGCCGATTTCGGAGTATTTTAGATAAAAAGTTGCTTAGGTTCGCTCGTAAGGTCTACTACAGCAGAGCCTTTCTGAGAAGTTTACTGCTTTAGAATGGCGGCTGTTTACTAACGCTACTGAGTCTGTCATTTCGATTGTAGTTCTATATGCATGAGATATCTAGGCGTAGATTGTATGCTGTCAGCTAAGTCAGGAAATATTGGAGCCACCTTGCCTAGCATCGCGTTTGCTACAGCGTCTCAACAAACACTCTTCCCTCTCCGTGTCTGACTTTTCTCGCGTCATTCAACCAACGTATTAACGAACATTGTGTCGTTGCAGAAACGGTGACCAAATTCGAATGGATGGAAAAAAAACCCGTAATGCACGAAAAACATGCAGATTTTGAACATAACGTACGGCGTACATATTTAAAAATGAGTGCTCACTTGTACAAATTACGATGAGACCGTACAACTTGACAGGTATGAACTATAGTGGACCGTCACAGTTAGGTAGTAGCACTCTGTAGCACGGGACGTCCAACTTCCAATTATCAGTGGTCAGGGCGAAACTATGTGCTTTAGCAAAATCATCTTCGATGGCTTTGCGTGCCATTTCATTAATGTCGGGGATTACGTTGTTGGAGAAATATGTCCGCGAGGGAACAATGTAACGCGGGTCAAGCGTTGCAAATAAATTAACGAAGCCCGCCGTGTGTTTTCACTGGTGTCATCTTCGGGGTTGTCCTACCCTGAGAAAGTGATGTATGTGGGTGATGCTGGCTGATGTGCCGGAGTCATGTTATAAAAGTGTTGCCATTAGCATGGGGAACAAGCGCTGAGCAATGCTTGCAAATTTTTTTTTCTTCAATATTTTCTCTCCCTCCGCATTGTAATCCACGGGGAAACCAAAATGTTGCCACACCGCAGATTTGAAAGAAGCCGGTGCTTCCTCAAAATTCGGTCTCTCCACTCCTCCGTTCGCCATAGCTATTTGTTTTCTTTCTTGTTTCACTTTCACTTCGCTCGTAAGCAGTGTTGTTAATAACGGCGTTACAATATAATGGCGTTACTAACGGCGTTATTTTTTTCAGTAATGAGTAATCTAATTAATTACTTTTCTCATCTTGGCAACGCTGTTACCGTTACTGAGGCGGGAAAGGCGTGCGTTACTATGCGTTACTAAGTTGGTTGAATAAAAAAAGTCTGAGAGAGACGGACTCACGGAGACGAGAGAGCAGAGCAGGAGTGGGGAGGACGCCGTTGCAAACGCGATGCTAGGTGGCTCCAATCGGTCTTTGTCAGTCACGTGCCCAAACTAGCGGACACGCCTCCATGCGCCATTTTGAGTGTACCACGGATGTAAACAAACCAGAACAGGAGTAGCTCCGACGCCACATTACTGCTTCCAACTTCATCGCTGGATATAAAATAAACTCCCTCGTTTACCTGAGTGTAGCCATAGCCTACAAAATACGCCCACATGATACGGTAGATATTACATATTATAGAACTAGATGCAAATGATAGACACGGCTGCATTGGCAACATGTTTTAAGGACTACATGCGTTAGTAAACAGCCGCCATCTTAAAGCAGTAGATCTCGCAGGAAGGCTCTGATGTAGAGATCCTTCCTCGCGAACCTAAGTAACTTCTTTAAAAAAAATTTTTTAAATGCTCCTAAATCGGCAAAATCTTGACTTAAATCTATCTTTAAATGATGAAAACTTAAAACTTACACATGTTGATTGTTGAAAGTAGACAGAAGGGTACTAATGCAATAACGGGAGCAATTTTAACAACTTTAACGGTTGATTCACAACTTTAAATGACTTCCACACATAGCAAAGGTTACTATCTAGTTGTCGCAAGACCCTTGTGTCTAGTTAAGTGGAGGGTAAAGAATTGGGCTAGGGCCAATTGTCCCCAAAACCCTTTAAACTTCACATTGTGTGACCCTTTTTTTTTGTTTGTTTGTTTGTTTGGTTTTTTTTTGAGAAAAAAAAACATGAAAATTATCACTAGTTACTTTGCCAAGTAACTAATTACTCTTACATTCAGGTAACTGAGTTACTAACGCAATTACTTTTTGGGACAAGTAATTTGTAACTGTAATTAATTACTTTTTTAAAGTAAAATTAACAACACTGCTCGTAAGCGAGAGAGGGCGTTACTCGGTTTCTATTACACAGGTGCTTGACAGCGATCCGACATTTACTTGCGGGGCGGGAATTTCTCCACAGCGGTGCTTCACGTCACACACAGGCACACAGAGCTCGATCAATTCATTCCACAAGCGTTCGGAATACATTAATTGCAAAACCGAAAAGGCGCGGTTCATAAAGGCGTAGTGAACCGTACAGGGCAAACCGCACAGTTCGGCTTTGAACCGCAAACCGTTGCACCGCTAGTAATGACAAGCATGATGTTTACTTTCGGGACGCAATGCGGTCCGTTCCTCATTGCGTCCCGAAGATCGGGCTGACTGTGTTTTAGTTCCGCTTTACTTGACTTATTTCAATAATCGGAATTTGGATGTTTGTGAATTGTTCTTGAATCTTGCACGGCCGAATCGCGGATAATCTAAGAATCGGAAATTTCGCACACCTCTACGTGTTACTAAAATTTAGTTGAATGAAGCACGAGTTGTCTGATTTTGTCACAGCTGCCTATTAGAGAGCAGAGCGGGAGGCGGGAAGGAGGTGGCGATGTCGTTGCAAACGTGATGATGATTGGCTAGGTGGCTCGGAGCGTTAGCATCATCATTATCAATCATTATTTATCATTTGCCATATAGTGTACCTTGACTTGCGAGTGCCCTTGTTTGGTGTTTTTTTTCCCGCTTTCGTCCACACAAGCAGCTCAATACAGTGTGTCTATGAAATATTATGTACAATGACCCACAGTGTGAAAAGAGGTTTCGGGGGTGGGGGGGTGTATATTTTCCTGGATCTAATTAAAATTCTTCACATTCCTGTCATGACTCAGGTAATGCAGGAGGTCTCAGCGGCCTTAAAAGTCCTCACTCAGGATCAACTTCAATAATCCCGTTTTACACGACACAGCTGGCGCCGCCGCCCATTGTATACGTTTGCGTTTCGCGGGATGACATATCACGCCGTTTTCTCTTATCGCGCGCCGGGATAAATCATGCGCTCCAAGCACGTTGGAGTCATTATAGGATCCTTTCATAGGCAGACTTTGTGGGATCTTCCCGACCGATATGGCTCATTTTAGATTATTTTTCTGGTTTGGCAGATTTTAGTGATTTAAGAAATGGTTTATTCCAAGCAGAGGCCAATTTAAGACTCTTATCTCAGCGGTACGAGTTAAAGGAGGAGAAACTTGCATTTTTTTCATAATCTAAAGGCATTCTTTGGTCTTGATAGAGATAAATCAGACTTGTTTATCGCAGGCAATGGTATCCAGATCGTCTTGTGATAGCTGAAAATCTGCGACGTACAACTCTTGGAATATTTTTGACCTCTAAATTTATTGCTTTCTATGATTTTGTGTTACTGATAGTAGGCATGTGCCGGTTACCGGTTTCACGGTTTACCGTGGTGTGAAAACGTCGCAGTTTCAAAACCACTAAAATTTTCCGTCAGACCATAGTACGGTATTCGCTATGTTTCTTGGGTCAAAAATGCAGCCAGAAGCGGCTTGGCGCAGCAGCGCTCACCCCCTCCCGTTTGTTGCTGTGTGTGAAAGTGACGCTATCGGCTAGCCAGCCAGCTAACACAAAAACAAATACTCCAAACGTAAGGCGTACTGTTCTTCAATTTATTGAGCTCTCAAATTGTGGTAAGTGTAATATACAAAATGAATACATTTAGAATGTTGTACAATTAGATTTTTCCATGTGAGTAGCTTCAACAGATTAGCACCGTGGAAAAAAGTTTGCTAAAAACAAAACACACATTTTCCTTTCAAATTCAATATACAAACTAACAAAAAGCTCACAAAGATGAATGTTAGCCTAGGCTTAGCTGGGAGAGCAACTTCGTTGAGTGTGACAGCCGCAGAGTGAGAAAACAAGCTTGATTCGCTTGAGTAAAGGGGAAAAAGTGATAGCGTCAAAGATCGCTAATTACGACAGATGATCTTGCCCTAAGCACAAATCCACGTTCGCTGGATCAAAGTTTTTTTTACATTTTTTTTTTTTTTTTAGATGAAACCTTTACACAATATTGACATTTTAACTAACTCATACATTTTTAACTAACTTATGAATTCTTTATGTTCTTTTTAACACAAAGACATGACATCATGTAGACTAGAGCTGACACAGTGGCTGAAAATGGCGAAACTTCACTTAAGCTTTTCCACCCTCAAAAAAAAGTCATGCAGTATAAATTAAAAAAAAAAAATATTCAGAAGTGTTTTTACTTTTTTATAGAAATTATTTTGTTCTTGCTCTAATCTTGAGCAACTTGAGCTGTGGCTGTGAGTATAGTCTATAAGTTATATTTAGTTTAATTTTAAAATATTTTTTTTATTGATAATTTATTTATTTTAACAATATATTAATGTTCCAATTTGCAACTATGGTCTGAAAAAAAAATCCTGTTCAATGGAAAAAAGTTAATTTTTTTAACCCATACATCTCAAAAATTTTTGGAGCTATAATTGCAGTACCGTGAAACTGCGGTATTTTTGCTCACGGTTATCGTACCGTCAAAATATCATACCGGCACATGCCTAACTGATAGTAGCCTTTGTTACTGTGGTCCCAGCTCTCTGTAGGTCATTCACTAGGTCCCCCAGTGTGGTTCTGGGATTTTTGCTCACCGTTCTTATCATTTTGACGCCACGGGGTGAGATCTTGCATGGAGCCCGCGATCGAGGGAGATTATCAGGGGTCTTGTATGTCTTCCATCTTCTAATAATTGCTCCCACAGTTGATTTCTTTACACCAAGCGTTTTAGCTATTTCAGATTCAGTCTTCCCAGCCTTGTGCAGGTCAACAATTTTGTCTCTGGTGTCCTTCGACAGTTCTTTGGTCTTGGCCATAGTGGAGTTTGGAGTGTGACTGACTGAGGTTGTGGACAGGTGTCTTTTATACCGATAATGAGTCAAAACAGTTGCCCTTAATACAGGTAACGAGTGGAGCCTAGTTAGTTCTCGTTAGAAGAAGTTAGACCTCTTTGACAGCCAGAAATCTTGCCTGTTTGTAGGTGACCAAATACTTATTTTCCACTGTAATTTGGAAATAATTTCTTTAAAAATCAAACAATGTGATTTTCTGTTTTTTTTCTCCACATTCTGTCTCTCATGGTTGAGGTTTACCCATGTTGACAATTACAGGCCTCTCTAATCTTTTCAAGTAGGAGAACTTGCACAGTTGGTGGTTGACTAAATACTTATTTGCCCCACTGTATCAAGTAATTTTCGGCCAACTGCCCGTTTTTTTTGGCCAAGAAGTAGGAATTTGGACAGTTCTGGACCCATACAAAAAAAATGCCTTTTACGTGTTTTATTTTGTGTAACATTTCAATCAAAAAACGAGGGCCAGATAGTCGCAAAATGTATTGAGGCATTAGAGAGATGAGAATTCAACCTACGGTAAATAAGTTGTTCTTCTATATAGAAAAATGCAAAATTTGCTATTTTGAGCAAAAACCTATATGATATGTTAAATATTGCTATTGATCCTGAAAACATGGGTAATTATCTCTGCATTTGGTGATTTTTGTGCGTAAAATTTGAGAATTTTATAGCCATTTTAAGTTTTGCTATTCATGTATAAAAAATAATAATCGGGATTTTATTAGGGAACGAATTTGAATTTTTTAATGTCGCTACTCATGGAGACTCATATATGCCTAAGGGAGGTAGGTGCCTGTTTTGGTTTAGGTTGCTAGTGGCTTTGGTTTTGAAAATATTTTAAGTTTTTGAAAATAGGCCCTCTACTGATCAGCCCCGAAGTCGATGTATCGGACAACTGTAGTTCTTATTTTGTCATTATCATTGCAAAGCATTCTTTCTTCAAGCCCTTAATTTTCTTTTTACCAGTTGACGTTGACTGTAAAACCGAGCCTGCCACCCTAATAAGGGCAGACTCTATCTAAAAATGAAGTAATAAATGTACTAGTATGTACGGTATTTGTTTACTGGCAGCCTGTCAATTTAACCCAAGCCTCAACCACACGTGAAGTTGAATGTCAGCATCCCACCAGAAGACAGGACGTCTTGTCAGCAAAAAAAGAGTTAGCATTCCTTTCCTTCGTCCCCACACCACATCCTTCCCCTCCGAGAGACTATTTTCACGGTCGTCCAGGATAGCTGCGAAATGACTGATTGGAGCCTGGAGGAAGAGCGTCAACAAAGGACGCGCTATGTGGCTAGCGCTGATTAGGCCAGCACGGCGAGAAGTGTTTAGAAAAGGGAGGTATAAATCTCCCGAGAGTCGGCCTTTATTTTGTTTGCCTCTGGCTCCTCGCTCGTATCGTTAGCCGCATTCTTATTGTATTTACGTGGAGGAAATGAAAGCCAAACGCTTTTCATTCACATATAAGGTATAAGAAGAATGTGTTTGTAAACTGTTTGGCTAACGTGCTAATAAGGGGTCTTCAGAATGACGACTGAGGTCAGTAATTAAGCAGCACTCAAATGACCCTAAAGCTCATTGCTGTAAAACACTTTAACAGGACATAAAAACACGGTCCAAAGTGCTCTTAAAATGAGCTCTTGCGCCCCATTTTTTTAAATTGCAGATCATTATTAGCAAACGTTCGAAGTGTTTTCTGTCGCCCATTTGTCTCAGACGGTCATTCCAAATTAATATGCCAAGGTGTCACCAGGTGTACAAAAAGTGTGTCTTTGTTCAACTATCTACACCAGGGACTTAAACTGAGAAGCTGTATAATAAAATGTTATTCGGCGAGACTGCTGAAGGTTAAATTAACTTGTGTGTCTGCTTGGTGACCTTCACACAATACTAGTGCTGTGCTCGGGACCACAACTATCCAAGACTAAGGCTAGGCTCATACCTAGGTCTTGATGCCCAATTCCGATTTTTTGC
This sequence comes from Corythoichthys intestinalis, assembly GCF_030265065.1. Classification (NCBI taxonomy): domain Eukaryota; kingdom Metazoa; phylum Chordata; class Actinopteri; order Syngnathiformes; family Syngnathidae; genus Corythoichthys; species Corythoichthys intestinalis. The sequence continues at coordinate 49,037,635 of NC_080401.1, read as the reverse complement.
CATATTTTTTGGCGTGGCCATTCAGACTGCCTTTGTTGATAGAGCCTGTTCAAGTATTACACACGCGCACTAATTCGCAGTCCGACACGCGCTGAGCAAACTCACCCGCATGTGCAGAAGCATCAAAACAAATGACTACATATGCTGGCTCTACGTCATTCTAGGGTGATCATATCAGTGGCGCCACCAGGGGGTGGCCAAGGGTGGCCACGGCCACCCCTATAAATTGGTTGGCCACCCCACTGGCCACCCCGCTTGCCAGTATATCGTTAGATTGTTGTAGCATCAGTTATGCATTTCATCCCAAATGAATGCATTTATTTTGTTTTGTTAAATGTAGGGCTGTCAAATTTATCGCGTTAATGGGCGGGAATTAATTTTTAAAAATTTAATCACGCGAAAATACTTATTGCAATTAACGCATTCGTGGTACGACTCATTCACGCATTGCCGCAAACAGCCTACAGTGGCGCCGTTTTACTTATATACAGAGATAAGAGGCAGAGTGGAGTAGATACAAGCATTCATTGGGGCCGTGCTTTTAATTGGCAAAAGCTTTGTCATCTCGCCGACAGCAACTATAAATATTGTGGGAAGCGATGTGGGGAAGAATGACAGGAGTTGATCTTTTTCTTAACACCATGTACTGTACCCAAGAAGATACAGCATTTGCAGCCACCACACACAGTCACGGTCGCACCACTTCCCATCATGCATTTGGGCAGAATAGTTAAGTCGCTACAGTATCATTTACTGAAAGCTCAACAAATACACTAGATGGCAATATTTAGTCACAATATACAAACTCACGTTTATCCTTTAAGAATTACAAGTCTTTCTATTCATCGATCCCTTTCACAGAAATAATGTTAATGTCATCTTGTGGATTTATTGTTATAATAAACAAATACAGTACTTATGTACAGTATGTTGAATGTACACATCCGTCTTGTCTTATCTTTCCATTCCAACAATAATTTACAGAAAAAATATGTCATATTTTAGAGATGGTTTGAATTGCGATTAATTACGATTAATTAATTTTTAAGCTGTGATTAACTCGATTAAAAATTTTAAGCGTTTGACAGCCCTAGTTAAATGTACCCCTTATGCCTAATATATACATAACACAATAAAACAGAATTGTTGTGGAACTCAAAATTTTGACTGGGCAGTTTATGGACAATGCACATGAAATCATTAGTAACATCAAATATTACACAATACACCAAAGTATATCAGTAGCTGTGTCCTTAAGTCTTTCTGATGGTTTTCCCCTGACCTTTTTACTGCAATAATATAATGAAAACCTGAAATTATGGCTTTTAGTTTTGGCCACCCCAAGATTTTAAGTGACCCCATCTGGCCACCCCTACGAAAAATTTCTGGAGGCGCCACTGGATCATATTTTGATTTCCAAAAAGCGGACACGAATAACAGACATAAATAATCCCCGTTTAGTCTTATATTCAAAGTTAATATGGATTGATAGAACTAGAGCTGCAACGATTAATCAATTAACTCGAGTAATTCGATTAGAATTCGATTAGAATTCAATTTTGCCGCGTCGAGTATTTGTTTCATTAAAGCATGGTTCACTAAATCCGGACCTCGGTGCCACTTTTCCTGTCGTGTTTTCCATGTCTCCCTCCTCCAACACACCTGGAACAAAATAATCAGGATCATTATCAGGCTTCTGAAGAGGTTGCTCATGACATAATCATTTGATTCAGGTGTGTTAGGGGAGAGAGACATGGAAAACATAACAGGAAAAGTGGCACGGAGGTCCGGATTTAGTGAACCCTGCATTAAAGTGTCATGGTAATGGTTTGTTTTGGAAGTGTTTGCATTAGTTTGATTGATTTGGGTGGATACACTGCCCTCAGTGGCGACAGATAATATGACATAACTCAGTTCCCTGTTAAGAGCAACATAAACTAAGTTTTTGTTTGAGCTAATGTTTTTTAATGCATTCGTAATGTAGTTTATTGGCATATTTAGCTGTTTTTTTGTGGGAATATGTGTTAGAACTAGAGATGTCGATCGATCGGGTATCGGAATCGGCAAAAAAATATCGGACATGCCTTTTTTAATATATATATATATATATATATATATTTTAATTAAATCGTTTTATAATTGTATTTAACGTTACAGACATAATATGTTACACTCATCCAGAGTCTTTAGTGTAGGCTTAAGGTAGGGTTATCAAATTTATCCCGTTAACGGCGGTAATGAATTTTAAAAAAATTTATCACGTTAAAATATTTAACGCAATTAACGCATGCGCTGCACGACCCACTCACGCATTGACGCGTTCATTCTATAATAGTGCCGTTTTACCTATGTATAGAGCGAAAAGGCAGCGTAAAATGAGTAGAGTGAATTTTGGCAGCCTTTGGAGCCTTTTTTTTAATTGGCTAAAGCCTTACAATCCCTCTCCCTACGATTAGAAATATCGTGGGAAGCAATGTGGGGAGGAAAGGTAGTAATTGATCTTTTTCTTAACACCCTATGTTCCAACGCAGAGAAGATATATCAATTGGTACCACTACGCACAGTCGTTGTTGCACTTCCCATCATACATTTGGGCAGAACAGTTAAATGGCTACACTATCATTTGCTGAAAGCTCAACAAATACACTAGATGGCAATATTTAGTCACAATATACAAAGTCACATTTATCCTCTAAGAATTACAAGTCGTTCTATCCGTGGATCCCTCTCACAGAAAGAATGTTAATGATGTAAATGCCATCTTGAGGATTTATTGTCATAATAAACAAATACAGTACTTATGTACTGTATGTTGAATGTATATATTCGTCCGAGTTTCATTCATTTTTTTCTTAATGCATTGCCAAAATGTATATGATCGGGAAAAATTATCGGGAATGATTGGAATTGAATCGGGAGCAAAACAAAAAAAAAAAGCAATCGGATCGGTAAATATCGGGATCGGCAGATACTCAAACTAAAACGATCAGGATCGGATCGGGAGCAAAAAACATGATCGGAACAACCCTAGTTAGAACCATTTGTTAACAGCATTGTTAAAAAAAACAACTTTGCATTTTATAGCATTCAAGCTAGCAGACTTTTATTCTGCAAGTTAGCCAATTGTTGTTTTATTGTACTTAGATCCTCATTTATTTTTATACCGTTTGAGGCTCAGCTGAGGTATTTTAATTTTTTGTTTTTTATCCGATTACTCGATTATTCGAACTAACTAGTTTATCGATTAATCGACTACTAAAATAATCGATAGCTGTAGCCCTAGATAGAACACATGCACTGACCGTATGTGTGTGTGTGTGTGCGTGCGTGTGTGCATGACCTACACACTTACGGTCAGTTTGGCCAGACTCTTGGCCATTTAAGCCATATTTAAATATTGCTTATTTGGCGCACGGACATAAAACCGAGCATTCTCAGGCTTATTCTTTTATTTTTTAAATTTTTTTAATTTTATGACCGGTCAGGCCCGAATACTGCCTGAAAACGGAGTTCAAGCTAGGCGCTAATGCTAATGCACAGCTCCATCGCTGCCGTAGCTCCCTGCCTCTCTCGTTCTTTGTTGACGTAATTGCTGCATGAATTCCAATATGGGATACTTGAGAGTTCAGACCGCAGCCACGTTCTGGATTTTAACCACCTACGAAAGTGACATAGATCAGGTTTGAAATGGTTCACTTCCATGCGACTTGTCATTCAGACCGTCAAGTTAATGCCTCGCTCGAGTCGGAAAATCACGAAAAAATCAGATTTGTGCATTAAGACCTTGCGGTACTAATCTAGCCTAAGACTTGCCCGAGACCAGAACTCACCAAGATTAGAGCTTACATTCTCACATTCATTTAAAATTTCTTCGCATCACATTTTGACTGGATTGGATGTCTAGCGTCCAGAGCATTCATAGTCTGTCTTGTGGGCATTTATAGGTCACTTCCTGTTCATTTTAGGGCATTTACAGGTAATGTCCTGTTCATTTTGAATCGCTTCCTATTCATTTGGGGCCATTCTGGAGTCATCTCCTTCTCAGTAAGCCAAAATCAACAGGAAGTGACCTGTAAATGCTCCCAAAGTCAACAGAAATTGATCCGTAAATCCTCCAAAAGGAAAACTAAGTGACTGAAGATTAACAGCAAATTATGGGAAATGCCCCAAAATGAACTCATTGCCTGGCATTGGGGCTGCTGACGGCCATAGACGTCCAGTCCGTTTGAAGTGGGAGGGAGGTTCATTTCCTGCCATTAGGCATGTAAGTCTGACTATATGATAACCTTAAGCCAAAATATCACGGTTTCACGTTATGTTACTTTGAGAAAAGTACGTGTGTATGACTTGTATCATGTTAACATTACACACACATTCTCTTTCTCAACACAGACAGTTGCCAGAGAGAAAAAAACACCGCTAGACACACTAAACACGCTTGAGTTAACTCTCGTAGCTGGTGGGAAACGTTCATGACATCATTTACTCACCTTTAATTTTGTATAAATGTGAAATCATATTGGAGGTATTGCCTCCTCGGCAGCTACACTCCGCAAATATGTTTGACATGTCGATTGGCCTTCCTCCTCTAAACCGCAACCGTCTGTAATTTTTCTGTAGACGAAGTTTTCCCATCCTAGCGATTTTGTTTTCTTCGATGTGGGGGAAAAAAGTTAAGGAGTTTCACCTCCTCCAGCCATCGTCTAGCATAGCTGACACACTGACACTGAGCAACAACCGGTGGGGGAACATTGAGCCTTGCAGCTGCAAGCGAGGGGTTTCTCCCTGCATTTTTGGGACATAAAAATTAAGGGTGTAATGGTACATGTATTTGTATTGAACCGTTTCGGTACGGGGTGCTCGATTCGGAACTGAGGCATACCGAACGAGTTTCTGACGTAATGTAACCCTTACTTTTCGAGGCTGTGAGTCGATCCGGTTAGAGTTTCTTTGTGTAGATTATAATTACTCCTAGCCTGGCTCTGCCAGACTATTCTCCCTGTATTTTTCAAACACTGAGAGAAATAGTCTGGGAACCATCCCATTAACGGCCTTTTCGAGCAGATACAAAATCAATCGACAAATCAGATTCGTTTATTTGTGTGACGTGTTCTTCACGAGCAACGTCACTCTTGCGCGTCGAAAGTCGTCTCTTCAACAACACAGATGGTGAACGGCAGAGCCGAGAATATGTTCCAATCCACGGTAAAATCAGTTTTAAATGACAAAAAACACATCGACACGAGTCATTGACAACAGTCTGTCTCGCGCTAGCCATGTCGAATAAACTCCGCTCTCTTCGTATGTTTACTTCCGTGCGCAAGTCCCTCGTCCTGCCGTCGCCATTTTACTAACGTCACGTCTGCCCGTCGCTGATTGGTCCACTCCGCTGTCTGTTTGCTGTGGTTTGCTCCGCCCTGGAAATTGTTTCCGTGGGAATGGTGGCCAGACTCAATAGCTGGAACAGCGTTGAGTCTGGTGTAACAGGCTAAATTACTCCGTCTTCTCTACTATAATGACGACCAACACTGTAGGACAGTATAACCCAGAAACGGCAACGGTGCGACAACGGTGCGACAACGTGGCCGTCGCCAGAACGCAGTGAAACGCCGGCGTTAAAGTCAATCAGACAATGCACACCAGTCGCAGTGCGGCCGCGTGTTAGACGTGTCCCAGAAGCGGCTCAACGCGACGCACGCGAAAAGAACGGCAGAGTTTATTATTTGACGTGAGACGCGGCCCTCCTGCGTCAATACTACTAGCTAGGATCGGGCCGACCGGAAGTCACTCGTGTAAAAATACGGTGGATCCGGTCGATTTTCAAACTAATATGAAATCGTAACCCACTTTTTGAGTCCATCAGATCTCTTGAGTGGTAGATCGGGGCACAGTTGACTTGTCTTTGTTGATTTACTGCCGTCTTCTCTGCTATAATAATAACCAACTCGACCCCGTGTTCAATACAAAACCCTCCTACCACAACAAAACAAGTAAGAACTAATATTCACATAGGAACTAAAGTTATACAACATATAAATGAATACTACATCACATTTGTAAAATATAAACACATAATTAAAATAAATAATAGCCCATTTAAATAGATTGAAATGAGGTAAAACACCTGTAATTAAATAATAATAATACACGGATCCTGCTTACACAATTAAATTTATTAATTTCTGTGTGGTGCTTTAACTTGAGAAAATCCACCAATAAAGCTTTTGAAAACATTTCATAAGAAAAAAAATGATTCATTGAGGCATTTCATTTGTAAAATACATGTTAAAATCTTTGTCATTGGGATTGCTTTTCTCTTTAGCACAGGACTTTTTTCTTCTTTCTTTCAGAAAGAAAGCTGACCAATACGCGGGGTCTGAAAGGCAAATTGTTGTTGGATTATTATCTTTAAATACCCGCTACTTTTTGAACAGAATTCTAGCTTTGTATAGGCCAATGTTCCTATTGTTGAAAGCACAAAAGTGTGTAATAAACAACTAGCACATTTATATTTTGCATTTTGTTTTCTTACTGTACCGAAAATGAACCGAACCATGACCTCAAAACCGAGGTACGTACCGAACCGAGATTTTTGTGTACCGTTGCACCCCTAATAAAAATAGCTAATACCTTAGGGACGCTATGACGGAAAATGTTTGTGGTTTTGAAACCATGAGGTTAACATACCATGGTAACCTTGAAACCGGTAAGCGGCACGTCTAGCTGCCACCCACCCACTTCAAATGGATTGAACATCTACTAGTGATGAACTCATTCCAATTCGCAGCAGGAGACGGAAAATAACTTGTTTTTCTCTTTATTAGTTTTGTAGAATTTCCTAGAAGTATTTTGGTATCGTATTGAAAGGTACTCAGATGCCTCCACCCCACTGCTAATCATTATCACTAAAGGGAGAAGTAGTTGTATAACACTAAGCAAGAAGAGATAATGAAAATGAGTGACATTCGGCTTCGGTCTTGCATTGAGGAGGAGGGCGCTGTGACGTGTACGGTTGAAGGCGTCCTCTTCACTATACAGCCGTACTGTTGTGTATGAGGACTAAGGATTCAGCTGATTTTGCAGATTAATGCGTTTATTTTTCGCATCACGCCAGCCAAACGGCTGCAGAAAAATCTTGCTGTATAAGGGAGAGGCGTGTGCGCCTTTTTGGAGTTTCAAAAGGTTCCCATTCACCGTGGATATTGGCCAAAACAAGCCCTACTAATGTGGGACTATTGGACTTGCGAGGAAGTGAGTAAACATCTTGTTTTGTATTTTGTCAAATACAAATACAGCGATTACAAAGTAAACACTACAAACTTTCTTTAAATAAAGGACTACTTACGTTTGATCGTTGATAGGCATGTAAAAAGCTCTCCCCATGCATATTAGCTGCACGTTAGCGGCACAACAACTGCAGCCGCCCTCCTCCGGGGAACGAGCTGTAAATTGCTCTCCGCCGGGCGGTTTGCCGATCCGCAAAGACAATCGACAACCCAGTCGTCATGTCAAATAATCCGGGCTAGTTATGTGTGATTTTCCGCTTCGAAGACTTTGAAACATCACTCGGTTCGGGTTAGCATGTCGGCTAGCTGTCACGCCTCTTGGTTTTTTTACATTCTCCGAAGCCGGGGAAGGGAAATGACATATGTCCGATTTAGGTGTCATAAAATATCGTTCGGGAGGTGCTACAGCAAAGGTGAAGTCGACAGTTTTGACCATTATGGAGTAATTTTGCCATGTCGTCCTGAATAAGTGCATTTTTATTATTTCATATTCCATTTAGCACAAGACTGTTATTTGACATGACCATGCCATTTAGTTATCAATTGGGGAAAATACTTGGATAAAAAGAATATCCTGTAAAAATATTGAAGTAAAGAGACAGAAACAATGACATTTTGCAGCTCTCTTCGTCGCGTTTTCCTCGTTGTGAATAGTTCCCCCTCGACGGGCTGACCGGTCCTTCTCAAGCCATTTATTTAGCGATTGGGGAAAAATACTTGGATAAAAAGAATATCCTGTAAAAATATTGGAGTAGAAGAGACTGAAACAGTGACATTTTGCAGCTCTCTTCGTCGCCTTTTCCTCGTTCTGAATAATTCCACCTCAATGTGCTGAATAGTAAAACCGATGAGCCCAGTCTCTCAGAGCCCTATAATGGTAGGCGTGGCTAGCAGGCAGATTAAAAGACTAATTTCTCGTCATTTGCGCTTTGCTAAATTGTTGTATATAGTCGAATCGTCTCAAAATATGATTCTAATTCACATAATAATGCTATTTAAGACTTTTTTCTCCTGTCGTATGCTCTTTAAGATCCAAAAGTCTGTATGGGTAAAGCCGTACCTCCCTCCGAAACATCCACTGAGCAGCGCTTTTGTTGATGCTGCGTTTTAGCGCAGCCCTTCAATTTTAAGGGTTTGGTGTCATTGTGTAACAAAGCCAGCTGAGATTCCCTAGACTCATCTGTTGTTGCGTGTCAAAGCCAGCTGAGATTGTCGCGCTAAAATGCAGTGTTCAGCTGGGTTTGTGAAGTCACCAAACCCTCAAAGAAACCAGAAAGCCATAGTTAAGGTCCGAAAGTTCTGAGAATTGGAGAATAGCCCGCTTTGATCCTGCAGCCGCTGCATTTGGACTTGTCAACGAGTGTTTATTTTATGTTTTAGTACCTCAGTTAAATATATCCAAAGCACTGTTTTGCAGTTGGCAACGCACGATCCACCGAGAATGCGTCAGGCATCGATTCAGGCTCTTCCACAGAATACATGACCATATCAGGCCCAGGTCGGGAACCTGGCCAGCCTCCGTAAAACTTTCCTGTAACCTTGTGTCGTACGGAATGAGGAATGAACGATGAAAAGAGGCTAAGATGCTCGGATGTTATCCGGGCTCCCTCACTTTGAGGATAAAAACCACGTAATGTTCTGTAAATGTACACATGCCTGCATCGTTAAGTCATCTGCAAACCCCCCCACCACCCGCCCGCAGGTTCACTGATAATCAGCTGCAGACCTTGTTGTATCTTTGATATATTGTCTAGTGCCCTAATTACATGCTTTTTGTAGAACACGAAAAAATACAATTTATAGAACATTTATTAATGATTTGATGATCAGCTATCAGGCTGATAATATCGTGATGGTGACAAAATGACTGAAAAACACTTGGGAAAAATGGCCTTTTATCTGGGAACATAGTTATGAGACCAGTGTTGTTTTTGGGCAGCCTTTTTACATTTCGTCTTAGTCTTTTGGACGAAAATACTTATCCGTCGTAGTCATATTTTAGTCACTTCAAAATGTGCTTGTCTTCGTCTAGTTTTCATTGACGAAAACTCTAATTCTGTCTCGTTTTAACTCTAACTCTAATTTCGTCTAATTTTAATCACTGTTGTAGTCTAGTTTGAGTCTAGTTTAGTCCAAAAACAAATAAACGTTTCCAAAAATTTTGAATGAACATTGACAGACGAGCATAAATTGTAGCATCTACAAGGACAACACCAACTTTGTCATGATCATACACACTCATCAGAAAAACAGTACAGTACATTATTTTCAATTAATTAAATCCACCTACCGTATTTTTCGGACTATAAGTCGTGTTTTTCATATTTTGGCTGGGGGGTGCGACTTATACTCAGGAGCGACTTATGTGTGAAATTATTAACACATTATGTTATCATTTCACATGTTATTGTGGTGTTTTGGAGTGACACTGATGGTTTGGTAAACTTTTTAGCATGTTCTTTATGCTATAGTTATCTGAATGACTCAATAACTATGGCCACGTTCGCGTTCAGCCTTTTGCAATGTGTGTTCAATTGTATTATTGACTTTTTTTATATTGAAATGCATGCTTTTAGTTTGTGGCGCTTTCACGCCCACGTGGTGGCGCACTCGCACTTGTTTACGTGAAAAAGAGCACTCACACGCCAGAAGAAGACGAACAGCTACGTAGGTGTGAGTGAGTGGGCGAGTTAGCGAGAGAGAGACACGGCTGCGAACCTACGTTCATTGTTTATGCTTTCAAAATATCTCTACAGAGGCAAAGCCTGTGTGTATCATCTTTTCTGTTGTTGTTGTGTGTTTTCCACTCGCGATCGGACACTTAGAGCCAGTTGTGTGGTTGTTTGAACGATTTGCTAATGCTAGCGGACGCATGCTAACCGTTTAATGTCATTGCCCTAAGAGCACCTAATTATCATTTCTTTACGTTGATGCGAACCTGTTTGGTATCAAGCACAAAATTGATTCAGCACATTATACGGACATCCAGCATCGTCATTTGGGAGTTCGCTGTATAGCCGGGACCGAGCCGTAGCGTCCTGGTAAGGACAGTATATTCTCATTTCGTTGTACATGCACTGTGCACTGTACATTTATTCAGCATGCTGTTCTCTATTGTATTTTTATATTAAATTGCCTTTCAAGATGATATATCTGTTCTATCTGTTGGATTTTATCAAGTGAATTTCCCCCAAAAATGACTTATATGTTTTTTTTCTCTTTGTTGGGCATTTTATGGCTGGTGCGACTTATACTCAGGTGCGACTTGTAGTCCGAAAAATACGGTAGATGCCACAAACCGTATTTAAAAAAAAAACGTCCGAGAATTTAAGACAACGCTCACCACGCGAAATGCTAATTGCTAACGCGAATGCTATGCTAGTGCTACGAGTTGCATTTAGTGTGTGATGATCATTCAACACAGACCTTTAAAGGTGTGACCGACTGAGGTTGTGGATAGATGTCTTTTATACCGATAATGAGTTAAAACAGGTGCCATTAATACAGGTAACGAGTGGAGCCTCGTTAGAAGAAGTTAGACCTCTTTGACAGCCAGAAATCTTGCTTGTTTGTAGCTGACCAAATACTTATTTTCCACTCTAATTTGGAAACATTCTTTAAAAATCAAACAATGTAATTTTGTTTTTTTTCCACATTCTGTCTCTCATGGTTGAGGTTTAGCCATGTTGACAATTACAGGCCTCTCTAATATTTTTAAGTGGGAGAACTTGCACAATTAGTGGTTGACTAAATACTTATTTGCCCCACTGTAGGTTACAATATACAGTGGTACCTCTACATACGATCGCTTCGACACACGAACTTTTCGACATCCGACGTAAAATTTGACTCGCCATTTGTTTCTACATCCGACGACATGCTCGAAATACGACGACAATGGCAGCACCGCAGACGAATGCACGGCGGATTTTCTTGTGTGACAAATCAACACAGGTTTCAGAAAAGGTTGGTACAGGTGGTGAAACAAGGAAAAAGTTGATGCTTACCTTTGAAATGAAGATGCAAATGACAGAAAAATATGAGCGTGGGGTGGCCATCCGTGAAATGGCTCAACAATACATCTCCACGGTCCTCCTCCGACCATCGTTCGCCAGTCTTTATAAATTAAGCTGACAATTCTTATTGTCTCCAAAGAAATCGCCAGCTTCGCCACGTTTTCATCATTTCTTTCACAACTTATTCAACACAAAACGCCTGCTGTCTGCCACAATTGACGGTGTTCTCAAGAGAACATTCAAAGTGAAAGTGAAACTCAAGCTCACCGGTCCGTCTCTGGCACGTGAGCCCCGCGGTGCGTTCAGGTACACAAAAAAACGTCCGCCTTATTAGAACCCGATTCGTTACACTATTACAGGAATTATTATTATTCTTTTTATTACATTATTCCAATTTTGATTTATAATTTATTTGTTTTGCTACGTGTAATTGCCATTTGTAATAGCACCAGCAGTATTTTTTAAGGATTTAGTGCAGGTTTTTGGGCTGTGGAACGAATTAATGGAATTATAATGTATTCCTATGGGAAAATCCTGCTCGACATACGACCATTTCGACTTACAAACAAGGTCCTGGAACGGATTAACTTCGTATGTAGAGGTACCACTGTATCACGATAAATCACCATATCACTGTATTCTCACACCTCTAGTATCTTTACCTCTACTTAAATTCAGAGTTTGAGTACTTTTACAATCTCTGCTGACGAGTTTTATTGTCAAGACAGCTTGAACCAATCTCCTGTCAGTTTATTATCGCCACCTGCCTGACCCTGTGTTCGATAGAAGTCTTATCCCAGGTGTCTGATGTTAGACACGCCACGGTTTTGTTTTTACTTCGTGTTTGACAGCCGTAAAGACGCTAGGCTGCTCCTGACGTCCATTTATTTTGAGTTGGACTAAATTTTAACTGTAAAAATATCCTTCCGTGTTTGTGCGTCAGGTGGAGGAGGCCAGCAAGGCGGCAGCTGTGGGCCTGCAGGTGGGAGATGAGCTCGTCAACATTAACGAGATTCCCTTGAGCGGCTTCAGGCAGGAGGCAATCTGCTTGGTGAAAGGCTCCCACCGGACACTCAGCCTCATAGTGAAAAGGTAAGAGGTTGCCCCAGCAACGTCTACCGACAACAAACCCGAGGTGACGGAAACAGGAGCATCTAGTAGAATCGCGCACTCGCCGCGGGTTTTCCCGGCGTCACAGTTTCTTGAGAGCCGGATGATCCCGTTTGACGGGGTTGTGCTGAGGTTGCGAGTTTGTGACGCGGCTTTCCGAAGAAGACAGGAAACAAGTTGTGGGTGACATCATACCCTAAACATACACATGGTTTTTGGACTCGGATCAACTATGACGCATCTCTGAATCTTTAGTTTACAAATTTTTCAGACCTCTCACCCCTATTTTTTTAAGCAGACAATAACAACAAAACACAGAAAGTGCAAAAAAAGCTCAAAACATCTGTCTGAAAAATCTTTTTCTCTCACTATATTTGTGCTGTGAGCCACCGAGTACCGTATTTTTCGGACTATAAGTCGCAGGTTTTTTTTCATAATTTGGCTGGGGGTGCGACTTATACTCAGGAGCGACTTATGTGTGAAATTATTAACACATTATTATATCATTTCACATGTTATTTTGGTGTTTTGGAGTGACATTAATGGTTTGGTAAACTTGTTAGCATGTTCTTTATTCTATAGTTATCTGAATAACTCTTAATAGCTATGTTACATTAACATGGTAAATGGTGGTGTTATACTTATATAGCGCTTTTCCACCTTTCAAGGCGCTCAAAGCGCTTTACACTATCTCGCCATCCACCTACTGGTGACGCAGCACCAGGAGCAACGTGGGGTTCAGTGTCTTGCTCAAGGACACTTAGACGAGTTCATCAGGGCGGAGAATTGAACCCACAACCACTGAGCCACGCCACCCCACATACCACAACATACCCGCTACGTTAGCATTTTCTTGTTCATGCATCATGTAACATTATCATTAGGGCTGTTCCGATCATGTTTTTTTGCTCCCAATCCGATCCTCGTTTTAGTTTGAGTATCTGCCGATCCCGATATTTCTCGATCCGATTGCTTTTTTTTGCTCCCGATTCATTTCCAATCATTCCCGATAATTTTTCCCGATCATATACATTTTGGCAATGCATTAAGAAAAAAATGAATAAAACTCGGACGAATATATACATTCAACATACAGTACATAAGTACTGTATTTGATTATTATGACAATAAATCCTCAAGATGGCATTTACATTATTAACATTCTTTCTGTGAGAGGGATCCACGGATAGAAAGACTTGTAATTCTTAAAGGATAAATGTGACTTTGTATATTGTGACTAAATATTGCCATCTAGTGTATTTGTTGAGCTTTCAGTAAATGATACTGTAGCCATGCCCAAATGCATGATGGGAAGTGGAACCATGACTGTGCGTAGTGCTACCAATTCATATATCTTCTCTGCGTTGGGAAATAACATAAGATGTTAAGAAAAAGATCATTTGCTACCTTGCTTCCCCACATTGTTTCCCATGATATTTCTAATCGTAGGGAGAGGGATTGTAAGGCTTTAGCCGATTAAAAAAAGGCTCCAAAGGCTGCAAAAATTCACACTACTCATTTTACGCTGCCTTTTATCTCTGTCGGTAAAACGGCGCCATTACAGATTGAGCGCGACAATGCGTGAGTGGGTCGTGCAGCGCATGCATTAATTGTGTTAAATATTTTAATGTGATACATTTTTTAAAAAATTACCGCGGTTATCGGGATAAATTTGATAAGCCTAAACTAAAGACTCTGGATGAGTGTAACATATTATGTCTGTAATATTAAATACAATGAGAAAACGATTTAAAAAAAAAAAAAAAAAATTTTTTTTTAAAGGCATGGCTGATGTTTTTTTGCCGATTCCGATACTTTGAAAATGACGTGATCGGACCCGATCGATCGGCATCCCTAATTATCATACTGGTTATTTATTCAGCATGTTGTTCTCGATTGTATTTTTATTTTAAATTGCCTTTCAAGATGACATATCTGCTCGATGTGTTGGATTTTATCAAGTAAATTTCCCCCCAAAGAGCGACTTATACTCCAGTGCGACTTATATATGTTTTTTTCCTCTTCGTTGGGCATTTTATGGCTGGTGCAACTTATAATCAGGTGTGACTTATAGTCCGAAAAATACGACACGTAATAACTACGCAAAGAAATAAAACAAACTCTTAATAGGTTGCTAGATTTCCTATCTGGCAAAAAAACAACAACCAAAAAAACTCTATTACTCTATCAACTGTAAATGTATTATTAAACTATTTTCTCACACATTAGCAAAAAAAAAAAAAAAAAAAAAATCGTAAAATCAATTTATCGTTAAGGCCTAATTAATTGTAATTGTATTTCTGTTGTAAATGAGTATAAATGATTAATTAATAGTACAGTATATGAATAAAAAAAATTACAATGAAAAATAACTGAATTATAAAAATACAATAACATTTGTAACTCAAATTAAAAAAGTAAAATTTGAAAATCTTTTGCTGGTTTTTTTGCTTTCAGCTAGATGCTAAATCAAATGGAGAATGTTATGTTATTAAAATAAAGAATAAATAATAACAACATATATGGTAATTTTTGGACGATAAGCCGCTACTTTTTTCCCCACATTTTGAATCTTGCGGCTTATAGTCTAGTGCGGCTTATTTGTAGATTTATTTGGCTAAATAGGTAACACTATATTTGACGACTGTGTCATAAGACATATGCCCATCATAATTATGATATGGGCATTAATGAATGCTTATGAAAGATGTCATTAACTATCATCCGGCAAATAATGTCATGAACTCCATTTATGTCCAGCTCGGATCTTTTACATCCATTCAGAAGTAAGATGATTTGCCAGATGACACAAAATGACATCTGTTATAAGCATTCATTAATGCTCATGGCAGTGTTATATCATAATTATGATGGTCATATGACAGTTTTATGGCGCCACTGTAATAGTGTTACCAAATACCATAGCTAGCAATTAATGAAACAACTAGAACAGTAATTAAAGAAATAATGAGCACAGAATATGAACTTTGATTATTTACATCTGTTGCGATGCAATGCATTCTATGATGCATGTTGAATGACAACAGTGTTGACAGCAGGTGGCAGCAGAGGTTGACTGTCTCCCCCAAAGGAGCAGCGATGGCCAAATGAAGCTTCTTGAAGCAATGGAGCTTTGCAGCCAATTGGTTCAAAGCTTCATGGTGGTTCATTTTGTCTTAGACAGTCTTAAGATCACACTATCAAAGTTTTACCGGTTAATATCTTTTGGTGCAAATATCCCATACTACAGTGAGGACAGCTGCAGCTTACAGTCCAGTGCAGCTTATGTTTGAACAAAAGCCATTTTTGTGTCAAATTTGGTGGGTGGCGGCTTATAGTCAGGTGTGCGTTATAGTCCGAAAAATAAGGTAAATAGATAAGGGTCTAACGGTACATGTAATAGTATTGAACAGTTTCGGTTCGTGGTGCTCGGTTCGGAACGGACGCGTACCAAACGAGTTTCTGACGTAATATAACCCTTACTTTTCGAGGCTGTGAGTCGATCGGATACAGTTTCTTTGTGCAGATCATATTTACTCCTTCTTATCAACTATAATGAGGACCAACACGGTAGGACAGCATAACCCAGAAACGTCAACGGCGCGACAACGTAACCGCCGCGAGAATGCAGTGAAACGTGGGCGTTAGAGTCAAATCAGCCAATGCACACCAGTCGCAGTGCGGCCACGTGTTAGATGCGTCCCAGAAGCGGCCCAACGCGACGCACGCGAAAAGAACGGCAGAGTATCATTTGAATCGAGACGCGGCCCTCCTGCGTCAATACTACTACCGGTAGCTAGGATCGGGCCGGAAGTCACTTGTGTAAAAATACGGTGGATCCGGTCGATTTTCAAACTAATATGCAATCGTAACCTATTTTTTGAGTCCATTAGATCTCTTGAGTGGTAGATCGAGCCACAGTTGACTTGTCTTTGTTAATTTACTGCTGTCTTCTCTGCTATAATAACCAACACGGCCCCGTGTTCAATACAAAACCCTCCTACCACAACAAAACAAGTAGGAACTAATATTCACATAGGAACTAAAGCTATACAACATAAAATATGTAATATAAATGAATACTACATCACATTTGTAAAATATAAACACATAATGAAAAAATAATAGCCCATTTAAATGAAATAAATTGAAATGAGCTAAAACACCTGTAATTAAATGATAAGAATAATACACACATCCTGCTTACACAATTAAATTGATTAATTTCTGTGTGGCGCTTTAACTTGAGAAAATCCTCCAATAAAGCTTTTGAAAACCGTTCATTAGGGAAAAAAATGTTTCATTGAGGCATTTCATTTGTAAAATACATGTTAAAATCTTTGTCATTGGGATTGCTTTTCTCTTTAGCAAAGGACTTCTTTTTTCTTCTTTCTTTCAGAAAGAAAGCTGACCAATACGCAGGGTCTGAAAGGCAAATTGTTGTTGGATTATCTTTAAATACCCGCTACTTTTTGAACAGAATTCTAGCTTTGTATAGGCTAATGTTCCTATTGTTGAAAGCACAAAAGTGTGTAATAAAAAAACTAGCACATTTATATTTTGCATTTTGTTTTCTTACTGTACCAAAAATGAACCGAACCAAGGTACGTACCGAACCGAGATTTTTGTGTACCGTTAAATATTTTTTTAAAAACTAATAAAATACATATCCCGTAATTGTATGTATGATACAAATTAGCGACAACAGGCACTATGGTAATAAAAACCTTAAGGCTGCTTTGATCTTGAATGTGACAGTTTTGCAGTAATAGACATCGAGGGTTTAATGTCATAGTATTTAACTCATTACTTCCTATTGACAACAATAGACATCCTTTTCACTTAAACTGAGAGGACTTGCTGTGAATCTTTCAGCGATCATTCGCTGCCGATCTCCTAGTCAAAATGGATTGGACGTCTAGTAAAGTCAATGGCAACCATTTAGTGCCCTATGAAAGAACTGTTAAGTCAACGACAAAAAATCTTTAGTCATTCAACCCCTCGTGCAAATACTTGCACTATCTTTTTTTTTTTTTTTTTTTTTTTATGCACATCTCTGTACTTAGGTTCAGAATGTATTTGTTTTTGCCACTCGCATGCGTCACCACTTCACCTTCACGCTCCCCTGACACCGTAAATATCTCAGTGGCATTCCCGCAGCCTTCATATCTTCTTTAAACTGATGAATCATTCGTCAGCGCCTTCCTACCAACAGACGGCCCGGGCGTGCTCAACAATGGTGACTTTGTGCGTCGCTGCTTGCTTGTCTTTCTGCGTTGACTAATATCATATCTGAATGTAATCACCAACAGGCCCGACGTATAAGGAAGGCCATTGCCTTGGCTTTGAGTGGTGAGCCCATTCTGTTTAGCATTTTAGAATCGGAGGAACTACTTAGGGGTTGGTAGAGGCCAAAAATTTGAATCGAATAAAACTACTGTTACTTAATGGAACAGGTGTCAGACTCGAGGCCTGGGGGCCAAATCAGGTACACCACGTCATTTTGTGTGGCTCGTGAAATTATACTCATTGACTTTTTTTTTTTTTTTTGGATGAAATAAATTTAAATGATGGAGAAATCAGATAATATGATATGTTTTAGTAAATAAACTAGGGCTGTCGAAATTATCGCGTTAACGGGCGGTAATTAATTTTTTAAAATTAATCACATTAAATTATTTGACGCAATTAACGCACATGCCCCGCTCAAACAGATTAAAATGACAGCAGTGTCATGTCCACTTGTTACTTTTGTTTTTTGTCTCCCTCTGCTGGGAAACAAAAAATGGCTTGAAAATTTTACTAATTTTATTAGAACGAAAACATTAAGAGGGGTTTTAATATAAAATTTCTATGACTTGTTCTAACATTTATCTTTTAAGAACTACAAGTTTTTCTATCCATGGATCGCTTTAACAGAAGGTTCATGTTAATGCCATGTTGTTGATTTATTGTTATAATAAACAAATGCAGTACTTATGAACAGTATGTTGAATGTTTATTTCCATCTTGTCTTGTCTTATCTTTCCATTCCAACAATAATTTACAGAAAAATATGGCATATTTTATAGATGGTTTGAATTGCGATTAATTACGATTAATTAATTTTTAAGCTGTGATTAATTCGATTAAAAATTTTAATCGTTTGACAGCCCTAAAATAAACATACATTTTACTAGCAAATTATGGTACTCTAAAATTATATATTAATTATTATTGTCAAATTTATCGCGTTAACGGGCGGTAATTAATTTTTTAAATTAATCACGTTAAAATATTTGACGCATTTAACGCATGCGCAAAATGACCCGCTCAAGCATTGCCTCAAACAGATTACAATGATGCATATTGAGAGCCAAGACGCAGAGAAAGGTGTCTTATTTTGTGCTTTTTCTTAACAAAGGTATACCAAACTTGACATGCTAGCACTTTGTTTATTAGCACATTCAGCTTCAACATTAACACAGCCTATGGCTCTCGGCAGGCCGTAACTCTAACTCACTCCTGCATCATGTGAGTAAACAACACTGGCGCCGCGTGCACTTCAGGGTGCCTCGGATATTCCTATATCAGAATATTACAAAAGGTGAGTGGACACAGGCATTCATTGGATCGCGCTGTTTATTGGCATAAGCTTCGGCAACTCCTTCACAACAAATTAGGGCTGTCAAACGATCAAAATTTTTAATCGAGTTAATCACAGCTTAAAAATTAATTAATCGTAATTAATCGCAATTCAAACCATCTATAAAATATGCCATATTTTTCTGTAAATTAGTGTTGAAATGGAAAGATAAGACACAAGACTGATATATACATTCAACATACTGTACATAAGTACTGTATTTGTTAATTATAACAATAAATCAACAAGATGGCATTAACATTAACATTCTGTTAAAGCGTTTCATGGATAGAAAGACTTGTAGTTCTTAAAAGATAATTTAATAAAATTTGTAAAATTTTCAATCAAAAAATAAACTAGTAGCTCACCATTGTTGTCAATAATTACACGATGCTCACGGTGCTTTAACTCATAAAATCAGTCGCACCAAAGTGCCAGCAGAGGGAGACAAAAACACAAGTAACAAGTGGGCATGACACTGTGCTGTCTTTTTAATCTGTTTGAGGGGGGCATGTGCATTAATTGCGTCAAATATTTTAACGTGATTCATTTAAAAAATTAATCACCGCCCGTTAATGCGATAATTTTGACAGCCCTACAACAAACATAAGTATCATCTAGTGAAAGCACAACAAAAATAATCTCTCTCAAAAAAATAAAAAATAAAAATAAAAAAGAAGCGCTTCAATTTGTATTAATGAGGCCCTATTCTCACACAGTTAAACAACAATGCAAAGTGAACTGGCATTCCCAATCAAAATAGCTATGCAAAACACACATAAAACTTACTCAGACTTTGGTCACACTCTATTCAAACTCTATAAAAAAAATACAGCACTTATGTACTGTATGTTAAATGTATATATATCCCTCTTTTGTCTTATCTTTCCATTCCAACAATAATTTACAGAAAAATATGGGATATTTTAGAGATGGTCTGAATTGCGATGAATTACGATTAGTTAATTTTTAAGCTATGATTAACTCGATTAAAAATTTTAATCGTTAGACAGCCCTAATATTAATGTTTGTTTCATTATTTAATACCTTCAGACCTAAGCATGCTGCTGAAGGACATGATGCGTTCGCATCTCTAAACCAATAAATACAGTGAATTTAGTTGCTGTTGCCATTTCTGGGAGATGACTGGATGAAACTTTACCCATCGAATTCAAATCATGAGGTTTGCTATGCCCTCTTTGCAATTTTTGGCTCTTTGACAATGGCTGACCTAACATAACTTCAAAGAGAAAATGTAAAGTTCTCATTTCACATCAAAAACAGATTGGCTTTAAAAATAGCCAATAAAACTACGAAATATCTCCGACCAAAAAATTGCACTTTGTTCTAGTGTTTGAGTAGAGTAAAAATCAGCGCAAATATTTTTTTTTTGACCAGCAGAAAAAATGCAGGTCTGAAGGGTTAGCTAAAACACAAAAATAAATAAATAAAGCGAACAGTTTTTCCATCTTTTTTGTTCTTATTCGATTCAAAAAATAATCTGAAATGTAAAAAATAATAAAGGGAACGTTTACGGTTTTCCCCTTGTTTTATTAGTATAAACAAGTTATCGCAAAGTTCCTTTTCAGACCTCTGTGACCTTTGACCTTTCACTACCTCAAAATGTAATCACCTCTTTAGTTTCATATTGCAAACATATCCTGCAAGATAGATTATAATCCCTTTATCCGTTCTTAAACTATGTTGAACACAAACATGCAAATGAATCTCTGTGACCTTTGACCTCATTACCCCAAAATGTAATCCAATTGATATCTAAGTTATCTATCATGAGTTATCTTGAAAACAAATACACAGACAAATAAGCCAACTTTTTAGAAATTATAGTCTTCTTTTTGGGAGAATGCAGCAATTTTATTTTGCCTTTTTAAAAAAGTACATTCTCAACAAGTTTTTAAAAATCTTTCTGGAAAGTGCAATATGAATAGATGCTTATTTTTTGAGAGGTCCAACATGAATAATTAATGGGCATGAAATCGATGGCAAATTGGACTGTTTTGGTTTTGCTCCTCTGTTCATACCTGTAATTTTAAAACCCAAATGTACTCTTCTTAAAGTTACTTTTCCCATCCCGGCCGCTGGCTTTGTGATCAAATAGCGTTGTTGTAAAACAATGTGCGCGCTTGTTCTTTGAACGCCACGCAGCGGGAGGCGTCAAGCGCGCATCTGCTTATTGTCGCCTTTGTTGCACTAAATGAAGAAAGATGTTTCCTGTAGACGCGATTCCATTGTTCGAATCGTGTTGTCCGAACCATCTGGGACCGCGGGCTTCCTTCCTGCTTTTCGTCTGCGTTCAAGAATTGACTATCTGCCTTGACCGGCGTGCCCAAGGTTATCCAGATATGTTCTTTTGGGAATAGTTATTACTACGTATTTGTATTTCCTAATATTTTGCGAGCACGTTGAAAATAAAAACAAGGAAGTACGTTTTTTTTTCTACTCATCATATCCTGAATAACTAATATGAAAACACAATTTCAAATAAAGCCTTGTTATTGGGAATCATGTTAAACAGGAAGCTGTCGCAACCTGCTCCCGTTTGCAGGTGCGGCCTGCTAACAAACAGCACTGACTTTTTCTGCGTGTGGTGACAAAACCGGGATTGTTGGCGAAACGCCATCCCAAAGGGAGAGGAATAGCAACAGGTCGAGAGGATAGCCACACACAATGAATATTTAGGTGTGGTTTGCATTAGAGCACTCGTGCTACATGCCTAGACATGGCAAATCGACGCTTTATGCAAGAGTGTCACTTGAATAACTGTGAGCAAAAGTTTGCCATGTGAAAAAAAGTCTCGAGACATTGTCCCAAAAGCTATAAGAAGTCAGTCATTTTGGTTTGAAGTGACCATAAGGCGAGGCCATTCCGCAACACAATCGTTGCGTCTTGGTGTCGAAGCGTCACCATGTAAACGGCCCGACAGTCAACCATTTCAGCTGGATTGCGTAGGGGACCTATTTTCAAAAACTTAAGATACAAGTATTTTCAAAACCAAAGCCACTTCTAAAACTAAAACCAAAACAGGCAGCTCCATTAGGCATATATGAGTCTCCATGAGCAGCGACATAACATTTTTTAAAGTCCTTCCCTAATAAAATCCTGATTAATTATTTGTTTTATACAAGTATAACATAACTTAAAATGGCTATAAAATTCTCAGATTTTACGCTAGATGCACAAAAATCCCCAAATGCAGATACAATCACCTATATTTTCAGGATCAACAGCAATATTTAACATGTCATATAAATGTTTGCCCAAAATATCAACTTAATGTTTTTTTATTTAGTGCAAGTTTTCAACAGCTAATAATACACTCAATTTTCACATCAAAAACTTAACATCTGGGGAAAACATGCAGAAACATCTTAATTTAAAAAAGCTAAAGCTAAATGTGCATTTTTTATATACAATCACAACTTATTTAGGTTGAATTCCGCTATTGTGTAGAGATATAAAATCCAACATGGCGGCCGACACGAAACAGAGCTTTTTAAGTTGAAAATTCTTGTAAATAAATGCTTAAATTGCAGAATTTATATAGATATGAACGTAAAACAGTCTAGATTCTTGGTTAAAAGCAAAAAACGGGTAGTTATCGTTCATTTTACGTAAATATTTCAAGCAAAAGTTACAGTATTGTGTAATCCAACATGGCGGCCGTCACAAAACAAAGAGGTTTTTAAGTTTAAAATTCATGTAAATAAATGCTTAAATCGCAGAATTTCTGTAAACGTAAAAAAGTCTCGATTGTTGGTTAAAAGCAAAAAATGGGCAGTTATCATTCATTTTACGTAAATATTTCAAGCCAAAGTTACAATAATTTCATCCATTAATTTTTTTTCACGTTTCAAAGTGCATGCATGGTGCTATTTGATATAATAATTTAGGGCTGTCAAACGATTAAAATTTTAAATCGAGTTAATCACAGCTTAAAAATTAATTAATCGTAATTAATCGCAATTCAAACCATCTCTAAAATATGCCATATTTTTCTGTAAATTATTGTTGGAATGGAAAGATAAGACACAAGATGGATATATACATACAACATACTGTACATAAGTACTGTATTTGTTTATTATAACAATAAATCCACAAATGGCATTAATAACATTCTTTGTTAAAGTGATCCACGGATAGAAAGACTTGTAGTTCTTAAAAGATAAATGTTATAGTTACAAGTTATAGTAATTTTATATTAAAACACCTCTTCATGTTTTCGTTTTAATAAAATTTGTAAAATTTTCAATCAAAAGTGGAGTTAATATAGTAATAATAAGAACAAAAATAATAAAAAATAGAGTGACCAAAGTCTGAGTAAATTGCCAGTTCATGCCAGTTCACTTTGCATTGTTGTTTAACTGTGTAAGAATTGGGCCTCATTACTACAGACTGAAGTGCTTTTCTTTTGTGAACTTTTTTTTTTTTTTGAGAGATAGGAATATTATTTTTGTTGTGCTTTCACTAAATGATACTTATGTTTGTTGTGAAGGAGTTGCCAAAGCTTATGCCAATAAACGGCGCGGTCCAAAGAACGCCTGTGTCCACTCGCCTTTATAACATATATATCTCTGTACATATCTTACCCAAAATACAACAAGAGACACATAATTGCGACTAAAAGAAAGAAAACTTACAGAAATATGCATGGAGCACAAATAGCACAATGTAACAGCATAAACGTCTCACAAATACTAATTCTCCTACTTGTAGAAGGAATAACATTAGTATGGAACGGCGCTGCCCCCAAGCGGCCGGTGGCATTCTCTTCACTCTTAATGTCCATAAACTGCGTCATTGTATTCTGTTTGAGGCAATGCGTGAGCAGGTCATTCAGTGCATGTGTTAATTGCGTCAAATATTTTAATGTGATTTATTTAAAAAATTATTTAACGCCCGTTAACGCGATAATTTTGACAGCCCTATAATAATGACCTTGAATCCTCACCAAATCACTCTTGAGACAATACTGCCTGCTTGTATGCAGTAAAACCTTCATCCTGTTTCCACCTAAATCCGGCGTTAGAATGCAGCGTATTTGAGTTTTTCACAGTAAAATCCAACTCAACCTTCTGCCTGAGTCGGCCCTTTACGGAAAGTGTGGCGCAATGTCTGTGGAAACTGCCCATGTCATAGGATTCTTCAAAGATGTTCCTGGATTTTGTCCAATTGCTAATTTTAACCACTTATCTAGAAAGACAAAAGTTTGCTGGTTTTATTGAATATGAGATTTGACCCATATGTGTAAACAATTTTGTGTAAAGACCTCCCCCCATGTCTTCTTCACTGTTTACTTCTTCACTTCAGTGGATTTTAGTGTCCACTAAGCAGACCCATGCAGCCTGAACTGTCTCTTTACAACTAAACTTTACAACTTGAACTCTTGAGTGTAACGCAGCGGTTGGCTTCCCCCTTCTGGCGTTCTTGAAGAAGTGCACTTGTCAAATTGTCTTCCTTTATTCTTCTAGCAATAAACATTGTGGTTTCATGGTTTAGTTTTAGTGCCACGTTTTTAACAGAGGTTATGTCCACCGCCCAGTTGTACCTGGAAAAGCTTATTGGACACATGTACGCCGCAGGCTAGAGCTGAGCTGGGGGGTCTTACATTTATAGCTCTTTGTTTTTTCCTAATAAGCCCTTGCAGCATGTTTGGAATGTGCTGCGCTGAATTCCAGCCGTAAGTGGATTTCTTAAAATTGTTTGCTTCGTAGCTGAGTGCTCAGTGTGCTAATCGCAGTCATCAATAAACGGCAGTGTATATGAACTTTTTTCCATTTTATGAATATTACTATCTGTTGACCATTTTATGCTCAGTTGGAATCTGACGAGGAGGACACGACTGGGGTAACTCAATCCAACAGGAAGGTCGCACCTGAAATTTGAACCGCGAACCTAAGAATTGCTAGGCAGACGTGATAGCCACTAGGGGTGTGACAATTAGTGCTAAAACGATTATTCGATTAACTTGAGTAATTCGATTAGAGAAAAGATTTGAATTAAATTTTGCTGCTTCGAGTATTCGTTTAATTAAAGTGGCGTTGCAGTGTTTTTTTAAGTGTTTGCATTTAGTTTTATTGAATTTGGTGGATACACTTCCCTCTGGCGATTTCTTTGGCGATGTTACCACAATAAGAACAATAGGCCACCTTCACTTATAAAGCCTGGCGAATGGAGGCGGACCAATTCAATTTAGTTTTATTTGTATAGCCCAATATCACAACAGGTTTGTCTCAGAGGGCTTTACAGAGTCATTTTGATACACAGTCAGATACAGTGGGGCAAATAAGTATTTAGTCAACAACCAATTGTGCAAGTTCTCCTACTTGAAAAGATTAGAGAGTGGTCTGTAATTATCAACATGGGTAAACCTCAACCATAAGAGACAGAATGTGGGGGAAAAAAAACAGAAAATGACATTGTTGGATTTTTAAAGAATTTATTTGAAAATCATGGTGGAAAATAAGTATTTGGTCAATACCAAAAGTTCATCTCAATTAGGGCTATCAAACGATTAAAATTTTTAATCGAGTTAATTACAGCTTAAAAATTAATCGTAATTAATCGCAATTCAAACCATCTATAAAATATGCCATATTTTTCTGTAAATTATTGTTGGAATGGAAAGATAAGACACAAGATGGAAATATACATTCAACATACGGTACATAGGGACTGTATTTGTTTATTATAACAATAAATCAACAAGATGGCATTAACATTATTAACATTCTGTTAAAGCAATCCATGGATAGAAAGACTTGTAGTTCTTAAAAGAAAAATGTTAGTAAAAGTTATAGAAATTTTATATTAAAACCCCTCTTAATGTTTTCGTTTTAATAAAATTTGTAGAATTTTCAATCGAAAAATAAACTAGTAGCCCGCCATTGTTGATGTCAATAATTACTTACACAATGCTCATGGGTGCTGAAGCCTATAAAATCAGTCGCACCCAAGCGCCAGCAGAGGGCGGCAAAACTCCATAAAACACAACAAGTGAGCGTTTCACTGTACTGTCGTTTAAATCTGTCTGAGCGGAGCATCTGCGTTAATTGCGTCAAATATTTTAACGTGATTAATTTAAAAAATTAATTAACGCCCGTTAACGCGATAATTTTGACAGCCCTAATATCAATACTTTGTTATGTACCCGTCACTTGGTATAAAGAAATCAACAGTGGGAACAATTATTTAAAAAATTGAAGACATACAAGACCACAGATAATCTCCCTCGATCTGGGGCTCCATGCAAGATCTCACCCCGTGGCGTCAAAATGATAACAAGAACCTAGTGAATGACCTACAGAGAGCTGGGACCACAGTAACAAAGGCTACTATCAGTAACACAATGCGCCGCCAGGGACTCAAATCCTGCACTGCCAGACGTGTCCCCCTGCTGAAGAAAGTACACGTCCAGGCCCGTCTGCGGTTCGCCAGAGAGCATTTGGATGATCCAGAAGAGGACTGGGAGAATGTGTTATGGTCAGATGAACCAAAATAGAACTTTTTGGTAGAAACACAGGTTCTCGTGTTGGGAGGAGAAAGAATACTGAATTGCATCCGAAGAACACCATACACACTGTGAAGCATAGGGGTGGAAACATCATGCTTCGGGGCTGTTTTTCTGCAAAGGGACCGGGACGACTTATCTGTGTAAAGGAAAGAATGAATGGGGCCATGTATCGAGAAATTTTGAGTGAAAATCTCCTCCCATCAGCAAGGGCATTGAAGATGAGACGTCGCTGGGTCTTTTGGCATGACAATGATCCCAAACACACAGCCAGGGCATCAAAGGAGTGGCTTCGTAAGAAGCATTTCAAGGCCCTGGAGTGCCATAGCCTGTCTCCAGATCGCAACCCCAATCTGTGAAGGGAGTTGAAAGTCTGTGTTGCCCAACGACAGCCCCAAAACATCACTGCTCTAGAGGAGATCTGCATGGAGGAATGGGCCATAATACCAGCAATAGTGTGTGAAAAGCTTGCGAAGAGTTACAGAAAACGTTTGGCCTCCATTATTGCTAACAAAGGGTACAATAACAAAGTATTGAGATGAACTTTTGGTATTGACCAAATACTTATTTTCCACCATGATATGAAAATAAATTCTTTAAAAATCAAACAATGTGATTTTCTGTTTTTTTTTTTCAACATTCTGTCTGTCATGGTTGAGGTTTACCCATGTTGACAATTACAGGCCTCTCTAATATTTTCAAGTGGGAGAACTTGCACAATTAGTGGTTGACTAAATACTTATTTGCCCCGCTGTACAGTAGATGAATGAGATGAGTCCATGACCAGGGCATCCCCCATCCTTAGACCCTCACTGGCGGCAAGGAAAAACTCAAAATACCCCATGGGGAAAGAAGAAAAACCTTTGGGAGAACCACAATCAGGAGAGATCCACTCCCAGGACGGCACCGCCGGCCGAGATCGACATTCTACGACCCTATTGTCGACCCAGTTCATGGATATCCTTGAACCATGCCTATATTTTCCTATCATTTACATCTTCATTTCAATGGTAAGCGTAACCTTTTCTTTTTTTTTGTCTTCCCCCCACCTTTTTGGATCCAATGTTGATTTATCTCACAAGAAAATCAGCCGTGCGTCGGTCTTCCGGCAAAACAAAGAAACCGCGGCGCTGTCAAAACTCGTCGTATTTTGAGCACGTCGTCGGATGTAGAAACAAATGGCGAGTCAAATTTTATGTCGGTTGTCGAAAAGATCGTGTGTCGAACCGATTGTACTGTACTGTACAGTGGTACCTTGACATACGATTGCTTTGACACACGATCTTTTCGACATCCGACGTAAAATTTGACTCGCCATTTGTTTCTACATCCGATGACATGCCCGAAATATGACATGACAGCACCGCAAACGATCGCACGGCGGATTTTCTTGTGTGAGAAATCAACACAGGTTTCAAAAAAGTTGGTACAGTTTGTGAAACAAGGAAAAAAGTGATGCTTACCTTTGAAATGAAGATGCAAATTATAGAAAAGTATGAGCGTGGGGTGCGCATCCGTGAACTAGCTCAACAATACAGCTCCACGGTCCTCTTCCGACCACCATTCGCCAGTCTTTACAAGCTAAGGTGACAATTATTATTGTGGTAACATCGCCAAGGAAATCGCCAGGTTCATCACGTTTTTATCATTTATATAAGAACTTATCGAGCACAAAACGCCCATTGCCCTCCGTAGTTGACTGTGCTCTCAAGAAAACGAAAGTATTATCACTAGCGCACGGACCTATCTCACTGTGATGTCAGCTCCGTGGTGCGTTCAAGTACAGCAAAAAGTGTCCACCATATTAGAATCCCATTCGTTACATTATTTACAGGAATCATTATTAATTATTAGGGGTGTAACGGTACACAAAAATCTCGGTTCGGTACGTACCTCGGTTTTGAGGTCACGGTTCGGTTCATTTTCGTTACAGTAAGAAAACAAAATGCAAAATATAAATGTGTTAGTTGTTTATTACACACGTTTGTGCTTTCAACAATAGGAACATTAGCCTATACAAAGGTAGAATTCTGCTCAAAAAGTAGTGGGTATTTAAAGATAATCCAACAACAATTTGCCTTTCAGACCCCGTGTATTGGTCAGCTTTCTTTCTGAAAGAAAGAAGAAAGAAGAAGTGCTGTGCTGTGCTGTCAAATAATAAACTCTGCCGTTCTTTTCGCGTGCATCGTGTTGAGCCGCTTCTGGGACGCGTCTAACACGTGGCCGCACTGCGACTGGTGTGCATTGGCTGATTGACTTTAACGCCCGCGTTTCACTGCGTTCTCGCGGCGGCCACGTTGTCGCGCCGTTGACGTTTCTGGGTTATACTGTCCTACCGTGTTGGTCCTCATTATAATAGAAAAGACAGAATAAATATAATCTACACAAAGAAACTGTAACCCGATCGACTTGTAGCCTCGAAAAGTAAGGGTTACCATAATTTCCCGAATATAAGGCGCACCCGTGTATAATGCGCACCCCAAATTTACCGTAATTTCCCGAATATAACGCGCACTTTTTTCCCCCCAAAATCAACTTGTAAAATCATGGTGCGCATTATAAACGGGTACATGGATGGAGACAGAAATATATATATATTACTAATATATATATATGCTGATTTTGTTTTTATTGACATGGCCACGTTGTGTTGAAGAAACGTATGCGGCGACCCGTTGCCGACCATTACGGTACGTGACGTCACCATTTTGTTTCGGTAATACTTCACTCTAATCGGCCGAATGATTTCGTCTGTGTTAAATTCTGCTTTTTTTACTCTTCATAAAGCACGGAATTTAGTTTCTTGAACTCATTTGAGTCGACGTTTATTGCAGCTCCGCAACTCTGACCATAACAAATATAAGCACACAGACTTCCTGTGTCCGTCAACTATATCTGTCCCTCAGGAAACTCAATCCCAAATAACAATAGTTCCTATTGTTACTGTCGTGGTCACAGCGATGAGCTCTCACGGATTTCCGACTTACGTTCTCACTTTCATTTTACCGTATCAATCCATGGAAGAAACATTTATTCATCATGATGAAACGAGCAAGTTATACAGCAGCCTTTAAAAGAAAAGTCACATCTGTTTTGTTTTCTCCTAGATTCTGGTAAGCTGGAGAAGTTGTCAAATCGTACTATTACCGTAAATATTGTCAGTTTATGGTAATGTTTTGAACTACCAACATGCTATGCTTGTGCTGTGTTTCACCAGTCAGTAAAATGACATTTCTGTAGCTGTACACGAGCTCTGTTTTCTTGTATTCTTCTATTTATTGGTGCTAAAATTAGGGTGCGCGTTATAAACGGGTACAATATTTTTCCCTAGATTTTACAAGTAAATTTGGGGTGCGCATTATACACGGGTGCGCCTTATATTCGGGAAATTACGGTACTTGTAAAATCTAGGGGAAATTATTGTACCCGTTTATAACGCGCACCCTAATTTTAGCACCAATAAATAGGAGAATACAAGAAAACAGAGCTCGTGTACAGATACAGAAATGTCATTTTACTGACTGGTGAAACACAGCACAAGCATAGCACATTGGTAGTTCAAAACATTACCATAAACTGACAATATTTACGGTAATAATATGATTTGACAACTTCTCCAACTTACCAGAATCTAGGAGAAAAAAAAAAACAGATGTGACTTTTCTTTTAAAGACTGCTGTATAACTTGCTCGTTTCATCATGATGAATAAATGTTTCTTCCATGGATTGATACGGTAAAATGAAAGTGAGAACGTAAGTCGGAAATCCGTGAGAGCTCATCGCTGTCAACACAACTGTAACAATAGGAACTATTGTTATTTGGGTTTGAGTTTCCCGAGGGACCGATATAGTTGACGGACACAGGAAGTGTGTGTGCTTACGTTTGTTATGGTCCAAGTTGCGGAGCTACAATAAACGTCGACTCAAATGAGTTCAAGAAACTAAATTCTGTGCTTTATGAAGAGTGAAAAAAAGCAGAATTAAAACAGACGAAATCATTCAGCCGATTAGAGTGAAGTATTACCGAAACAAAATGGTGACGTCACGTACTGTAATGGTTGGCAACGGGTCGCCGCATGTTTCTTTGACACAACGTGGCCGTGTCAATAAAAAAAAAAAAAATTTTGGGTTTTTATATATATATGTAATGTATATATATTTCTGTCTCCATCCATGTACCCGTTTATAATGCGCACCATGATTTTACAAGTTGCTTTTGGGGAAAAAAAGTGCGCGTTATATTTGGGAAATTACGGTACATTACGTAAGAAACTCGTTCGGTACGCCTCCGTTCCGAACCGAGCAGTACGTACCGAAACGGTTCAATACAAATACATGTACCGTTACACCCTTATTAATTATTATTATTATTACATTATTCTGATATGTATTCATAACTTATTTATTTTGCTTTGTTAATTGCCATTTGTAATAGTACCAGCAGTATTTATTAAGGATTTAGTGTAGGTTTTTGGGCTGTGGAAGGAATTAATGGAATTGTAATGTATTCCTATGGGAAAATCCTGCTCGACATACGACCATTTCGACTTACAAACAAGATCCTGGAACGCATTAACTTCGTATGTAGAGGTATCACTGTATATAGAAATCTTCATCATTCACAGATGAACCCTTTTAACCTGGATTAAACGGTATTATATGAATACAAAGTAGTCATGGTGAGTCAAATTCTTCCCAAACAGAGCTATTCAAGTCATCTGCTGAAGATTCTTCTAGTTCTAATATCGCAAACCCCACAAAATTTGCAATGTCATTTTTTTCCAATATCGTGCATCCCTAGTTCCTACGCCTACTAACCCCAGGACTGCGATGCTAGCCCAATTGCAAATTCATGATTTCAAACTAAACCTAACCTAAACATCCTCATTTCTGTCAGCCAGAGTGCTTTCAAAGCTCATTAGCCAGGCTTTCTGGAAGTGGGGTGCGCCCTGGAGATCAACCAGTTGCCATAGTGATGGGAGAAATGCACATCCGCCTCACAACGTGGAATAAGAGGAGGGGGTGCACTAAGCCAAGAGTCCGGCATTTTATCCCGACATTTGCATATTAGCTAGCCTTGAGCCAATGGGTTTCAGAAAGTCCGAAAGGGGACTGCCTTGGACAATAGCCACCTTCCTCCTTCTCTTCTACTTGGTCTTTCACTCTTTCGTCCACTTCCAGAGGTGACAAACTACTTAACTAGAGGGAAGTTGGCCCTTTTTTTTTTCCCCCCCCAAACTTTGTCGATTTTTTGGGTTGTACCGCAATGCTTTATGTTTTGGGTAGCGCTTTCACTTTAATGAAGTTGCTCTCAGTCGTGGCGTGTTTTGGATGGTGCGTCCTCCTGTTTGGTGAGTCAAAACAAACTTTAGTTTGGCCCGTATTAGGTTTGTGACCCTAATACTTGGTTGTTTTGATTGTTTTGTGGGGTCACGCTTCATTTAGGTTAAGCCACGATAAACCAGCTTTAGCCTATGAAAACCAAATTAATCTTTAGCGTGTGTTTTCAAGAGATTATATATGAATATTAACACGTTTCTGCTAAGAGGTGATGATCAGGTTTTTCAAATGTATCTGAGACATTATCAGAATTAAAAACAGACAAGGAATTTGTCTCCGGTAGGTGAAGTCAAAACAAGTCCGAATGACTTAAAACCTCTAAACTACAAAGTTAGGTCACTCTAATGGCAAAAAAAGGAATCCCAAATCACTTCTAATTAAACAATGCAGTTTAGTTTGTGAATTCAAGGCCAACTTTCCGGATATTTCCCACCCCTTTTGGACTCTTACCGATAAAATGTAACGATGGTGGTCTGAACCAACCTCGCGCCTACCCCCCATCACGCCGCAACCCGTCTGATTCACTTTCAGAGCATATCTGCGCCAGCCCAGCTGTAGCCCTGACGATAGGCCTAATAAAGCCGCCTTCATTTGCATACCAATGGCCGGCGCCATGTGTGGCTGCCTGTGAGTGCCCCAGAAACGGTGGAGATGGGAGTTCCGCTGTGTTAGCCGATCATTTGTCTTTCCAATAAGTTTTTAAACGCAGTTACTTTTTTCGTGGGGGGAAATCATCTCAAATTTTCTTGGCTACCGTGCGGCACAATCAGAAATGGACATATTTGTCACGGGTTCATTGAAGGCCTTACGTCGCGGTGACTGAAAGGCTACAACCCCCTGAACCCATCGCTTTTGTTTGTCAGGCCCGAGACTAATCAGAGTTGAAAGCTTTGTCCAATATTCGCAACATCAAGTAGACTTTTAACAACACTCTGGAAACAAGCTATCGCGCGCGTAAGCTATCACTAACCAAGCTACGAAGTCGTAAGTCAAATTTGAATTGAATGATCAACTGCTAAGAAGTCTTATAACTTATGAGTTGGGGTCACTTGTAAATCAACTAGGAGTGGGAACCTCTTTAACTTACGATACGATTTGTGATACAAAGCTCACAATTACGATGATCTGACGGTATGGCGATTCAACGATTATCGATACATTGGTATGGAAATCATTCTACGATATGCTACAAACGACTACCGTAATTTTCGAACTATAAGCCACTACTTTTTTCCTTCATTTTAAATCGTGCGGCTTATAGTCCAGTGCGGCTTATTTGTTGATTTATTTGGGTTAATAGGTAACACTTGATTTGACAGCGGCGTCGTAAGACTGTCATAATTATGACATGACACTATCATAGGCATTACTGAATGCTTGTGTCATTAAGTGTCATCCAGCAAATTATATGTCACTAACCCCATTTATGTCCAGCTTGGATCTTTTACATCCATTCAAAAGTGAAATAATTTGCCAGATAACACTAAATGACGTCTGTTATAAGCATTCATTAATGCTCATGACAGTTTCATGTCATAATTATGATTGTCTAATGACAGTCTTATGGCACCACTTTCAAATAAAGTGTTACCAAATACTATAACTAGCATTTAATGAAACAAGTGGAACAGTAACTGAAAAAATAATTACCACAGAACATGAATTTTGGTTGTTATTTACATCTATAGCGCTGCAATGCATGCTAGGAGGCATGTTGGACAACAACAGTGTTGACAGCAGATGTCAGCAGAGGTTGACTGTCGACCCCAAGGGAGCAGTGATGGCCATATGAAGCGTCTTGAAGCAATATAGCATTGCAGCCAATTGGTTCAAAGTTTCATGGTGGTTCGTTTGGTCTTACGGCAGTCATATGATGCCGCTGTCAAATAGTGTTACCGGTTAATATCTTTTGGTGTAAATATCCCATAATACACTGAGGACAGCTAAAGCTTATAGTGTAGTGCGGCTTATCTATGAAAAAATGCTGTTTTTGTGCCAAATTTGGTGGGTGGCGGCTTATAGTCAGGTGCGCCTTATAGTGCGAAAATTATGGTAATTAAAAGAAAAACAAGCTTCTGCTGTAAATTGGAATGAGTTTATCACTAGTAGACGTTCAATCCGTTTGAAGTGGGAGGGATGGCAGCGAATGAACGAATGTCTATGGGCGTCAGTGGCAGCTAATGCCAGGCAATGAGGTACCGTATTGGCCCGAATATAAGACGGTAGAGGCGTACGAAATTTCCGATTCTTAGATTATTCGGGATTCGGCCGTGGAAGATTCGAGAACGATTCACAAACATCCAAATTCCGATTATTGAATTATACCAGGTTAAGCAGAACTGAAACACAGTCAGCGCGGTCTTCAGGACGCAATGAGGAACGGACCGAGAGCAAATATCATGTTCAACTCATGCCGCTAGATAAAAAAACAAAACTACCTGACTGCGGCCGACAGCTGGTTCAAACAACGCCCAGTTGCTAGTTGCTACAAACATACGGCCACATACGTCTATCGTAGGTATCACATACATGCAGAACTAGATGCGAAATGACAGACGACTGCGGTGTTAGAACATATAAAGAACCAGATGCGAAAGGACAGGCTTGCCGTTTAGTAGTTGCCGCGTTGTAAATAGCCGCCATCTTAAAGCAGTAAACTTCTCTAGAAGGCTCTTTTGTAGCGAACCTAATTAACTTTTTATCTGGAATACTCCTAAATCAGCAAAATCTTGACTTGGATCTATCTTTAAATAATGAAACGGTTTTAAAACTTTGACATGTAAGTAGACAGAAAGGAAATTAATGGAATAACGGGAGCAATTTTATTAACTTTAACGGTTGATTCACATCATTAAATTGAATGTAGTTTAGAGCTGCTGATACAGAATGGGGACTTGAGAATTTTATTTAATGTTTTTAACTGTTAACTTGATATTTAAATATTAGTGTGGTTTAGCCTAATAGGGTTTTTAAACTATTTTGGAACTAATGTACAAAACATTAAAAGGGGGGGGTTTGGTTGACATCAGTAATCGATTTATAATCGAATCGGAGCCTCTGAATCGTAATCGTAATCGAATCGTTAGGTACCCAAAGATTCACACCCCTAGAAGACGGTGTTTTTTGCATTGAAATAAGACTGAAAAAGAGGGGGTCGTCTTATATTCGCAGTCTAGACATTATACCCATTCACGACGCTAGATGGCGCCAGATATCATTGAAGCGATCTTCTGTCATGACAGATCTCAGCTACTCTCAAGTTTAACCAGTTTGCATTGTTTTATTGCATTGGTTTTAGAGGTTAGATTTTGTGCCCGAACCCGACCCGACCCGAATGTCGGGTCGGGTCAGGCCCACATTTTAAGCATTCACGTTCGGGTCAGTTCGGGTCGGGCCGCCATGCCGGACTAATAAATTATTTAAAAAAAAAAAAAAAAAATGGAGAGCAGGCTCATTTTCATTTCCTTGTCAGAGAGGCGCGTCCATGTGAGAACAATATCCTACACACTCAGAAATATGTTTAACAAACTTTCCCAGCGT
The DNA here is from genome assembly GCF_030265065.1 of Corythoichthys intestinalis. Classification (NCBI taxonomy): domain Eukaryota; kingdom Metazoa; phylum Chordata; class Actinopteri; order Syngnathiformes; family Syngnathidae; genus Corythoichthys; species Corythoichthys intestinalis. The sequence continues at coordinate 49,002,187 of NC_080401.1, read as the reverse complement.
TATTTCGTTGTGTGAATGCTTTGATAATTCTCCAAAAAATATGTAGATTATTTAAACATTAAGAAAACTTGCGTTTTTTTCTGCCAACTCGAAGAAATGAAAATAAATTGCTGCTGCTGCGTTTTTTTCCGCGTCACTCAAAAAAAAAAAAAAAAAATGGAGAGCAGGCTCTCTGTATTGCGCTTTTGCTTGTGCGTGTGCACGAACGCCGTGGCGCCGGCCGCTCTTTATTCTTGTCCTCCCGCTGTACCGTTTGCGCACGGCCGAGGCGCCGCCCTCATTTTCATTTCCTTGTCAGAGAGGCGCGTCCATGTGAGAACAATATCCCACACACTCAGAAATATGTTTAACAAACTTTCCCAGCGTTATTTCGTTGTGTGAATGCTTTAATAATTCTCAAAAAAATATGTAGATTATTTAAACATTAAGAAAACTTGCGTTTTTTTCTGCCAACTCGAAGAAATGAAAATAAATTGCTGCTGCTGCGTTTTTTTCCGCGTCACTCAAAAAAAAAAAAAAAAAAAATTCGGGTTTTTCGGGCTCGGGCCTGCAAATCTAGTTAAGTGATCGAGCTCGGGCCGGGTCGGGCCTCAATACCAGCGAGCCGTGTCGGGTCGGGCTGGATTTTTTAGGCCCGAACTAGGCTCTAATTGGTTTTCCTTATTCATATTTGTTTCAAGACTACAGTTACAGTTAGACTTCTTTTTGATGGTTAATGCACTTATTGCAATTTTGTTGTTTTTAGGGCTGTCAAACGATTAAAATTTTTAATCGAGTTAATCACAGCTTTAAAATTAATCATTCGTAATTAATCGCAATTCAAACAATCTGTAAAATATGGCATATTTTTCTGTAAATTATTTTTGGATTGGAAAGATAAGATTGTATACATTCAGCATACATAAGTACTGTATTTGTTTATTACAACAATAAATCCACTAGATAGCATTAACATTATTAATTCTTTCTGTGAAAAGGATCCACGGATAGAAAGACTTGTAATTCTTACAGGATAAATGTGAGTTTGTATATTGTGACTAAATATTGCCATCTAGTGTATTTGTTGAGCTTTCAGTAAATGATACTGTAGCGACTAAACTGTTCTGCCGAAATGCATGGTGGGAAGTGGTGCAACCATGACTGCATGTGGTGGCTGCAAATAGTATTATCTTCTCTGCGTTGGGAGCAGTACAGGGTGCTAAGAAAAGGAAACTCCTGTCAGTCTACCACACCTCATTTCCTACAATAGTTGTAATTGTTGTGGAAGAGATGTCTTCTTCCTCGAAGTGACCTGGGAATCACATAAATGTATAGGCAGGTACTCAAAGGAAATGACCTGTAAATGCCTTAAAATGAACAGTAAGTGACATGTAAATGCCCCTAAAATCGGACCGGATGACTGAATGCTGTAGTTTTGAATGAACGAACGTTCCCAGTCTAAAATGGATTGGGCATCAAGCACCGTCAATGGCAGCCTTAGAGTGAACTGAGACACTATTATGGTGGAAGATTTTGGTAGCAACTTGTTGGTTCCTTTTTCTTTTTTGACACATTTTGACACCTTTTTAAAATGATATCTCGATTCTTGGCAGGAGCATATCGATAACCTTTTGGGATACAAAGTATCACTATGTATCACCATTTCGATATTTTCTCACACCCCTAAAATCAACTATACCAGTATAGTCCGCGTGAGAACCATACTGAACTGTCCCTGTAATGGGTCATCAGAAGGTTTTAGCTTTAGAGCTGGTTAGCGATCGAAAGGCTAACCAGGCGGCAGACGACAGCTTGCCGTAAAGGGGTGAAGTTGTTGATCTGATTGTGTAAGAGATTCTCCTGTCCCTAAGCCCCTATTTCTCCCCTCCCACACCGCCACCCCCATGCTGGGCTCGTGTTCCCATGCTGACCATATGTTCCAGTTTGTGGGCCGCCTTAGTCATGTACTGTTCACATTGTGAGTCCATATGTAGTATCTTTCTGTTATTCAACATCATTGGAATTTTGACTGATTTCATGCATCAATTGGGCCAGCAGAGGGAGTTGTAACACCTCTTTGGTATTGTTTCTGTAGAATTACAGCAGAGGTAGTACCTTCTTTGAGATTAAATAGTCAGGTGACCAAACTCTGTCCTCAATTGACTTGTATATTAAATCACTTTTGCCTGTTAAAATGCCATAGAACTGTTCCAGCATGAAATCCAAAACCTTTTTTTTTAATTGTAATGAGAGTTCGTGTCTCATTCATTATGCTGTATGTTATTTTGTTACTACTCTTATAACAGTACTATTGACTTACAAAAAAAAAAACAACTACAAAAAAAAGTACCCACACATTGTTTTTTTTAGGTAGCTGAAACTAAATAACGTTGCTATTTGTTTTGAGCTGCAAGCATAGTTGTGGAACTTGTAAATCAAGGTACTACTACAGTGATTCCTCGTTTTTCGCGGTTAATGGGGACCAGAACCCGCCGCGATAAATGAAAAACCGCGAAGTAGTGCCCCCTCCCAAAAAATGTGTTCAATGTATTTATTCAGATTTAGCATCGGAAAGAGATTATATATATACCGTATTGGCCTGAATATAAGACGCCCCTGATTATAAGACGACCCCCTCTTTATCAAGACTCAAGTTTGGAAAAAAATAATTTTTGAACACCCAATTAATTTTTATACAGAAAATAATTACAGTACATCTGAAAAAAAATGACTATAACAATATATTTGAGAGAAAAAAACATGTTATTTTGCCTCATTCAAATCTTAATATCTGAACATTTAAATACGTAAACTAAAGTGCAATCACATTCATAAATGAATGGCTTCTGGTTTTTGAAATGTAAATAAACCAATCTAATGTGATAAAACAACAAAATTGCAATAACTGCATTAACCATCAAAGTGAGGTCTAACTGTAACTGTTGTCTTGAAACAAATCTGGATAAGGAAAAACATTGCAATTAAATAATGCAAACTGGTTAAACTAAAAAGAGTAGCTGAGATCTGTCATGACAGAACATCGCTTCAATGATATCTAGCGCCATCTAGCGTTGTGAATGGGGAGAGTAGCTGAGATCTGTCATGACAGATCATCGGTTCAATGACATATGGCGCCATCTAGCGTCGTGAATGGGTATAATGTCTAGACCGCGAATATAAGACGAACCCCTCTTTTTCATTTCTTTATATATAATATATATACAGTATATGACATTTTTTTTCACACCCCCCCCCCCCAAAGTTAATTTTAAAAAAAAGCTTTTATGCATAAATGGTTTGAGAGCACTTCAATTCAATTCAATAATTATAAGTAGAGCTGAAACAAATACTCGAGCAACTCAAGTAACTCGAGTTTAAAAACTGGTCCGAGTAATTTTATTCACCTCGAGTAATCGTTTATTTTGACAGCTCTAAGCATCACGTTTTGCTCGGACTACTTTTAATGCGGGACAACGCGCTGATGTCAAGTGCGTAGAGGAAGAAGCCAAAAAAAAAAAAAAATTACTGCAGCCGACAGCCGCTACAAACGACGCCGACGTTGCTAAATACTAGCCCGCACGATGCTACTTTGGTAGCAGGTTGCGTCTGATGAGTCTCACAGAGATCACATGTATGTTGAACTAGATGCGAAATGACAGACTCGGCCGCGTCTGGGCAGCGTTAGTAAACAGCCGCCATCTTAAAGCAGTAGAGCGCTAAGCGCTAATAAATAAGATTAACGTTAATGTCACTAGCTCAACGTTAGCCCTGCGGAGGGCTAGGTTTCTATTAATTATGACCACTTTCGATGCGTGGCTAACGTGTCTTACATACAGGCTTTAACATAACATAGCATTGTGGAGTGATGAGGGTGTAAAATAAAAACTCAATGATGCTAACTATCAATTTTAGCTCAGTAGTCATTGCTGGATAAATCACCAAGTAGCACTGGTCCCTAATGTGCTCCAATACAGCCTGTATCATACATTTATTTTGAACACTGCAAAAACTCAAAATCCTATCAGGACTTACAGTTTAGACTAACTTAAAACTTAACTAGAACTTAATAAATGGCTTGACACAAATAGAAATTCAATTGAAACACGTGGGAAAAAATCCTAACTTTTAAGTGATGTGTGTTATCAAGCGTAACGGCATTTTTAGGTATATGTATATATACTGTATATATATTTTTTAAATAAGATCTAAAGGTTTTTGAGTGAAAGCAGTGAATTAGTCTTTTTTTTTATTTTTTTTTATTCTAGTTACACCTGAGATGCAATTGTTGGCTGTTTTCAACAATATACATCGAAAAAAAAGACATTGATTGACTGAAAATGGTTCAAGATTAGATGAAATGTCTTGTTTTCTCATGTATATTTATAATTGCTCTTCACCTAAAAATATATTTGTTTTATCCGATTACGCGATTAATCGATAGAATTTTCAGTCGATTACTAAAATATTCGATAGCTGCAGCCCTAATTACAAGTTTTAAACATGTTACTCTCCCAACGAATTATTTTTTTAAACAAAAATAAAGTATAAAAATGCTTGTCGTTATTACATGCTTTATTGAGTGAGACCACACAAATCCGCTCAAGCTGCTCATTTATACAATGTGTTGCCACAGCAACTGTTTAACAAGTTGAACGGTGATTGACGCATGCAGAGCTTTGAAGCTTCAGGTCCAGGCATCTGTGGAAAGATCAAACATTAAACGTCTGTCAAACATCGACTACGCGATCGGCTCGGGACAGCTCAACTGTGTATATATATATTTTTTTTAATTGAAAAAAAAAAAAAATCTGCGCTGGACTGAGGGCACGATGTAGCGAGTGATCACTGTACAATATATATAAATGTGTGGTTACTATACCAGAGCATTTCCCACACGCCCACTAAAATTTGATGAATTTCTGGAGTTGGTATCAAGGTTTCCGTGGGCTCTTAAAGAGTCTTGAATTGACTGGTCTTGATAAATTGTCTTAAAAAGGTCACGAATTTTGTCTGGTAGATCTTAACGTTCTTAAATCGTAGATTAGATTTCACTTGATGAAACCTGCAAGGAACCCTTTGGTATGTTTTCTCAGAATGAGCAAAACATGAGATACCGCATCCTTTCATGATCCGCAATGTCGACACAATTGTTGCCGAGTGTTTAGCGTATGTGTTCGTGTGTTCCTTCCATTGCGGCCCAGGAATGTGAAAATGGTGGACATTGTAGCTCACAAAATGCCTTCAGAGAATGACGTGCATGTGGCCCGAAGCTTCCTTACCAAGATTTTGCGAAGTTCAATGAGGTACAGTTCCGTGGCGTCATCTTGTGACCAGTAGTAGCTTAACCCTCACGTCACCGCATAACCAACACCACCACCAACCTCTTCCCACATTCATCATTTGCTCATTTTATTTGCTTCTTTTGTCCTTATTTCTGTAGCAACTTGTAGACTTCCTCTCTGGCATGTGGATTGTCGTTAGCTTCATTCCTCATGTAGAGCATGTATGGAGGTTTTACCGGTTGTCTTCTGATGTATGTTGTCATTGTTTTCCTGACACGCATCTCAGAAAGAACCAATTCCTAGGGTATGTTCTTTGTCAATTTGTGACAAGTCACAGAAGCAATGTGATGTTTTTAGATGTCCGTAGTGGTCAAATTCAGCAAGGAACAGCATACAATTCCTTGGAGATAAGACAAGCAAATTTTTTTGTGGACAAGGTCTCTAATTCCACTTTAATTTTGTTGTCTTCTCTCTGTGTTTAGACGCAATGAACCCATAAGCAGGCCGCACTCCTGGCACTCCACAAAGTTCAACGAAGGCCAGTCCGAGTCAGCCAAAAGACAACAGTCTCCACCCTCGGCGGTTGTGTGGCACACCACGTACGATGCGAGGTAGGGCTTTTTTAAAAGAGACTGAGAAGCTATGTTTTTGACACGTGACAAAATTCTGTCCATAGGGCTCATCCACTGGAAATTCCTATTTATTAGTGCCGCAACGATTAACTCGAGTAATTCGATTAGAAAAAAGATTCGAATTAAATTTTGCTGCTTCGAGTATTCGTTTAATTAAAGTGTCATTGTAATGCGTTGTTTTGAAAGTGTTTGCATTTAGTTTTATTGATTTGAGTGGATAAACTGCCCTCTACTGGTGACAGTGAATATGACATAACTCATTTCACATGGCTGAATCCAGCTGCTCCCTGTTAAGACCAACATAAGCTAAGTTTTTGTTTGAGCTAATGTTTTTTTAAATGCGTTCGTAATTTACTTTATTGGCGTATTTAGCCGTTTTTTGTTGGAATATGTCTGACACTAGTGTGCCGTGGCACACTGGTTGAAAAACACTGTTCAAGGGTGATCATATTTTGATTTTCAAAAAGCAGACACGAGTAAAACAGACATAAATAATCCGCGTTTAAGCTTATATTCAAAGTTTATACGGATTGATAGAACTGGTGCTGCAACGATAAATCGTTTAACTCGAGTAAATTGATTAGAAAAAAGATTTGAATTCAATTTTGCTGCGTCGAGTGCTTGTATAATTAAAGTGGTGTTGTAGTGGTTTGTTTTGGAAGTCTTTGCATTGTTTTATTGATTTGAGTGGATAAACTGCCCTCTAGTGGTGTCAGTGATTATGACATAACTCATTTCACATGGCTGAATCCAGCTGCTCCCTGTTAAGACCAACATAAGCTAAGTTTTTGTTTGAGCTAATGTTTTTTAAAATGCATTCGTAATGTACTTTTTTCGGTGTATTTAGCCGTTTTTTATTAAAATATGTCTTTTAACCATTTGTTAAGAGTAGGGCTGCAGCTATCGATTATTTTAGTAGTCGATTAATCGATGAACCATTAGTTCGAATAATCGAGTAATCGGATATGGAACATGAAAAATTAAATTACCTGAGCTGAGCCTCAAACGGTATGAAAAAATAAATAAAGGAGGCTCAATGTACAACAAAAGAACAATTGGCTAACTTAAATAGCAAAAGTCTGCTGGTTCAAATGCTATAAAATGCTAACTTTTTAACAATGTGGTTCAGACACATATTCCCACAAAAATAGGCTAAATATACCTATAAACTAAATTACAAATGCAGCAAAATTTAATTTGAATCTTTTTTCTAATTGAATACTCGAGTTAATCGATTAATCGTTGCAGCACTAGTTAAGAGCATTGTTAAAAAAAAAAAAAAAAGTTAGCATTTTATTGCATTTAAGATAACGGACTTTTGCTGTGTAAGTTAGCCAGTATCTCTTTTTTTTTTTTTAATACAGTTTGAGGCTACGCTCAGGTATTTACATTTTCTATGTTCCCTATCTGATTACTCATTTATTCGAACTAACTATTTCATCGATTCATCGACAACTAAAATAATCGATAGCTGCAGCCCTCCTCTTTATAAAAGGTTATCATAGATAATGGTTTCCTAAAGGTCCTGAAAACAGTATATTTCTTTAGCTTTTTATTAAGAGATAAAGAAGAAAAGTACTTTTCATGATTCAAACTGTATCTCTATTGACACACTGCTGGTGATATGAACACCAGTGGCACTTGAAAAGCAAACACACAGCCAAAAATTTTACTCTACGCCACCAAGAAAAGCAACTTGCTCAGCGGAATGTTTTATTAGGCTAATTACAACCATTACTTTTTCTACACAGACAAGCAGCTATGGTATTTCACTTTTGATCCAAGCAAGTGGAATATGTTGATCATGGGTTTCTACGTGATTGTGATTTGTCGTTGGTCATTTTCAACCCGCAGTTCCTCATCAACTGACCTGTCGTCCGGCTGGGAGCAAACAAACCTCTGCAGGGTTTCAGACCAGTACAGCTCTCTGGGCAGCATGGACAGTTTAGAGCACGTCCCCCACCCGTACCCGGCTGGTCAGCTGTCTCCCGCCAAGTCCAACAACAGCATGGAGCACCTTGGCGGTGGCAAACGAGACTCTGCCTACAGCTCCTTCTCCACCAGCTCTGGCACGCCAGACTTCACGCTTTCAAAAAGCAACACGGCTTCCACAGAGAATGTGTTATACAAAGTAAGCCAGTGGGATGCTGGAGGGAGGTCCGTTAATGGCAGGACTGCCCAAAGTCTAACGGAGGGAGTCAAACAGGATGACAGATTGACCTACTTTCAGATGCCAGGAACCTGTGATGGCCCCCAAACTGACGACCAGGCCGGCTCCCGCCACTCCACATCGGGCAGAGCGAGTTGCGGACCGGTCTGGCATGTTCCAGAAAAAAAGAAGACCTCCTCCCCCTCTCCACCACCGCCAACCCCGCCAACACGCAGTGATAGTTTTGCCGCCACTAAGGAACGAGGGATCGTCGTAACGCATCCTGAACCTCCCAGTACGCGTATCCCGGGAAAGCCTGCTGCTGAAGATCTCAATGTCCAGAACCGGTCCCCGAAGCATGACAGGGCTAGTTTTTACACTCACGGGCAGTTTAGCTCGAACAAGCTGCATTCCCTTTCCAGCTGTGATGTCCGGCAAGGTCATCCTACGCATCACAGAAACCATAGCGATAAAAGCACTTTTCCTGCACAACCGTGGCCCGCAACCGCTCCCAAGCCGCTAAATGTCGGGGGCTACTTCTCCAGCATGCAGGAGCTGCCCACTAACGGTTCTTCTCAACCTGTCGGCCAGAACCTTAGGAGGAATTTAAGCACATCTCAAGCGATTGCTCCCAAAGACCCAAACATTGAGGGAAGTGGGCATAACCGGTACTACTGTGTAACTACAGCAGGAAAAGCAGATGACAGGAAAAATTCTGCTGGCCTCGACTTGAACCAGACAGGAAATGAGCAGAATTCTCAACAAGCAATCACCAAAGCAAAATATCACATTCCTCCACAGCAGCAGTACTCTTCTAATGGTAGAGATACTAATGGATACAACAAACACCATGTTACCTCTGTTCTAGACACCTCTCCTAAAGCCACTGATGACCTCAGAAGCCAGAGGGGACAGAGTTTACAAAATGAAGAGTCTCTGTACACGAGTTGTCCCCCAATCAGATTCTCGGACCAACGGCGGTCACTTCCTCTGCATCACAAAGAATTCCCCCAAGATACAAGGCACCACAGCCAGGCCGGTGACAAGATCTGCCCTGAGAACACCCCCATGCTCCATTCATTGTCCATGGACGCAAAGGGCGAGCCCTCAAAAGGTGCGAACTCAGAGAAAACGGAGTCTAAACAGTTACAACGCAGCGACCGTTTTGCCACCGCCTTAAAGAGCGAAATCCAGTTGAGAAGAGCCAAGCTGCAGAAGAGTAAGAGTGCGGCAACTCTTCCCAACGAAAACCAAGATGGCCAATATCCGTGGATTTCTAATCAGAGCTCCACTCCCGCTTTGGTGGACAGCCCTTTCACAAACACTTACAAAGATAACTTGAAGGAAGCACAAGCTCGGGTACTTAAAGCCACTTCCTTCAGGAGGAAAGATCTGGAACCAGTTTTAGTGGAACACCCATCAGCCGAAGCCATACCCAGTTACCCTTCCTCATCAATGGCTCGGAAAGATCTCACTCCTCTTCCGACATTGTCCGAGGCAGGGATCAGTAAATCTGGGCCTTTACGCATTGGTGGACGTAAGCGCTTTGCAGCAGAACAGAAAGTAAGGTCCTTCTCTGACCCAGACAAAATCCATGAAGCTGGCGTACAAGGAGAAGAAGGTACAAACTGTTCCCTGGATCAGCAAAACAGAAATTTGATTGGCCCTAGTAACATGTCCACCAAAACTGAGAATCTCGGTGATTCCACAGTCAAAGGTCTTGCCGGTGAAACTGGGCCTGTACTGAAAGAGAAAAGGACAATAGGCGACCCTCAGGGTGGACCAGCATACTCTGTCCAGGACCAGCAACGTCTAGGCACTTTCGCGGAGTACGAGGCCAGATGGAACATCCAGAAGAAACCTCCAGAGACTCGAGCCTCGGGAAGATTCAGGTCCGCCGACAACATTCTGGACCCTGGCTCGGATGAGCGAGTGAAACCGGACTGTTTTCACGAAAGGTCACGATCTTCACCCTCTGCTGACTTCTATGGGCAGGTAAGGATTACTTTTTCTCGGATCATGGTCATCAGTCTCAGTGCAAATGTGAAAGATCCAATAATATTCAATATTTGTTCTTCATGACACACCTCAGCTTCAGGCAGAGATTGCCATCTAGCTAGTTTTCATGCCTCCTTCCCCAACTAAGAGATTATCGAGAGCTGCTTTGAGACATAAATGTTTTCTTTTTAAGACGAGTCTGCTATTTTTCTAGGCAACTCATGACCCTGCATTAAAGCCGAATCAGCAGTTTTCCAAAATGGAAGATAAACCCGCTGGGCAACTCAACTCTGCCTCAAGGTAATCTAATTTTATTGCCATTTATTGGATTGTATGCTATTGTACTTATGTAGCTATCATAATGTGAACTGGTGTTAATTTGGAAGGGGGTTATAATTTGCATCTTGTTTTTTTGTTCTTTGCCTCTGTCAACGAAATTACGTTTCTTGTGGGTTTGTGCAAATGTCGTCTCTTTAATCGTCAGATGCCAAACAAAGTCGAAGTAAAAAAATATCTCAAAAGACCATCATTGAAACACCTTTAAAATAACAAAAGATGACTGTTTGACACTGATGAAAAATTTTCTCATTGAGATTATTATAGGTTAAAATGGCAACATACTTACTAGGGCTGTGTCTGTCAACTATTTTGCCGACTAGTCTAACGATTGATTTTTTTGGTTGACGATTATTCAAATACAAACCTTTATTTTCGGACTATAGGCCGTGGCTTATTTGTTGATTTGCTTGGTTAATACGTAACACTTTATTTGACAGCAATGTCATAAAACTGCCATAAGACCATCATAATTATGGCATGACACGATCATGGGCATTAATAAATGCATTTGATGGATGTCATTAAGTGTCATCCGGCAAATTGTGTCACTAACTCCATTTATGTCCAGCTAGGAGCTTTTAGATCTATTCAAAAGTGAGATAATTTTGCCAGATGACACAAAATGATACAGTGGGGCAAAGAAGTATTTAGTCAACCACTAATTGTGCAAGTTCTCCCACTTGAGAATATTAGAGAGGCCTGTAATTGTCAACATGGGTAAACCTCAACCATGAGAGACAGAATGTGGGGGAAAAAAACCTGAGAATCGCATTGTTTGATTTTTAAAGAATGTATTTGAAAATCATGGTGGAAAATAAGTTTTTGGTCAATACCAAAAGTTCATCTCAATACTTTATGTACCCTTTTTTGGCAATAACGGAGGCTAAACGTTTTCTGTAACTCTTCACAAGCTTATCACACACTGTTGCTGGTATTTTGGCCCATTCCTCCATGCAGATCTCTTCTAGAGCAGTGATGTTTTGGGAAACACGGACTTACAACTCACTCCACAGATTTTCTATGGGGTTGAGATCTGGACACTGGCTAGGCCACTCCAGGACCTTGAAATGCTTCTTCCGAAGCCACTCCTTTGTTGCCCTGGCTGTGTGTCTAGGATCATTGTCATGCTGAAAGACCCAGCCACGTCTCATCTTCAATGCCCTTGCTGATGGAAGGAGATTTTCACTCAAAATCTCTCGATACATGGCCCCATTCATTCTTTCCTTTACACAGATCAGTCGTCCTGGTCCCTTTGCAGAAAAACAGCCCTAAAGCATGATGTTTCCACCCCCATGCTTCACAGTGGGTATGGTGTTCTTCGGATGCAATTCAGTATTCTTTCTTCTCCAAACACGAGAACCTGTGTTTTTACCAAAAAGTTCTATTTTGGTTTCATCTGATCATAACACATTCTCCCAGTCCTCTTCTGGATCATCCAAATGCTCTCTAGCTAACCGCAGACGGGCCTGGACCTGTACTGCCTTCAGCAGGGGGACACGTCTGGCAGTGCAGGATTTGAGTCCTTGGCGGCGCATTGTGTTACTGATAGTAGCCTTTGTTACCGTGGTCCCAGCTCTCTGTAGGTCATTCACTAGGTCCCCCCATGTGGTTCTGGGATTTTTGCTCACCGTTCTTGTTATCATTTTGTTGCCATGGGGTGAGATCTTGCATGGAGCCCCAGATCTCGGGACATTATCAGTGGTCTTATGTGTCTTCAATTTTCTACATTTCTAAAACTTGCTCCCACAGTTCTTTTTTTTTTAACACCAAGCGTTTTACCTGCGGATTCAGTCTTCCCAGCCTGGTGCAGGTCTACAATTTTGTCTCTGGTGTCCTTTGACAGCTTTTTTTGTCTTGGCCATAGTGGAGTTTGGAGTGTGACTGACTGAATTTGTGGACAGGTGTCTTTTATACCGATAATGAGTTAAAACAGGTGCCATTAATACAGGTAACGAGTGGAGCCTCGTTAGACCTCGTTAGAAGAAGTTAGACCTCTTTAACAGCCAGAAATCTTGCTTGTTTGTAAGTGACCAAATACTTATTTTTCACTCTAATTTGGAAATAAATTCTTTAAAAATCAAACAATGTGATTTTCTGTTTTTTTTCCCACATTCTGTCTCTAATAGTTGAGGTTTACCCATGTTGACAATTTTCAAATAGGAAAACTTTTACAATTGGTGGTTGACTAAATACTTATTTGCCCCACTGTATGTCATAAGTATTTATTAATGCTAATGGCAGTGCCATGTCATGTCTTTTGGCGCAACTGTCAAATAAAATGTTATCAAATACCATAACTAGCAATTAATAAAGCAACTGGAACAGTAACTGAAAAAATAATTAGAACAGAACATGAATTTTGATTGTTATTTATCTGCAGCATTGCAATGCATGCTAGGAGGCATGTTGGACAACAACAGTGTTGACAGTAGGTGGCAGCAGTGGTTGACTGTCTCCCTTAAGGGAGCAGTGATGGCCAAATGAAGCTTCTTGAAGCAATGAAGCTTCATGGTGGTTTATTTGGTCTTATGACTGTCTTATGATGCTGTCAAATAAAGTGTTAACGGTTAATATTTTTTGGTGTAAATTTCCCATAACACAGTGAGAACACCTGCGGCTAATAGTCCTGCACGGCTCAACAAGAACAAATGCTGTTTTTGTGTCAAATTTGGTGGGTAGGGGCCTATAGTCAGGTGCTCCTTATAGTCCGAAAATTACGGTGAATAATGAAATAATTCAAATGAGGTCAAATGCTGACATTAACTAACACCAGTGCAAGTGAATGTAAAGTAAACAGATTCAGAACAGTTTTCCAACAGGATTTAACACAATTCTGACTTTTTTTATATCTTTATACTGTTCTTGCTAAGCATTTAAGTGAAGGAATGTGGGCATGTTTACATGGTCGGGTGTCAAGCTTTCTCTTTCTTCGTCATAGTGTTCCCAGCAGCTGAGAAAAGATGCTCAGATGGTGTTGAGCAGAGTAGATAAATCGATGTCACGTGTTTCCATTTATTAGTATGTAGAGCGGCGGGACTGTCAACGTGCCTACAAGCCCCAACACAATTTGACTAATGACTGAAGTGAAATAGCTCTGTTAATGTTAGCTACAAAATGCACAAAGCTGAAACATAACACAGTCATTTTAACTGCTACCCGCTGCTTTGAAAAAAATTCAACTTAATGATGCATGTTAATACAACGCTCATAATGGCAACTTCAGTAAAAAAGTGTTAGTTATATGGACTTATGATCCTTCAGCTTTTTGTCTTCTGTCGTCTTCCAACAGTACACCTAGGTCAGGGGTCGGCAACTCAAAATGTTGAAAGAGCCATATTGGACCAAAAAATCAAAAAACCAAAATGTCTGGAGCCGCAAAAGCCTTATATAAAGCATTTAATGAAGCCAACACACACTGTATGTATCTATGTTAGCTATATTAGCCTACTATCATAATGACTACCGGTAAATTGGCTACAAACGCAGCCTTCATGATTGCCGTATTTTCCTCACTAAAAGGCGCACCTAAAAGCCCTTAATTTTTTGAAAAGCCGACAGTGCGCCTTATAATTCGATGTGCCTTATATAGTAAATAGGGTTGTTCCAATCATGTTTTTTTGCTCCCGATCCTATCCCGATCGTTTTAGTTTGAGTATCTGCCGATCCCGATATTTCCCGGTCTGATTGCTTTTTTCTTGCTCCCGATTCAATTCCAATCATTCCCGATAATTTTTCCCGATCATATACATTTTGGCAATGCATTAAGAAAAAAATGAATACAACTCGGACGAATTTATACATTCAACATACAGTACATAAGTACTGTATTTGTTTATTATGACAATAAATCCTCAAGATGGCATTTACATTATTAACATTGTTTCTGTGAGAGGGATCCACGGATAGGAAGACTTGTAATTCTTAAAGGATAAATGTGACTTTGTATATTGTGACTAAATATTGCCATCTAGTGTATTTGTTGAGCTTTTAGTAAATGATACTGTAGCCATTTAACTGTTCATCCCAAATGCATGATGGGAAGTGCAACCAAGACTGTGCGTAGTGGTACCAATTGATATATCTTCTCTGCGTTGGGAAATAACATAGGGTGTTAAGAAAAAATTACTACCTTTCCTCCCTAAAGTGCTTCCCACAATATTTCTAATCGTAGGGAGAGGGATTGTAAGGCTGTAGCCAATTAAAAAAAGGCTCCAAAGGCTGCCAAAATTCACTCTACTCATTTTACGCTGCCTTTTAGCTCTATATATAGGTAAAACGGCGCCATTACAGATTGAGCGCGACAATGCATGAGTGGCTCGTGCAGCGCATGCGTTAATTGCGTTAAATATTTTAACGTGATAAATTTTTTAAAAAATGAACTACTGCCGTTAACGGGATAAATTTGATAACCCTACCTTAAGCCTAAACTAAAGACTCTGGATGAGTGTAAGATATTACGTCTGTAATGTTAAATACAATTAGAAAACGATTTAATTTAAAAAAAAATATATATATATATATATATATATATATTAAAAAACATGTCCGATATTTTTTTGCCGATTCCGATACTTTGAAAATGACGTGATCGATGCCGATCGATCGGGACATCTCTAATAGTAAATGAGTCAATATTAGTTCATCATGACATGACATTCCGATTAGCTCAGCAATGTCTTGTGGATGCAAACCGCAATGCCAACAACTACTGCTACTACTAATACTACTGCGCCTTATAATGCAGTGTGCACTATACATGAAAACGGTTTCAAAATACGCCATTCATTGAAAGTGCACCTTGTACTCCGATGTAGTGCTGCAACTATTAATCAATTAGAAAAAAGATTGGAATTAAATTTTGCTGCGAGTATTTGTTCAATTAAAAGTGGCGTTGTTATGTTTTGTTTTGTTTTTTAAGTGTTTGCATTTAGTTTTTTTTATTTGGGTGGATACCCTGCCCTCTAGTAGCAAAAGTGAATTGCTGAATTTGCTGCTCCCTGTTAAGACCAACATAAGGTATATTTTTGTTTGAGCTAATGTTTTTTTTAATTCATAATTTAGTTCAAAGGTATAAATAGCCGTTTTTTTGTGGGAATATGTGTTTGAAGCATTTGTTAAGGGCATTGTAAACAAACAACAACAAAAAAGATAGCGTTTTATAGCATTTAAGCTAGTGGACTTTTGCTATGTAAGTTAGGTAAGTATTAAGTAATTTGAATTAAAAACAAAGAATGAAGGAGCCCCACGAAGCTCCGGAGCCGCATATTTCCGATCCCTGTCCGACAGGGTTGCCGATCACTCATTCCTCTGGCGGAGGAACAGTCATGTCTTTATAATCTGTTGGCTTCAACGCAGTTTAACAGCCTTTCGCCACAGCTGTGCCAACACACGCCGTCTCCGGGGTGCCGCTTTGTGTCGGGCAGTAAAGGTTTCTTCTGTAGGCCTTGAGAATGCTTCCTGGTCACATGGCCCTCAGTGCACTTTTGGACCAGAAATTTAGGAGTCTTTGTCTACCTACCCCTCCCCTGCATAAACCCACGGATGAAACCCACCATCTGGGTGTCGAGTATCTTTTCTCAAGCGACCCTCATTGTAAAAGTTTGCATGACAACAGTTTTTGTCATTTTCGTGTCTGGCGTATGAGCTCCACCCAGTCAGTGCTATTGAGGGGATGGCAACAGGTGGTTGCTCAGAGAGAGGAGTCGCTTGCTATTAGTTTCTTACTTGTGCCGTGATGGAAATTACAGGCCAGAAGCGTCATTTTGGGTAACGTAGTGAAACTTGTTTTGCTATCTTTTGACTGAAATAAATGTCAAGGAAGCTATTGCGTATTTTAAATGAATCAACTGTGTTGTACTGAAACAAATAACATACAGTGAGGAAAATAAGTATTATTTTATTGCAAGTTTTCTCACTTGGAAATGATGGGTGGGTTTGAAATTTTCATGGTAGTTGCTTGTCCACTTTGAGAGACAATCTAAAGAAAAAAAAACAGCATAAGGTTTGTTAGCAATTTATTTGTATTATACTGCTGCAAATAAGTATTCTAACTAGAGATGCCGATCGATCGGGTCCGATCACGTCATTTTCAAAGTTTCGGAATCGGCAAAAAAATATCAGACATGCCTTTTTTTAATATATATATATATATATATATTTTTTTTTTTTTTTTTAATTAAATCGTTTTCTAATTGTATTTAACGTTACAGACATAATGTGTTACACTCTTCCAGAGTCTTTAGTTTAAGCTTAAGGTAGGGTTATCAAAATTATCGCGTTAACGGCGAGAATTAATATTTTTTACATTTGTCACGTTACAATATTTAACGCAATTAACGCATGCGCTGCACGACCCACTCACGCATTGTCGCGTTTAATCTATAATGACGCCGTTTTACCCATACAGTATATAGAGATAAAAGGCAGCGTAAATTGAGTAGAGTGAATTTTGGCACCCTTTGGAACCATTTTTTAAATGGCTAAAGCCTTACAATCCCTCTCCCAATGATTAGAATAATCGTGGGAAGCAATGTGGGTAAGAAAGGTAGTAGTTGATCTTTTTCTTAACACCCTATGTTATTTTCCAAGGCAGAGAAGATATATCAATTGGTACCACGACGCACAGTCGTGGTTGCACTTCCCATCATGCATTTGGGCAGAAGTTAAATGGCTACAGTATCATTAACTGAAAGCTCAACAAATACACTAGATGGCAATATTTAGTCACAATATACAAAGTCACATTTATCCTTTAAAAATTACAAGTGTTTCTAGCCGTGGATCCCTCTCACAGAAACAATGTTAATAATGTAAATGCCATCTTGAGGATTTATTGTCATAATAAACAAATGCAGTACTTATGTACTGTATGTTGAATGTATATATTCGTCCGAGTTTTATTCATTTTTTTCTTAATGCATTGCCAAAATGTATATGATCGGGAAAAATTATTGGGAATGATTGGAATTGAATCGGGAGCCGAAAAAAAGCAATCTGATCGGGAAATATCGGGATCGGCAGATACTCAAAACTAAAACGATCGGGATCGGAACAACCCTAATTCTAACACCTGTCTATTAGCTAGAATTGTGAGCCTCAAAGACCTGTTAGTCGCCTTTAAAAAGTCCAACAAATAAGTGGAGTGGAGGTGGACTTTTTTAGTCTGACTTTGGTTAGCTACATACAGTATAAACACCTATCCACCCCATAAACTCAGGAAGACTCCAATTCCTTACATGGTCAAGACCAAAAAGCTGTCCAAAGACACCAGAGACAGAATTGTAGACCTCTACAAGACTGGACAGGGTTACGGGGCAATCGCCAAGCAGCTTGGTGAAATAAGATCCTCCATTGGCACAATTATTAGAAAATGAAGGAAGCTAAACATGACAGTCAATCTCCCTCGGACTTCGGCTCCATGCAAAATCCATCTTGTAGGGTTTCAATGATCCTAAGAATGGTGAGGAATCAGCCAAGAACTACACAGGAGGACCTGGCAATGACCTGAAACGAGTTGGGACCACTATTTCCAAGGTTACTGTTGGTAATACACTTTGACGTCATAGTTAAAGACCTTTCATGAAACAGAAGGTTCCCCTGCTAAAACCAGCACATCCTCTGGCCCGTTTTAAGTTTGCCAATGACCATTTGGATGATCCAGAGGAGTCATGGGAGAAAGTCATGTGGTCATCTGAGATGAAAATTGAACTTTTTTGGTCTTTATTCCACTCAGTGTTTGGAGGAAGAAGAATGATGAGTACCAGTCCAAGAACACCATCCCTACTGTGAAGCATGGGGGTGGTAGCATCATGCTTTGAGGGTGTTTTTCTCTACTTGGGCATGGATGACTGCACTGTATTAAGGAGGGGATGACCAGGGCCATGTATTGTGAGATTTTGGGGAATAACCTCCTTTCCCTCAGTTAGAGCATTGGAAATGGGTCGTGACTGTGTCCTCCAACATGACAAAGGCCAGAAGCAGACAGCCAGAATAACCAAAGAGTGGCTTCGTGAAAAAAAAAAAAAAATCAAGGTTCTGGAGGGCCTTAGCCAGTCCTAAACCCAATAGAAAATCTTTGGAGGAAGCTCAAACTCTGTTACTCAAGTGACAACCCAAAAACCTGATTGATCTAGAGAAGATCTGTGTGGAGCAGTGGTGCAAAATCCCTGCGGCAGTCGGTGCAAACCTGGTGAAAAGTTACAGGAAATGTTTAACCTCTGTAATTGTAATCAAAGGCTACTGTACCAAATATTAACATTGATTTTCAGAGGTTTTCAAATACTTATTTGCAGCAGCATAATACAAATAAATTGTTTTAAAATATCATACACTGTGATTTAAGGATTTTTTTAGATTGTCTACTACAGTGGACAAACGCCTACAATGAAAATGTCAAACCTGCCCATCATTTCTAAATGCAAGATCTTGCAAAATCGCAGGGTGTTCAAATACTTTCCCCGTAAGTTAATGGACATATCCTCACGTATTATACAGTGGGGCAAATAAGTATTTAGTCAACCAGTAATTGTGCAAGTTCTCCCACTTGAAAATATTAGAGAGGCCTGTTATTGTCAACATGGGTAAACCTCAACCATGAGAGACAGAATGTGGAAAAAAACCCTGAAAATCACATTGTTTGATTTTGAAAGAATTTATTTGCAAATCATGGTGGAAAATAAGTATTTGGTCAATATCAAAAGTTCATCTCAATACTTTGTTATGTACCCTTTGTTGGCAATAACGGAGGCCAAACATTTGATGTAACTCTTCACAAGCTTTTCACACACTGCTGCTGGTATTTTGGCCCATTCCTCCATGCAGATCTCCTCTAGAGCAGTGATGTTTTGGGGCTGTCGTTGGGCAACACGGACTTTCAACTCCTTCCACAGATTTTCTATGGGGTTGAGATCTGGAGACTGGCTAGGCCACTCCAGGACCTTGAAAAGCTTCTAACGAAGCCACTCCTTTGTTGCCCTGGCTGTGTTTTTGGGATCATTCCATGGCATTCAATGACTTTTGAACGATATGTGAAGATTATAACTGGTCTGTAACACAAATATGCTGTCTGTGCGTCCCTGGCCGATGGGGGACGGGTATCGATAAGCATCTGCTTTTCCCGTCTTTACTTTGTCTGTCTTCATCTTTCTTTCAGGCAAAATTCCACACTCTGAAACTGTCAATGATTTTGATGATGATGACAATGACAATAAATTCATTCATTCATTCATTGTCATGCTGAAAGAACCATCCACATCTCATCTTCAGTGCCCTTGCTGATGGAAGGAGATTTTCACTCAAAATCTCTCGATACATGGCCCCATTTATTCTTTCCTTTACACAGATCAGTCGTCCTGGTCCTTTTGCAGAAAAACAGCCCCAAAGCATGTTTCCACCCCCATGCTTCACAGTGGGTATGGTGTTGTTCGGATGCAATTCAGTATTCTTTCTCCTCCAAACATGAGAACTTGTGTTTCTACCAAAAAGTTCTATTTTGGTTTCATCTGACTATGACACATTCTCCCAGTCCTCTTCTGGATCATCCAAATGCTCTCTAGCAAACCGCAGACGGGCCTGGAAGTGTACTTTCTTCAGCAGGGGGACACTTCAGGCAGTGCAGGATTTGAGTACCTGGCGGCGCATTGTGTTACTGATAGTAGCCTTTGTTACTGTGGTCCCAGCTCTCTGTAGGTAATTCACTAGGTCCCCCTGTGTGGTTCTGGGACGTTTGCTCACCGTTCTTGTTATCATTTTGACGCCACGGGGTGAGATCTTGCATGGAGCCCCAGATCGAGGGAGATTATCAGTGGTCTTGTATGTCTTCCATTTTCTAATAACTGCTCCCACAGTTGATTTATTTACACCAAGCGTTTTACCTATTGCAGATTC